>NC_091433.1:114444205-115044205 GCF_964237555.1 Oryctolagus cuniculus | reverse complement strand
GCACCATATGCAAACAGATGAAGAATAGACAACATGATTCTGAATGAACAGTGAGTCATAGAAGAAACCAAAAGAGAAATCAAAAGATTTCTAGAAACAAATGAAAATGACAACACAACCTATCAAAACTTGTGGGATACAGCAAAAGCAGTGCTAGGAGGAAAGTTTGTAGCAATTGGCATCTATATCAAGAAACTGCAAAGGAACCAAAAAAATGACCTCTCCATGCACCTCAAGGATTTAGAAAAACAGCAGCAAATCAAGCCCAAACCCAGCAGAAGGAAAGAAATTCTAAAGATTAGAGAAGAAATAAACAGAATTGAAACCAAAAAAATACAAAAGATGAACAAGACCAAGAGCTGGTTCTTTGAAAAAATAAACAAAATAGACACACCATTGGCCCAGCTAACCAAAAAAAAGGAGAGAGAAGACCCAAATCTGTAAAATTAAAGATGGTAATGGTAATGTAACAACAGACACAACAGAAATAAAAAGAATCATCAGAAACTACTACAAAGAGATGTATGCTAACAAATTGGGGAACCTGGAAAAAAATGGATAGATTTCTGGACACATACAACCTTCCTAAACTGAGCCATGAAGATATAGAAAACCTAAGTAGACCCATAACTGTGAAAGAAATTGAATCAGTAATAAACACACTACCGAAAAAGAAGAGCCCAGGATCGAATGGCTTCACCACTGAATTTGACCAGACATTTAAAGAACAACTAACCCCAGTTCTTGTCAAATTATTCAAAACAGTTGAAAGGGAGGGAATCTTCCCAAATTCTTTCTATGAAGCCAATATCAACTTAATTCCTAAACCCGGAAAAGACACAACAGAGAAAGAAAACTACAGACCTATCTCCCTGATGAACATAGATGCAAAAATACTCAACAAAATTCTGGCAAACCAAATCCAACTACACATCAGAAGGGTCATTAACCCAGACCAAGTGGGATTTATCCCTGGTATGCAGGGATGGTTCAGTATTCGAAAATCAATCCATGTGATGCATCACATTAATAAATTGAGAAACAAAAATCATATATATGTATATATAATCTTCTATATATCATCTATATATATCATCTATATATCATATATAATCATCTCAATAAATGCAGAGAAAGCATTTGACAAAATACAACACCCTTTCATGATGAAAACTCTAAGAAAATTGGGGTTAGAAGGAACATTCCTCAACACAATTAAGGCAGTCTATGATAAACCAATGGCCAGCATCATACTGAATGGGGAAAAGTTGGAGGCATTTCCATTGAAAACTGGCACCAGACAGGGGTGCCCACTCTCACCATTGCTAGTCAATATCGTCCTAGAAGTTTTTGCCAGAGCCATCAGGCAAGAAAAAGAAATTAAAGGGATACAAATGGGAAAGGAGGAAGTCAAACTATCCCTATTTGCAGATGACATGATCCTATATATAGGGGATCCAGTAAATTCCTATAATAGACTATTGGAACTCATAGAAGAGTTTGGTAAAGTAGCAGGATACAAAGTCAATGCTCAGAAATCAACAGCCTTTGTATACACAGACAATGCCGTGGCCGAGGAATAACTTCTAAGATCAATCCCATTCACGATAGCCACAAAAACAATCAAGTACCTTGGGATAAATTTAACCAAGGATGTCAAAGACCTCTATGATGAAAATTACAAAACATTAAAGAAAGAAATAGAAGAAGACACCAAAAAATGGAAAAATCTGGCATGTTCATGGATTGGAAGAATCAATATCATTAAAATGTCCATTCTCCCAAAAGCAATTTGCAAGTTCAATGCAATACCAATCAAAATACCAAAGTCATTCTTCACAGACCTAGGAAAAATGATGCTGAAATTCATGTGGAGGCACAGGAGACCTTGAATAGCTAAAGCAATTCTTTACAATAAAAACAAAGCTGGAGGCATCACAATTCCAGACTTCGAGACATACTACAGGGCAGTTATAATCAAAACAGTTGGGTCCTGGTACAAAAACAGATGGATAGACCAATGGAACAGAATAGAAACACCAGAAATCAATCCAAACATCTATAACCAACTCATATTCGACAAAGGACCTAAAACCAACCCCTGGAACAAGGACAGCCTCTTCAACAAATGGTGCTGGGAAAATTGGATGTCCACATGTTGAAGTATGAAGCAAGACCCCTACCTTACACCTTATACAAAAATCCACTCAACGTGGATCAAAGAACTAGATATACATCATGACACCGTGGAATTAATTGAGAGCATAGGGGAAACCCTTCAAGACATTGGAACAGGTTAAGAATTCCTGGAGAAGACCCCAGAGGCACGGGTAGTCAAAGCTAAAATAAACAAATGGAATTACCTCAAACTGGAAAGTTTCTTTGCAGTGAAAGAAACAGTCAGGAAAGTGAAGAGGCAGCCAACAGAATGGGAGACATTATTTGCAAACTACACAACTGATAAAGGATTAACAACTAGAATCTATAAAATGATCAAGAAACTCCACAGCAACAAAACAAACAACCCACTTAAGAGATGGGCCAAGGACCTTAACAGACATTTTTCAAAAGAGGAAAGCCAAATGGCCAACAGACACATGAAAAAATGCTCAGGATCTCTAGCCATAAGGGAAATGCAAATCAAAACCACAATGAGGTTTCACCTCATCCCGGTTAGAATGGCTCACATACAGAAATCAACTAACAACAGATGCTGACCAGGATATGGGGGAAAAGGGACACTAATCCACTCTTGTGGATTATGCAAACTGGTAAAGCCACTATGGAAGACAGTATGGAGAGTCCTCAGAAACCTGAATACAGCCCTACCACATGACCCAGCCATCCCACTCCTTGGAATTTACCCAAAGGGAATTAAACTAGAAAAAAAGGGCTGTCTGCACCTCAATGTTTACTGCAGCTCAATTCATAATAGCTAAGACATGGAATCAACCTAAATGCCCATCAACAGATGACTGGATAAAGAAATTATGGAATATGTACTCTATAGAATACTATACAGCAGTAAAAAACAATGAAATTTGGTCATTTGCAACAAAATGGAGGAATCTGGAAAATACCATGCTGAGTGAAATAAGCCAGTCCAAAAGGGACAAATATCATATGTTCTCCCTGATTGATGATAACTAACCAAGCACCTAAAAAGAAACCCGTTGAAGTGAAATGGACACTATGAGAAACAATGACTAGATCAGCCCTTGTCTTGACTGTTGAGGAACAACTTACTATTTTATTCCTTTTAGTATTTTGTTTTGTTATGTTTTTGTTCTACTTAACACCATTGGCTGAACTCTGTAATTAATACACAGTTATTCTTAGGCATTTAAAATTAATGGAAAAGTGATCTTTGTTAAACATAAGAGTGGGAATAAGAGGGGAAGGAGATATACAGGTCGGCACATGCTCACTCGGACTTACCCCCAATGGTAGAGCTAGAAATGTGCCAGGGGATTCCAATTCAAAATCATCAAGGAGGCATGTACCAATGCCATCTGAACTTGTTAAAGTGGTAAGTTTAAGTACATAATTGATCAAAAAGATAGGCTAAGTGTCTAAGAGATTTCACAAATAAGACCAGTGTCTGCAAATAATGAAGGATGGAATTAAAAAGGGGAGAATGATCCTACAGGGGAAGTAGAATACACAGCAGACTCATAGAATGGCTAATACCCTGAACAGCACTCTGGCCTCAGAATCAACCCTTGGGGAATTCGGATCTGGCTAAAAGGTGTATGAGAGTCTCACAGGCATGGAAAGCCAAGACACTGTGGCAAAAATGACCTGAATGAAAGATCTCGGTGAATGAGATCCCAGCAGAAAGAACAGGCCATCAAAGAAGGAGGCATCTTTCTCTGAAGGGAGGAAGGAACCCCCAATATGATATGGCCTTGACTAAATAAGTTCAGAATTGGTGAACTCAAGAGGCTTCCATGGCCTTGACAGCTCATGGCAAGAGCCTTGGGTGATTACTGATGTCATAAATAAGAGTGTCAATTGTTAAATCAACAACGGGAGTCACTGTGCACCTGCTCCCCACATAGGATCTCTGTCCTTAATGTGTTGCACTATGAGAATTAACAGTAAAACTACTAGTTGAACAGTACTCTATATCTTGTGCGGTTGTGTGGGTGCAGTCTGCTGAAATCTTTCCTAGTATATACTAAGTTGATCTTCTGTATATAAAGATAATTGAAAATGAATCTTGATGAAGAGTGGGATGGGAGAGACAATGGGAGAGGGGATGCTGCGGGTGGGAGGGAGGTTATGGGGGAAAAAGCCACAACAATGCAAAAGTTGTACTTTATATATTTACATTTATTAAATAAATAAATAATATATATATAAAGAAAGATTGAGCATTGGAGAGAGGCAAAAACAGAGAGATTTAGAGTGAGAGGTGAGAGGTGAGAGGTGAGAGGTGAGAGAGAGAGAGATATGTTCTGTAACCTGTGCTCTCCAAAAATGGCTGTAACAGTGAGTTCCTGGCCAAGCAGAAGCCCAGAGCCAGAACTGCCCCTGGGTCTCCCCTGTGGGACAGGAATCCAAGAACTTGGGCCATTTTCTGCTGTCTCCCAGGGTGTGCATTAGCAGGAAATGGGAGCAGAAGTGGAGGAGTTGGGATTCAAACCAGTCTGTAGTATAGATGCCAGCATTGCAAGTGGCAGCCTTATCCATTGTGTTACAATGCCAGTCTACCCTACTATCTAGATTTTCTTAAAAATAACGTGAAGGTTTCAGGACAGAGGAGAGAGACAAGTTATTTTTCTTGATGTTCCTCAGACCTATGGTGAGGCCTTGAACTCACTTATCGTTTCCTCTTGCATCCTTGACTCAGAACTCTGGCTGCAGAGGGGAGGGCACACATGTGCGATCTCTCATCAAAGCATCTGCTTTATCCTTGTGAGTCCTGGTCTGTCTCAGGAGCAGCTTGATCTGAGGATGTTTATTCTGACTCAATCTAAGAGGTGAGTGTGGGACAGAAGTCTCTTCTCTCAGAGACCATCTCCCTGGTGCAGCGGGCTGCCGTGAGGGGACAATGGGAGGGCATCAGAGGAGCCACAGGGAAAGACATTCACCTCAGCCTTAAGGCGTTAACTATCTAATTTCAAGAAAAGGGACTTTCTCAGACAGATCAATAATAACCATGAATAGATTACACCATTTTCTTGTCAGATAAACTCTAAGTTTTGGCAAATGTTCCTAAGTGACTTTGGCATGTGACATCTTCTGGTAGAAGCATGCACACTGCAGGTAAACTTGTGCAGCCCTGGTCTGAGCTGGGGCAGCTGGAGACACAGCCCCTGGGCTGAGTTCTGAGCTGCCCTGGGCCCTTCAGCTGGGCACAGCCCTGCCCTGCCCATGCTCATTTGCATGTGCCCAGAGCACCGCCCACCTCTCTGGGCATTTAGGAGCAGGCTGCTCCCGCCCCATGCAGGAGGCAGTGCCAGGCAGGACCCAGCATGGACACGAGGGCCCCCACTCAGCTGCTGGGGCTCCTGCTGCTCTGGCTCCCAGGTAAGGAAGGCCAGCAGCAGGAACGGCCTCGGGCAGTGTGGCCAGGGCTGCCTGTCTCTGCAGGAGCGTCCTCTTAGAACGTGAGGATGAGTGTGGTCTCTGTGTTTCTGTTTCCCTCCTCAGGTGCCACATTTGCCCTGGTGATGACCCAGACTCCATCCTCCACGTCTGAACCAGTGGGAGGCACAGTCACCATCAAATGCCAGGCTAGTCAGAGTATTGGTAGCTACTTATCCTGGTATCAGCAGAAACCAGGACAGCCTCCCAAGCTCCTGATCTATGCTGCATCCAAACTGGCATCTTGGGTCCCAAAGCGGTTCAGTGGCAGCAGATCTGGGATACAGTACACTCTCACCATCAGCGGCGTGCAGTGTGACGATGCTGCCACTTACTACTGTCTAGGTGTTTATGGTTATAGTAGTGATGATGGTACCACAGTGATACAAGCCCTTACAAAAACCCCCCAGGAAAGCAGAAGTGTGAGGCTGGCCTCCCCAGCTGCTCCTCCTGGGCCCCATCTGCTGAGAGTGATTCTCAGAGCAGCCAGGCTTGAAGGTCCTGCAGGGTCGGGTGGAAGGGGCCAGGGTGACTCCTCTGAGGCTCCCTCCTTCCTCTTTCCTTGGCAGCATCAGCGCAGACACGGTCATGAAATACTATTTTAAGGAGAGCAATTATTCTACTGGAGTCTTTGAGTGTCTAGTATCATTTGGGATTCATACAGTTAAAGAGACAATATAATTATGGCATGCAAAAATAGTTTAAATGCAGTTGAGTGGATTTTCCATGCCCTCCATGTCCTGGGAGAACGGCCGCCAGAGAAGGAGATCATAGACACAGAGACTCTCAGATCTCTCCTAGAAGGCACAGGTGCTGCCCCGCGTGTCCTCAGCCCTGTCCAGGAAGCCCTGAGATGGGGGCGCTGGTGCTCTCACTGCCTGCTGCACTCACAGGTGATTCTCCCCCGCCCCACTATTCCTGGCTCTGCCTGCAGGAGCTGATTGACTCTGCTTGTCTCCTGGTCAAATCTCACCGCCCTCGATGGTGGGTGTAGAGCACAGCAGTGCCTGAAGTGTGGTCCTGAACCAATTCAGGCCTGTACATCTTTCTGTATTTTCCTTCCATGTTGCAATGTTCCCTCTATAGAGGAGGCCCTGGCTTACACAGCAGGACCAGAGGCACAACCAGGATGGTGTGAGATGCACCGTTCACTGCTCCCCTGCTTCAGTCCATGTTGACCCACACCTGTCATGTGGCTCCTTCTGCAGTTTGGCCACCAAACACAGTTCTCTCACAAGAATTTCACACCCCAGGTGGCATTGTTTCAGATTCTGGGAAAGTAAGAGAAGTCGTGTTTCCTCCCCTTCCTCATCTCCTCTGTCCCTTCTCATCCTGGGTCAGTGCTGCCCTTCACGGTCACTGTGTTCTAATCCCTGCCCCCGGTATGGAAACAGATACACAGATCCTAAGCTCTTCTTACACTCAGTTTCCTGCTTGGGAGCCCCCTGCCGTCACGTACGGAGACTGAAGAGAGATCATCCAAGTGTTTCACCCAGCAGAGTTGTATCTAAGAGCAATGCTGTGCTAACTCCCCTCACAATAAACTGCTGTTTGCCTCTTGTCAAGACAGCCAATGGGAACAAAGTGAAACTTTGGGATGTCAGAGCAGGACCAGGGAGGGAGGTAAAAGGCATTATCTTCTTCGTGTTTGCTTGATGAATTGTTGCTGTAATGAATTAATCCATTCTCTTTGGCTCAGCCATTTTTCTCCAGGTATATTGTGTGGTCAGGAGGTCTGAGGTCTCCCTGGAAGAAACCCCGGACACAGCAGGGCTAAGGTGTCTGGAAGCTCCCAAGCATGGGATTCCATTCCCGGTTTCTCCAGCGTCAGGATGGCCACATTTCCTGATTGTGGCCCCTTCTCTATTCATTCCACAGCCTGCTGCCCTGTCACAGCCCCTGGACCCTGGCCCTCCTCCTTACTTCAGGACCACTGTGATTGTATCGCTTCCACCAGGTCCCTCCATGTCATCTCCCCATCATAGTCCTTAATCAGCAAACCTGCCCAGCTCCTTAGATGACAGTTCTAGTGTGCAGACAGTAGGACATGAATAACTTTTGTGTTGGAGACAATTTGTGGCCCGTCTTACACTCTTTTTAAAAAATTTTTAATGATTTTATTTATTCATTTTAGAGGTAGTGTTACAGACAGGGAGATGCATAGACAGAAAAGTCCTCCCTCTGTTGACTCACTCCCCAAATGGCAGCAAAGGCTGGAGCTGTGCTGATCTGAAGCCAGGAGCCAGGAGCCTCTTCCCAGTCTGCCATGTGGGTGCAGGGGCTCAAACACCTGGACCATGTTCTGCTGCCTTCCCAGGCAGAGAGCTGGTTTGGGAGAGGAGCAGCCCGGACCAGAATTGGTGCCCATGCCAGCACTACAGGCAGAGGATTAACCCACTGTACCACAGCGCCGCCCCAACTGTCCTACACTCTTACCATCTCTGCTACGGTCTCCCCTGAGACAGAATTAAACCTGATAGGGAGGGGCTGGCTTTGTGACATTGTGGGTAAAGTCACTGCCCGCATCCCATATGGGAGCCAGTTTATGACTATAATGGAAGAAGAGTAGCTGGGACACGAACTAGTGCCCATATGAGATGCCACACTGCAGGTGGAGGATTAACTTACTGTGCCACAGCCCCAGCCCCTCACTGCACCCCTACAAATCAGCTACAATTTGTAAACCTAATTGACTTGTCAGAGGCAGATGCTGTGGCTTAGCTGGTGAGGCAGCCGCCTGCAGTGCTGGCATCCCATGTGGGCACCGGTATGGGACTCAGCTGTTTCATTTCTGATACAGCTCTCTGTTGTGGCCTGGGAGCATGGTGGAGGATGGCCCAGGTTTTTGGGCCCCTGCACCCACATGGGAGACCCAGAGGAGGCTTCTGGCTCCTGCTTCCTGGCCTGTAGAAGGGAAACAGGAGGTTGAGTCCTCACCTACACCCACTGTTGCCCGGACACAGTGTCCATAGAGACTAAAAGCCTTTGGGAGTTACGGTTGGTGCCTAGTACTAGGACTTCAGACGATGGTAGACAAAAGCAGAACCATAATCCATAGTAGAATTTGCCATGATAATTCCCCATTCTGTGTCTCAGAATTTGGGAGACCACTGTGTGGATGCAGATCACAGAGCATTTGGTGGTGTGGAAGGAGTTCTGAGGGTGTGTTTTCTGGCTGCCAGGGATCCAGGACCCCAGAGCAGCTCAGAGCTCCCTGAAGGGAGAGCAAAGTCACTGGGGGAGCCTGGATCTGAGTCACGGTACCAATGCAAGGCCTCCCCAAAACACACCACACACCGGAGTAAGGAAAAGAGTTTATTGGGGGAAACCAACAGACTGGAGGGAAGGAGCAAAGAAGGAAAAGGGGGAGAAAAGACAAAGAGAGAGAGAGAAACAGAGACAGAGATCAGCAGACGGAGAGAACGAGAGTTTGTTTTTCTGCAAGAAATTTTGAAACCATGCATAATTTTTTCATAATACGTATTTTCCCTATCTTTTGAAGACTTCTTGTTAATGTGGCATCAGTTCACAGAAATTGTGAGTGCTGCTGGGTAGAATAAGGACAGTGCGTGCACACCACTGTCTCTCAGTGTCTCTCATCTCTGTGTGGACTCCGTTCTTCTGGGACAAGTGAAGCAGCCTCAGGTCATCCACAGCTGCCCTCTGTGGTTTCTCTGCACAAACCCATCTTGGAGAATGAGGCCCCACCTCTTGCTGCAAACGCCCTCTCAGTAGCAGGGCTTGTAATGGAGATGAAGATGGGGAACTGGAGCAGAGGCCTCCAGGAGCCAAAGTGAGGATGAGGAGCACTGGAAGGGATTTGCCAGCATCAGCCAACACATCCCTGCAGGAGGGAAAGCAGGGGTTTTCTGAGAGCAGAGGCTCTGGGAGCCAGATATCAAACCTCATCCTGGAAATGGCCGTGACCAAGACAACTGAATGACACGTTTTGAGATTGGGGTTGGGTGTGGGTGGGTGTTAAGTTAAAAGGAAGAATTTGCCTTTTTAAAGACTGATACTGTTTCATCCACTTGTCAGCTAAATGAGAATATTGCAAAAACAAGTGATGGCTGGCACTGCGGCTCACTAGACTAAACCACATGTGACACTGGTACCCTGGGTTCTAGTTCCTGTTGGGGAGCCGGATTCTGTCCCAGACAAAAAAAATAGTGTAAGGATTGCGCGAAAACTCCTGAGATTTTGAATGTGGAGGCAGCTCCAGACTCTGACTGGGGTCACCACTCCTTGAGCTCTTCTCTAGGTGACAGCTCCAGAGAAGCAGCCTGCGGGTGTTCCTAACGCTTCGTGCACTGACCTCTAAGTCTAGAATAAGCCCCAGTGAGACATGGAAATGCATATAGAACTGTTAGCTCTTCCATGGTTTTATCATACCAAGATACATGAATTTCACTTAATTTAATACAGACAAAGTATCCATTTTTTGTCCATTTAACTTGTTAAACTAACATCCCTCTCCTACACACTAATTTCTTGACCCAATGGAAATACTTAACCTTAGGTCAAGATGGGAGAGAGATGACTACAATAAATGTTTTTACTAAAATACTAATAAATTTCTCAAGCTACAAAAAGGTCAATTTCATGCTTTCCATATCTACATTTTGTTTACAAAAGATTTATTTGCTTATATGTAAATCAGTGATACACACACACACACACACACACAAATGCAGAGAGTTTTCTTCCATCTGCTTGTTACACTCACAAATGGCTGCAATGGCCAGGTTTCCCATGTGGGTTTCGGAGCCCAATCAATTGGGACATCTTCAGCTGATTTTCCGGGACATTCATATGTTGGAACAGGATTCGAAGTGGAGCAGCCAGGACTCCAACCGGTGCCCATGTGGGATGCTGGCTTGCAGGGGTGGCTTTATCCACTGCACCACAGAGCTGGCCTGTTGTGTATATGTTTTAAGAGCACCATGATAATTCACCACATGCCCCATCCTGCCTCACTCCCACCCTCTTCTTTTTTTAATTTTTAATTTTATTTTATTTAAAAAATTTTTTTGACAGACAGAGTTAGACAATGAGAGAGAGAGAGACAGACAGAGGGAAATGTCTTCCTTTTCTGTTGGTTCATCCCCCAAATGGCTGCTATGGCTGGCATGCTACGGCTGGCGCACTGCGCCGATCCAAAGCCAGAAGCTAGATGCTTCCTCCTGGTCTCCCATCTGGGTGCAGGGCCCAAGGACCTGCCATCCTCCACTGCCCTACTGGGCCACAGCAGAGAGCTGGACTGGAAGAGGAGCAACTGGGACAGAATCCGGTGCCCCAACCGGGACTAGAACCCGAGGTGCTGGTGCCGCAGGTGGAGGATTAGCCAAGTGAGCTGCGGTGCAGGCCTAATTTATTTTATTTTTAAAAAGGATTTATTTATTTATTTGAAAGTCAGGGTTACATTTGGGAGGAGAGGCAGAGAGAGAGAGAGAGAGAGAGAGAGAGAGGTTCACTCCCCAGTTGGCCACAATGGATGGAGCTGCACCAATCTGATACCAGGAGCCAGGGGGTTCTTCTGAGTCTCCCACCCAGGTGCAGGGGCCCAAGGACTTGGGCCATCTTCTACTGCTTTTCCAGAGCATAGAGGCAGCTGGATTGGAAGTGGAGCAGGCAGGACTCGAACCATCACCCACATGGGATGCCGGTGCTTCAGTCCAGAGCTTTAACCTGCTGCGCCACAGCGCTGGCCCCTATTTTAACTTTTGAAATGACATACTTTCAATGTACTTTATAAACACTAGCTCAGCCCTCCATATATACAGAATTCAACATGAAGTAAGCAGAAAACCACTGTTCCTCATCCTAAAGACAAGGCTGTGAGCCTCAATCCCTCCAATCCCTCTGTCACTACCAGACCTGAGGTGCACTGGCTCCCCCTGGGGGTCATAGGTGGAATCGTGTCAGCTTTCAAGCCCTGATAGAGCAGTTCTTCATTAATCCAAAATCAAATAGAAAATTCTCATCGAATTGAACCAATAGTAACTTCATTGTTAACATGCAATGGCACACAACTAATGGATTCACAATCTTTGTAGACGTAGATTAAACGGAAAATTCGAACAGAGCCCTTTATCTCATAGATCTTCCATTTTAGTGGGCAGGGCTGATAATACTCAAACCAATAATGCTCTACCTCTGCTCCTGATATTGGAATTTGACCCCCCCAAAATATAATTTGGGGTGCCATACGATATCACCTAATGCTTATTAATAAGTCCCCCATGTTAATAAGCCCATGTGGGTTCTTGCCTAATATTCAGAGAAGAATTCTGAATACCAGCATAAATGAACAAGGCAGCATGGTACATTTTAAGCTTTTATTCACTGAGAAAGATGCATAGGAGAGTGAGGTCCCTGTCTAAAGGAGGGAGACAGAACTGGCTTCATACCAAGTAAAAGGAACCAGCCACGTGGAGAAGCATCTATGCTCCAAGCGCCATGGGGCAGGTGGCCCAAAGGCCACAGGCCATGGAGGTGCAGGGCTGCAGCCAGCCCCCTACTGGCAAGAAGTCAGGGAAGGAAGGGAGGGAAAAAGGGCAGACATACCTTGTCTCAGGCTTTTAATCCACTTCCAAAGGGGAGTGGTTAATTCACCTGATTGGCAGGTGGGCACTCATGTGTGGCCAGGAAGGGGCATGAGGTCACACAGGGGTGTGGTGAAGGCGTGGTCTTCCAGCTCACAAACCTAATCAGTTTTAACCTGAGTGCCTGCTTCCTTCACTCCCACTCTGCTCCATGTGAGAGGCCTCCCCTGGAGCAATGCTATTGCTCGGGGCAAGTGAGCAGTGTGCATCCAAGTCCACTTAGTGCAACCCCCAGTCTCAGCCTAGGCAGGGGCAGAGGCAGGGACAGAGGGAATATAGCAGGCAGTTCAACCTTTGTGTTCCTGGAAAACAAACTAATTGGAGTCTCATTAATGGTGAAAGCCAAATTGTCCTTTAATGGAGGACAAAGTGTTTAAAATTTATCATGTTCCTGTAGCATGAAACCAAGCAACACACAGGTCAGTGGTAAGAGTTAGTGCCCTGACACTGGAGATAACAAAAGTGGAGTCCGGTTTTAAGAGAGTGTCTTTTATCATGTCAACAGATATTTCTAGAATGCTATTTTTCTTTAATGTTACCATTCTCTACTTTTCAAAAATATTTTTTCTTTATTTAAAACCTGAGCATTGGAGAGAGGTAAAGACAGAGAAAGATTGAGAGGGAGAGAGAAGGGAAGGGAAGGGGAAGGGAAGGGAGGGGAGGGGAGGGGGAAGGGGAAGGGGAAGGGAAAGGAAGGGAAGGAGAGGGAAGTTCTATAATCTGGTCTCTCCACAAATAGCTGTAGCAGTGAGTTCCTGGCCAAGCAGAAGCCCAGAGCCAGAACTGCCCCTGGGTTTCCCACGTGGGACAGGAATCCAAAAACTTGGGGGGGCGGCACCTTGATTCACTAGGTTAATCATCCGCCTGTGGTGCCGGCATTTCGTATGGGCGGCTGCTCCTCTTCCAGTCCAGCTCTCTGCTGTGGCCCAGGAAGGCAGTGGAGGATGGCCCAAGTGCTTGGTTCCTGCACCCGCAAGGGAGACCAGGAAGAAGCACCTGGCCCCTGGCTTTGGATTGGCACAGCGCCGGCTGTAGCGGCCATTTGGGAGGTGAACCAACGGAAGGAAGACCTTTCTGTCTATCTCTCTCTCACTAACTCTATCTGTCAAAAAAAAAAAAAAAAAAAAGAACTTGGGCCACTTTCTGCTGCCTCCCAGGGTGTACATTAGCAGGAAATGGGATCAGAAGTAGAGCAGTGGGGATTCAAACCATTCTCTGATGTAGGCTCCTGGCTTTGCAAATGGCAGCCTATTCCACTGTGCCACAATGCCAGCCTTCCCTCGTCTGATGATTTTTTAGAAAAAACATGAAGGCTTGAGAACAGAGGAGAGAGGAAAGTTATTTTCTTGATGTCTTCAGACCTATGGTGAGGCCTTGAACTTCAACTTATCATTTCTTCCTGTATCCTTGACTCAGAACTCTGGCTGCAGATGGGAGAGCCCACCTGTGTGATCTCTCCTCTAAGCACCTGCGTTCTCCTTCTGAGTTCTGGTCTCTCTCTGGCAGCCGCTTGTTCTGAGCATGTTTATTCTGAGTCAGTACAGAGGTGAGTGTGGGACAGAAGTCTCATCTCTCAGAGACCATCTCCCTGGTGCAGCGGTCTGCCGTGAGGGGACAATGTGAGGACATCAGAGGACAAACAGGTAAAGACAATGACCTCAGCCTTAAGGTGTAAACTATTCATTAGAAAAGTGACTTTTTACTACAGAATCCCAATGCAATCATGAATAGATTATGCTATATTGTCTCCAGTTCATTTAAAGTTTTTCCAAGTGTCCCTCAGTGATTTCGGGATGTGATGTCTCCCAAAGAAACATGCGCACTGCAGGTAAACTTGTGCAGCCCTGGTCTGAGCTGGGGCAGCTGGAGACACAGCCCCTGGGCTGAGTTCTGAGCTGCACTGGGCCCTTCAGCTGGGCACAGCCCTGCCCCACCCCTGCTCATTTGCATGTCCCCAGAGCACCACCCACCTCTCTGGGCATTTAGGAGCAGGCTGCTCCCGCCCCATGCAGGAGGCAGTGCCAGGCAGGACCCAGCATGGACACGAGGGCCCCCACTCAGCTGCTGGGGCTCCTGCTGCTCTGGCTCCCAGGTAAGGAAGGCCAGCAGCAGGAACGGCCTCGGGCAGTGTGGCCACGGCTGCCCGTCTCTGCAGGAGCGTCCTCTTAGAACGTGAGGATGAGTGTGGTCTCTGTGTTTCTGTTTCCCTCCTCAGGTGCCACATTTGCCCTGGTGATGACCCAGACTCCATCCTCCACGTCTGAACCTGTGGGAGGCACAGTCACCATCAATTGCCAGGCCAGTCAGAGCATTGGTACTAGGTTAGCCTGGTATCAGCAGAAACCAGGGCAGCGTCCCAAGCTCCTGATCTACAGGGCATCCAAACTGGCATCTGGGGTCCCATCACGTTTCAGCGGCAGTGGATCTGGGACACAGTTCACTCTCACCATCAGCGGCGTGCAGTGTGAAGATGCTGCCACTTACTACTGCCTAGGCGAATATAGTTATAGTAGTGATGATGGTACCACAGTGATATAAGCCCTAACAAAAACCCCCCAGGAAAGCAGAAGTGTGAGGCTGGGCTGCCCCAGCTGCTCCTCCTGGCCCCATCTGCTGAGAGTGATTCTCAGAACAACCAGGCTTGAAGGTCCTGCAGGGTCGGGTGGAAGGGGCCAGGGTGACTCCTCTGAGGCTCCCTCCTTTCCTCCTCCTTGGTGGCAGCTTCACAGACATGACCATGTCCCTGCTGTTCTAAAGGAAATCAACTATTATTCCTGAGTATGGAAGCTATAGCATCATTTGAGATTCATAGAGCAAAATAGAATACATTATAGATATTACAAAAAATATTTTAATTATGGTGATTATAAAATTTTATTAAGGATACCAATTTTATATGTCAAGTTTTTAGTTTTTTTATATGTACAGTTTTTTAAAAAAGATTTATTTGCTTATAAAGCCCATGCTTTACACACACTCAGTGACAGTGAGAGAGTTCTCGTCCATCTGCTGGTCTTTCCTCCAATGGCTGCACTGCTGAGGTTGTGCCTGGCAGAGCTGGGACATGGAGCTTCTTTCAGGTCTCCCACGTGGGTGTCAGGGCTGACACACTTGTTCCATCTGCTGGTGCTTTCCCAGGCCATTAGCAGGTAGCTCGTTGGGAAGTAGAGCAGCCAGGACTCCCACCGGTGCCCATGGGGATGCCGGCGCTGCATACGGTGGCTTTACCCAGTGCACAAGGCCGGCCCACCCTATCCACATATGTGAGAGCATAATGCCACTTCCCACCTGTCCTCCCTCCTTCCTCACTCCCCCCGACTCCTCTTCTGTTTTCCTTTATCTTTTAAGTTCTACTCTGACATACTTTCAGTTTCTAATCACCAGCTTCACCCTCCATTAAACAAAGAATTCAACACGGAGTAGCAGCAAAACCACTGTTCCTCAAGAGTCTAGACAAGGTGTGAGTCTCAGTCCTCCAAATCCCTCTGTCACTACCAGACCTGAGGTGCACTGGCGCCCCTTGTGGTGAGAGGTGGAATCGCGTCTGCTTTCAATCCCTGCTTCAGCAGTTCTTCATTCAATTCAAAATCAAATAGCAAACTCTCATCGAATTGAACCAATAGGAGCTTCATTGATTGCACACAGTGCCTCACAACAAAGAGTATCGCAATCTCCTAGGCACAGAATAATTGTAAAATCTAACAGAGCCCTTCATCTCACAGATCTCTCATTTTAGTGAGCAGCACAGATAATACCAAACATATAAGCTTCTACACCTGCTGCCACTATGGGCCATGCGAGAGGCCTCCCCTGGACACTGCCATTGCTCGGGGCAGGTGGGCAGTGTGTGTCCAGGTCCACCTAGTGCATCCTCCTGTTTTGGGGCAGAAGCAGAGGGAATGGATCCGGCAGTTCAACTTTTGTGTTTTCTGAAAAACTAAGCTAATTGTAGTCTCAGAATGGTCAGAAGGAAACTTGATCTTTTGACTGAGGAAAAAGCTTTTTAAACTTTTCAAATTGCTGAGGCATGAAACCAGCCCACACATGGGTCAGTGGAAGAATCAGTGCCGGGACAGATGAGATAAAAAAGAGGAACATAGTATAACAAGGGTGTCTTGTACTGTGATTAATACTTATTTCTAGTAAGCTATTTCTCAAATGTTAACCCTTTCCATTTTGAATATTTTTCATTTATTTACTTAAAAAACTGAGCACCAGTGAGAGGCGTAGACAGAGAAGATATAGACACACACACACACACACACAGAGAGAGAGAGAGAGAGAGAGAGAGAGAGATCGATCTTCCATGTGCTGCTCTTTCCCCAGATGACCCTTACACCTGGGGCTGGACCAGAGACTTCCTCAACCCCGGAACTGTGTGTCAGTGTGGGGCAGGGCCTCCTCTGCATCCCAGCCTCTTTCCTCTCCTCCTCCGTCCCTCCTCATCCCTCCTCTCAGTCCTACCTTTCATTTCTCTGCAACGCCAATTTCTCCCGTCCATAGGAACACAGATCAACCAATTGAAGCCTCCTCCTCCACTCTCGTGCTTTGATAGCTGACCCTGCGCTGTCACATACCTACACTGACAGGAGGTCATCAAGATACTTACCCAACAGATTCTCTCTCAGAGGCACTGTGTGCTCGCTCAGCTTACAGTCAGCTGTTCTCTGTGTGCTGTAGAATGGACCCCACGTGAGAACACAGTGACACTGGGAGGATGTCAGAGCCCAGCCACTCACTCAAATGACAAAAGACACTGACTTCACCTTCCAAGGTGTGACCAGGTGTTCTCTAGAGAAAAGGACTTTCTGCTACAGATCCTAACCTAACCATGAATAGATTACACCATCAGGTCTTTCTGTTCACTTAAAGTGCTGGCAATGTCCCTCAGTGACTTTAAGAGGTGAGGTCTCCTGGTACAAACATGTGCACTGCAGGTAAACTTGTGCAGCCCTGGCTTGAGCTGGGGCAGTGGAGACACAGCCCCTGGGCTGAGTTCTGAGCTGCCCTGGGCCCTTCAGCTGGGCACAGCCCTGCCCTGCCCATGCTCATTTGCATGTCTCAGAGCACTGCCCACCTCTCTGGGCATTTAGGCCCAGGCTGCTCCCGCCCCATGCAGGAGGCAGTGCCAGGCAGGACCCAGCATGGACACGAGGGCCCCCACTCAGCTGCTGGGGCTCCTGCTGCTCTGGCTCCCAGGTAAGGAAGGCCAGCAGCAGGAACGGCCTCGGGCAGTGTGGCCAAGGCTGCCCGTCTCTGCAGGAGCGTCCTCTTAGAACGTGAAGATGAGTGTGGTCTCTGTGTTTCTCCTTCCCTCCTCAGGTGCCACATTTACCCAAGCCACGATGACCCAGACTCCAGCCTCCGTGTCTGCAGCTGTGGGAGGCACAGTCACCATCAATTGCCAGGCCAGTCAGAGCATTGGTAGCGACTTAGCCTGGTATCAGCAGAAACCAGGGCAGCCTCCCAAGCTCCTGATCTACGAAGCATCCAAACTGGCATCTGGGGTCCCATCGCGGTTCAAAGGCAGTGGATCTGGGACACAGTTCACTCTCACCATCAGTGGTGTGCAGTGTGACGATGCTGCCACTTACTACTGTCTAGGCGGTTATTATAGTAGTAGTGCTACTTACCACAGTGTTTCAAGCCCTAACAAACCCCCCAGGAAAGCAGAAGTGTGAGGCTGGGCTGCCCCGGCTGTTCCTCCTGGGCCCCATCTGCTGAGAGTGATTCTCAGAGCAGCCAGGCTTGAAGGTCCTGCAGGGTCGGGTGGAAGGGGCCAGGCTGACTCCTCTGAGGCTCCCTCCTTTCTCCTCCTTGGCAACTGTAGCACTGACATGACCATGTCCCTACTGTTTCAAGGAAGGCAATTATTCTCTCTGAATATTTGAAGCTAGAACATCATTTGAGATCATAGCGCAAAGAGAAAACATTATAGATATTACAAGGAAAAATATTTTAAATACTGGTGATTAGAAAATTTTATAAAGGATGCAATTTCATTTGTACAGTTTTTTATATGTACAGTTTTTGAAAATAATTTATTTGCTTATTGAAAGTCTGTGTTTTACACACAGACACACACAGTTTCAGGGAGAGAGTCCTCTTCCATCTGCTGGGTCACTCCTCCAATGGTTGCACTGCTGAGGCTGTGCCTGGCAAGAGCTGGGACATGGAACTTCTTTCAGGTCTCCTACATGCGTGCCTGGGCTGAAACACTTGTTCCATCTGATGGTGCTTTCCCAGGCCATTAGCAGGCGGCTTGTTTGGAAGAGGAGCAGCCAGGACTCCCACCGGTGCCCATGTGGGATGCTGGCCCTGCACGTGGTGGCTTTACCCACTGCACAAGGCTGGAACGACCTATCCACAGTTGTGAGCGCATAATGCCACTTCTCATCATGTCCTCCACCCTTCCTCACTCCCACCCTCCTCTCTTTTACTTTTAAGCTTTACTTGGACATGCATTTAATTTATTCCCACCAGCTTAACCTTCCAGGAAACAAAAAATTCCACAAGGAGCGAGCAGAAAAACCACTGTTCCTCAAGAGTCTAGACAAGGCTGGGTCCTTATCCTCCAAGTCTCTGTCACTACCAGACCTGAGGTGGCACTGGAGCCCCCTGGGGATCCATGAGAGAATCGCGTCAGCTTTCAATCCCTGGTAGGGCACTTTTTCATTCAATGCAAAATCAGATAGACATTTCTCATCGAAATGAAACAACAGTGGCTTCATTGTACACAGTGGTACATGATGACAGTATCACAATCTTTTGTAGACATAGAATAAAGATATCCTAGATCTTTTTTTAGTGATCAGGGCAAATAAGAAACATGTTTTACCCCTGCTCCCATGTGCTTCAAGTGAGATTTCTCCCTGGACACTGCCATTGCTGGGGACATGTGGGCAGTGGGTGTCCAGGTCCACCTAGTGCATCCTGCTGTCTCGGGAAGAGGCAGAGGGAGAGGCAGAGGGAACAAATCGGGCAGTTCCACACTGTGTTTCCTGAAAAAATACACTAATTGTAGTCTCAGTAATGCTCAGATGGCCAAATGGTCCTTCCATTGAGGAAAAAGCCTTTTAAATTTCTCCAATTGCTGTAGCATGAAACCAGCCAACACACAGGTCAGTGGAAGAATCAAACCCCAGGCTGGCGCCGCGGCTCAAAGGCTAATCCTCCACCTAGCGGTGCCAGCACACCGGGTTCTAGTCCCGGTTGGGGCGCCGGATTCTGTCCCGGTTGCCCCTCTTCCAGGGCAGCTCTCTGCTGTGGCCCGTGAAGACAGTGGAGGATGGCCCAAGTGCTTGGGCCCTGCACCCCATGGGAGACCAGGAGAAGCACCTGGCTCCTGCCTTCAGATCAGCGCGGTGCACTGGGCGCAGCGTGACAGCTGTTGCGGCCATTGGAGGGTGAATCAACGGCAAAGGAATACCTTTCTCTGTCTCTCTCTCTCACTATTCACTAAGTCAAAAAAAAAAAAAAAAAAAGAATCAAAGCCCAGACACTGGATGTAAAAGTAATAGAGCCCACAGCGCGGTGGTGCAGTGGGTTAAAGCCCTGTCCTGAGCGCCGGCATTCCATATGGTGCGGACTCAAGTCTCAGCTGCTCCTCTTTTGATCCAGCTCTCTGCTATGGCCCGGGATAGCCTTAGAAGATGGCCAAAGTCTCTGGGCCCCTGCACCCATGTGAGAGACCTGGACAAAGCTCCTGGCTTTTGGCTTCGGATCGGTGCAGCTCTGGCCGGTACGGACATCTGAGGAGTGAACCAGTGGATGGAAGACCTGTCTCTCTGTCTCTACCTCTCTCTGAAACTCTGTCTTTCAAATAAATTAGATAAATTTTTACAAAATAGATCCCAGTTTTAGCAGGGTGTTTTGTACTGTGGTGCATACTTATTTCTAATAAATAGAATTTAGATAATTTTCATAAATGTTAATATTTTCCAATTTTCAAAGTATTTATTTATTTACTTGTAAGACTGAGCATTAAAGAGAGGCAAAGCCGGGACAGGGAGGGTTCTGTTATCTGGTCTCTCGACAAATGGCTGTTAACAGTTACTTGGCCAAATAGAAGCCCAGCGCCAGAACTGCCCCTGGTCTCCCCTGTGGGGCAGGAATCCAAGAACTTGGGCCATTGTCTGCTGGCTCCCAGTGTGTGCATTAGCAGGAAATGGGATCAGAAGTGGAGCAGTGGGGATTCAACCCAGTCTCTGATGTAGGCTGCTGGCATTGCAAGTGGCAGCTTTATCCACTGTGCCATGATGCCAGCCTTCCCTCCTCTCCGGATTTCTTTCCTTTTTATTTTATTTGAAAGTCAATTTACAGTGAGAGGCAGAGGGAGAGGTAGGGAACCATCCTCTGGTTTACTCTCCAGATGGCTGCAATCACTGGACTGTGCCGATCCAAAGACAGGAGCCAGGATCCAGGAGCTTCTTTTGGGTCTGCCACATGGGTGCAAGGGCCCAAGGACTTGGGCCATCTTCTACGGCTATCCCAGGCAATAGAGGAGCGCTCGATCGGAAGAGGAGCTGGCGGATTAGAACCAGTGCCCATCTGGGATGCCGGTGCTTCAGGCCAGTGCTTTAATGCTCTGAGCCACAGGACTGGCCCCTCTCTGGATTTCTTAAGAAAAGTGTGCACATTTCTGGACAGGGTGGGAGAGAAGATATTTTTCTTGATGTTCCTCAGAAGTATGGAGATTCCTTGAAACTCTCACTTCTATTTTCCTCCTGTATCCTTGACTCAGAACTCAGGCTGTAGAAGGGAGAGCGCACCTGTGTGATCTCTCCTCTAAGCACCTGCGTCTCTTTCTGAGTCCTGGTCTCTGGCAGCTGCTTGTTCTGAGGATGTTTATTCTGAGTCAGTACAGAGGTGAGTGTGGGGCAGAAGTCTCGTCTCTCAGAGACCATCTCCCTGGTGCGGCGGTCTGCCGTGAGGTGACCAATGTGAGTGCATCAGAAAACAAACAGGTAAAGACAATGAAATCAGCCTTAAAGTGTTACTAAGTATTTCCTAGGAAAAGGGACTTTCTCTTCCAGAATCCCAATGAAATAAAAAATAGATTATGTTATATTGTCTTTCAGTGCATTTAAAGTTTTTAAAAGTGTCCCGCAGTGATTTTGGGAGGTGAAGTCTCCTGGTAGAAACATGCGCACTACAGGTAAACTTGTGCAGCCCTGGTCTGAGCTGGGCAGCTGGAGACACAGCCCCTGGGCTGAGTTCTGAGCTGCCCTGGGCCCTTGAGCTGGGCACAGCCCTGCCCCACCCCTGCTCATTTGCATGTTCCCAGAGCACCGCCCACCTCTCTGGGCATTTAGGAGCAGGCTGCTCCCACCCCATGCAGGAGGCAGTGCCAGGCAGGACCCAGCATGGACATGAGGGCCCCCACTCAGCTGCTGGGGCTCCTGCTGCTCTGGCTCCCAGGTAAGGAAGGCCAGCAGCAGGAATGGCCTCAGGCAGTGTGGCCAGAGCTGCCCGTCTCTGCAGGAGCGTCCTCTTAGAACGTGAGGATGACTGTGGTCTCTGTGTTTCTGTTTCCCTCCTCAGGTGTCACATTTGCCCAAGTGCTGACCCAGACTCCATCCCCAGTGTCTGCAGCTGTGGGAGGCACAGTCACCATCAATTGCCAGTCCAGTCAGAGTGTTTATAATAACAACAACTTAGCCTGGTATCAGCAGAAACCAGGGCAGCCTCCCAAGCTCCTGATCTACCAGGCATCCAAACTGGCATCTGGGGTCCCATCGCGGTTCAAAGGCAGTGGATCTGGGACACAGTTCACTCTCACCATCAGCGGCGTGCAGTGTGAAGATGCTGCCACTTACTACTGTGCAGGCGGTTATTATTGTAGTAGTGCTGATTGTTCCACCGTGATACAAGCCCTAACAAAAACCCCCCAGGGAAGCAGAAGTGTGAGGCTGGGTTGCCCCAGCTGCTCCTCCTGGGCCCCACCTGCTGAGAGTGATTCTCAGAGCAGCCAGGCTTGAAGGTCCTGCAGGGTCGGGTGGAAGGGGCCAGGCTGACTCCTCTGAGGTTCCCTTCTTTCCTCCTCCTTGGAAGCAGCTGCACACACATACTCACACTGAGAGAGAGAGAGTTCTCTCCCATCTGTTGGTTCACTCCTCAATGGCTGCACTGGCTGAGGCTGTGCCTGGCAAGACCTGGGACATGGAACTTCTTTCAGGTCTCCCACATGGGTGCCAGGGCTGAAACCCTTGTTCCATCCACGGGTGCTTTCCCAGGCCATTAGCAGGGGGTTTGTTTGAAGTGGAACAGCCAGGACTCCACCCGTGCCCATGTGATATGCTGGGGCTGCATGTGGCGGCTTTACCCACTGCACAAGGCTGGGCCATCCTATCCACAGTTGTGTGAGCATAATGACTCTTCCCACCATGTCTTCCCTCCTTTCTCAAACCATTCCCACTCTTTTTTTATTTGTCTTTAAAATTTTACAATGACATACTTTCCATTTACTCTATCATCACTGCTTAACCCTCCACTAGACAAAGAATTCAACACGGAGTAGCAGAAAAACCACTGTTCCTCAAGTATATAGTCATAAAAAGTGAGCATCAGTGAGAGGTGAACACAGGCTCTAGAGGGAGAGGGGGAAAGAGAGAGAGAAAGAGAAAGACAGAGAGAGAGGAAGAGAGAGAGGGGGAGGGACGTTCTTGCAAGTTCTGGGCTGTGCAAGCCCTGCAGCCCCTGTACTGGTGTAGCTGTAGCAGAAAAACTGGGCTGAGCTGTGAGGAGAGCGTGGACCTCTACCCACATTGGTCCTCTCTCTGCTGAGACCCCCAGAGAGACATTCTCTGTAGGAAACTTGTGCAACCTGGGTCTGATGTGGACACCTGGGGAGACTGTACCTGTGCAGGTGCTGAGACACTGGAGAGAATTCTCCTATCTGACTGCATCCCAGTAACAAGGAGGGTTCCCCAAAGTCCCATGGTGAGCAGGTGTGGGTGCTGGGATTTGAGCTCAGGTCTCTATACCTTGGTATCTATTCCCTCCACAAGGCCAGGTTAATCCCATAGCCGAGGCCAGAATTTAAAATAATACAGAGACCAGCCCAGGATGGGGTGACACACACAGCTCCTCACTGTCTCTGCCTCAATCCATGGGGACACAAATCTACACCCAGTCCCTCCTGAGCGGCAGCTATGCCCCTGACTGCCATTCTCTCAGAGCCTCCTCAACCCCAGGGGACTGCATGTCAGTGTGGGGCAGGGCCTCCTCTGCATCCCAGACTCTTTCCTCTCCTCCTCCGTCCCTTCTCATCCCTCCTCTCATCCTAACTCTCATGTCCCTGCAAAGCCAGTTTCTCCCCTCCATGCAGACACAGATCAACCTATCAAAGCCTCCTCCTCCACTCTATTTCTTTGATAGCTGACCCTGCGGCTGTCACATACCTGCACTGACAGGAGGTCATCAAGATACTTACCCAACAGATTCTCTCTCAGAGGCACTGTGTGCTCGCTCAGCTTACAGTCAGCTGTTCTCTGTGTGCTGTAGAATGGACCCCACGTGAGAACACAGTGACATTGGGAGGATGTCAGAGCCCAGCCACTCACTCAAAAGGGAAGAGACACTGACTGCACCTCCCAAGGTGTGACCAGCTGTTCTCTAGAGAAAGGACTTTCTGCTACAGATCCCCACCTAACCATGAATACATTATACCATCAGGTTGTTCAGTTCACTTAAATTTTGGCAAAGGTCCCTCAGTGACTTTGGGAGGTGAAGTCTCCCGGTAGAAGCATGGGCACTGTAGGTAAACTTGTGCAGCCCTGGTCTGAGCTGGGGCAGCTGGAGACACAGCCCCTGGGCTGAGTTCTGAGCTGCCCTGGGCCCTTGAGCTGGGCACAGCCCTGCCCCAACCCTGCTCATTTGCATGTCCCCAGAGCACCGCCCACCTCTCTGGGCATTTAGGAGCAGGCTGCTCCCACCCCATGCAGGAGGCAGTGCCAGGCAGGACCCAGCATGGACACGAGGGCCCCCACTCAGCTGCTGGGGCTCCTGCTGCTCTGGCTCCCAGGTAAGGAAGGCCAGCAGCAGGAGCGGCCTCGGGCAGTGTGGCCAGGGCTGCCTGTCTCTGCAGGAGTGTCCTCTTAGAACATGAGCATGAGTGTGGTCTCTGTATTTCTGTTTCCCTTCTCAGGTGCCACATTTGCCATTGATATGACCCAGACTCCAGCCTCCGTGTCTGCAGCTGTGGGAGGCACAGTCACCATCAATTGCCAGGCTAGTGAGAACATTTACAGCTTTTTGGCCTGGTATCAGCAGAAACCAGGGCACTCTCCTAATCTCCTGATCTATTTTGCATCCAAACTGGCCTCTGGGGTCTCATCTCGGTTCAAAGGCAGTGGATCTGGGACACAGTTCACTCTCACCATCAGCGACGTGCATTGTGACGATGCTGCCATTTACTACTGTCAGCAGACTTATAGTTACAGTAATGCTGATACCACAGTGTTACAAGCCCTAACAAAAACCCCCCAGGGAAGCAGAAGTGTGAGGCTGGGCTACCCCAGCTGCTCCTCCTGGCCCCCATCTGCTGAGAGTGATTCTCATAGCAGCCAGGCTTGAGGTCCCTGCCGGGTTGGGTTGAAGGGGCCAGGGTCACTCCTCTGAGGCTTCCCTCTTCTTCTTCCTGGCGGCACCAGCACAGACATGACCATGACCCTACTGTTTAGAAAGGCAATTATTCTTTCTGAGTATTGGAGCTACAACATCATTTGCAATTCATAGAGGAAAAGAGAGACATTATAGCTATTACAAGAAAAAATATTTTAAATACCAGTGATTATAAAATTTTATGAAGGAAAGTATTTTCATATCTACAGTTATTTAAAATATTTATTTCCTCATTGAAAGTCCGTGTTTTATACACAGACACACACACACAGTTTCAGAGACAGAGTTCTCTTCCATCAGCTGGTCTCTTCTCCAATGGCTGCAGTGGCTGAAACTGTGCCAGCCAAGACCTGGAGATGGAGCTTCTCTCAGGTCTCCCACATGGGTGCCAGGGCTCCAACACTGGAGCCATCTACAGGAGCCTTCCCAGGCCAAGCAGGGAGCTGGATTGGCAGTGGAGCAGCCAGGACTCCCACAGCTGCCCTGTGGGATGCTGGTGCTGCCTTTGGTGGCCTACCTACTACATGAGGCCGGCCCATCATATATCCACAGTTATGAGAGCTAATGCCACTTCCCACCATGTCCTCCCTCCTTCCTCACTCGCCCACCCCTCTTCTGTTTCCCTTCCCTCTGTCACTACATTGGACTACCAGTGCAGTGTCTCCCTCTGCGGGCCACAGGTGTGATCGTGTTACTTTCAATCCCTGAGTCAGAAGGTCTTCATTTAATCCAAATCAAACAATTATGTAGCTTCATTGTCCACACACTATGGTACATAGCTAACAGTATCATAATCTCTTGTGGATGTAGAGTAAATGGGAAAAGGAGCAGAGCCCTCTGTCTCATAGATCTCTCACTTTAGTGGTCAGGGAGATAATAAGCACACGTATCATGTTGTGCATGTGCTCCCACTCTGCTCCATGGCAGAGGCCGCCCGGGAGCAAGGCCATTGTTCTGAGCAAGGGGGCAGTGGGTGTCCAGGTCCTCTTAGAGCATCGTCCTGTCTCAGCCTAGCCAGGCCAGGGGCAGAGGCAGAGAGAATGAATTGGTCAGTTCAACACTTGTGGTTCCTGAAGAAACAGACTAAGGTGTAGGCTCAGTAATGGTCAGACAGCCAAATTGTCCTTTGATTGAGGACAAAGTTTTTAAAATTTCTCTTGTTCCTGTAGCATGAAACCAGGCAACACACAAGTCAGTGGCCAGAATCGGTGCTCTGACACTGGAGATAACAAAAAATGTAGCCCGGCGATGGCAACTAAACGAGCACCTAAAATGATACCCATTGAAATGAAATGGACACTATGAGAAACAATGACATGAGCAGCGCTTGTCTAGACTGTTGAGGAACAACTTACTATTTTGTTCCTTTAGTATTTTTGTTGTTGTTGTTGTTGCTCGGTTTGCTCTACACAAGACCGCTGGTTGAACTCTGCAATCAATGCACAACCATTCTTAAGCATTTAAAAATTAACAGAAAATTGATCTCTGTGACACATAGGAGTGGGAATAAGAGAGCAGGAGATATATAGGACGGCACATACTCACTCAGACCTACCTCCAATGGTGGAACTAGAAATGTGCCAGGGGATTTCAACTCAACCTTATCAAGGAGGCAGGTACCAATGCCAGCACACTTGGTAAAGTGATAAATATAAATACACAACTGATCAAAAAGATAGGGTAAGTGTCGAAGAGATTACACAAATAAGACCAGTGTAAGCAAATAATGAAAGATAGAATCAAAAGGGAGAGAATGATCCTGCGGGGGAAGCAGGACACACAGCAGACTCATAGAATGGCAAATGCCCAAAACAGCACTCCTGCCTCAGAATCAGCCCTTGGGATATTAGGATCTGACTAAAGGTCCAGGAGAGTCTCGCAGGCATGGAAAGCCATGACACGGTGGCAAAAAACAATCTAAATGAAGGATCCTGGTGAACAACACCGCAACAGAAGGATCAGGCCATCAAGGAGAGAGGCGCCTTTCTCTGAAGGGAGGAAGGAACCTCCACTCTGATATGGCCTTGACTAAACAAGTTCAGAGTTGGTGAACTCAAGGGGCTTCCATAGCCTAGACAGCTCATAGCAAGAGTCTCGGGTGATTGCTGACATCATAAATAAGAGTGCCAATTGTTAAATCAACAACGGGAGTCACTGGGTTCATGCTCCCCACGCAGGATCTCTGTACTTAATATGTTGAACTATGAAACTCAAAAACAACACTACTACTCGAACAATACCCTATACCTGGTTCAGTTGTGCGAGTACAACCTGTTGAAATCCCTGCTTAGTATATACTAAGTTGATCTTCAGTATATGAAGGTAATTGAAAATGACACGTGATGAAGGGCGGGATGGGAGAGGGAGTGGGTGAGGGGAGGGCCACGGGAGGGAGGGAGGTCGGGGGGGAAGCCACAACAATACAAAAGATGCATTTTATATTCTACTTAAAACTATTGGTTGAACTCTGTAATTAATACACAATTACTCTTAGGTGTTTAATTAATGCTATAACTAGTACTCAAATAGTATTTTACACTTTGTGTTTCTGTGTGGGAGCAAAATGTGGAAATCTTTACTTAACATACGCCAAATTGATCTTCTGTATATAAAGATAATTGAAAATTAATCGTGATGTGAAGGGGAAGGGGAGAGGGAGTGGGAGAGGGGAGCGTTGTGGGTGGGAGGGAAGTTACGGGGGGGAGGAAGCTATTGTAATCCATAAGCTGTACTTTGGAAATTTATGCTCAATAAATTAAAAAAAAAAAATAAATGAAAAAGTAAAAAAAAATGGAGCCCTGATATTTTCGGTAAACTGGTGCATCCACAAATGGTTAACAGTGAGGACTTAGCAAGCAGAAGCCCAGAGCCAGAACTGGCCCTGGGTCTCCCCTGTGGGGCAGGAATCAAAGAACTTGGGCCATTTTCTGGTGCCTTCCAGGGTGTGCATTAGCAGGAAACAGGATCGGAAGGGGAGCAGAGGGGATTCAAACCAGTCTCTGATGTAGGCTGCTGGCATTGCAAGTAGAAGCTTTACCTACTGTGCCATGATGCTGGTCTTCCCTCTGCTCCAGGTTTTGTCTAGAAAATTCTGAACAGTTCTGGACAGAGGAGAGAGGAAGTTGTTTTCCTGATGTTCCTCAGACCTCTGGTGACTCCTCGAAACTCACACTTACCTCTTCCTCTTTATCCTGTGCATGGGATTCCGTTCCCGGTTTGTCCAGTGTCAGGATGGCTACATTTCCTGCTCTGTGGCCCCTCCCCCCATCACTCCACAGCCTGCTGCCCTGTCACAGCCCCTGGACCCTGGCCCTCCTCCCGACTTCAGGACCATTGGGATTGTATAGCTCCCCCAGGTCCTTCCACGTCATCTCCCCATCACAGTCCTTAATCAGTCAACCTGCCCAGCTCCTTAGATGACAGTCCCAGTGAGCAGGCAGTAGGCTGTGGATGACTTTTGTGTTGGAGAAGTTTTATGTCCCATCTTACACTCTTACCATCTCTGCTATGTCTCCCTGAGACAGAATTAGACCTGATAGGGTGAGGCCGGTGCTGTGCCCTAGCCCGGTAAAGCCATCACCTGCAGTGGAGGTATCCCATGTGGGTGCCAGTTCATGTCTACAATGGAAGAAGAAGAGCTGGGACACGAATCGGTGCCCATATGGGATGCCGGCACTGCAGGTGGAGGATTAACCTAGTGTGCACAGTGCTGGCCCCTCACTGCACCCTTACAAATCAGCTACAATGTGTAAACCTAGATGACTTGTCATAGAAGCCAAGAGGTTTGAGCAGATAATTTAGAAATTTAATGAAACCTCCAGGACTACTTCAGAGAGTATACGGAAAAGAATTAGGAGATCAGATTGTTTTACTGCAAGAAATTTTGACACCATATATACTTTTTTCTTTTTGTTTATTATTTGTTTTACTTGAAAATCAGAGTTACACACACAAAGAGAAGGAGAGACAGAGAGAGAGAGAGAGAGAGAGAGAGAGAGAGAGAGAGAGGTCTTGCATCTGCTGGTTTACTCCCCAGTAGGAGACAACAGCTGGATTGCACTGATCCGAAGCCAGGAGCCAGGAGCTTCTTTCAGATCTCCTATAGGGGTACAGAGGCCCAAAGACTTGGGCCGTCTTCTACTGCTTTCCCAGGCCATAGCAGACAGCTGGATGGGAAGTGGAGCAGCCATGTTGAACTGGTGCCCATTTTGGATGACGGCACTGCAGTTGGCAGCTTTCCTGCTATGCCACAGTATTGGGCTCCTCTAGGTTATCTTATCAGCACAATTATATCATAATTTAAGAGCATACCTATTGACCAAAACCTCTCCCAGCACATTTTAGGAACTGATATAGAGAAAATGCATCTGCAAACATATTGTATGGAGTTCTCACGACATATACCCTGTTGGATTTGTGTTTTGTAGGGTGTTTGTTTTCTAGTTGTGTATTGCATATGACCTCTTTTTAATATGACTGTGAAACCCACCTTTAAAACATAAGTCTCAGACAAAAAAATAGTATAAGGACTTCCTTGAAAACTCCTGAGATGTTGAATGTGGAGACAGCTCCAGACTCTGACTGGGGTCACCACTCCTTGAGCTCTTCTCTAGGTGACAGCTCCAGAGAAGCAGCCTGCGGGTGTTCCTAACGCGTCGTGCACTGACCTCTAAGCCTAGAGTAAGCCCCAGTGAAACATGGAAATGCATATAGAACTGTTAGCTCTTCCATGGTTTTATCATACCAAGATACATGAATTTAACTTACTTTAACGTAAGCAAAGTATCCATTTTTTGTCCATTTTTAAAATATGTATTCATTTGAAAGGTAAAAGTTACAGAGAGGCAGAGGCAGAGAGAGGTCGTCCATCTGCTGGTTCACTCCCTAGATGGCTACAACTTGGGTAACTACCCCATCCAAAGCCAGGAGCCAGGAGATTCTTCCTGGACTCCCATATGGGTGTAGGGGCCCAAGGACTTGGGTCATCTTTCACTGCTTTCCCAGGCCATAGCAGAGAGCTGGATCAGACGTGGAGTAGCCAGGTCTCGATCTGGCACCCAGATGTGATGCCGGATCTGAGGGTGGTGTCTTCATTAGCTACCCACAACGCCGGCCACACACTGAAATATTGTCAATGTACTCTATAAACACTAGGTCAGCCCTCCACTCTATGAGGAATCCAACATGGAGTAGCAGAAAACCACTGTCCCTCAAGAGTCTAGACAAGGCTGAGTCTGAATCCTCCCAAGCCCTCTGTCACTACCAGACCTGAGGTGCGCTGGCTCCCCCTGAGGGTCACATGTGGAATCGTGTGAGCTTGCAAAATCAAATAGAACATTCTCATGGATTTGCACCAAGAAGAGCTTCATTGTTGGTATATAAAGGCATGCAAGGAATAGTATCACAATCTCTTAGGCATGGAAAAATCGGAACAAATTGAACAGAGCCCTTTATGTCATAGATCTTTCATTTTAGTGGGCCGGGCAGATGAGAAACAAACCAATGATGTTCAAACTGTGCTGTGTGATGTGCCTCCCATGGAGCAGGGCCAGTGCTCAGGACAATGAGGATGTGGGTGTGCAGGTGCACGTGTGCCTCCGTCTGCTCCACCTAGACAGGGGCAGAGGCAGAGGCAGAGGGAATGTATCGGGCAACTCCACATTGTGTTACCTGAAAAATAAGCTCATTGTACTCTCGATGATGGTCAGATGGACAAATTGTCCCTGACAAAAGCTTTTAAATATTCTCCTATCCCATCAGCATGAAGTCAGCCAACACACAGGTCAGAGGAAATATCAGTGCCCTGACGGATGGAGATAAAAAAAATGGAGCCCAGTTTTAGCAGGGGTGTCTTTACTGTGGATAATACTTGCTTCTAGTATTTCTTATCCCGTAAATTCAATGTTTTGGAAATGTCCCTGAGTGACTTTCGGAGGTGACATCTCCTGGTAAAAGTGTACACACTACAGGTAAATTTGTGCAGCCCTGGTCTGAGCTGGGGCAGCTGGAGACACAGCCCCTGGGCTGAGTTCTGAGCTGCCCTGGGCCCTTGAGCTGGGCACAGCCCTGCCCCACCCCTGCTCATTTGCATGTCCCCAGAGCACCGCCCACCTCTCTGGGCATTTAGGAGCAGGCTGCTCCCACCCCATGCAGGAGGCAGTACCAGGCAGGACCCAGCATGGACACGAGGGCCCCCACTCAGCTGCTGGGGCTCCTGCTGCTCTGGCTCCCAGGTAAGGAAGGCCAGCAGCAGGAACGGCCTCGGGCAGTGTGGCCAGGGCTGCCCGTCTCTGCAGGAGCGTCCTCTTAGAACGTGAGGATGAGTGTGGTCTCTGTGTTTCTCTTTCCCTTCTCAGGTGCCAGATGTGCGCTTGTGATGACCCAGACTCCATCCCCTGTGTCTGCAGCTGTGGGAGGCACAGTCACCATCAGTTGCCAGTCCAGTGAGAGCGTTTATAGTAACAACCGCTTATCCTGGTTTCAGCAGAAACCAGGGCAGCCTCCCAAGCTCCTGATCTATACTGCATCCAGTCTGGCATCTGGGGTCCCATCGCGGTTCAAAGGCAGTGGATCTGGGACACAGTTCACTCTCACCATCAGTGGCGTGGAGTGTGACGATGCTGCCACTTACTACTGTGCAGGCTATAAAAGTTATAGTAATGATGATACCACAGTGATACAAGCCCTAACAAAAACCCCCCAGGAAAGCAGAAGTGTGAGGCTGGGCTGCCCCAGCTGCTCCTCCTGGACCCCATCTGCTGAGAGTGGTTCTCAGAGCAACCAGGCTTGAAGGTCCTGCAGGGTCAGGTGGAAGGGGCCAGGGTGACTCTCTGAGGCTCCCTCCTTTCCTCTCCTTTGCTGCATCAGCACTGACATGACCATGTTCCTACTCTTTTAAAGGAAAGTAATTATTCTTTCTGAGTATTTGAAGCTAAAGCATCATTTGAGATTCATAGATCAAAAGAGAAAAGTTTAATGATATTACAAGGAAAAATATTTTAATATTGGTGATTAGAAAAATTTATAAAAGATGCCAATTTCATATGTACAGTTTTTTAAAAAATTATTTGCTTATTGACCATCTGTGTTTTAAACAGACACTCACAGCACAAACGCACATACACACAGTTTCAGGGAGAGAGTTCTCTTCTTTCTGCTGGGTCACTCCTCAATGGCTGCACTGGCTGATGCAGTTACAGCAAGAGCTGGGTGATGGAACTTCTTTTGGGTCTCCCACATGATTGCCAGGGCTGAAGCACTTGTTCCATCTGCTGGTGCTTTCCCAGGCCATTAGCAGGGAGCTCGTTGGAAGTGGAGCAGCCGGGACTCCCACCGGTGCCCACGTAGGATGCTGGCGCTGCATGCTGTGGCCTTACCCACTGCACAAGTCCGGCCCATCCTATCCACGATGTGAGAGCATAATGCCACTTCTCACAACATCCTCCCTCCTTCCTCACTCCCACCCTCCTCTCTTTTCCTTTTAAGTTTTACTTGGACATACGTTCAATTTATTACCACCAGCTTAACTTTCCAGTAAACAAAGAATTCCACAAGAAGTGAGCAGAAAACCACTTCCTCCAGAGTCTACACAAGGCTGTCTCAATCCTCCCAACCCTCTGTCACTAACAGAGCTGAGGAGCACTGGGGCCCACGGAGGGTCCATGATGGAATCGCATCAGCTTTCAATCCTGATAGGGCAAATTTTCATTCAGTGCAAAATCAGACAGACAGTTCTCATCGAAATGAAACAATAGTGGCTTCATTGTACACAATGGTATACCACTCAGTATTACAATCTTTTGTAGACTTAGAATAAAGATCTCATAGATTTTTTTTTAGAGATCAGGGCAAATAAGAAACATATGTTTTACACCTGCTCCCATGAATTCAAGTGAGATCCTCCCTGGACACTGCCATTGCTGGGGCACGTGGGCAGTGGGTGTCCAGGTCCACCTAGTACATCCTCCTTTCTTGGGCAGAGGCAGAGGGAACAAATCGGGCAGTTCAACACTGTGTTTCCTGAAAAGATACACTAATTGTAGTCTCAGTAACGGTCTGACGGCCAAATATTCCTTCGATTGAGGAAAAACTTGTTAAATTTCTCAAATTGCTGTAGCATGAAACCAGCCAACATACAGGTCTGTGGAAGAATCCAAGCCCAGACACTGGATGCAAAAATATTAGAGCCCAAGTTGCTGTGGAACAGCCGGTTAAGCCCTGGCTGAAGCTCCCGCATCCCATATGGGTGCTGGTTCCAGTCCCAGTTGCTCCTCTTTCAATCCAACTCTCTGGTATGGCCTGGGGAAGCAGTAGGACAGGGTCCAAGTCATTATTCCCATGTGTGCACATGGGAGACCCGGCAGAAGCTCCTGGCTGCTGGCTTCAGATGGGCGCAGCTCCGGCCATTATAGAAATCTGGGGAGTGAACGAGTGGATGGAAGACCTCTGTCTCTGTTTCTACCTCTCTCTGTAACTCTGTCTTTCAAATAGATTAAATAAATTTTTTAAAAAATAGAGCCCAGTTTTAGCAGGGTGTCTTGTATTGTGGTGTATACTTATTGCTAATAAATATTATTCTCACAAGAGTTAATATTTTCCATTTTTCAAAATATTTACTTATTTACTTGTAAGACAGATTGGAGAGAGGCAAAGACAGAGAGAGAGAGAGAGAGAGAGAGAGAAGAGGGTTTCTGAAGCTGGGTCTCTCCACAAATGGCTGTAACAGTGAGTTCCTGGCCAAGCAGACCCCAGAGCCAGAACTGCCCCTGGTCTCCCCTGGGGGGCAGGAATCCAAGAACTTGGGCCATTTTCTGCTGCCTCCCAGGGTGAGCATTAGCAGGAAATGGGATCAGAAGTGAGCAGTGGGGATTCAAACCAGTCTCTGGTATAGGCTGCTGGCATTGCAAATGGTAGCTTAATCCACTGTTCCACGATGTCAGCTTTCCATCCTCTCTGGATTTCTATTCTTTTTTTTTTAATTTATTTGAAAGACAGAGTTACAGTGAAAGTAGTGAAGAGAGAGAGGTCTTCCATCCTCTGGTTCACACCCCAGATGGATGCAGTGGACAGAGCTGCACGGAATAGAAGCTAGAAGCCAGGAGTTTCTTTTGGTTCTCCTATGCTGGTGCAGGGGCCCAAGGAATTGGGCCATCTTCTACTGCTTTCCCAGTCCATAGCAGAGAGCTGGATGGGAAGTGGAGAGCTGGGTCTGGAATGTAAACCCATATGAAATGCCAGTGCTTCAGGCAAGGGCGTTAACCAGCTATAAACATCTGCAGCCCCCTCTCTAGCTTTCTTAAGAAAAGTGTGAAAATTTCAGGGCAGGGGAGAGAGGGAAGTTATTTTTCTTGATGTTCTCAGACCTACGGTGACTGCTTGAAACTCACTTCTGTATTCCTCCTGCATCCTTGACTCAGAACTCTGGCTGCAGATGGGAGAGCACAACGTGTGATCTCTCATCTAAGCACCTGCGTTCTCCTTCTGAGTCCTGGTCTCTGGCAGCCGCTTGTTCTGAGGATGTTTATTCTGAGTCAGTACAGAGGTAAGTGTGGACAGAAGTCTCGTCTCTCTGAGACCATCTCCCTGGTGCAGCGGTCTGCAGTGAGGGGACAATGTGAGGACATCAGAGGACAAACAGGTAAAGACATGGACCTTAGCTTTAAGGTGTAACTAAGTATTCCATAGAAAATGGATTTTTTCCTAAAGAATCGCAACATAACCATGAATACATTACACCATCTTGTGCTCCAACTCACCTAAAGTGTTGACAAATGCCCCTCAGAAACTTTGGGAGGTGACATCTCCCGGTAGAAACATGGGCACTGCAGGTAAACTTGTGCATCCCTGGTCTGAGCTGGGGCAGCTGGAGACACAGCCCCTGGGCTGAGTTCTGAGCTGCACTGGGACCTTCAGCTGGGCACAGCCCTGCCCCAACCCTGCTCATTTGCATGTCCCCAGAGCACCGCCCACCTCTCTGGGCATTTAGGAGCAGGCTGCTCCCACCCCATGCAGGAGGCAGTGCCAGGCAGGACCCAGCATGGACACGAGGGCCCCCACTCAGCTGCTGGGGCTCCTGCTGCTCTGGCTCCCAGGTAAGGAAGGCCAGCAGCAGGAACGGCCTCAGGCAGTGTGGCCAGGGATGTCCGTCTCTGCAGGAGCGTCCTCTTAGAACGTGAGGATGAGTGTGGTCTCTGTGTTTCTCTTTCCCTTCTCAGGTGCCACATTTGCCCAAGTGCTGACCCAGACTGCATCCCCCGTGTCTGCGGCTGTTGGAGGCACAGTCACCATCAATTGCCAGTCCAGTCAGAGTGTTTATAATAACAACAAATTATCCTGGTTTCAGCAGAAACCAGGGCAGCCTCCCAAGCAACTGATCTATTCTGCATCCAGTCTGGCATCTGGGGTCCCATCGCGGTTCAGCGGCAGTGGATCTGGGACACAGTTCACTCTCACCATCAGCTGCGTGCAGTGTAACGATGCTGCCACTTACTCCTGTCAAGGAGCATATAGTGGTGCTACTTACCACAGTGAAACAAGCGTTAACAAAAACCCCAGGAAAGCAGAAGTGTGAGGCTGGGCTGCCCCAGCTGCTCCTCCTGGGCCCCATCTGCTGAGAGTGATTCTCAGAGCAGCCAGGCTTGAAGGTCCTGCAGGGTCGGGTGGAAGGGGCCAGGCTGACTCCTCTGAGGCTTCCTCCTTTCCTCCTCCTTGGCGTCAGCAGCACAGACGTGACCATGTCCCTACTGTTCTAAAGTAAACAATTATTCTTACTGAGCTTTCAAAGATATAGTATCCTTTGAGATTCATAGATCAAAAGAGAAAACATTATAGGTAATACAAGGAAAAATATTCTAAGTACTGGTGATTTTAAAATTTTATAAAAGGTACCAATTTCATATGCAAAAATTTTTAGTTTTATGTGTACAGTTTTTTAAAGGATTTATTTTTATTGAAAGCACATGCTTTACACACAAACACACAGTTACGCAGAGAGAGAGAGTTCTCTCCCATCTGCTGGTTCACTCCTCCAATGGCTGCACCTGCTGAGGCTGACTGGAAAGAGCTGTGTGATGGAACTTCTTTCAGGTCTCCCACGTGGGTGCCAGGGATGAAACACTTGACCCATCGCTGGTGCTTTCCCAGGCCATTAACAGGGAGCTCTTTTGAAGTGGAGCAGCAGGACTACACCGGTGCCCATGTGGATGCTAGTGCTCAATGCGGCGGCTTTATGCACTGCACAAGGCTGGCCCATCCTATCCACTATTGTGAGAGCATAATGGTATTTCCCACCATGTCCTCCCTCCTTTCTCAAACCATCCCCACTGTTCTTTTTTTGTCTTTTAAATTTTACAATGACATACTTTGCATTTCCTTGATAATCACCAGCTTCACCCTCCACTAAACAAAGAATTCAACACGGAATAGCACAAAAACCACTGTTCCTCACGTGTCCAGACAAGGCTGTGAGTCTCTTCTCCCAATCCCTCTGTCACTACCAGACCTGAGGTGAGCTGGCACCCCCTGGGGGTCACAGGTGGAATCGCGTCTGCTCTCAATCCCTGCTTGAGCAGTTCTTCATTCATTCCAAAATCAAATAGCAAATTCTCATCGAATTGAAACAATAGGAGCTTCATTGTCGGCTCACAACGAACAGTATCACAATCTCCCAGGCACAGAATAAGTGTAAAAATCAAACAGAGCCCTTCATCTCATAGATCTTCATTTTAGTTGGCAAGGGAGATACGAAACAAACATATAACATTCTGCCTCTGCTCCCACTCTGGGCCATGGGAGAGGCCTCCCCTGGACACTGCCATTGCTCGGGACAGGTGGGCAGTGTGTGTCCTGGTCCACTGAGTGCATCCTCCTGTGTTGGGGCAGAGGCAGAGGGAATGAAGTAGGCAGTCCAACTTTTGTGTTTGCTGAAGAAGTAACCTAATTGTACTCTCAGTAACGGTCACACGGCAATTTTGTCCTTTGTTTGGGGAAGATTTTTAAATTTTTTCAAATTGCTGCAGCATGAAACCAGCCAACACACAGGTCAGTGGAAGAATCAGTGCCCGGACAGTGGAATTATAAAAGAGGAACCCAGTTTAGTAAGGGTGTCATGTACTGTGGTTAATACTCATTTCTAGTGAAGATAATTTTCTTAAATGTTACCCTTTTCCATTTTTTTAAATATTTATTTTACTTATTTGAAAGATGGAGTTAGAGAGGTAGAGACAGAGAGAAAGGTCTTCCATCCACTAATTTACTCCCCGGAGCTGTGTGGATCCGAAGCCAGGAGCATCTTCCACGTCTCCAACGTGGGTTCAGGGGCCCAAGGACTTTGGCCATCTTCTACTGCTTCCCCAGGACAAAAACTGGCACCCTTATGGGATGCTGGCACCTCAGGCAAGGGCTTTAACACGTTGTGCAATAGTGCCGGGCCCATCGTTTTCTATTTTCATCATATTTATTTATTTATTTATATACATAAGAAGTGAGCATCAGTGTGAGGTGAACACAGATCTCTAGAGGGAGAGAGAGGCAGAGAGAGAGAGAGAGAGAGCGAGGGAGAATGAGTGGGAGAGGACCTTCTCGCAGGTTCTGGGCTGTGCTGGGCTGCGGCCTGTGCACCACGCTGATCCGATGGCAGGAGCCAGGTACTTCTCCTGGTCTCCCATGGGGTGCAGGGCCCAAGCACTTGGGCCATCCTCCACTGCCTTCCCGGGCCATAGCAGAGAGCTGGCCTGGAAGAGGGGTAAGCGGGACAGAATCCGGAGCCCCAACCGGGACTAGAACCTGGTGTGCCGGCGCCGCTAGGCGGAGGATTAGCCTAGTGAGCCGCAGCGCCAGCCCAGGTCTCTACCTTTAAATACATTCCTCTGGCCAGCACCGCGGATCACTAGGTAATCTTACCCCTGTGAGAAAAAATTATGCATGGAGTCAAAATTTCTTTCTGAGCCCCAGCTCAGACCAGGGCTGCACAAGTTTACCTGCAGTGCACATGTTCCTGCCAGGAACATCACCTCCCAAAGTCCCTGAGGGACATTAAAAAAACTTTGAGTTTATGGGTCAAGAAGATGGTGTAATGTATTCATGGTTATGTTGGGATTCTGTAGGAGAAAGTCCCTTTTCTTAGGAAACTTAGTTACACCTTGAAGTTGAGGTCAATGTCTTTACCTGCTTGTCCTCTGATGTCCTCACATTGTCCCCTCATGGCGGACCGCTGCACCAGGGAGATGGTCTCTGAGAGATGAGACTTCTGTCCCACACTCACCTCTGTACTGACTCAGAATAAACATGCTCAGAACAAGCAGCTGCCAGAGACCAGGACTCAGAAGGAGAACGCAGGTGCTTAGAGGAGCTCACACAAGAGCTCTCTCCCATCTGCAGACAGAGTTCTGAGTCAAGGACGGAAGAGGAAACAATGAGTGAAAGTTTCAAGAGGTCACCATAGGTCTGAGGACATAAAGGAAAGAACTTCCCTCTCTCCTCTTCCTGAAACCTTCACTGTATTTCTAAGAAAAGCTAGGGAGGAGGGTAGACTGGCATCATGGCACAGTGGATTAAGCTGCCACTTGCAATGCCAGCAGCCTACATCAGAGACTGGTTTGAATCCTACTGCTCCACTTCTGACCCCATTTCCTGCTAATGCACACTAAAGCTGGGCTCATTTTTTTTTTTATCTCCAGTGTCTGGACACTGATTCTTCCCTCTGACCTGTGTGCTAACTGACATTATTCTACAGGGACATGAGATATGTTATAATCTTTTGCCAGGGACAATTTGGCTATCTGACCATTACTGAGAGTAGAATTTTTTTTTCAGGAAACACAAATGTGGAGTTGCCCGATACATTCCCTCTCCTCTGCCTCTGCCTCTGCCCCTGTCTAGGTGGAGACAGAAGGATGCACACGTGCACCTGCCCACCCACAACCCCATTGTCCTGAGCACTGGCCCTGCTCCATGGGAGGTGCATCACATGGACACAGTGGGGGCACAGTCGGAACGTCATTGGTTTGTTTCTTATCTGCCCAGTCCACTAAAATGAAAGATTTATGACATACAGGGCTCTGTTCAATTTGTTCCAATTATTCCATGCCTAAGAGATTGTGATACTATTCCTTGTGTGCTTTTATATACCAACAAAGAGGCTGCTATGGTGCAATTCGATGAGAATGTTCTATCTGATTTTGGATTAAATGAAGAACTACTGCATCGGAGATTGAAAACTGACACGATTGCTCCTGTGACCCCCATTTATTTTCTTAAATGCAATATTCCCCATTTCTCAAAATATATATTTATTTATTTACTTGAAAGATTGAGCATTGGTGAAAGGCAAAGTAAGAGAGACAGAAAGAGAGAGAGAGAGCGAGATAGAGAGAGAGAGAGAATCCTCCATGAGCTGGTAGTTACCGGATGACCCTGTCAGCTGAGGCTGGGTCAGGCCAGAGTCCAGAGCACAGAATTCCATGTAGGACTCCCAGTGTGTGGCAGGATCCAAGCACAACTATTTTTACAAATCATAGTCCTCACCATGTTTTCTGTTTATTGCTCTTTTACGTCACACCAAGACCATTAGGGATTGGCCGGCGCCGCGGTTCAACAGGCTTATCCTCCGCCTGCGGTTCCTACACACCGGTTTCTAGTCCTGGTCGGGGCGCCAGATTCTGTCCCGGTTGCTCCTCTTCCAGGCCAGCTCTCTGCTGTGGCCAGGGAGTGCAGTGGAGGATGGCCCAAGTGCTTGGGCCCTGCACCCCATGGGAGACCAGGAGAAGCACCTGGCTCCTAGCTTCGGATCAGTGAGATGCGCCAACTGCAGCACACCAACCGCAGCGGCCATTGGAGGGTGAACCAACGGCAATGGAAGACCTTTCTCTCTGTCTCTCTCTCACACTTTCCACTCTGCCTGTCAAAAAAAAAAAAAAAAAAAGACCATTAAGGAAATAGAGAAAGGAGAAGCTGCCCTGGCCTCAGTGACGGCCACCAGAACCACACTGAGGAGCTGCTCAGCTTCTCAAAGTTTCTGAGCTGTGCAAGCCCTGTAGCCCCTGTCTCAGGTGGAGCAGTAGCAGCAATGCTGGGCTGAGCCATGAGGAGGGCGTGGACCTCTACCCACACTGGACCTCTCTCTGCTGAGACCCCCAGAGAGACATTCTCTGTAGGAGACCTGAGCAACCTGGGTCTGAAGTGGGCACTTGGAGACACGGCACCTGTGTGCAGGTGCTGATGGATGGAGAGAATTCTCCTATCTGACTGTGCATCTCAGTGGGCAGGATGGATTTCCAAAAGTCAAATGGTGAGCAAGTGCAGGTTGCTAATCCCAGGATGTTTGCACATACTCTTCAGAAAAAGGACTTTCTCCTACAGAATCCCAACATAACCATGAATAGATTACACCACCCAGTGTTCCAGTTCATTTAGAGTGTTGTCAAATGTCACATTTGCACGAGTGCTGACCCAGACTCCATCCCCTGTGTCTGCAGCTGTGGGAGGCACAGTCACCATCAATTGCCAGGCCAGTCAGAGTGTTTTTAGTAACAACTACCTAGCCTGGTATCAGCAGAAACCAGGGCAGCCTCCCAAGCTCTTGATCTACGATGCATCAAAACTGGAATCAGCATTTGACAGAGTCCATAGGCTGTATATCTCTTTAGGAGCCTGGACTATTCACTCAGAAACACACTGGAACCTAGAAAAATCTGAATCCTTTAGGTCTAAGAAGAGGAACAGAGTGCCAAGCTGTGGCAGGCCATTCTCAGGATCAAGCAAGAGGAGATGGACTTGATGTGGGAATTTATAAACAAGTCATTTTTGTAGGAAATCATCTTGTTTATCTAGTGGAGAAGGAGACAGTGAGGGTTAGGCTGAACTCCCAAACTTGTCTTTTTTTCTGGTTTGCATCTGGTTCGTGATTCATCTTGGCTGAGAGACAGATATTACCCTCTGCAGGGTAGAAGCTGAAAATGCTGTAGGCTTTGCTGTCCCTCCCAGGGGGACTGGGGCTAAGGCAGAAACCTCCCACGGGAGGCCTTTCAGTCAAGTTCAACTGCCAGGGCTGCTTCTCCTTCCCTGGAGCTCCCACGTGAACTCAAAACACACACATGACTGTGTGCCCAGCTTGTCTATGTGACTACTCGGTCGGAGACAGACACCTAGGAGCTCTTTCTATATCACCACCTCCTTGTTTCTCTCCTGAACACATTTGACGTTTCCTTAGCTTCTCTTGCAGCTACAAACAAAAACTCCCGTATTGATCTTTTCTCTCCAGCCCTGACTTCCACACGATCTCTCACTCGGACTCTTGAAATTTTTGTGATTTTTTTCAAGGGTCATAAACATCAATTTATGCAACCCTAATGATTGTCCCAAAGTTTAGAAAGAGGAATATTTGGCATGAAATAGCCCCAAGAAGCAGTTAGAATTTCTTTCCGTACTGGCAAAGGGGGGCAGAGTGACTGCACCACAGCTTATCTTTCTCACGTATTACAGCTGAGATAGCTGCAATATGGAATATAGGAAGGAAATGCAGGAGATGCTGATAAGCAAACATTAGCAGGAAAATATAGGAAGAAAGACAAAATATGAATAGCCTACAAGTGGTGAGCTTCCTGGGGATTGCTGTGTTTTGGGTTGTTCTTTTGGTTGGGTGGTTGGTTGACGGGTTTTATTGGTAAATGTCTCTCTGACCTTGGGCCTGAGGATTGACTAAATTAAGCAATGTCCTACTGGGTAATAGATACGGACAACCAAAATCAAGGGAGTCTGTCTTTGCAGCCATAGGACTAGGAGGAGGGCTGCTAGGGTAGGAGCAAGAGGAAGGAGCCTTGTTTCATTCTTCATTCATCCTCTCTGCATTCCTCTCCATTCTGTCATGGGTTTCTCAAACCAAAATTACTTAGTAACTGGCGTTTTTCAAGTCTGATTAAACCTCAGAATCATGAGAGCCATGACATTAATATGCATTCTCATATTGCAAACTGGTCTCTCTCTCTCTCTCTCTCTCTCTCTCTCTCTCTCTCTCTCTCTTTCTCTCTCTCTCTCTCTCAAAGATTTGTTTATTTGAAAGACATAGTGACAGAGAGGGAGGGAGGGATGGAGATCTTATATTGGTGGATTCACTCCCCAGATGGCCAGAGCAGAGAACTTCATGTCGGCCTCCCAGGAGTGTGGCAGGAACCAAGCACAGCCATTCCTTATAAATCATACCCCTCCAGTGTGTTCTATTTATTGAACCTCCTTCTCACACCAAGGCCATTAGAGAATAAGAGCAAAGCAGAAGCCTCCCTGGCCCCAGTGACGTCCACCAGAAGCACACCGAGGAGCTGCTCAGCTTCTCCCAGGTTCTGGGCTGTGCAAGCCCTGCAGCCCTTGTCACAGGGTGGCCCAGCGTGGACACGAGGGCCTCTGCTCATCTCCTAGGGCTCTGGTGCTCTGTTTCCCAGCTGAGGAAGGACAGCAGCAGAGATACTCAGTCCGCGTGGTCAGCGCTGCCTGGCTGCTCGGGGCAGCCCTCATAGAGCTCGATGACGAGTGTGCACATCTGTGTCTGTCTCCCATCTCAGGGCCAGATGTACCATGGTGATGACCCCGGCTCCAGCCTCCCTGTCGGCTTCTGTGGGAGACACAGTCCCCATCACTTGTCAGGCAGTGAGGACATCAGCAGTGTCTGAGCTCGGTATCAGCAGAAGCCAGGGGAAGCTCCTCAACTTCCTCACTGCTGGAATCCAGTTTGCCATCTGGGGGCCCGTGAGGTCGGTGGCTGAGGGTCTGGGACAGAGTTCGCTCTCTCCATCAGCAGCTGTAGCCTGAAGATGCTACAGCCACTGCTGTGAGCTGCACAGTGTCCCCCACCCCAGCAATGTCACCAACCCAGACATCAACCACCCAGGGCAGCAGAATGCGCACCCCGGATGCTGCCCTCGGGCTTCCATCCCTGGGCTTCTCAGAGGCAGCCAGGATTCGCAGGTCCTCGGAAGGCTTTGGGAGATGGGGCCTCGGAGGCTCCTCTGCACCCTCCCTGTCTGAGTCCTCCACAGCCCCGGGACCAAGACAGGACTGACAGTGTCTCCCTGAGTGAATGATGGCCTTTTGCCTGAGGAGTCTGCCCAGACTCACGCAGACACAGCGAAGGGAGTCGGCTATTCCTAGTAGGGATTAGAGTCTAAACGACAGCCAGTAAATAGTCTAGGCTATGACAGGGCATAGAAACGGGGGACTCTCTGGGTTACCCCCAGAGCCAACATAGCTCAGGCACAGGAGGAATGGGTGCCACTCATGGGGTCCTCCGTCCTGTGCAGGAACCCCAGGGCTTAGGGTGCTGATGCTCTTACTGCCCACAGCACCCAGAGGGGCTTCTTCTTCCTCCCATCTGTCTAGGGTCTGCCTAGATGCTGAAGGGTATAGAGAATTCTCATATGTGACTTGTGAATCTCAGAGGGCAGATGGGTTGCCCAAACTCCCATGGTGAGCAACTGGGGTGTTTTTTCTTTTCTTCAAGATTTATTTCTTTTATTTGAGAGTCAGAGTTACACAGAGGGAGGAGAGGCAGAGAGAGAGAGAGAGAGAGAGAGAGAGACAGAAAGGTTTTCCATCTCTTGGTTCACTCCCCAGTTGGCCACAACGGCCAGAGCTGCGCGGATCCGAAGCCAGGAGCCAGGAGCTTCTTGTGGGTCTCCCACATGGGTGCAGGGGCCCAAGGACTTGAGCCAACTTCTACTGCTTTCCCAGGCCATAGCAAAGAACTAGATGGGAAGAGTAGAAACCGGGCCTTGGATCGGCACCCATATGTGATGCTGGTGCTTCAGGCCAGGGCGTTAACCCACTGCACCACAGCGCTGGCCCCCAGGTGCTAGTTTTCAACTCAGGTCTATATAATGTTAAATATATTCCTTCCACATGGCCATGTTCATCCCATGGCTGAGGCCAGAGATTAAAACAGCAGAAGAAACAATCCCAGCTTGGTGTGACACACACAGCACCTCACTGTCTCCACCTCACTCCACGTGGAACAAATCTTCCACCCAGTCCCTCCTGCAGCTGTGCCACCCGACTGCCATTCTCTGAGAGCCTCCTCAACCCCAGGGGACTGCATGTAGGTGTCACATCTGCATTCCAAACTCTTTCCTCACCTACTTGGTAGCTTCTCATCCCTCCACTAGTCCTACCTCTCATGTCCCTGTAACTCCAATTTTTCCCCTCTGTGCAGACACATATCAACCAATCAAAGCCCCCTTGTCCACTCTCGTCCTTTGTTAGCTGACCCTGAGGCTGTCACATACCTGCACTGACAGGAGGTCATCAAGATACTTACCCAACAGATTCTCTCTCAGACTCACTGTGTGCTCGCTCAGCTTACAGTCAGCTGTTCTCTGTGTGCTATAGAATGTACCCCACGTGAGAACACAGTGACATTGGGAGGATATCAGAGCCCAGCCACTCACTCAAAAGGGAAAAGACACTGACTTCACCTTCCAAGGTGTGACCAGGTGTTCTCTAGAGAAAAGGACTTTCTCCTACAGATCCCAACCGAACTACGAATAGATTACACCATCAGGTCATTCAGTTCACTTAAAGTGTTGGCAGAAGTCCCTCAGTGACTTTGGGATGTGACTTCTCCCGGTAGAGACATGCGCACTGCAGGTACACTGGGGCAGCCCTGGTCTGAGCTGGGGCAGCTGCAGACACAGCCCCTGCCTGAGTTCTGAGCTGCCCAGGACCCTTCAGCTGGGCACAGCCCTGCCCCACCCCTGCTCATTTGCATGTCCCCAGAGCACCGCCCACCTCTCTGGGCATTTGGGAGCAGGCTGCTCCCACCCCATGCAGGAGGCAGTGCCAGGCAGGACCCAGCATGGACACAAGGGTCCCACTCAGCAGCTGGGGCTCCTGCTGCTCTGGCTCCCAGGTAAGGAAGGCCAGCAGCAGGAATGGCCTCGGGCAGTGAGGCCAGGGCTGCCGGTCTCTGCAGGAGCGTCCTCTTAGAACGTGAGGATGAGTGTGGTCTCTGTGTTTCTGTTTCCCTTCTCAGGTGCCACATTTGCTCAAGTTTGACCCAGACTGCATCGCCCGTGTCTGCTGCTGTGGGAGGCACAGTTACCATCAAGTGCCAGTCCAGTCAGAGTGTTTATAGTAACTGGTTATCCTGGTTTCAGCAGAAACCAGGGCAGCCTCCCAAGCTTCTGAATATGCTGCATCCACTCTGGCATCTGGGGTCCCATCACGGTTCAGTGGCAGTGGATCTGGGACACAGTTCACTCTCACCATCAGCGGCGTGCAGTGTGAAGATGCTGCCACTTACTACTGTCAAGGCAGTTATTATAGTAGTGGTTGGTACCACAGTGTTAGAAGCCCTAACAAAACCACCAGGAAAGCAGAAGTGTGAGGCTGGGCTGCCTCAGCTGCTCCTCCTGGGCCCCATCTGCTGAGAGTGATTCTCAGAGCAGCTAGGCTTGAAGGTCCTGCAGGGTCGGGTGGAAGGGGCCAGGCTGACTCCTCTGAGGCTCCCTCCTTTCCTCCTCCTTGGTGGCAGCAGCACTTACAAGACCTTGTCCCTACTGTTTTAAAGAAAGCAATTATTCTGAGTATTCGAAGCTGAAGCCTCATTTGGGATTCATAGAGTAAATGAGAAAACATTATAGATATTACAAAGAAAATTAGTTTAAATTCTGGTGATTATAATATTTTATGAAGGAAACCAGATACATATGTAGTTTTTAAAAGAGATTTATTTTCTTATTGATAGCCCATGCTTAAACACACACACACACACACAGGGACAGAGAGAGCGTTCTCTTCCCTCTGCTGGTTCACTCCTCAATGGCTGCACTGCTGAGGCTGTGCCTGGCAGAGCTGGGACATGGAACTTCTTTCAGGTCTCCCACGTGGGTGCCAGGGCTGAAACACTTGTTCCATCCACGGGTGCTTTCCCAGGCCATTAGCAGGGCGTTCGTTTGGAAGTGCAGCAGCAGGACTCCACCGGTGCCCATGTGGGATGCTGGCGCTGCATGCACAGCCTTACCCAAAGAACAAGGCCGGCCCATCCTGTCCATTGTTATGAGGATATAATAAGACTTCCCACCATGTCCTCCCTCCTTTCTCAAATCACCCCCACTCCTCTTCTGTTTTGTTTAAGTTCTACACTGACATACTTTCACTCTATAATCACCAGCTTCACCCTCCACTAAACAAAGAATTCAACACGGAGTAGCAGAAAAACCACTGTTCCTCAAGAGTCTAGTCAAGGTGTGAGTCTCTTCCTCCCAATCCCTCTGTCACTACCCGACCTCAGGAGCACTGCCGCCCCCTGGGGGTCATAGGTGGAATCGCTTCAGTTTTCAATTCCTGATCCAACAGTTCTTCATTCAATGCAAAACCAACTAGAACATTCTCATCAAATTGAACAATAGTGGCTCATCATTAGCACACAGTGGCACACAAATAACAGTATCACAATCTCCTAGGCGTAGGATTAGTGTAAAAATTTGGACAGAGCCCTTCATCTCATAGAGCTTAAATTTTAGTGGGCAGGGAGACAATGCACACACACAGAAGGTTCTCCACCTGCTCCCACTGTGCTGTGTGTGAGATTCCTCCCTGGAGCACTGCCATTGCTCGGTACAAGTGGGCAGTGTGTGTCCAGGTCCACTTAGTGCATCCTCCCGTCTCAGGGGCAGAGGCAGAGGGAACGTATCGGGCAGTTCAACTTGTGTTTCCTGAAATATAAATTAACTGTAGCCTCAGTAAGGGCCAGACAGGGAAATTATCCTTTGATTCAGGAAAAAGCTTTTTAAATTTCTTGAATCACTGAAGCCTGAAACCAGGAGTACACAGGCCAGTGGAAGAATCAGTGCCCAGACACTGGAGATAAAAAAGAGGAACCCAGTTTAGCAAGGGTGTCTTGTCCTATAATTAATCTTTATTTCTAGTGAAGATAATTCTCTTAAATGTTCACTCTTTCCATTTTCCATAAAGTTTGTTTATTTACTTGAAAATCTGAGCATTGATGAGGTACAAATGAGAAAGACTGAGTGGGGGGAGGGGAGCGAGAGCGAGAGCTAGAAAGAGAGAGAGAGAGAATCTTCCATGTGCTGCTACTTCCTAGGAGATCCTGTCAGCTGAGGCTGAGTCGGGCTGAAGAAAAGAGCACAGAACTCCACATGACTCCCAGTGTGTGGCAGGACCCACGCACAGCGACTTCTAGAAAAATCATAGCCCTCGCCATCTTTTGATTCATGGCTCTTTTATGTCACACCAAGGCCATTAGGGAAATAGAGAAAACAGAAGCCGCCCTGGCCTCAGTGACGTCCACCAGAACCACACTGAGGAGCTGCTCAGCTTCTCCAGGTTCTGGGCTGTGCAAGCCCTGCAGCCCCTGTCACAGGTGGAGCAGCAGCAGCAAAGCTGGACTGAGCTGTGAGGAGAGCGTGGACCTCTACCCACACTGGACCTCTCTCTGCTGAGACCCCAGAGAGACATTCTCTGAGAAAATTCTGGGCAGCCTGGGTCTGAATGGACACCTGGGGACGTAGCACCTGTACAGGTACTGAGGGATTGGAGAGAATTCTCCTATCTGACTGCATCTGAGCAGGCAGGGAGGGTTACCCATAGTCCCACGGTGCGCAGGTCGGTGAACTGGGATTTGAGCTCAGGTCTCTATAACTTTAAACCCATTCCATCTGCATGGCTGAGTTCATCGCAAAACTGAGCCCAGAGTTTAAAATAACACAGGAGACAATCCCAGGATGGGGTGACACACACAGCTCCTCACTGTCTCTGCCTCCCTCCACGGGAACCCACATCTTCCACCCAGTCCCTCCTGCAGCTGTGCCCCCGACTGCCATTCACTGAGCCTCCTCAACCCCAGGGGACTGCATGTCAGTGTGGGGCAGGGCCTCCTCTGCATCCCAGACTCTTACCTCTCCTCCGTCCCTTCTCATCCCTCCTCTCATCCTACCTCACATTTCTCTGCAAAGCCAATTTCTCCCTTCCGTGCAGATAGAGATCAACCTATCAAAGAATCCTCCTCCACTCCTGTCTTTGATAGCTGACCCTGCGGCTGTCACATACCTGCACTGTCAGGAGGTCATCAAGATACTTACCCAACAGATTCTCTCTCAGAGGCACTGTGTGCTCGCTCAGCTTACAGTCAGGTGTTCTCTGTGTGCTGTAGAATGGACCCCACGTGAGAACACAGAGCCATTGGGAGGATATCAGAGCCCAGCCACTCACTCAAAAAGGGAAAAGACACTGACTTCACCTTCCAAGGAGACACCAGGTGTTCTCTAGAGAAAGGAATTTCTCCTACAGATCCCAACCTAACCATGAATAGATTATACCATCAGGTCATTCAGTTCACTTAAAGTTTTGACAAATGTCCCTCAGTGACTATGGGAGGTATTGTCTCCCGGTAGAAACATGGGCACTGCAGGTAAAGTTGTGCAGCCCTGGTCTGAGCTGGGGCAGCTGGAGACACAGCCCCTGGGCTGAGTTCTGAGCTGCCCAGGACCCTTCAGCTGGGCACAGCCCTGCCCCACCCCTGCTCATTTGCATGTCCCCAGAGCACCGCCCACCTCTCTGGGCATTTAGGAGCAGGCTGCTCCCACCCCATGCAGGAGGCAGCGCCAGGCAGGACCCAGCATGGACACGAGGGCCCCCACTCAGCTGCTGGGGCTCCTGCTGCTCTGGCTCCCAGGTAAGGAAGGCCAGCAGCAGGAACGGCCTCGGGCAGCGTGCCAGGGCTGCCCGTCTCTGCAGGAGCGTCCTCTTGAATGTGAGGATGAGTGTGGTCTCTGTGTTTCTCCTTCCCTCCTCAGGTGCCATATGTGACCCTGTGCTGACCCAGACTCCATCCTCCGTGTCTGCGGCTGTGGGAGGCACAGTCACCATCAACTGCCAGTCCAGTCAGAATGTTTATAGTAACAACCGCTTAGCCTGGTATCAGCAGAAACCAGGGCAGCCTCCTAAACGCCTGATCTATGATGCATCCAAACTGGCATCTGGGGTCCCATCGCGGTTCAGCGGCAGTGGATCTGGGAAACAGTTCACTCTCACCATCAGCGGCGTGCAGTGTGACGATGCTGCCACTTACTACTGTGCAGGGTATTATTATAGTGGTAGTGGCACTGATACCACAGTGATACAAGCCCTAACAAAAACTCCCCAGGAAAGTAGAGGTGTGAGGCTGGGCTGCTCCAGCTGCCCTTCCTGGGCCCCATCTGCTGAGAGTGATTCTCAGAGCAGCCAGGCTTGAAGGTCCTGCAGGGTCAGGTGGAAGGGGCCAGGCTGACTCCTCTGAGGCTCCCTCCTTTCCTTCTCCTTAGCGGCACCAGCACAGACATGACCATGTCCCTACTGTGCTAAAGTAAACAATTATTCTACTGGAGTTTTTGAGTGAATAGGATCATTTGGGATTCTTATAGCACAAGGGAAAATATTATAGGTACTTCTCTCAAAAATAGTTTAAATCAAAGTGAGTGGAGTATTCCATGCCCTCCATGTCCTGGGAGAATGGCCGTCAGAGAAGGAGATCATAGACACAGAGACACTCAGATCTCTCCTAGAGGCCAAGCACCTCTGGGGTAGAAGGCACAGGTGCTGCCCCGCGTGTCCTCAGCCCTGTCCAGGAAGCCCTGGGGTGGGGGCACTGGTGCTCTCACTGCCTGTAGCACTCACAGGGGATTCTCCCCCTGCCCCTCTGTTCCAGCTGTGCCTGCATGAGCTGATTGACAAGTAGGAATTCTGATGGTCTCTTGGTCAAATCTCAGAGCCCCGGATGGTTTGTAGAGTGCAACGGTGCCTGAATATGCTGGCTTGATCCAACCCAGGTCTGTACATCTTTCTGTATTTACCTTCCATGTTGCAATGTTCCCTCTATAGATAAGGCCCTGGCTTATGCATCAGGACCAGAGGCACAACCAGGATGGTGTGAGATGCACCGTTCACTGCACCCCTGCTTCAGTCCATGCTGACCCACACCTGTCATGTGGCTCCTTCTGCAGTTTGGCCACCAAACACAGTTCTCTCACAAGCATTTCACACCCCAGGTGACTTTCCTTGCTGAGCCCTCAACCTGAGGTGAAGGGAGATCATGGAAGTGTTTTACCCAGCAGATTAGTGTCTAAGAGGAATGCTGTGCTTACTCCCCTTACAATAAACTGCTGTTTGCCTCTTGTCCAAATAGACACCCACTGAGAACAAAGTGAAACTTGGAGATGTGAGCCTCGATCATGATCAAGGAGGTAGGTGAAAGGCGTTATCTTCCTTGGTGTTTGCTTGGTGAATTGTTGCTGTAATGAAGTATTCCATTCTCTTAGGCCCAGACAACTCCAGGTGTATTGTTGAGGTCAGGAGGTCTGAAGTCTCCCTGGAAGAATCCCTGGAGGCAGCAGGGCTGTGGTGTTCTGGAAGCTCCCGAGGATGGGATTCTGTTCCCAGTCTCTCCAGTGTCAGGATGGCCTCATCTCCTGCTCTGTGGCCCCTCCTCCCATCACTCCACAGCCTGCTGCCTGTCACAGCCCCTGGATCCTGGCCCTCCTCCCGACTTCAGGACTACTGTGATTGTACCGTTCCCACAGGTCCTTCCATGTCATCTTCCCATCTCAGTCCTTAATCAGCCACCCTGCCCAGCTCCTTAGATGACAGTGCTAGTGAGCAGGGAGTGGGACATGGAGGACTTTTGTATTGGAGAGGACTTGCATTCCATCTTTCACTCCTTATTTTTTTAAGATTAATTAAATTATTTGAGAGGTAGAGTTACAGACAGTGAGGGGGAGAGACACAGAGAAGGTCCTCTCTCCATTGACTCACTCTCCTAATGGCCACAAGCCCAGAGCTGCGCCAATTTGAAGCCAGGAGCCAGAGCCTCTTCCCGGTCTCCCATGCGGGTGCAGGGGCTCAAAGACCTGGATCATATTCCACTGCTTTCTCAGGCAGAGAACTGGACTGCAAGAGGAGCAGCCAGGACCAGAACCGGTGCCCATATGGGATGCCAGTGCCGCAGGCGGAGGATTAACCCACTGTGCTACACACCGCCCCACCATCTTACACTCTTACCATCTCTGCTACTGTCTCCCCTGAGACAGAATTAAACCTGATAGGGTGCGGCTGGAGCTGTGGCATAGTGGGTAAAGTCACCACCTGCAGTGGGGGCATCCCATATGGGTGCCGGTTCATGATTGGAATGGAAGAAGAGCAGCTGGGACATGAACTAGTGGCCATATGGGATGCCGCACTGGAGGGGGAGGATTAACCTACTGTGCACAGCACCTGCTCCTCACTGCACTCTTACAAATCATCTACAATTTGTAAACCTAGTTGACTTGTCAGGGGCCGATGCTGTGGATTTGCTGGTGAAGTTGCCGCCTGCAGTGATGGCATCCCATGAGGGTGCTGGTTCGGGACTCGGCTGGTCCATTTCTAATCCAGCTCTACGTTATGGCCTGGGAAGACGGTGGAGGATGGCCCAGGTTCTTGGGCCCCTGCACCCACCTGGGAAGACCCAGAGGAGGCTCTTGGCTCCGGGCTTAACATTGGCAGAATTCTGGCCATTATGACTAGTTGGGGAGTGAACCAGCTGATGGAAGATTCTCTCTCTCTCTCTGCCAATCTTTCTTTCTCTGTGCAGCTCTTACTTTCAAATAAATAAATAATTTTTTTGACAGGCAGAGTGGATAGTGACAGAAAGAGAGACAGAGAGAAAGGTCTTCCTGTTGCCATTGGTTCACCCTCCAATGGCCGCCGCGGCTGGCATGCTGCAGCCGGCGCATCGCGGTGATCCAAAGGCAGGAGCCAGGTGCTTCTCCTGGTCTCCCATGAGGTGCAGGGCCCAAGTACTTGGGCCATCCTCCCTTGCACTCCCGGGCCGCAGCAGAGAGCTGGACAGGAGGAAGAGCGACTGGGACAGAATCTGGTGCCCCGACTGGGACTAGAACCTGGTATGCTGGTGCCGCTAGGCGGAGGATTAGCCTATTGAGCTGTGGCGCCGGCCATAAATAAATAATTCTTTTAAAAAAGAGATGACTTGTCACAGAATCCAGGTGATTGTGAACAGATTATTAAGAATTTTAATTAAACCTGGTAGACTAATTCAGAAACTGCATGCAAAAGACTTAGGAGATAAGTCTTTTTTTTTTTTTTTTTTTGATTAAGGGAAAGAATTTATTAGGGGAAACCTGACAGACTAGAGGGAAGTGGTGAAGAAGGAAAAGGGAGTGAAGAGACAGAGAGAGAGAGAGACAGACAGACAGAGACAGAGATCAGGAGACCAAGAGAAAGTGAGAGAGACATGTCAGGAACAGGTACTTTTAAACTTTGCCAGGGGTCAGTTAGGGAAGTAGGAGCAGTGAATCCCATTAGGATGGGGGTCGGGCTGACACCGGTGGTTGGGCAATGTGGCCACCTGGCTTCCAGCAATGGGGTGGGGGTGAGAGCTAGAGCCTAGGATGATGTCAGGGTGTAGATTGTGCCATAGATAAGACTGTGCCATTTTACTAACGTTCCTCCCTTTTGTTTTTTATAAAGCAAGATTTGTATCAGATACATTACTCCCAAAATCCAGGAGCAGTAGAGGGATGATGATGTGTCTTTAGAGCTACTTCCTGCAGCCAGGCCAGTCAGAGCACTGGTAGTAGCTTAGCCTGGTACCAGCAGAAACCAGGGCAGCCTCCCAAGCTCCTGATCTATGCTGCATCCACTCTGGCATTTGGGGTCCCATCACGGTTATATTCAACACTTGTGGTTCCTGAAGAAACAGACTAAGGTGTAGGCTCGGTAATGGGCAGACAGCCCAATTGTCCTTTGATTGAGGACAAAGTTGTTAAAATTTCTCTTGTTCCAGTAGCATGAAACCAGGCAACACACAGGTCAGTGGCAAGAATCAGTGCCCTGACACTGGATATAACAAAAAGTGGAGGCCAAGCAGAAGCCCAGAGCTGGAACTGCCCCTGGGTCTCCCCTGTGGGGCAGGAATCCAAGAACTTGGGCCATTTTCTGGTGCCTCCCAGGGTGTGCGTTAGCAGAAATAGGATTAGAAGTGGAGCAGGGGGGATTCAAACCAGTCTCTTATGTAAGCTGCTGGCATTGCAAGCGGCAGCTTTGTCTACTGTGCCATGATGTCACTGTACCCTCCTCTCTAGATTTTCTTAAGAATAACATGAGGGTTTCTGGACAGAGGAGAGAGGGAAGTTACTTATCTTGATGTTCCTCAGACCTATGATGAGGCCTTGCACTTTCACTAATCGTTTTCTCCTGTATCCTTGACTCAGAACTCTGGCTGCAGATGGGAGAGTGCACCTGTGTGATCTCTCATCTAAGCACCTGCATTCTCCTTCTGAGTCCTGGTCTCTCTGGAGCCACTTTTTCTGAGGATGTTTATTCTGATCAGTTTCAGGGGTGAATGTGGGACAGATGTCTAACCATCTCAGAGACCATCTCCCTGGTGCAGCGGTCTGCCGTGAGGGGACAATGTGAGGGCATCAGAGGACAAGCAGGTAAAACATTGACCTCAGTCGTAAGTTGTAAACTATTCATTAGAAAAGCGACTTTCTCCTGTAGAATCCCAATGTAATCACGAACAGAATATGTTATCTAGTTACTTTGGGATGTGATACCACCTGGTAGAAACATTCGCACTGCAGGCACACTTGTGAAGCCCTGATCTGAGCTGGGGCAGCTGGAGACACAGCCCCTGGGCTGAGTTCTAAGCTGCCCTGGGCCCTTCAGCTGGGCACAGCCCTGCCCCGCCCCTGCTCATTTGCATGTCCCCAGTGCACCGCCCACCTCTCTGGGGATTTAGGAGCAGGCTGCTCCCGCCCCATGCAGGAGGCAGTGCCAGGCAGGACCCAGCATGGACACGAGGGCCCCACTCAGCTGCTGGGGCTCCTGCTGCTCTGGCTCCCAGGTAAGGAAGGCCAGCAGCAGGAACGGCCTCGGGCAGTGTGGCCAGGGCTGCCGGTCTCTGCAGGAGTGTCCTCTTAGAACGTGAGGATGAGTGTGGACTCTGTATTTCTGTTTCCCTTCTCAGGTGCCACATTTGCTCAAGTGCTGACCCAGACTCCATCCTCCGTGTCTGCAGCTGTGGGAGGCACAGTCACCATCAATTGCCAGTCCAGTCAGAGTGTTTATAATAACAACGACTTAGCCTGGTATCAGCAGAAACCAGGGCAGCCTCCCAAGCTCCTGATCTACCAGGCATCCAAACTGGCATCTGGGGTCCCATCGCGGTTCAGTGGCAGTGGATCTGGGACACAGTTCACTCTCACCATCAGTGGCGTGCAGTGTGACAATGCTGCCACTTACTACTCTCTAGGCAGTTATTATAGTAGCACTGGTACCACAGTGTTACAAGCCCTAACAGAAACCCCCCAGGAAAGCAGAAGTGTGAGGCTGTGCTGCCCCAGCTGCTCCTCCTGGGCCCCATCTGCTGAGAGTGGTTCTCAGATGCAGCCACTCTGGAAGATCCCTGCAGGGTCGGGTGGAAGGGGCCAGGCTGACTCCTCTGAGGTTCTCTCCTTTCCTCCTTGGTGGCAGCAGCACTGACATGACCATGTTCCTAGTTGTTTAAAGGAAAGCAATTATTCTTAGTATCGAAGCTAGAACATCATTTTAGATTCATAGAGCAAAAGAAAACATTGTAGATATTACAAGGGAATAAGTTTAAATACAGGTGTTTATAAAAGTTTTATAAAGGATACTAATTTCATATGTACTGTTTTTTTATATGTATAGTCTTTTAAAAGATTTATTTGCTTATGAAATCCCATGCTTTAACAGACACACATACAAACACACAAAGTGAAGAGAGAGTTCTCTTTCATCTGCTGGGTCACTCTTCCAATGCTGAGGTAGTGCCTGGCAAGAGCGGCAAATTGTAACTTCTTTCAGGCCTCTACATGAGTTCGAGAGCTGAAACACTTGTTCCAGCTCCCTGCTGTGGCCTGGGAAAGCAGTAGAAGATGCCCCAAGAACTTGTGGTCCCGCACCCACGTGGGAGACCTGGAAGAAGCTCCTGGCTCCCGGCTTCGGGTTGGCACAGCTCTGGCCATTGTTGACAGGGAGTTAACCACAAATGGAAGACTCTATCTCTCTCTCCCTCTCTCTTCCTCTCCTTCTCTCTCTCTCTGTACCTCTGACTTTCAGATAAACAAATATATCTTTTAAAAAAAGTAGTGGAGAGGAAGAAGGTATGTATTAACTTTCCTTTGTGGGCTTGAGAACAATGAGCCCCTATCACAGCCTCCTAATGGAGTGCAGCTGGAGTGCTCACAACAGTCAAGTCACACAGAGATTCTGTGCAGCCTGCTGTGCTGGGCTTTGCACGGAGAGAGCGGTGTGAGAAGAGGAAAAGAGCTCAGATTAGGAGCTGAAGAGGCCTGGTTTAGTCTCAGCGCTGCTGAGCTGGGAGAAGACCCGGTGCTCTGGCCTCCTGTTCCCTGTGTCTAGGTGGGAGGGACAGAGGGCTCCCCAGGTTCCTTTTGCTGTCAGGCTCTGTGTTATGGGGGTGGAAAAGGTGGAGGAGCAGTGTTGCTGGGAGCTGCAGAGCATCCGAGTGGACAGCAGCGGGCGGGGACCCCGTGGTTCAGAAGAAAGCCCATCTTCAGTTTCCCACCAGGTGCCCACTGTCTTTTTTCCCATCCACTAACAGCAAATGTTCACAACAGGAAAGCTGGGTGTAGTTTACCGATTGTGACGAACGCATCGATGTGAGCTGTCAGCTGGATGTGCAGTGGAAAGACACTGTGTGTACTGCTTCACAATTTTTTGATTTGTAAATTTAAAGCTATTCTTTAAACAACAACAACAACAACAAACTAACTGAGTATCACAGCAAAATGTGAAAAGAGAAAAAAATTTACCTCTGGTGTGATTTTAGTGTTCATATTGTCCTCCTGATTGTAAGAGGCTGATGGGCATCTGCAAATAAGAAATCCGCCCTGGAAAGAGTCTTTTAAAATTTTGTATGTTTTTATTTTTATTTAAGCAGGAGGGAGGGAGGCAGGGATGGAGAGAGAGAGAAAGAGAGAGAGAGAGATCTTCTGTCCATTGGTTTACACCCCCAAAGGCCAGGCTGAAGCCAGAAGCCCAGGACATATTGCATTAAACTTCCCTGGCTCCTGGCTTTGGCCTGGCCCAGCCCTGGCCATTGTGGGCCATCTGGGGAGTGATCCCTCCCTCTCTCTGCCTCTGTCTCTCCGTCTCTGTAACTCTACATTTCAAATCAATAAATTAATAAATCCTTTCTTTAACAAAATAAAAAAGGCCTGAGGCTGCAATCTCCCTGCAGCCACTTGCTCAAGGGATACTCCCCCCTCCCTCCGCTTGGAGAATCCCAGTTCAAGTTTATCCAGCTCATCAGACCAGGAGTCAAATGCAGAGCAGTCTGGATGGGCTGCCTCACAAGCTACTGCCCCTTCCAGGTTTCACACGTTTCTTACAGGGTGGGTGCGTGCACTCGTCAGGTTTAAACAGCACGGATTTCAGTGTTGTCAATCACGTCGAGAATCCAGCAGGATACTAGTAATAGTTAAGGTCTTGGTCAGGGATTACGCAGGTGCACTGTTTTCCCACACTTGATGTTACCTATGTGCACAAGCAGTGAGGTCGTGCATCATTTTCCCACGATGGCCCTGGGCTGTGAAGCTTCCTCCCCTTAGGGCGCAGCAGTCTCCCGGGTCACAGAGTTTGCTGAGAAGCTGTGTTCCTTGGGGGACTGACTGAAAGCAAGAGTGTATCAGATTACATTAGTCCCAAAAGTCCAGGAGGGGTAGAGGGCTGATGATCTGTCTTTAGAGCTACTTCCTGCTGACATGGGGTGATGAGGTGCTCTCTGCTGGCATGGGGCGATGTCTCAAGCTGCTGTCTCCTGGGTGGAGAGCTGAGTATATCCCTGTAGCAGCATTTGGTTGACCGCCAGGTTGCTGAAGTTCTTGGTTCGTTCCCTTATCAACTCCTGTAAAGACTTAAACAGACATGGTAGTATAAAAGACAGAGTGAGAATAGGAACCAATGATCCTAAGAGTGGGATTAACCAGGTAATGAGAGTTTTCAGAGAGGAGAGAAATGGGGGAGGGGGCTCTGGACCCTTGTGAGACCTGTTTGATGGATGTGGTTCAAAGCTGATCCCAAGCAGCTGGGAGAAAGGCCACTCAACTTTTGCAGGTAGAGGGGTTTGTCTGTAGGGAAATTCTGAACAATCATGCAACATCAGGGGGGAGAGGCCCATCAATACACACAGGTCAGGAGCAGAGCCATTGATGTTGGAGTAGAGGCTATGATTATAAGGATTGAGGCCCCAGATGTGCTAGTTAGGGTCTAGAACAAAGGATAGAGTCATTACGAGAGGACCCAAGAGAGCTGCTGTCTAAACCAGGACTGAGTTCTCTGATTGAGAGGCAAATAGAAACTGACAGAAGGGGCTTGATAATAATCTGGTGGGCTTTAAGGCCCTGACAGTTATGAGGCCCAGACCTATCTCTCTCTTCACATGGGGTACATCCTAAGGAAGGTGTGAACCTCTTGGGGAATGCACCCTGTTGACTTCCATTACCTAGCTGGCCTGGGAGGAGAGCTGGCTGGATAAAGGCAGGTGGCATCCCTAACAGGAAACTTACAGTTCCGCCTGCAATGTTGTGACCCTACTTGGCCGTCCCCTCAGCAGTGGTGGTCACTTTGGAAACTGGGCTGAGTGAAGGGCCCTTCAGCTTGGAGCCAGCAAGATCTGTGGCTCTGACTTGGGCGTCCTTCGACTCCAGGGCAGGTCCATTTCCAGAGATCCAACTCTTGGCTGGCAGAGCTGCCAGGGCTCTTCCTAGCTGACTTCTGCTGAACCCAGGCTTACCACACTGAAAGTCAGTGCAGTGGACTGGCCTGTTGGGTCTCCTTGAGGGCAGATCACTGTGCAGAGCTGCCTTTAATAGGCCTGCCACCTCTCTTTACATTGCTTCTGATGCCTAGCTTCCTTTTCCTCCTGGTTTTTGTCAAAGCAGACCAGAGGATGCAGGTGAAGGAGGTGCTCATGTCCCATCTCTAATCTTCGGTGGCCTCAACTAGAAGCCTAAAGTACAGGCATGTTCTGATAGTGGTTTTCCCTGAGGTAGACCATGTCCATGAGGAAAGCTATGTCCTCACTTTCAAACTTTCTCTCCCTCTGTTTGCTCTGAAAGGGATGTTTTGCCTGTTTATTGTGCCCATGGCGAAGTAAATCTAGCTGTGATATTACAATTTAAGCTTTCCTTTTGGCTATGCTATTACAGAAATTTGTTAGCCATCCTTTTTTAAGGTCTAAAAATCAAATTGTGCATCTTGGAGAGTCCTTTGGAATAGAATTAGTTTCCTACCTTGAAGAGAATAGAGAAATGAGAGGTCAAGTTGGGCTTAGAATAGAGAGATGAGGGAGCAAGTCCCAGATTGCTTACTGACAATAGCACTATCAAATGAAAACTTAGCAAAGATTTCAACCATTAAATGACAACTTAGGACAACATTTACCAGAAGGCTCAATGCCTTCTATAAATTTTAAGAATACATGTATTTGGAAACATCTCTTAAATAGCTAACATGGTGTAGCTTGTTTAACCAGCAAATTCAAGCGCAAACATGCAGAAACCTCTTTAGTTGTAGTTTCTTTCTACCAACCAAGTGAAAACATCTGATACAGAGGTTCAGGTCACATGAATCAAAATGTACCTTTGATTAATTTTAGCAGTTTAAATTTATGAGCACTCTTTTATCTATAAGACAATCACAGCAAAGTTCTTAATACGTTTTCCCATGTAGACATACAATATGTATGCACATATAGCATTAAAGATAGAACAATAAAATATGACTGGCACGTGGCTCTCTTGGCTAATCCTCTTTCTGCGGCACCAGCACCCCGGGTTCTAGGCCTGGTTGAGGCACTGCGTACTAGTCCCGGTTGCTCCTCTTTCAGTCCAGCTCTCTGCTGTGGCCCAGGAGGGCAGTGGAGGATGGCCCAAGTGCTTGGGTCCCTGTACCCACATGGGAGACCAGGAGGAAGTACCCAGCTCCTGGATTTGGACTGGTGCAGTGCTGGCCATAACGGTCATTAGGGGAGTGAACCAACAGAGGGTGTTAGACCCTCGGAGTGAGGTTGCTAACACGTCGAGAGGCACACCCCAAAGACTCAGACTCCAGACCAGCTGATGCAAAAGCACGAGGATTTATTTGGCGTCTGTGCAGACAGGCTTCCTGAACTCGGGAGTCCAGAGAGCGCCCCCAAGCACAAAGCCACACGATTTATATACCCGCAGCGACCAATCAAAAGCACTATAGAGTCTGTGCACACAGCAGTCCAATCCGCGAGCTGATCATGTGAAAGGCATGTGTCTCCTATCCAATCAGCTACGGGATCACATGGGAGGCCATGCACACAGCAGTCCAATCCGTGAGCTGATCATGTGAAGGGCATGCGTCTTCTATCCAATCAGCTACGAGATCACATGGGAGCCATGCACCTCGTCGCCATTTTGTTGTTTACTTCTTTAGTAGTTCCTTTCCCTGCCAGCACCATCTTGTTCACCCTGAGGGGGATGACACCTTTCTCCCTTTGTTCCCCTGGTGGGAGAGCAGTGTCCTGCTTCCCACACCATTATTTGAGTATTGAGTATTAGGAGGCAAAAATCAAAGTCCAATTTTACTGGAAATTTCAGAGTCCAAATTCTTTGGAACTTTGATTTTGGATTTTTTGGAATGCCTGTCAAGGATGCCAGGAAGGCTTAAAGTATCTGGTTGAAATAAGATCCTTCACCATCAGGACATAATATAGACCAAATCTGATCATTGTTACAAGGATATTATTCAAATATTTTAGAATAAGCATATATTTAAATAACCCATGGCTCTTAATAAAACACTCAGCTGTTTCTAAACAATTTGAATTTAACAGAGGTATCAAGAGAACATAACAGATTACTATAACTCATTGCTTTCACAGAGAATCAGATTCTAATTCTATGTCAAAGAGAAATAGAATAGCTTTTGTATCCAAAATGTCTTCCTTGCATAACCTTCGGTGACTTCCACACACCCTCTCCAAGTTACTTGAAATATTCCATCATTTCCATTTCAGTCTAGAATAAACCAGCCATCAGGATGAAGTCATTCTTACAAACCATGTCCTTTCTTTACTCAAAAGAACTCGTTCCTTCTTAACCTTCCTTACCAAACACACATTTCTGTACTTGTGATGTTTTCCATCTGCCAATTTTCTTGATTTACATTTTGCAATAACCTGTTAAAAATCTCCACATTAACGCAACAATTTTGAATAAAGTAACACAAATTTCAGCCTGAGTTATTTTAAGCAGTGTTGAACTATTTTTCATGGATAGTTTATGAAAACATATTGGTTCAACAAACCCAAATAGTTCTTCTATAGAATATAACATGCTGGCCGGCGCCATGGCTCAATAGGCTAATCCTCTGCCTTGCGGCGCCAGCACACTGGGTTCTAGTCCTGGTGGGTCGGGGTGCCGGATTCTGTCCCGGTTGCTCCTCTTCCAGGCCAGCTCTCTGCTGTGGCCAGGGAGTGCAGTGGAGGATGGCCCAAGTGCTTGGGCCCTGCACCCCGTGGGAGACCAGGGTGTGGGATGGGTGTCAAGTTAAAAAGAACAATTTCCCTTTTTAAAGAATGATATTGTTGCACCCACTCGTCAGCTAAAATAGAGTATTACAATATAAGAATTTTACTGAAAATGAGAAGCAACTGAGACACAAATGAGAGGCAAGGTAACAGTTAGGAACTGGCCACCGATCAGGACCAGCATGCCTCACCAGAGTGCGGCCCCCAACAGTGGCTGACACAGCTTTTTATAGTATTCTGTCCACCAGGGCTCACAACTTCAAACTGGAACCCTGGCATGCAGCGAACAATAAAAAGGAAAACCAAAATATGGTTGAAAGATAACAGCTACCAATAACAAACCCAGGAACAGACCCAAGATATGGTTGTAAGATAACAGTGAGGGACACATTTCAGTCAACCTAGTTCCTGGAATTTGGGCCCACATAGTTTCACAAGATGTGCCCTTGGCCGTTAGCAAGCAAAGCGAATATGTGCAGAAGCAAGAGATCTGCAATTAGCTTTTAGCCACGCTCACTCCATTTGGATTCTGATTCTACAATATAAGGCTGTCTTAGGAGCCACTTTTTTCTTTTTTCTTTTTTTATTAAGATTGACTGACACACTAATACATGAGAGCTTGAAATTCGAGGTCATTTATGTTTTATACACAGCTTTCAGACTTGTGCTGATTTCGTAGCTTTGTTTGATCAGTTTCCAAAGGTTACAGATAATAAAGAAGTGAGAATGGCACCCCTTAAAATTTGCATATCTTTAGACATTACTATTAGCACAACCAGAGGGAAGCATAACTTTATTGTCTACTTATAGCTGTGGGTAGTTAACTCTGTTATCTTCCTCCTTCCCTGGACTTACAGTCAATCAGAGCAGCCTTATACAGAGAAGGGGGTATTGTATTGAGAAAAAGTTACCATTGACTGAAACTAAATTGAGATAAAATTAAATACAGCCTTTTTCTTCATGGACATTTGTTTTGTTTGAAGTCACCATAAACTCGGTGGACATTGGTATCAGTGGATACCATAGCGTAGCTCTTTTTAAAAAATAAATTTTAGGTCAACTATGGAGTATTTGAAATAGCCTACTTCCCCTTAAGTGTTCTTGTCTGCCTTCATTTGTCTTCCAAGACAACCGTTTGCTACCAAAGTGAATCAGTATTTCCAATGTACTTCTCTTGGTTTTTATTTATTAGCTAGTTCTTGTAGGAATTTCCACTGGAACTTGAGGCAAATCAGAAGGAAGTTGATTCTTTTAAAACAGAAACCACCAACAAAAATATATCTGTACATATTGCTAAAGTACTTGGCTATTTTTTTAATTTTTCAAATGATATAAACAACAAAAAAATTAACAATGTATTAAGATGGAAAATGCAGTGTCTGTAACTTTGTCTACACATATAAGTTACTAAGTTGTAAATCATATTTGAATTAAACTCATTATAGATTTTCTTATATTTTTAACATTTATTTATTCACTTGAAAGTCAGAGGTACACAGCGAGGCAGAGAGAGAGAGAGAGAGAGAGAGAGGTCTTCCATCTGCTAGTTTATTCTCCAATGGGCCACAATGGATGGAGCTGTGCCAATCTGAAGCCATGAGCCAGAGGCTTCTTCCAGGTCTCTTCCTGGGTGCAGGTGCCCAAGGACTCGGGCCATCTTCTACTGTTTTCCCAGGCTATAGCAGACAGCTGGATTTGAAGTGGAGCAGCCATGTTGTACCGGTTCCCATATTGAACTACCCCTGGTCTCCCCTGTGGTGCAAGAATCCAAGAACTTGGGCCATTTTCTGGTGCCTCCCAGAGTGTCCATTAGCAGGAAATGGGTCAGAAGTGGAGCAGTGGGGATTCAACCCAGTCTCTGATGTAGGCTGCTGGCTTTGCAAGTGGCAGCCTCATCTACTGTGTCACGAACCAACCTTAACTTCTCTCCGGGTTTTCTTAAGAAAAATGTGAAGGTTTCTGGACAGATGAGAAAGGGAAGTTAGTTTTTCTGATGTGCTGGAGGCCAGCTCCAGCAGATCCAGGGCTTCCTGGTGGTGTGGGAGGCATCTGAGTAGGGAGGAATGAGAGGCATGCTCACAGCAAAGCTGTTCATTTTACACATATTTTACTGTTCTCATAAATTCTGTAATGTCCACTCATTAGTGATCCTTACAGAGTTAATAATTCTTCTTTACGATAACACAGCCTATTTCGCATCCACTTTAAACTATTGACCTTGTATTATGTGTAACCACTCCCTCATCCCGATTTCCATAGCCATGTAACAATTGCTCTGATTTCAAAGATTGACTTGATATTTGAGATACAATAGAACAGAGACTCAAAGAGGTGCTAAATTATATAATAATGGATTACAAAAAGCATAGTGGTTATTTTGCAAAGAATCGAACGTCTACTTATAACAATTGATTACGAACATTGGAACATTTACCTTTTAGTTTAACTCTACTAGTTATTAATCATTAACACCCTGCTCAAACAAACCCGTTCATTAGACACGTCCTTCCATAAACCTTCACTACTATTAGTTTTAGTAACTCATTCAAGACTCGCTCCCTGATTTTGGTAATTAGTTTTTGTTCTTTCCACCAGGCCACACAAATTCAGGCACTTAGCACTGTTTGTATTTCTCTCAGCCACTTAAATTGTTAACTCTCATTTACCAGTCATTAGTCTATGATGAGACAGACTCTCAAGTGGATTATAGCAGAGACTGAAGACCTCCCCAAGGACCCTCTCATCCATAAATCAGCTCTAACTGTGTACCACATGCCCTGCAGTTTGAGTTCCCTCCAGGCTTTTACTGCAGGTAACTGAAGCATTGGAGAGGGTTGATTGACTCTAGGAGGATCCAGTCCATCAACAGCTCAGATGTCACTGAGGTCATTTGGAGCAGAGGCTGATTCTCAGAGATTTCCCAGAATGTAGGATCATCAGCGAGATCACCAGGAAACTCTGGCTTTTTTGTATCAAAAACCTAAAACCAGCAAGAGGACTGCAGCTTGTGGTTCTCACACCCACAGAGACAGACTCCCGCTGAGACCTTGCAGACAGCCAGAGTGGCCTTGGCCTCTTCCCTGATGTTCCTCAGACCTCTGGTGAGTCCTTGAAACTCGCACTTCTGGTTTCCTCCTGCATCCTTTACTCAGAACTCTGGCTGCAGATGGGAGAGCGCACACATGTGATCTCTCATCTAAGCACCTGCCTTCTCCTTCTGAGTCCTGGTCTCTCTCTGGCAGCCGCTTGTTCTGGGGATGTTTATTCTGAGTCAGTACAGAGGTGAGTGTGGGACAAAAGTCTCGTCTCTCAGAGACCATCTCCCTGGTGCAGTGGTCTGCCGTGAGGGGACAATGTGAGGACATCAGAGGACAAGCAAGTAAAATCATTGATATCAGCTTTAAAGTGTAACTAAGTATTCCCTAGAAAATGGACTTTCTCCTACAGAATCCCAACATAACCATGAATCAATTAAAACAACTTGTCAAGAACACTTAAATTTTATGCAAGTGTCCCTCAGTGACTTTGGGATATGACATCTCCCGGTAGAAACATGTGCACTACATGTAAACTATATAGCCCTGGTCTGAGCTGGGGCAGCTGGAGACACAGCGCCTGGGCTGAGTTCTGAGCTGCCCTGGGTCCTTCAGCTGGGCACAGCCCTGCCCCGCCCCTGCTCATTTGCATGTGCCCAGAGCACCGCCCACCTCTCTGGGCATTTAGGAGCAGGCTGCTCCCACCCCATTCAGGAGGCAGTGCCAGGCAGGACCCAGCATGGACATGAGGGCCCCCACTCAGCTGCTGGGGCTCCTGCTGCTCTGGCTCCCAGGTAAGGAAGGCCAGCAGCAGGAACAGCCTCTGGCAGTATGGCCAGGGCTGCCCGTCTCTGCAGAAGCGTCCTCTTAGAACGTGAGGATGAGTGTGGTCTCTGTGTTTCTGCTTCCCTTCTCAGGTGCCAGATGTGACCCTATGCTGACCCAGACTGCATCCCCCGTGTCTGCAGCTGTGGGAAGCACAGTCACCATCAATTGCCAGGCCAGTCAGAGTGTTTATAATAACAACCAATTATCCTGGTATCAGCAGAAACCAGGGCAGCCTCCCAAGCAACTGATCTATTATGCATCCACTCTGGCATCTGGGGTCCCATCGCGGTTCAAAGGCAGTGGATCTGGGACACAGTTCACTCTCACCATCAGCGGCGTGCAGTGTGACGATGCTGCCACTTACTACTGTGCAGCCCGTTATAGTGGTAATATTTACCACAGTGTTCTAAGCCCTAACAAAAACCCCCCAGGAAAGCAGAAGTGTGGTGCTGGGCTGTCCCAGCTGCTCCTGCTGGGCTCCCATCTGCTGAGAGTGATTCTCAGAGCAGCCAGGCTTGAAGGTCCTGTGGGGTCGGGTGGAAGGGGCCAGGCTGACTCCTCTGAGGCTCCCTTCTTTCCTCCTCCTTGGCGGCTGCAGCACAGACATGACCATCTCTCTACTGTTTTAAAGGAAAACAATAATTTTCTGAGTATTTATAGCTAGAACATCATTTGGGATTCATAGAGCAAAAGAGATATTACAAGGAAAAATATTTTAAAAACTTGTGATTAGAAAATTTTATAAAGGATGCCAATTTCATATGTAAAGTTTTTAGCTTTTTTATATGTACAGTTGTTTAAATGATTTATTTATTATTGAAAGCACATGCTTTACACACACAGACACAAACACACACACACAGTGACACAGAGAGAGAGTTCTCTTCCATCTGCTGGGTCACTCCTCCAATGGCTACACTGGCTGAGTCTATTCCTTGCAAGAGCTGGAATATAGAACTTCTTTCAGGTCTCCTACATGGGTGCCAGGGCTTTAATACTTGTTCAGTCCACTGGTGCTTTCCCAGGCCATTAGCAGGGAGCTCGTTTGGAAGTGGAGCAGTCATGACTCTCACCCATGACCCTGTATGATGCTGGCATTGCATGTGGTAGCTTTACCCACTGCACAAGGCTGGCCCACAGTATCCACAGCTGTGAGAGCATAATGGCACTTCCCACCATGTCCTCCCTCCTTTCTCAAACCATCCCCACTGTTCTTTTTTCATTTGTCTTTTAAATTTTACAATGACATACTTTCCATTTACTTGATAATCACAATCACCAGCTTCACCCTCCACTAAACAAAGAATTTAACACGGAATAGCACAAAAACCACTGTTCCTCACGTGTCTAGACAAGGCCATGTCTTCTCCCAATCCCTCTGTCACTACCAGACCTGAGGTGCGCTGGCGCCCCCTGGGCATCACTAGTGGAATCTCGTCTGCTTTGAATCCCTGCTTGAGCAGTCCTTCATTCAATTCAAAATCAAATAGCAAATGCTCATCGAATTGAACCAATAGCAGCTTCATTGTTTGCACACAATGGCTCACAACGAACAGTATTACAATCTCCTAGGCATAGAATAAGTGTAAAAATCGAAGAGAGCCCTTTATCTCCTAGATCTCTCATTTCAGTGGGCAGGGCAGATAAGAAACAAACATATACAGTTCAATACCTGCTCCCACTCTGGGCCATGTGAGAGGCCTCCCCTGGACACTGCCATTGCTTGGGACAGGTGGGCAGTGTGTGTCCAGGTCCACCTAGTGCATCCTCCTGTCTTAGGGCAGAAGCAGAGGGAATGAATCAGGAAGTTCAACATTTGTGCTTCCTGAAAAAGTAAACTAACAGAAGTCTCAGTAACAGAAACTTTGTCCTTTGATGGAGGAAGAAGCGTTTTAAATTTTTTAAATTGCTGAGGCATGAAACCAGCCAACACACAGGTCAGTGGAAGAATCAGTGCCCGAACACTGGAGACATAAAAGAGGAACCCAGTTTAGTAACGGCGTCTTGTACTGTTGTTAATATTTATTTCTAGTGAAGATAATTTTCTTAAATGTTACCATTTTCCATTTTTTAAAGATTTATTTATTTTTATTTGAAATACGGAGTTAGAGAGGTAGAGACAGAGAGAAAGTCTCCCATGCGCAGGTTCTCTCTCTAGATGGCTGCAACGACCTGAGCTGTGTTGATCCGAAGCCAGGAGCGTCTTCCAGGTCTCCCATGTGGGTTCAGGGGCCCAAGGACTTGGGCCATCTTCTACTGCTTTCCCAGGTCTAGAACCCATGTCCTTATGGGATGCTGGCACTTCAGGCCAGGGCTTTAGCACACTGTGCCACAGCGCCGGCCCCACAGTTTTCCATTTTTGATATATTTAATATTTATAGACATAAAAAGTGAGCATCAGTGAGAGGTGAATACAGAGCTCTAGAGGGAGAGAGAGGCAGAGAGAGAAAGAGAGACAGAGAGAGAGGAATGGAGAGAGGGAGAGGGACGTTCTTGCAAGTTCTGGGCTATGCAAGCCCTGCAGCCCCTGTCACCAGTGTAGCTGCAGCAAAGCTGGGCTGAGCCAAGAGGAAAGCATGGGCACTCTACCCACATTGGTCCTCTCTCTGCTGAGACCCCCAGAGAGACGTTCTCTGTAGGAAACCTGTGCAACTTAGGAATCATGTGGATACCTGGGGCCATGGCACCTGTGTGCAGGTGCTGAGACAATGGAGAGAATTCTCCTATCTGACTGCATCTCAGTGGGTAGGGAGGGTTACCCAAAGTCCCATGGTGAGCAGGTGGGGGTCCTGGGATTTAGCTCAGGTCTCTATAACTTTAAATCTATTCTCTCCACATGGCCGTGTTAATCCCAAAGCTGAGGCCAGAATTTAAAATAGCACAGGAGACAATCCCAGGATGGGGTGACACACACAGCTCCTCACTGTCTCTGCCTCCCTCCACGGGAACCCACATCTTCCACCCAGTCCCTCCTGCAGCTGTGCCCCCGACTGCCATTCTCTCAGAGCCTCCTCAACCCCAGGGGACTGCATGTCAGTGTGGGGCAGGGCCTCCTCTGCATCCCAGACTCTTTCCTCTCCTCCTCCACCCTTCTCATCCCTCCTCTCATCCTACCTCTAATTTCCCTGCAACGCGAATTTTTCCCCTCTGTGCAGGCAAAGATCAACCAATCGAAGCCTCCTCCTCCACTCTCCTGCTTTCATAGCTAACCCTGTGGCTGTCACATACCTGCACTGACAGGAGGTCATCAAGATATTTACCCAACCGATTCTCTCTCAGAGGCACTGTGTGCTCCCTCAGCTTACAGTCAGCTGTTCTCTGTGTGCTGTAGAATGGACCTCACGTGAGAACACAGTGACACTGGGAGGATATCAGAGCCCAGCCACTCACTCAAAAGGGAAAAGACACTGACTTCACCTCCCAAGGTGTGACCAGCTGTTCTCTAGAGAAAAGGACTCTCTCCTACAGATCCCCACCTAACCATGAATAGATTACACTACCAGGTCTTCAGTTCATTTAAAGTGCTGGCAATGTCCTTCAGTTACTTTGGAAGGTGACTTCTCACGGTAGAAGCATGTGCACAGCAGGTAAACTTGTGCAGCCCTGGTCTGAGCTGTGGCAGCTGGACACACAGCCCCTGGGCTGAGTTCTGAGCTGTCCTGGGCCCTTCAGCTGGGCACAGCCCTGCCCCACCCCTGCTCATTTGCATGTCCCCAGAGCACCGCCCACCTCTCTGGGCATTTAGGAGCAGGCTGCTCCCACCCCATGCAGGGGGCAGTGCCAGGCAGGACCCAGCATGGACACGAGGGCCCCCACTCAGCTGCTGGGGCTCCTGCTGCTCTGGCTCCCAGGTAAGGAAGGCCAGCAGCAGGAACGGCCTCGGGCAGTGTGGCCAGGGCTGCCTTTCTCTGCCGGAGTGTCCTCTTAGAACATGAGCATGAGTGTGGTCTCTGTGTTTCTGTTTCCCTCCTCAGGTGCCACATTTGCCCAAGTGCTGACCCAGACTCCATCCCCCGTGTCTGCAGCTGTGGGAGATACAGTCACCATCAATTGCCTTGCCAGTGAGAACATTTACAGCTTTTTGTCCTGGGCACTCTCCTAAGCTCCTGATCTACAGGGCATCCAAACTGGCATCTGGGGTCCCATTGCGGTTCAAAGGCAGTGGATCTGGGACACAGTTCACTCTCACCATCAGCGGCGTGCAGTGTGACGATGCTGCCATTTACTACTGTCAGCAGACTTATAGTTACAGTAATGCTGATACCACAGTGTTCCAAGCCCTAACAAAAACCCCTCAGGAAAGCAGAAGTGTGAGGCTGGGCTACCCCAGCTGCTCCTCCTGGCCCCCATCTGCTGAGAGTGATTCTCATAGCAGCCAGGCTTGAGGTCCCTGCCGGGTTGGGTTGAAGGGGCCAGGGTCACTCCTCTGAGGCTTCCCTCTTCTTCCTCCTGGCGGCACCAGCACAGACATGACCATGACCCTACTGTTTAGAAAGGCAATTATTCTTTCTGAGTATTGGAGCTACAGCATCATTTGCGATTCATAGAGGAAAAGAGAGACATTATAGCTATTACAAGAAAAAATATTTTAAATACCAGTGATTATAAAATTTTATGAAGGAAAGTATTTTCATAGCTACAGTTATTTAAAATATTTATTTCCTCATTGAAAGTCCGTGTTTTATACACAGACACACACACACAGTTTCAGAGACAGAGTTCTCTTCCATCAGCTGGTCTCTTCTCCAATGGCTGCAGTGGCTGAAACTGTGCCAGCCAAGACCTGGAGATGGAGCTTCTCTCAGGTCTCCCACATGGGTGCCAGGGCTCCAACACTGGAGCCATCTACAGGAGCCTTCCCAGGCCAAGCAGGGAGCTGGATTGGCAGTGGAGCAGCCAGGACTCCCACAGCTGCCCTGTGGGATGCTGGTGCTGCCTTTGGTGGCCTACCTACTACACGAGGCCGGCCCATCATATATCCACAGTTATGAGAGCTAATGCCACTTCCCACCATGTCCTCCCTCCTTCCTCACTCGCCCACCCCTCTTCTGTTTCCCTTCCCTCTGTCACTACATTGGACTACCAGTGCAGTGTGTCCCTCTGCGGGTCACAGGTGTGATGGTGTTGCTTTCAATCCCTGAGTCAGAAGGTCTTCATTTAATCCAAATCAAACAATTATGTAGCTTCATTGTCCACACACTATGGTACATAGCTAACAGGATCACAATCTCTTGTAGATGTAGAGTAAATGGGAAAAGGTGCAGAGCCCTCTGTCTCATAGATCTCTCACTTTAGTGGTCAGGGAGATAATAAGCACACATGTCATGTTGTCCATGTGCTCCCACTCTGCTCCATTGGAGAGGCCGCCTAGGATCAAGGCCATTGCTCTGGGCAAGGGGGCAGTGGGTGTCCAGGTCCTCTTAGAGCATCGTCCTGTCTCAGCCTAGCCAGGCCAGGGGCAGAGGCAGAGAGAATGAATTGGTCAGTTCAACACTTGTGTTCCTGAAGAAACAGACTAAGGTGCAGTCTCAGTAATGGGCAGATAGCCAAATTGTCCTTTGATTGAGGCCAAAGGTTTTAAAATTTCTCTTGTTCCTGTAGCATGAAACCAGGCAACACACAAGTCCATGGCAAGAGTCATTGCCCTGACACTGGAGATAACAAACAAGGTAGCCCGAATATTTTTGGTAAACTGGTGCGTCCACAAATGGTTAACAGTGAGGACTTAGCAAGCAGAAGCCCAGAGCCAGAACTGGCCCTGGGTCTCCCCTGTGGAGCAGGAATCAAAGAACTTGGGCCATTTTCTGGTGCCTTCCAGGGTGTGCATTAGCAGGAAATAGGATCAGAAGGGGAGCAGAGGGGATTCAAACCAGTCTCTGATGTAGGCTGCTGGCATTGCAAGTAGCAGCTTTACATACTGTGCCATGATGCTGGTCTTCCCTCTGCTCCAGGTTTTCTTAAGAAAATTGTGAACACTTCTGGACAGAGGAGAGAGGAAGTTGTTTTCCTGATGTTCCTCAGACCTCTGGTGACTCCTTGACTCACACCTACCTCTTCCTCTTTATCCCGTGCATGGGATTCCGTTCCCGGTTTCTCCAGTGTCAGGATGGCTACATTTCCTGCTCTGAGGCCCCTCCCCCCATCACTCCACAGCCTGCTGCCCTGTCACAGCCCCTGGACCCTGGCCCTCCTCCCGACTTCAGGACCATTGGGATTGTATCGCTCCCCCAGGTCCTTCCACATCATCTCCCCATCACAGTCCTTAATCAGCCACCCTGCCCAGCTCCTTAGATGACAGTCCTAGTGAGCAGGCAGTAGGCTGTGGATGGCTTTTGTGTTGGAGAAGTTTTGTGTCCCATGTTACACTCTTACCATCTCTGCTATGTCTCCCTGAGACAGAATTAGACCTGATAGGGTGAGGCCGGTGCTGTGCCCTAGCCCGGTAAAGCCATCACCTGCAGTGGAGGTATCCCATGTGGGTGCCAGTTCATGTCTACAATGGAAGAAGAAGAGCTGGGATACGAATCGGTGCCCATATGGGATGCCGCACTGCAGGTGGAGGATTAACCTAGTGTGCACAGTGCTGGCCTCTCACTACACTCTTACAAATCAGCTACAATGTGTAAACCTAGATGACTTGTCATAGAAGCCAAGAGGTTGTGAGCAGATAATTTAGAAATTTAATGAAACCTCCGGGACTACTTCAGAGAGTATACAGAAAAGATTTAGGAGATCAGATTGTTTTACTGCAAGAAATTTTGACACCATAGATAATTTTTTCTTTTGTTTATTATTTGTTTTACTTGAAAATCAGAGTTACACACACAAAGAGAAGGAGAGACAGAGAGAGAGAGAGAGAGAGAGAGAGAAAGAGGGGTCTTCCATCTGCTGGTTTACTCCCCAGTAGGCCACAACAGCTGGATTGCGCTGATCCGAAGCCAGGAGCCAGGAGCTTCTTTCAGATCTCCTATAGGGGTACAGAGGCCCAAGGACTTGGGCCGTCTTCTACTGCTTTCCCAGGCCATAGCAGACAGCTGGATGGGAAGTGGAGCACCCATGTTGAACTGGTGCCCATTTTGGATGCCGGCACTGCAGTTGGCGGCTTTCCCGCTACACCACAGTATTGGCCTCCTCTAGGTTATCTTATCAGCACAATTATATCATAATTTAAGAGCATACCTATTGACCAAAACCTCCCCCAGAACATTTTAGGAACTGATATAGAGAAAATGCATCTGCAAACATATTGTACGGAGTTCTCACGACATATACCCTGTTGGATTTGTGTTTTGTAGGGTGTTTGTTTTCTAGTTGTGTATTGCATATGACCTCTTTTTAATATGACTGTGAAACCCACCTTTAAAACATAAGTCTCAGACAAAAAAATAGTATAAGGACTTCCTTGAAAACTCCTGAGATGTTGAATGTGGAGGCAGCTCCAGACTCTGACTGGGGTCACCACTCCTTGAGCTCTTCTCTAGGTGACAGCTCCAGAGAAGCAGCCTGCGGGTATTCCTAATGCTTCGTGCACTTACCTCTAAGTCTAGAATAAGCCCCAGTGAAACATGGAAATGCATATAGAACTGTTAGCTCTTCCATGGTTTTATCATACCAAGATACATGAATTTAACTTACTTTAACGTAAGCAAAGTATCCATTTTTTGTCCATTTTTAAAATATTTATTCATTTGAAAGGTAAAAGTTACAGAGAGGCAGAGGCAGAGAGAGGTCGTCCATCTGCTGGTTCACTCCCTAGATGGCTACAACTTGGGTAACTACCCCATGCAAAGCCAAGAGCCAGAGATTCTTCCTGGACTCCCATATGGGTGTAGGGGCCCAAGGACTTGGGTCATCTTCCGCTGCTTTCCCAGGCCATAGCAGAGAGCTGGATCAGACGTGGAGTAGCCAGGTCTCGATCTGGCACCCAGATGTGATGCCGGATCTGAGGGTGGTGTCTTCATTAGCTACCCACAACGTCGGCCACACACTGAAATATTGTCAATGTACTCTATAAACACTAGGTCAGCCCTCCACTCTATGAGGAATCCAACACAGAGTAGCAGAAAACCACTGTCCCTCAAGAGTCTAGACAAGGCTGTGAGTCTGAATCCTCCCAAGCCCTCTGTCACTACCAGACCTGAGGTGCGCTGGCTCCCCCTGAGGGTCACATGTGGAATCGTGTGAGCTTGCAAAATCAAATAGAACATTCTCATGGATTTGCACCAAGAAGAGCTTCATTGTTGGTATATAAAGGCATGCAAGGAATAGTATCACAATCTCTTAGGCATGGAAAAATCGGAACGAATTGAACAGAGCCCTTTATGTCATACATCTTTCATTTTAGTGGGCCGGGCAGATGAGAAACAAACCAATGATGTTCAAACTGTGCTCTGTGATGCACCTCCCATGGAGCAGGGCCAGTGCTCAGGACAATGAGGATGTGGGTGTGCAGGTGCACGTGTGCCTCCGTCTGTCTCCACCTAGACAGGGGCAGAGGCAGAGGCAGAGGAGAGGGAATGTATCGGGCAACTCCACATTGTGTTACCTGAAAAATAAACTCATTGTACTCTCGATGATGATCGGATAGACAAATTGTCCCTGACAAAAGCTTTTAAATATTCTCCTATCCCATCAGCATGAAGTCAGCCAACACACAGGTCAGAGGCAATAACAGTGCCCTGACGGATGGAGATAAAAAAATGGAGCCCAGTTTTAGCAGGGGTGTCTTTACTGTGGATAATACTTGCTTCTAGTATTTCTTATCCCATAAATTCAATGTTTTGGAAATGTCCCTGAGTGACTTTCGGGGGTGACATCTCCTGGTAGAAGCATTTGCGCTGCAGGTAAACTTGTGCAGCCCTGGTCTGAGCTGGGACAGCTGGAGACACAGCCCCTGGGCTGAGTTCTGAGCTGCCCTGGACCCTTGAGCTGGGCACAGCCCTGCCCCGCCCCTGCTCATTTGCATGTCCCCAGAGCTCCGCCCACCTCTCTGGGCATTTAGGAGAAGGCTGCTCCCACCCCATGCAGGAGGCAGTGCCAGGCAGGACCCAGCATGGACACAAGGGCCCCCACTCAGCTGCTGGGGCTCCTGCTGCTCTGGCTCCCAGGTAAGAAAGTCCAGCAGCAGGAATGGCCTCAGGCAGTGTGGCCAGGGCTGCCTGTCTCTGCAGGAGTGTCCTCTTAGAACGTGAGGATGAGTGTGGTCTCTGTGTTTCTGTTTCCCTTCTCAGGTGCCAGATGTGCCCTTGTGATGACCCAGACTCCATCCCCCGTGTCTGCAGCTGTGGGAAGCACAGTCACCATCAGTTGCCAGTCCAGTCAGAGTGTTTATAGTAACAACCGCTTAGCCTGGTATCAGCAGAAACCAGGGCAGCCTCCCAAGCTCCTGATCTACAGGGCATCCACTCTGGAATCTGGGGTCCCATCGCTGTTCAGCGGCAGTGGATCTGGGACACAGTTCACTCTCACCATCAGCGGCGTGCAGTGTGGTTATGTTGCCACTTACTACTGTCAAGGAGCATATAGTGGTGCTATTTCCACAGTGTTCCAAGCCCTAACAAAAACCCCCCAGGGAAGCAGAAGTGTGAGGCTGGGTTGCCCCAGCTCCTGCTCCTGGGCCCCACCTGCTGAGAGTGATTCTCAGAGCAGCCAGGCTTGAAGGTCCTGCAGGGTCGGGTGGAAGGGGCCAGGCTGACTCTCTGAGGCTCCCTCCTTTCCTCCTCCTTGGTGGCAGCAGCACAGACATGACCATGTCCCTGCTGTTCTAAAGGAAAACAGTTATTCTTCTTGAGTATTGAAAACTAGAGCATCATTTGAGATTCATAGATCAAAAGAGAAAAGTTTAATGATATTACAAGGAAAATATTTTAATATTGGTGATTAGAAAATTTTATAAAAGATGTCAATTTCATATGTACAGTTTTTAAAAAAATTATTTGCTTATTGACCATCCGTGTTTTTAAACAGACACAGCACAAACGCACATACACAAAGTTTCAGGGAGAGAGTTCTCCTCTTTTTGCTGCGTCATTCTTCAATGGCTGCATTGGCTGATGCAGTTACCAGCAAGAGCTGGGTGATGCAACTTCTATTTCCCACCATGTCCTCCCTCCTTTCTTAAACCATCCCCACTGTTCTTTTTTTGTCTTTTAAATTTTACAATGACATACTTTGCATTTACTTGATAATCACCAGCTTCACCCTCCACTAAACAAAGAATTCAACACGGAATAGCACAAAAACCACTGTTCCTCAAGAGTCTACACAAGGCTGGGCGTCTCTTCCTCCCAATCCCTCTGTCACTACCAGACCTGAGGTGCGCTGGCACCCCCTGGGGGTCACAGGTGGAATCCCGTCTGCTCTCAATCCCTGCTTGAGCAGTTCTTCATTCATTCCAAAATCAAATAGCAAATTCTCATCAAATTGAAACAATAGGAGCTTCATTGTCGGCTCACAACAAACAGTATCACAATCTCCCAGGCACAGAATAAGTGTAAAAATCAAACAGAGCCCTTCATCTCATAGATCTCTCATTTTAGTTGGCAAGGCAGATAAGAAACAAACATATAACATTCTGCCTCTGCTCCCACTCTGGGCCATGTGAGAGGCCTCCCCTGGACACTGCCATTGCTCGGGACAGGTGGGCAGTGTGTGTCCTGGTCCACTTAGTGCATCCTCCTGTCTTAGGGCAGAAGCAGAGGGAATGAATCAGGAAGTTCAACATTTGTGCTTCCTGAAGAAGTAACCTAATTGTAGTCTCAGTAATGGTCAGATGGCAATTTTGTCCTTTGATTGGGGAAGAAGCTTTTAAAATTTTTCAAATTGCTGCAGCATGAAACCAGCCAACACACAGGTCAGTGGAAGAATCAGTGCCCGGACAGTGGAATTATAAAAGAGGAACCCAGTTTAGTAAGGGTGTCATGTACTGTGGTTAATACTAATTTCTAGTGAAGATAATTTTCTTAAATGTTACCCTTTTCCATTTTTTTAAATATTTATTTTACTTATTTGAAAGATGGAGTTAGAGAGGTAGAGACAGAGAGAAAGGTCTTCCATCCACTAATTTACTCCCCAGAGCTGTGTGGATCCGAAGCCAGGAGCATCTTCCACGTCTCCAACGTGGGTTCAGGGGCCCAAGGACTTTGGCCATCTTCTACTGCTTCCCCAGGACTAAAACTGGCACCCTTATGGGATGCCGGCGCCTCAGGCAAGGGCTTTAACACGTTGTGCCACAGTGCCGGGCCCACCGTTTTCTATTTTCATCATGTTTATTTATTTATATACATAAAAAGTGAGCATTAGTGTGAGGTGAACACAGATCTCTAGAGGGAGGTGGGGCAGAGAGAAAGAGAGAGAGAGAGCGAGGGAGAATGAGTGGGAGAGGACCTTCTCGCAGGTTCTGGGCTGTGCTGGGCTGCGGCCTGTGCACCACGCTGATCCGATGGCAGGAGCCAGGTACTTCTCCTGGTCTCCCATGGGGTGCAGGGCCCAAGCACTTGGGCCATCCTCCACTGCCTTCCCGGGCCATAGCAGAGAGCTGGCCTGGAAGAGGGGTAAGCGGGACAGAATCCGGAGCCCCAACTGGGACTAGAACCTGGTGTGCCGGCGCCGCAAGGTGGAGGATTAGCCTAGTGAGCCGCAGCGCCAGCCCAGGTCTCTACCTTTAAATAAATTCCTCTGGCCAGCACCGCGGATCACTAGGCTAATCTTACCCCTGTGAGAAAAAATTATGCATGGAGTCAAAATTTCTTTCTGAGCCCCAGCTCAGACCAGGGCTGCACAAGTTTACCTGCAGTGCGCATGTTCCTGCCAGGAGACGCCACATCCTAAAGTCCCTGAGGGGCATTTCCAAAACTTTGAGTTTATGGGTCAAGAAGATGGTGTAATGTATTCATGGTTATGTTGGGATTCTGTAGGAGAAAGTCCCTTTTCTTAGGAAACTTAGTTACACCTTGAGTTGACGTCAATGTCTTTACCTGCTTGTCCTCTGATGCCCTCACATTGTCCCCTCACGGCAGCCCGCTGCACCAGGGAGATGGTCTCTGAGATACGAGACTTCTGTCCACACTCACCTCTGTACTGACTCAGAATAAACATCCTCAGAACAAGCGGCTGCCAGAGACCAGGACTCAGAAGGAGAAGGCAGGTGCTTAGAGGAGAGATCACACGTGTGCACTCTTCTATCTGCAGCCTGAGTTGTGAGTCAAGGACGCAAGAGGAAACAATGAGTGAAAGTTCCAAGAGGTTACCATAGGTCTGAGGACATAAAGGAAATAACTTCCCTCTCTCCTCTTCCTGAAACCTTCACTGTATTTCTAAGAAAAGCTAGGGAGGAGGGTGGACTGGCATCATGGCACAGTGGATTAAGCTGCCACTTGCAATGCCAGCAGCCTACATCAGAGACTGGTTTGAATCCTCCTGCTCCACTTCTGACCCCATTTCCTGCTAATGCACACTAAAGCTGGGCTCATTTTTTTTTTTATCTCCAGTGTCTGGACACTGATTCTTCCCTCTGACCTGTGTGCTGACTGACATTCTTGTACAGGGACATGAGAAATGTTATAATCTTTTGCCAGGGACAATTTGACTATCTGACCATTACTGAGAGTAGAATTTTTTTTTTTCAGGAAACACAAACGTGGAGTTGCCCGATACATTCCCTCTGCCTCTGCCTCTGCCTCTCCCTCTGCCCCTGTCTAGGTGGAGACAGAAGGATGCACACGTGCACCTGCACACCCACAGCCCCATTGTCCTGAGCACTGGCCCTGCTCCATGGGAGGCACATCACATGGACACAGTGGGAGCACAGTCGGAACGTCATTGGTTTGTTTCTTATCTGCCCAGTCCACTAAAATGAAAGATCTATGACATAAAGGGCTCTGTTCGACTTGTTCCAGTTATTCCATGCCTAAGAGATTGTGATACTATTCCTTGTGTGCTTTTATATACCAACAAAGAAGCTGCTATGGTGCAATTTGATGAGAATGTACTATCTGATTTTGGATTAAATGAAGAACTACTGCATCAGAGATTAAAAACTGACACGATTGCTCTTGTGACCCCCATTTATTTTCTTAAATGCAATATTCCCCATTTCTCAAAATATATATTTATTTATTTACTTGAAATATTGAGCATTGGTGAAAGGCAAATTGAGAGAGACAGAGAGAGAGAGAGAGAGAGATAAAGAGAGAGAGAGAGAGAGAGAGAGAGAATCCTCCATGTGCTGGTAGTTACCGGATGACTCTGTCAGCTGAGGCTGGGTCAGGCCAGAGTCCAGAGCACAGAACTCCATGTAGGACTCTCAGTGTGTGGCAGGATCCAAGCACAGCCATTTTTGCAAATCATAGTCCTCACCATGTTTTCTGTTTATTGCTCTTTTACGTCATACCAAGACCATTAGGGATTTGCCGGCACTGCGGTTCAATAGGCTTATCCTCCGCCGACGGTTACTACACACCGGTTTCTAGTCCTGGTCGGGGTGCCAGATTCTGTCCCGGTTGCTCCTCTTCCAGGGCAGCTCTCTGCTGTGGCCAGGGAGTGCAGTGGAGGATGGCCCAGGTGCTTGGGCCCTGCACCCCATGGGAGACCAGGAGAAGCACCTGGCTCCTGGCTTCGGATCAGCGAGATGCGCCAACTAGAGCACGCCAACCGCAGCGGCCATTGGAGGGTGAACCAACGGCAAAGGAAGACCTTTCTCTCTGTCTCTCTCTCACACTATCCACTCTACCTGTCAAAAAAAAAAAAAAAAGACCATTAGGGAAATAGAGAAAGGAGAAGCTGTCCTGGCCTCAGTGACGGCCACCAGAACCACACTGAGGAGCTGCTCAGCTTCTCTCAGGTTCTGGGCTGTGCGAGCCCTGTAGCCCCTGTCACAGGTGGAGCAGCAGCAGCAATGCTGGGCTGAGCCATGAGGAGAGCGTGGACACTCTACACACACTGGACCTCTCTCTGCTGAGACCCCCAGAGAGACATTCTCTGTAGGAGATCTGAGCAACCTGGGTCTGAAGTGGACACTTGGAGACACAGCACCTGTGTGCAGGTGCTGATGGATGGAGAGAATTCTCCTATCTGACTGTGCATCTCAGTGGTCAGGATGGATTTCCCAAAGTCGAATGGTGAGCAAGTGCAGGTTGCTAATTCTAAGATGTTTGTACATACTCTTCAGAAAAAAGGACTTTCTCCTACAGAATCCCAACATAACCATGAATAGATTACAGCACCCAGTGTTCCAGTTCATTTAGAGTTTTGTCAAATGTCACATTTGCCCGAGTGCTGACCCAGACTCCATCCCCTGTGTCTGCATCTGTGGGAGGCACAGTCACCATCAATTGCCAGGCCAATCAGAGCGTTTATAGTAACAACTACTTATCCTGGTATCAGCAGAAACCAGGGCAGCCTCCCAAGCTCTTGATCTACGATGCATCAAAACTGGAATCAGGGGTCCCATCACGGTTCAAAGGCAGTGGATCTGGGACACAGTTCACTCTCACCATCAGCGGCGTGCAGTGTGACGATGCTGCCACTTACTACTGTGCAGGCTATTATAGTAGTAGTACTGATACCATAGTGTTCCAAGCCCTAACAAAAACCCCCCAGGAAAGCAGAAGTATGAGGCTGGGCTGCCCCAGCTGCTGCTCCTGGGCCCCATCTGCTGAGAGTGATTCTCAGAGCAGTCAGGCTTGAAGGTCCTGCAGGTTCGGGTGGAAGGGGCCAGGCTGACTCCTCTGAGGCTCCCTCCTTTCCTCCTCCTTGGAAGCAGCAGCACTGACATGACCATGTCCCTACTGTGCTAAAGGAAAGCAATTATTCTCTGAGTATTCGAAGCTAGAGCATCATTTGGGATTCATAGAACAAAAGAGATAACATTATAGATATTCCAAGCAAACACATTTTATTTTTAAAATATTTATTGATTTATTTGAGAGTCAGAGTTACACAGAGAAGGAGAGACAAGAGAGAGGTCTTCCTTCCGTTGGTTCACTCCCCAGATGGCTGTAATGGCCAGAGCTGCACTGATCCGAATCCAGGAGCCAGGAGCTTCTTCTATGTCTCCCATCCGCGTGCAAGGGCCTAAGGATTTGGGCCATCTTCTACTGTTTTCCCAGACCATAGCAGAGAGCTGGATGGGAAGTGGAGCAGCCGCGTCTCACAATGGCTCTCCTATGGATGCCAGCAATGCAGGCTGCGGTTTTACCTGCAACGCTACAGTGGCAGTCCCACACTGACATATATTCAATGCACTTTATAAAAACTAACTCAGCCCTGCACTATATAGAAAATTCAGCATGGAGTAGCAGAAAAACCACTGTTTCTCAAGAGTCTAGAGAAGGCTGTCAGTCTCAGTCCTCCCAAGCCCTCTGCCACTACCAGACCTGAGGTGCACTGGCGCCCCCGGAGGTTCAATGATGGAATTGCAACAGCTTTCAATCCCTGATACCCTGGGCAGTTTTTCATTCAATGCAAAATCAGATAGACAATTCTCATTGAAATTCATGAAACAATAGTGGCTTCATTGTTTTTACACAAAGGTACACGACTGACAGTATCACAATTTTTTGTAGACGCAGAATAAATGGAAAAATGTCCAAAAGAGCTCCTTATCTCATAGATCATTTTATTAGATACCATGGCAAATAAGCAAACATATATTTTACACCTTCTCCCATGTGCTTCAATGAGATCCTCCTTGGACACTGCCATTGCTGGGGGCATGTGGGCAGTGGGTATCCAGGTCCACCTAGTGCATCTTCCTGTCTCGGGCACAGGCAGAGGGAATGAGTCGGGCAGTTCCACACTGTGTTTCCTGAAGATACACTAATTGTAGTCTCAGTAATGGTCAGATGGCCAAATCGTCCTTTGATTGAGGAAAAAGCTTTTTAAATTTCTCAAATGGCTGTAGCATGAAACCAAACAACACAGAGGTCAGTGGAAAAATCAGTGCCCAGACACTGGATGTTAAAATAATGGAGCCCAAGGTGTTGTGGCACAGTGGGTTAAAGCCCTGTCCTGAAGTGCCGGCATTCCATAAGTTGTTGACTCAAGTCTCATTTGCTCCTCTTGTGATTAAGCTCACTGGTATGGCCTAGGAACGCAGTAGAAGATGACCCGAGTCTCTGGGTCCCTGAACCCAGGTGGGAGACCCGGAAAAAGCTCCTGGCTCCTGGCTTCGGATCGGTGCAGCTTTGGCCATTGCAGCCATTTGGGGAATGAACCAGCAGATGGAGGACCTCTCTCTCTGTCTCTACCTCTCTCTGTCACACTTTCAAATAAATCTTAAAAAAATAATAGATCCCAGTTTTAGCAGGGTGTTTTGTACTGTGGTGAATATTTATTTCTAATAAATATAATTTAGATAATTTTCATAAATGTGAACATTTTCCATGTTTCAAAATATTTATTTATTTACTTGTAAGACTGAGCATTGGATATAGGCAAAGCCAGGGGAGGAGGGGTTCTGTTAGCTGGTCTCTCAACAAATGGCTGGAACAGTGAGTTCTGGGTCAAATAGAAGCCCAGAGCCATAACTGCCCCTGGTCTCCCCTGTGGAGCAATTATCCAAGAACATGGCCCATTTTCTGCTGCCTCCCATGGTGTGCATTAGCAGGAAATGGGATCAGAAGTGGAGCAGTGGGGATTCAAACCAACCTCTGGTATAGGCTGCTGGCATTGCAAGTGGTAGCCTTATCCACTGTGCCATGATGCCAGCCATCGCTCCTCTACGGATTTCGTTCTTTTAAATTTTATTTGAAAGTCAGATTTACAGTGAGAGGCAGAGAGAGAGAGAGAGAGAGAGAGAGAGAGAGAGAGAGAGGTCTTCCATCCTCTGGTTCACTCTCCAGATGGCTGCAATCTTCGGAGCTGCGCTGATCCAAAGAAAGGAGCCAGGAGCGTCTTTCTGCTCTCCCACATGGGTCCAGGGACCCAAGGACTTGGGCCATCTTCTACCGCTTTCCATTCCATAGAGGAGCGTTGGATCAGAAGTGTAGCAGGCGGGCTAGAACCAGTGCCCATATGGGATGTTGGCACTTCAGGCCAGTGCTTTAACGCTCTTAGCCACATCGCTGGCCACTCTGTGTATTTCTTAAGAAATGTGTGAACATTTCTGGACAAGAAAAGGAGGGAAGTTATTTTTCTTGATGTTTCTCAGACCTATAGTGACTCCTGGAAACTCACACTTCTGTTTTCTTCCTGTATCCTTGACTCAGAATTCTGACTGCTGATGGGAGAGCGTTCACATGTGATCTCTCCTCTAAGCACCTGCGTTCTCCTTCTGAGTCCTGGTCTCTCTCTGGCAGCCGCTTGTTCTGAGGATGTTTATTCTGAGTCAGTACAGAGGTGAGTGTGGGACAGAAGTCTCGTCTCTCAGAGACCATCTCCCTGGTGCAGCGGTCTGCCGTGAGGGGACAATGTGAGGACATCAGAGGACAAACAGGTAAAGACAATGACCTCAGCCTTAAGTTGTAAACGATTCATTAGAAAAGCGACTTTCTCCTCCAGAACCCCAAAGTAATCATGAATAGATTATACCATCAGGTTGTCCAGGTCACATAGTGTTCGCAAATGTCACTCAGTAACTTCGGGATGTGACATCTCCCAGTAGGAGCATGTGCACTGCAGGCAAACTTGTGCAGCCCTGGTCTGAGCTGGGACAGTGGAGACACAGCCCCTGGGCTGAGTTCTGAGCTGCCCTGGGCCCTTCAGCTGGGCACAGACCTGGCCCGCCCCTGCTCATTTGCATGTCCCCAGAGCACTGCCCACCTCTCTGGGCATTTAGGCCCAGGATGCTCCCGCCCCATGCAGGAGGCAGTGCCAGGCAGGACCCAGCATGGACACGAGGGCCCCCACTCAGCTGCTGAGGCTCCTGCTGCTCTGGCTCCCAGGTAAGGAAGGCCAGCAGCAGGAACGGCCTCGGGCAGTGTGGCCAGGGCTGCCTGTCTCTGCAATAGTGTCCTCTTAGAACGTGAGGATGAGTGTGGTCTCTGTGTTTCTGTTTCCCTTCTCAGGTGCCATATGTGACCCTGTGCTGACCCAGACTGCATCGCCCGTGTCTGCAGCTGTGGGAGGCACAGTCACCATCACTTGCCAGGCCAGTCAGAGTGTTTATAATAACAACTACTTATCCTGGTATCAGCAGAAACCAGGGCAGCCTCCCAAGCAACTGATCTATTATGCATCCAAACTGGCATCTGGGGTCCCATCGCGGTTCAGCGGCAGTGGATCTGGTACACAGTTCACTCTCATCATCAGCGGTGTGGTGTGTGACGATGCTGCCACTTACTACTGTCAAGGCAGTTATAGTGGTGCTACTTACCACAGTGTTACAAGCCCTATCTAAAACCCCCGAGGAAAGCAGAAGTGTGAGGCTGGGCTGCCCCAGCTGCTGCTCCTGGGCCCCATCCGCTGAGAGTGATTCTCAGAGCAGCCAGGCTTGAAGGTCCTGCAGGGTCGGGTGGAAGGGGCCAGGGTGACTCCTCTGAGGCTCCCTCCTTTCCTCCTCCTTGGTGGCAGCAGCACAGACATGACCATGTCCCTACTGTTCTAAAGTAAACAATTATTCTGAGTATCGCATCTAGAGCCCCATTTGAGATTCATAGAGCCAAGGAGAAACATTATAGATATTACAAGTAAATAATTTTGAATACAAGTAAATATAAAATTTTATGAAGGATACCAATTTCTTACGTACAGGTTTTTAATATGTACAGTTTTTAAAAAAGATTATTTAATTATGAAAGCCCATGCTTTAGCAGACACACAAAAACACATGCACACACACACATACATACAGTGAAGAGAGAGAGTTCTCTTCCATCTGCTGGTTCTCTCCTCAAATGGCTGCACAGACTTAGGCTGTGCCTACCAAAAGCTGGGAGACTGAACCACTTTCAGGACTCCTACATGAGTTCCAGGTCTGAAACACCTGTTCCACCTCTCTGCTGTGGCCTGGGAAGGGAGTATAAGATGGCCCAAGAACTTGGGCTCCTGCATCCAAGTGGGAGAACTGGAAGAAGCTCCTGGCTCCCAGCTTTGGATTGGTGCAGCTCTGGCCATTGTGGCCAGTTGGGGAATGAACCAGCAGATGGAAGACGTCTCTCTCTCTCTCTCTCTCTCTTTCTCTCGTCTCTCTCTCTCTCTGCCTCTCGTTCACTCTCTGTGTAACTATCAAATTAATAAATAAATCTTTAAAAAGAGTAGCAGGGAAGAAGAAGGTATGTATTAACTTTCCTTTGTGGGCTTGAGAACAGTGAGCCCCTATCATAGCCTCCTAATGGAGTGCAGCTGGAGTGCTCACAACAGTCAAGTCACAGAGAGATTCTGTGCAGCCGCTGTGCTGGGCTTTGCACGGAGAGAGTGGAGTGAGAAGAGAAAAAGAGCTCAGATTAGGAGCTGAAGAGCCTGGCTTAGTCTCAGCGCTGCTGAGCGGGAGAAGACCCGGTGCTCTGGCCTCCTGTTCCCTGAGTCTAGGTGGGAGGGACAGAGGGCTTCCCAGGTTCCTTTTGCTGTCAGGCTCTGTGTTATGGGGGTGGAAAAGGTGGAGGAGCAGTGTTGCTGGGAGCTGCAGAGCATCCGAGTGGACAGCAGCGGGCGGGGACCCCGTGGTTCAGAAGAAAGCCCATCTTCAGGTTCCCACCAGGTGCCCACTGTCTTTTTTCCCATCCACTAACAGCAAATGTTCACAACAGGAAAGCTGGGTGTCATTTACCAATTATGACGAATGCATCCATGTGAGCTGTCAGCTGGGTGTGCAGTGGAAAGGCACTGTGTGTACTGCTTCACAATTTTTCGATTTGTAAATTTAAAGCTATTCTGAAATAGAAAGTTTCTTTACACAACAACACAACAACAACAACAACAAACTAACTGAGTACCACAGCAAGCTGTGAAAAAGAAAAAAAAAATTTCCCCCTGGCCTGATTTTAGTGTTCATATTGTCCTGCTGATTGTCTGCAAGAGGCTGACAGGCATCTGCAAATAAGAAATCAGCCCTGGAAAGAGTCTTTGAAAATTGTTTATGTATTTATTTTTATTTGAGCTGGAAAGAGAGAGAGAGAGAGAGAGATTGAGAGAAAGATCTTCTGTCCATTCATTTACTCCCCCAAAGGCCAGGCTGAAGCCAGTAGCCCAGGACTCCACCCAGGCCTCCCACATAGATGGCAGGGAACCAGGCACCTGAGTCCTCACTCTTAGGGTGCACATGAGCAGGAAGCTGGCATCAGGAGCAGACTGGGATTAGACCAGGCACTCAGTGTGGGATGTGAGCAACCCAAGGGCCAGGCTGATGCCATGGGTCAGGAACGCCATCTGGGCCTATGTGGGGGGCAGCAGCCAAAGTACTTGGGCCACCATCTGCCGCTTCCCAGGTGCATGAGCAGGAAGAGGCATCAGCAGTGGAGCTGAGGGCCGGCGCCGCGGCTCACTAGGCTAATCCTCTGCCTTGTGGCGCCGGCACACCAGGTTCTAGTCCCGGTCGGGGCGCCGTATTCTGTCCTGGTTGCCCCTCTTCCAGGCCAGCTCTCTGCAGTGGCCAGGGAGTGCAGTGGAGGATGGCCCAAGTGCTTGGGCCCTGCACCCCATCGGAGCTGAGACTAAACCGCAGGCACTCAAACTCAAATGTGGGCTGTGGGTGTTCCAAGTGGCAGCTGAAGACACTGCCACAGCATCCACTCTGCCTAATTTCTATTATTTATTTCCTTCCAGCGACTTTAGGTTTGGTTTATTTTAATTTTTCTATGTCTTGAGATGCACTGTCACATTTTTAATGTGATGTCTTTCTGGGTTTTTCTTGGATGTGAGTACATATTGCATTAAACTTCCTTGGCTGCTGAGTTTGGCATGGGCCAGATATGGCCATTGTAGGCCCTCTGGGGAGTGATCTCTCCCTCTCTGCCTCTGTCACTCCTTCTCCATAAGTTTACCTTTAAAATAAATAAATTAATAAATCCTTTCTGTAAAAAATAAAAAAGGCCTGAGGATGCAATCTCCCTGCAGCCACTTGCTCAGGGGATACTCCCCCCTCCCTCAGCTTGGAGAATCCCAGTTCAAGTTTATCCAGCTCGTCAGACCAGGAGTCAAATGCAGAGCAGTCTGGATGGGCTGCCTCACAAGCTACTGCCTGCTTCCAGGTTTCACACGTTTCTTATGGGGTGAGTGCGTGCACTAGTCAGGTTTAAACAGCAAGGATTTCAGTGTTGTCAATCACATCGAGAATCCAGCAGGATACTAGAATAGTTAGGATCTTGGTCAGGGATTACGCAGGTGCACTGCATTCCCACACCTGATGTTACCTATGTGCACAAGCAGTGAGGTCGTGCATCATTTTCCCACGATGGCCCTGGGCTGTGAAGCTTCCTCCCCTTAGGGCACAGCAGTCTCCTGTGGGGAGCAACTCGGACTAGACTGTTACTGGAATTAAGACTTATTCTATGCATCTGCTCTCCCACAATATGGCGCTGGGAGAGGAGTAAACAGCTTCTACCCAGCTGCCTCTCACCAACTTGACAAGCTGCAGGAGCTGCTCCTGATTGGAGGAGAGCGGCGTGCTCGGCGTATGGGCAGCCGAGTTGGGATTGGCGGAGGAGGACTATATAGGAGGAGAGAGACGGCATGGTGGTGTGGGTTGGTTGGAGAGTGCGTTAGAGAGTTCGCGGGGAAGTTCGTTACTTCGTTCTTTCTCATTTCTCTCTACTCATTTTTGCTTTGGGAGTTTGCTGTTTACTTATTCTTACTTTACTATAGAAAGGACTTGTAAAAAAAGGGAACAACAAGCGCCCGGTCCGGTGCGGCTCCTCCGCATGCGGAGGAGCAGCAGTCTCCCGGGTCACAGAGTTTGCTGAGAAGCTGTGTTCCTTGGGGGACTGACTGAAAGCAAGAGTGTATCAGATTACATTAGTCCCAAAAGTCCAGGAGGGGTAGAGGGATGATGATCTGTCTTTAGAGCTACTTCCTGCTGACATGGGGTGATGAGGTGCTCTCTGCTGTCATGGGGTGATGTCTCAAGCCGCTGTCTCCTGGGTGGAGAGCTGAGTATATCCCTGTAGCATCATTCGGTTGACTACCTGGTTGCTGATGGCCTTGGTTCGTTCCATTATCAACTCCTGTAAAGACTTAAACAGACACGGTAGGATAAAAGACAGCGTAAGAATAGCATCCAATGATCCTAAGAGTGGTATTAACCAGGTAATGAGAGGTTTCACAGAGGAGAGGAAATGGGGAGAGGGGGCTCTGGACCCTTGTGAGAACTGTTTGATGGACGTGGTTCAAAGCTGATCCCAAGCAACCGGGAGAAAGGCCACTCAACTTTTGCAGGTAGAGGGGTTTGTCTGTAGGGAAATTCTGAACAATCATACAACATCAGTTGGGGGAGAGACCCATCAATACACACAGGTCAGGAGCAGAGCCACTGATGTTGGAGTAGAGGCTATGATTATAAAGGATTGAGGCCCCAGATGTGCTAGATAGGGTCTAGAACAAAGGACAGAGTTATTACTAGAGGACCTAAGAGAGTTGCTGTCTAAACCATGACTGAGTTCTCTGATTGAGAGGCAAATAGAAACTGACAGAAGGGGCTTGATAATAATCTGGTGGGCTTTAAGGCCTTGTCCTCTGCCTGCGGCACCGGCACCCCGGATCTAGTCCTGGTTGGGGCGCCGTGTACTAGTCCCGGTTGCTCCTCTTTCAGGCCAGCTCTCTGCTGTGGCCCGGGAGGGCAGTGGAGGATGGCCCAAGTGCTTGGGTCCCTGTACCCGCATGGGAGACCACGAGGAAGTACCTGGCTCCTGGCTTCTGACTGGTGCAGCGCTGGCCATAGCGGTCATTAGGGGAGTGAACCAATGGAGGGAAGACCTTTCTCTCTGTCTCTATCACTGTCTATAACTCTCCCTCTGTTTCTCTCTCTCTCACTGTCTAATTCTGCCTGGCAAAAAAAAAAAAAAAAAAAAAAAGAATAAAACAGTTTTAATAATTGCTTTTAAATCTCTTTAACTGTTTTTTTTAGGTTACCAATTGATTCGGATTACTTTCTGCTCTTAGTGACCTGATTTAAGCCTATTTTCTTCCAGGTGAAACTTGTAGTGCATTATTGGCTTCATCTGTTTACAGAGCCATCCCAAAGTACTGAATACAGTAGAAGTGGCTGGGAAAAGTCCATCAGAACCTATACAAAACTGTGAATGAAAGAAGCCTTTAAATACCCATGTTTAAAATTAGAGAATATGAACCAACAAAAGGCAGTTGCTTACTTCACACAGTAGTTTTGAAAGCACCTGTAGGGTTTTACAGAACATTTAACCTTTTAGGCCTTTGGGCCCTTCTCATTAAGATAACCATCATGTCTAGTAACACAAGATCATTAGACTTTTTAACTTTAGCACATTTATATCAGCAGCATTTTATATTATTATAAAACTTAAAATTTAGCACCATTTTACATCTTGACAGTAATTCTAATATAATCCAAATAGCCTGATTAGTTGGTGTTCTACAATATGAGAGACATATATCCTTTGATTTTTCCAGTTGGTTGGGCCCTAACTGTAAAAATCAAAATCCAATTTTACTGGAAATTTCAGAGTCCAAATTCTTTGGAACTTTGATTTTGGATTTTTTGGAATGCCTGTCAAGAATGCCAAGAAGGCTTAAAGTATCTGGTTGAAATAAGATCCTTTACCATCAGGACATAATATAGACCAAATTTGATCATTGTTACAAGGATTTTATTCAAATGTGTTAGAATAAGCATATATTTAAATAACTCACAGCCCTTAATAAAAAACTCAGCTGTTTGCAAACAATTTGAATTTAACAGAGGTATCAAGAGAACATAATAGATTACTGTACCTCATTGCTTTCACAGACAATCAGATTCTAATTCTATGTTAAAGAGAAATAGAATAGCTTTTGTATCCAAAATTTCTTTCTTTCATACCTTCGGTGACTTCCACACACCCTCTCCAACTTACTTGAAACATTCCATCATTTCCATTTCAGTCTAGAATAAACCAGCCATCAGGATGAAGTCATTCTTACAAACCATGTCCTTTCCTTGCTCAAAAGAACGCTTTCCTTCTTAATCTTCCTTACCAAACATACATTTCTATACTTGCGATGTTTTCCATCTGCCAGTTTTCTTGATTTACATTTTGCAATAACCTGTTGAAAATCCCCACATTAATGCAACAATTTTGAGCAAGGTAACACAAATTTCAGCCTGAGTTATTTTAAGCAGTGTTGAACTATTTTTCATGGATAGTTTATGAAAACATATTGCTTCAACAAACCCAAATAGTTCTTCTATAGAATATAGCATGCTAAGTACCAAAGTATACTTTTGGACACATTTTTCTCATTTGTCTTTACCCAATTTAAATTAGCAGTTACACCCAAATGACTTAAGATGCTGATATTATATTATATCCTTTTAAAATTAAAATTGCATTCATCTCAAACAAGTGCTAATCACCCATTGCTGTTTCATTGAGTACTGATTGCCCAGTAACCTGTTAAAATAAATTGCAAATAAGTTCAGCAAATGACAAAGCAATATTATTAAAGGTACTGATATTCCTAGATTCAAGGAGAGAAATTTCTTCAAACTCAGTGTCTAGTTACAGTTGCTTTTTTTTTTTTTACACTAAAAACACCTTAGGCCCATGGTGTCATAGCCAACAGTCAGCCACTTGGGACTGCCTCTGAAGCAAAAGTGCAGGCAGCTGCCAGTCAATTCCCAAAGTGCTGGTGGGCCAAAGGTCGATGCACCAAGGACAAGAAGTGGAGGTCAAAAAAGACTGCTCCGACTCTTGCTCCAAACACCCTCTCAGTAGCAGCACTTGTAATGGAGATGAAGATGGGGAACTGGAGCAGAGGCCTCCAGGAGTCAAGGTGAGGATGAGGAGCACTGGAAGGATTCGCCAACATCAGACAGACACATCACTGCAGGAGGGAAAGCACGGGTTTTCTGAGGAGCAGAGGCTCTGGGAGCCAGATATCAAACCTCATCCTGGAAATGGCCTTGACCAAGACAACTGAATGATGAGTTTTGACATTCGGTTTGGGTGTGGGGTGGTTGTCAAGTTAAAAAGAAGAATTTCCCTTTTTAAAGAATGATATTGTTGCACCCACTCGTCAGCTAAAATAGAATATTACAATACAAGAATTTTACTGAAAATGAGAAGCATTGTGACACAAATGAGAGGCAAGGTAACAGTTAGGAACTGGCCACCGATCGGGACCAGCACGTCTCACCAGAGTGCGGCCCCCAACAGCGGCTGACACAGCTTTTTATAGTATTCTGTCCACCAGGGCTCACAACTTCAAACTGGAACCCTGGCATGCAGCAAACAATAAAAAGGAAAACCAGAATATGGTTCAAAGATAACAGCTACCAATAACAAACCCAGGAACAGACCCAAGATATGGTTGTAAGATAACAGTGAGGGACACATTTCAGTCAACCTAGTTCCTGGAATTTGGGCCCACGTAGTTTCACAAGATGTGCCCTTGGCTGTTAGCAAGCAAAACTAATGTGTACAGAAGCAAGAGATCTGCAATTAGCTTTTAGCCACGCTCACTCCATTTGGATTCTGATTCCACAATATAAGGCTGTCTTTGGAGCCACTGTTTTTTTTCTTAAGATTGAGTGGCACACTAATAAATGAGAGCTTGACATTTGAGGTCATTTATGTTCTATACACAGCTTTCAGACACTTGCTGATTTTGCAGCTTTGTGTGATCAGTTTGCAAAGGTTAGAGATAATATAGATGTGAGAATGGCACCTGTTAAAAAATTGCATATCTTTAGACGTTACTGTTAGCACATCCAGAGGGAAGCATAACTTTATTGTCTACTTAAAGCTGTAAGTAGTTAACACTCTTATCTTCCTCCTTCCCTGGACTTACAGTCAATCAGAGCAGCCTTATACAGAGAAGGGGGTATTGTATTGAAGAAAAGTTACCATTGACTGAAACTAAATTGAGATAAAATTAAATACAGCCTTTTTCTTCATGGACATTTGTTTTGTTTGAAGTCATCATAAACTCGGTGGACATTGGTATCAGTGGATACCATAGCGTAGCTCTTTTTAAAAAATAAATTTTAGGTCAACTATGGAGTATTTGAAATAGCCTACTTCCCCTTAAGTGTTCTTGTCTGCCTTCATTTGTCTTCCAAGACAACCGTTTGCTACCAAAGTGAATCAGTATTTCCAATGTACTTCTCTTGGTTTTTATTTATTAGCTAGTTCTTGTAGGCATTTCCACTGGAACTTGAGGCAAATCAGAAGGAAGTTGATTCTTTTAAAATAGAAACCACCAACAAAAATATATCTGTGCATATCGCTGAAGTACTTGGCTATTTTTTTAATTTTTCAAATGATATAAACAACAAAAAATTAACAATGTATAAAGATGGAAAATGCAGTGTGTGTAACTTTGTCTACACATATAAGTTACTAAGTTGTAAATCATATTTGAATTAAACTCATTATAGATTTTCTTATATTTTTAACATTTATTTATTTACTTGAAAGTCAGAGGTACACAGAGAGGAGAGGCAGAGAGAGAGAGAGAGAGAGAGAGAGAGGTCTTCCATCTGCTAGTTTATTCTCCAATGGGCCACAATGGATGGAGCTGTGCCAATCTGAAGCCATGAGCCAGAGGCTTCTTCCAGGTCTCTTCCTGGGTGCAGGAGCCCAAGGACTCGGACCATCTTCTACTGTTTTCCCAGGCTATAGCAGACAGCTGGATTTGAAGTGGAGCAGCCATGTTGTACCGGTTCCCATATTGAACTATTCCTGGTCTCCCCTGTGGGGCAAGAATCCAAGAACTTGGGCCATTTTCTCCTGCCTCCCAGAGTGTGCATTAGCAGGAAATGGGATCAGAAATGGAGCAGTGGGGATTCAACCCAGTCTCTGATGTAGGCTGCTGGCTTTGCAAGTGGCAGCCTCATCTACTGTGCCACGAAGCCAACCTTAACTTCTCTCCGGGTTTTCTTAAGAAAAACGTGAAGATTTCTGGACAGATGAGAAAGGGAAGTTAGTTTTTCTGATGTGCTGGAGGCCAGCTCCAGCAGATCCAGGGCTTCCCGATGGTGTGGGAGGCGTCTGCATAGGGAGGAATGCGAGGCATGCTGACAGCAAAGCTGTTCATTTTACACATATTTTACTGTTCTCATAAATTCTGTAAATGTCCACTCATTAGTGATCCTTACAGAGTTAATGATTCTTCTTTACGATAACACAGCCTATTTCCCATCCACTTTAAACCATTGACCTTGTATTACGTGTAACCACTCCCTCATCCCGATTTCCATAGCCATGTAACAATTGCTTTGATTTCAAAGATTGACTTGATATTTGAGATACAATAGAACAGAGACTCAAAGTGATGCTAAATTATATAATAATCGATTACAAAAAGCATAGTGGTTATTTTGCAAAGAATCGAACATCTACTTATAACAATTGATTACGAACATTGGAACATCTACCTTTTAGTTTAACTCTACTACTTATTAATCATTAACACCCTGCTCAAACAAACCCGTTCATTAGACACGTCCTTCCATAACCCTTCACTACTATTAGTTTTAGTAACTCATTCAAGACTCACTCACTGATTTTGGTAATTAGTTTTTGTTCTTTCCACGAGGCCACACAAACTCAGGCACTTAGCACTGTTTGTGTTTCTCTCAGCCACTTAAATTGTTAACTCTCATTTACCAGTCATTAGTCTCTGATAAGACAGACTCTCAAGTGGATTATAGCAGAGACTGAAGACCTTCCCCAGGGACCCTCTCATCCCTAAATCAGGTCTAACTGTGTACCACATGCCCTACAGTTTGAGTTCCCTCCAGGCTTTTACTGCAGGTAACTGAAGCATTGGAGAGGGTTGATTGACTCTAGGAGGATCCAGTCCATCAACAGCTCAGCTGTCAGTGAGGTCATTTGGAGCAGAGGCGGATTCTCAGAGATTTCCCAGAATGTAGGATCATCAGCGAGATCACCAGGAAACTCTGGCTTTTTCATATCAATAAACGTAAAACCAGCAAGAAGACCACAGCTTGTGGTTCTCACACCCACGGAGACAGACTCCTGCTGAGACCTTGCAGACAGCCAGAGTGGCCTCGGCCTCTTCTGATGTTCCTCAGACGTCTGGTGACTCCTTGAAACCTGCTCTTCTGTTTTCCTCCTGCATCCCTGACTCAGAACTCTGGCTGCAGATGGGAGAACGCACACGTGTGATCTCTCCTCTAAGCACCTGCCTTCTCCTTCTGAGTCCTGGTCTCTGGAGCCGCTTGTTCTGAGGATGTTCATTCTGAGTCAGTACAGAGGTGAGTGTGGACAGAAGACTCGTCTCTCAGAGACCATCTCCCTGGTGCAGTGGTCTGCCGTGAGGGGACAATGTGATGGCATCAGAGGACAAGCAGGTCAAATCATAGATATCAGCTTTAAAGTGTAATTAAGTATTCCCTAGAAAATGGACTTTCTCCTACAGAATCCCAACATAACCATGAATCAATTAAAACAACTTGTCAAGAACACTTAAATTTTATGCAAGTATCCCTCAGTGACTTTGGGATGTGACATCTCCCAGTAGAAACATGCGCACTGCATGTAAACTGTGCAGCCCTGGTCTGAGCTGGGGCAGCTGGAGACACAGCCCCTGGGCTGAGTTCTGAGCTGCCCTGGGCCCTTCAGCTGGGCACAGCCCTGCCCCGCCCCTGCTCATTTGCATGTCCCCAGAGCACCGCCCACCTCTCTGGGCATTTAGGAGCAGGCTGCTCCCGCCCCATGCAGGAGGCAGTGCCAGGCAGGACCCAACATGGACATGAGGGCCCCCACTCAGCTGCTGGGGCTCCTGCTGCTCTGGCTCCCAGGTAAGGAAGGCCAGCAGCAAGAATGGCCTCGGGCAGTGTGGCCAGGGCTGCCCGTCTCTGCAGAAGCATCCTCTTAGAATGTGAGGATGAGTGTGGTCTCTGTGTTTCTCTTTCCCTTCTCAGGTGCCATATGTGACCCTGTGCTGACCCAGACTGCATCGCCCGTGTCTGCAGCTGTGGGAGGCACAGTCACCATCAGTTGCCAGTCCAGTCAGAGTGTTTATAATAACAACTGGTTATCCTGGTATCAGCAGAAACCAGGGCAGCCTCCCAAACTCCTGATCTATGGTGCATCCACTCTGGCATCTGGGGTCCCATCGCGGTTCAAAGGCAGTGGATCTGGGACACAGTTCACTCTCACCATCAGTGGCGTGCAGTGTGACGATGCTGCCACTTACTACTGTCAAGGAGCATATAGTGGTAATATTTACCACAGTGTTACAAGCCCTAACAAAAACCCCCCAGGAAAGCAGAAGTGTGAGGCTGGGCTGCCCCAGCTGCCCCTCCTGGGCCCCATCTGCTGAGAGTGATTCTCAGAGCAGCCAGGCTTGAAGGTCCTGCAGGGTCGGGTGGAAGGGGCCAGGGTGACTCCTCTGAGGCTCCCTCCTTTCACCCTCCTTGGCTGCTGCATCACAGACATGACCATGTCCCTACTGTTTTAAAGGAAAACAATTATTTTTTCTGAGTATTCAAAGCTAGAACATCATTTGGGATTCATAGAGCAAAAGAGAAATCATTATAGATATTACAAGGAAAAATATTTTAAATACTAGTGATTAGAAAATTTTGTAAAGGATGCCAACTTCATATGTAAAGTTTTTAGTTTTTTTTATATGTACAGTTTCTTAAATGATTTGTTTATTATTGAAAGCACATGCTTTTCACACACAGACACAAACACACACACACAGTGACACAGAGAGAGAGTTCTCTTCCATCTGCTGGGTCACTCCTCCAATGGCTGCACTGGCTGAGTCTATTTCTGGCAAGTGCTGGAATATAGAACTTCTTTCAGGTCTCCAACATGGGTGCCAATGCTGAAACACTTGTTCCATCCGCTGGTGCTTTCCCAGGCCATTAGCAGGGAGCTCGTTTGGAAGTGGAGCAGTCATGACTCCCACCCATGACCCTGTATGATGCTGGCATTGCATGTCGTGGCTTTACCCAATGCACAAGGCTGGCCCACAGTATCCACAGTTATGAGAGCATAATGGCACTTCCCACCATGTCCTCCCTCCTTTCTCAAACCATCCCCACTGTTCTTTTTTCATTTGTCTTTTAAATTTTACAATGACTTACTTTCCATTTACTTGATAATCACCAGCTTCACCCTCCCTAACAAAGAATTCAACACGGAGTAGCAGAAAACCACTTTTCCTCACATGTCTAGACAAGGCTGTGAGTCTCTTCTCCCAATCCCTCTGTCACTAGCAGACCTGAGGTGCGCTGGCGCCCCCTGGGCATCACAGGTGGAATCGCGTCTGCTTTGAATCCCTGCTTGAGCAGTCCTTCATTCAATTCAAAATCAAATAGCAAATGCTCATCGAATTGAACAAATAGCAGCTTCATTGTTTGCACACAGTGGCTCACAACGAACAGTATCACAATCTCCTAGGCATAGAATAAGTGTAAAAATCGAAGAGAGCCCTTTATCTCCTAGATCTCTCATTTCAGTGGGCAGGGCAGATAAGAAACAAACATATGCAGTTCAATACCTGCTCCCACTCTGGGCCATGTGAGAGGCCTCCCCTGGACACTGCCATTGCTTGGGACAGGTGGGCAGTGTGTGTCCAGGTCCACTTAGTGCATCCTCCTGTCTTAGGGCAGAAGCAGAGGGAATGAATCAGGCAGTTCAACATTTGTGTTTCCTGAAAAAGTAAACTAACAGAAGTCTCAGTAACAGAAACTTTGTCCTTTGATTGAGGAAGAAGCTTTTTAAATTTTCTAAATTGCTGAGGCATGAAACCAGCCAACACACAGGTCAGTGGAAGAATCAGGGCCCGAACACTGGAGACATAAAAGAGGAACCCAGTTTAGTAAGGGCGTCTTGTACTGTTGTTAATACTTATTTCGAGTGAAGATAATTTTCTTAAATGTTACCCTTTTCCATTTTTTAAAGATTTATTTATTTTTATTTGAAATACGGAGTTAGAGGGGTAGAGACAGAGAGAAAGATCTTCCATGCGCAGGTTCCCTCTCTAGATGGCTGCAACGACCTGAGCTGTGTTGATCCGAAGCCAGGAGCGTCTTCCGGGTCTCCCATGTGGGTTCAGGGGCCCAAGGACTTGGGCCATCTTCTACTGCTTTCCCAGGACTAGAACCCATGTCCTTATGGGATGCCGGCACTTCAAGCCAGGGCTTTAGCACACTGTGCCACAGCGCCGGCCCCACCGTTTTCCATTTTTGAAATATTTAATATCTATAGACATAAAAAGTGAGCATCATTGAGAGGTTAATACAGAGCTCTAGAGGGAGAGAGAGGCAGAGAGAGAAAGAGAGACAGAGAGAGAGGAATGGAGAGAGGGAGAGGGACGTTCTTGCAAGTTCTGGGCTACGCAAGCCCTGCAGCCCCTGTGCCCAGTGTAGCTGCAGCAGCAAAGCTGGGCTGAGCCAAGAGGAAAGCATGGGCACTCTAGCCACATTGGTCCTCTCCCTGCTGAGACCCCCAGAGAGACATTCTCTGTAGGAAACCTGTGCAACCTAGGAATGATGTGGATACCTGGGGCCATGGCACCTGTGTGCAGGTGCTGAGACACTGGAGAGAATTCTCCTATCTGACTGCATCTCAGTGGGTAGGGAGGGTTACCCAAAGTTTCATGTGAGCAGGTGGGGATCCTGGGATTTAGCTCAGGTCTCTATAACTTTAAATCTATTCTCTCCACATGGCCGTGTTAATCCCAAAGCTGAGGCCAGAATTCAAAATAACACAGGAGACAAGCCCAGGATGGGGTGACACACACGGCCCTCACTGTCTCTGCCTCACTCCATGTGGACCCACATCTTCCACCCAGTCCCTCCTGCAGCTGTGCCCCCGACTGCCATTCTCTCAGAGCCTCCTCAACCCCAGGGGAATGCATGTCAGTGTGGGGCAGGGCCTCCTCTGCATCCCAGACTCCTTCCTCTCCTCCTCTGTCCCTTCTCATCCCTCCACTCATCCTACCTCTCATGTCCCTGCAAAGCCAATTTTTCCCCTCCATGCAGACACAGATCAACCAATCGAAGCCTCCTCCTCCACTCTATTTCTTTGATAGCTGACCCTGTGGCTGTCACATACCTACACTGACAGGAGGTCATCAAGATACTTACTCAACAGATTCTCTCTCAGAGGCACTGTGTGCTCACTCATCTTACAGTCAGCTGTTCTCTGTGTGCTGTAGAATGGACACCACGTGAGAACACAGTGACACTGGGAGGATATCAGAGCCCAGCCACTCACTCAAAAGGGAAAAGACACTGACTTCACCTTCCATGGTGTGACCAGCTGTTCTCTAGAGAAAAGAACTCTCTCCTACAGATCCCCACCTAACCATGAAAAGATTACACTACCAGGTCTTCAGTTCATTTAAAGTGTTGCCAAATGCCACTCAGAAACTTTGGGAGGTGACATCTCCCGGTAGGAGCATGCCCTCTGCAGGTAAACTTGTGCAGCCCTGGTCTGAGCTGGGGCAGCTGAGACACAGCCCCTGGGATGAGTTCTGAGCTGTCCTGGGCCCTTCAGCTGGGCACAGCCCTGCCCCACCCCTGCTCATTTGCATGTCCCCAGAGCACCGCCCACCTCTCTGGGCATTTAGGAGCAGGCTGCTCTTGCCCCATGCAGGAGGCAGTGCCAGGCAGGACCCAGCATGGACACGAGGGCCCCCACTCATCTGCTGGGGCTCCTGTTGCTCTGGCTCCCAGGTAAGGAAGGCCAGCAGCAGGAACGGCCTCGGGCAGTGTGGCCAGGGCTGCCCGTCTCTGCAGGAGCGTCCTCTTAGAACGTGAGGATGAGTGTGGTCTCTGTGTTTCTGTTTCCCTTCTCAGGTGCCACATTTGCCCAAGTGCTGACCCAGACTGCATCGCTCGCGTCTGCAGCTGTGGGAGGCACAGTCACCATCAATTGCCAGGCCAGTCAGAGTGTTTATAATACCAAAAATTTAGCCTGGTTTCAGCAGAAACCAGGGCAGCCTCGCAAGCTTCTGATCTATTCTGCATCCACTCTGGCATCGGGGGTCCCATCGCGGTTCAAAGGCAGTGGATCTGGGACACAGTTCACTCTCACCATCAGTGGTGTGCAGTGTGACGATGCTGCCACTTACTACTGTCTAGGTGAATTTAGTTGTAGTAGTGCTGATTGTACCACAGTGATACAAGCCCTAACAAAAACCCCCCAGGAAAGCAGAAGTGTGAGGCTGGACTGCCCCAGCTGCCCCTCCTGGGCCCCATCTGCTGAGAGTGATTCTCAGAGCAGCCAGGCTTGAAGATCCTGCAGGGTCGGGTGGCAGGGGCCAGGCTGACTCCTCTGAGGCTCCCTCCTTTCCTCCTCCTTGGAAGCAGCTGCACACACATACACACACTGAGACAGAGAGAGTTCTCTCCCATCTGCTGGTTCACTCCTCCAATGGCTGCACCTGCTGAGGCTGTGCCTGGCAAGAGCTGGGACATGGAACTTCTTTCAGGTCTCCCGGATGAAACATTAGTTCCATCCACTGGTGCTTTTCCAGGCCATTAGCAGGCGGCTTGTTTGAAGTGGAACAGTCAGGACTCCATCCGTGCCCATGTGATATGCTGGCACTGCATGCGGCGGCTTTACCCCCTGTACAAGGCTGGGCCATCCTATCCACAGTTGTGCGAGTGTAATGCCTCTTCCCACCATGTCCTCCCTCCTTTCTCAAACCATTCCCACTTTTTTTTTATTTGTGTTTTAAATTTTACAATGACATACTTTCCATTTACTCTTATCATCACTGCTTAACCCTCCACTAGACAAAGAATTCAACACGGAGTAGCAGAAAAAGCACTGTTCCTCAAGTATATAGTCATAAAAAGTGAGCATCAGTGAGAGGTGAACACAGGCTCTAGAGGGAGAGGGAGAAAGAGAGAGAGAGAAAGAGAAAGACAGAGAGAGAGGAAGAGAGAGAGGGGGAGGGACGTTCTTGCAAGTTCTGGGCTGTGCAAGGCCTGCAGCCCCTGTACTGGTGTAGCTGTAGCAGAAAAATTGTGCTGAGCTGTGAGGAGAGCGTGGACCTCTACCCACATTGGTCCTCTCTCTGCTGAGACCCCCAGAGAGACATTCTCTGTAGGAAACTTGTGCAACCTGGGTCTGATGTGGACACCTGGGGAGACTGTACCTGTGCAGGTGCTGAGACACTGGAGAGAATTCTCCTATCTGACTGCATCCCAGTAACAGGGAGGGTTCCCCAAAGTCCCATGGTGAGCAGGTGTGGGTGCTGGGATTTGAGCTCAGGTCTCTATAGCTTGGAATCTATTCCCTCCACAAGGCCAGGTTAATCCCATAGCCGAGGCCAGAATTTAAAATAATACAGGTACCAGCCCAGGATGGGGTAGAACACACAGCTCCTCAGTGTCTCTCCCTCACTCCATGGGGACACAAATCTGCCATCAGTCCTTCCTGCAGCTGTGCCCCCGACTGCCATTCTCTCAGAGCCTCCTCAACCCCAGGAGACTGCATGTCAGTGTGGGGCAGGGCCTCCTCTGCATCCCAGACTCTTTCCTCTCCTCCTCTGTCCCTTCTCATCCCTCCACTCATCCTACCTCTCATGTCCCTGCAAAGCCAGTTTCTCCCCTCCATGCAGACACAGATCAACCTATCAAAGCCTCCTCCTCCACTCTATTTCTTTGATAGCTGACCCTGCGGCTGTCACATACCTGCACTGACAGGAGGTCATCAAGATACTTACCCAACAGATTCTCTCTCAGAGGCACTGTGTGCTCGCTCAGCTTACAGTCAGCTGTTCTCTGTGTGCTGTAGAATGGACCCCACGTGAGAACACAGTGACATTGGGAGGATGTCAGAGCCCAGCCACTCACTCAAAAGGGAAGAGACACTGACTGCACCTCCCAAGGTGTGACCAGCTGTTCTCTAGAGAAAGGACTTTCTGCTACAGATCCCCACCTAACCATGAATACATTATACCATCAGGTTGTTCAGTTCACTTAAATTTTGGCAAAGGTCCCTCAGTGACTTTGGGAGGTGAAGTCTCCCGGTAGAAGCATGGGCCCTGTAGGTAAACTGGTGCAGTCCTGGTCTGAGCTGGGTCAGCTGGAGACACAGCCCCTGGGATGAGTTCTGAGCTGCTTGGGCCCTTCAGGTGGACACAGCCCTGCCCCGCCCCTGCTCATTTGCATGTCCCCAGAGCACCGCCCACCTCTCTGGGCATTTAGGAGCAGGCTGCTCCTGCCCCATGCAGGAGGCAGTGCCAGGCAGGACCCAGCATGGACATGAGGGCCCCCACTCAGCTGCTGGGGCTCCTGCTGCTCTGGCTCCCAGGTAAGGAAGGCCAGCAGCAGGAACGGCCTCGGGCAGTGTGGCCAGGGCTGCATGTTTCTGCCGGGGTGTCCTCTTAGAACATGAGCATGAGTGTGGTCTCTGTGTTTCTGTTTCCCTTCTCAGGTGCCACATTTGCCATTGATATGACCCAGACTCCATCCCCCGTGTCTGCAGCTGTGGGAGATACAGTCACCATCAATTGCCAGGCCAGTGAGAACATTTACAGCTTTTTGGCCTGGTATCAGCAGAAACCAGGGCACTCTCCTAAGCTCCTGATCTATTTTGCATCCAAACTGGCCTCTGGGGTCCCATCGCGGTTCAAAGGCAGTGGATCTGGGACACAGTTCACTCTCACCATCAGCGACGTGCAGTGTGACGATGCTGCCACTTACTACTGTCAGCAGACTTATAGTTACAGTAATGCTGATACCACAGTGATACAAGCCCTAACAAAAACCCCTCAGGAAAGCAGAAGTGTGAGGCTGGGCTACCCCAGCTGCTCCTCCTGGCCCCCATCTGCTGAGAGTGATTCTCATAGCAGCCAGGCTTGAGGTCCCTGCCGGGTTGGGTGGAAGGGGCCAGGGTCACTCCTCTGAGGCTTCCCTCTTCTTCTTCCTGGCGGCACCAGCACAGACATGACCATGACCCTACTGTTTAGAAAGGCAATTATTCTTTCTGAGTATTGGAGCTACAACATCATTTGCAATTCATAGAGGAAAAGAGAGACATTATAGCTATTACAAGAAAAAATATTTTAAATACCAGTGATTATAAAATTTTATGAAGGAAAGTAATTTCATATCTACAGTTATTTAAAATATTTATTTCCTTATTGAAAGTCCGTGTTTTATACACAGACACACACACACAGTTTCAGAGACAGAGTTCTCTTCCATCAGCTGGTCTCTTCTCCAATGGCTGCAGTGGCTGAAACTGTGCCAGCCAAGACCTGGAGATGGAGCTTCTCTCAGGTCTCCCACATGGGTGCCAGGGCTCCAACACTGGAGCCATCTACAGGAGCCTTCCCAGGCCAAGCAGGGAGCTGGATTGGCAGTGGAGCAGCCAGGACTCCCACAGCTGCCCTGTGGGATGCTGGTGCTGCCTTTGGTGGCCTACCTACTACATGAGGCCGGCCCATCATATATCCACAGTTATGAGAGCTAATGCCACTTCCCACCATGTCCTCCCTCCTTCCTCACTCGCCCAACCCTCTTCTGTATCCCTTCCCTCTGTCACTACATTGGACTACCAGTGCAGTGTCTCCCTCTGCGGGCCACAGGTGTGATCGTGTTGCTTTCAATCCCTGAGTCAGAAGGTCCTCATTTAATCCAAATCAAACAATTATGTAGCTTCATTGTCCACACACTATGGTACATAGCTAACAGTATCACAATCTCTTGTAGATGTAGAGTAAATGGGAAAAGGTGCAGAGCCCTCTGTCTCATAGATCTCTTACTTTAGTGGTCAGGGAGATAATAAGCACACATGTCATGTTGTGCATGTGCTCCCACTCTGCTCCATTGGAGAGGCCGCCTAGGATCAAGGCCATTGCTCTGGGCAAGGGGGCAGTGGGTGTCCAGGTCCTCTTAGAGCATCGTCCTGTCTCAGCCTAGCCAGGCCAGGGGCAGAGGCAGAGAGAATGAATTGGTCAGTTCAACACTTGTGTTCCTGAAGAAACAGACTAAGGTGCAGTCTCAGTAATGGGCAGATAGCCAAATTGTCCTTTGATTGAGGCCAAAGATTTTAAAATTTCTCTTGTTCCTGTAGCATGAAACCAGGCAACACACAAGTCCATGGCAAGAGTCAGTGCCCTGACACTGGAGATAACAAAAAAGGTAGCCCGAATATTTTTGGTAAACTGGTGCGTCCACAAATGGTTAACAGTGAGGACTTAGCAAGCAGAAGCCCAGAGCCAGAACTGGCCCTAGGTCTCCCCTGTCTAGCAGGAATCAAAGAACTTGGGCCATTTTCTGGTGCCTTCCAGGGTGTGCATTAGCAGGAAATAGGATCAGAAGGGGAGCAGAGGGGATTCAAACCAGTCTCTGATGTAGGCTGCTGGCATTGCAAGTAGCAGCTTTACATACTGTGCCATGATGCTGGTCTTCCCTCTGCTCCAGGTTTTCTTAAGAAAATTGTGAATACTTCTGGACAGAGGAAGTTGTTTTCCTGATGTTCCTCAGACCTCTGGTGACTCCTTGACTCACACCTACCTCTTCCTCTTTATCCCGTGCATGGGATTCCGTTCCCGGTTTCTCCAGTGTCAGGATGGCTACATTTCCTGCTCTGAGGCCCCTCCCCCCATCACTCCACAGCCTGCTGCCCTGTCACAGCCCCTGGACCCTGGCCCTCCTCCCGACTTCAGGACCATTGGGATTGTATCGCTCCCCCAGGTCCTTCCACATCATCTCCCCATCACAGTCCTTACTCAGCCACCCTGCCCAGCTCCTTAGATGACAGCCCTAGTGAGCAGGCAGTAGGCTGTGGATGGCTTTTGTGTTGGAGAAGTTTTGTGTCCCATCTTACACTCTTACCATCTCTGCTATGTCTCCCTGAGACAGAATTAGATCTGATAGGGTGAGGCTGGTGCTGTGCCCTAGCCCGGTAAAGCCATCACCTGCAGTGGAGGTATCCCATGTGGGTGCCAGTTCATGTCTACAATGGAAGAAGAAGAGCTGGGATACGAATCGGTGCCCATATGGGATGCCGCACTGCAGGTGGAGGATTAACCTAGTGTGCACAGTGCTGGCCTCTCACTACACTCTTACAAATCAGCTACAATGTGTAAACCTAGATGACTTGTCATAGAAGCCAAGAGGTTGTGAGCAGATAATTTAGAAATTTAATGAAACCTCCGGGACTACTTCAGAGAGTATACGGAAAAGAATTAGGAGATCAGATTGTTTTACTGCAAGAAATTTTGACACCATAGATAATTTTTTCTTTTGTTTATTATATGTTTTACTTGAAAATCAGAGTTACACACACAAAGAAAAGGAGAGACAGAGAGAGAGAGAGGAGAGAGAGAGAGAGAGAGGTCTTCCATCTGCTGGTTTACTCCCAAGTAGGCCACAACGGCTGGATTGTGCTGATCCGAAGCCAGGAACAAGGAGCTTCTTTCAGATCTCCTATAGCAGTACAGAGGCCCAAGGACTTGGGCCGTCTTCTACTGCTTTCCCAGGCCATAGCAGACAGCTGGATGGGAAGTGGAGCACCCATGTTGAACTGGTGCCCATTTTGGATGCCGGCACTGCAGTTGGCGGCTTTCCCGCTACACCACAGTATTGGGCTCCTCTAGGTTATCTTATCAGCACAATTATATCATAATTTAAGAGCATACCTATTGACCAAAACCTCTCCCAGCACATTTTAGGAACTGATATAGAGAAAATGCATCTGCAAACATATTGTATGGAGTTCTCACGACATATACCCTGTTGGATTAGTGTTTTGTAGGGTGTTTGTTTTCTAGTTGTGTATTGCATATGACCTCTTTTTAATATGACTGTGAAACCCACCCTTAAAACAGATGTCTCAGACAAAAAAAAAATAGTGTAAGGATTTCATGAAACCTCCTGAGATGTTGAATGTGGAGGCAGCTCCAGACTCTGACTGGGGTCACCACTCCTTGAGCTCTTCTCTAGGTGACAGCTCCAGAGAAGCAGCCTGCGGGTGTTCCTAACGCTTCGTGCACTTACCTCTAAGTCTAGAGTAAGCCCCAGTGAAACATGGAAATGCATATAGAACTGTTAGCTCTTCCATGGTTTTATCATACCAAGATACATGAATTTAACTTACTTTAACGTAAGCAAAGTATCCATTTTTTTTTACCATTTTTAAAATATTTATTCATTTGAAAGGTAAGAGTTACAGAGAGGCAGAGGCAGAGAGAGGTCGTCCATCTGCTGGTTCACTCCCTAGATGGCTACAACTTGGGTAACTACCCCATGCAAAGCCAGGAGCCAGGAGATTCTTCCTGGACTCCCATATGGGTGTAGGGGCCCAAGGACTTGGTCATCTTCCGCTGCTTTCCCAGGCCATAGCAGAGAGCTGGATCAGACGTGGAGTAGCCAGGTCTCGATCTGGCACCCAGATGTGATGCCGGATCTGAGGGTGGTGTCTCTATTAGATACCCACAATGCCGGCCACACACTGAAATATTGTCAATGTACTATATAAACACTAGGTCAGCCCTCCACTCTATGAGGAATCCAACATGGAGTAGCAGAAAACCACTGTCCCTCAAGAGTCTAGACAAGGCTGTGAGCCTGAATCCTCCCAAGCCCTCTGTCACTACCAGACCTGAGGTGCGCTGGCTCCCCCTGAGGGTCACATGTGGAATCGTGTGAGCTTGCAAAATCAAATAGAACATTCTCATGGATTTGCACCAAGAAGAGCTTCATTGTTGGTATATAAAGGCATGCAAGGAATAGTATCACAATCTCTTAGGCATGGAAAAATCGGAACGAATTGAACAGAGCCCTTTATGTCATAGATCTTTCATTTTAGTGGGCCGGGCAGATGAGAAACAAACCAATGATGTTCAAACTGTGCTGTTTGATGTGCCTTCCATGGAGCAGGGCCAGTGCTCAGGACAATGAGGATGTGGGTGTGCAGGTGCACGTGTGCCTCCGTCTGTCTCCACCTAGACAGGGGCAGAGGCAGAGGCAGAGGGAATGTATCGGGCAACTCCACATTGTGTTACCTGAAAAATAAACTCATTGTACTCTCGATGATGGTCGGATAGATAAATTGTCCCTGACAAAAGCTTGTAAATATTCTCCTATCCCGTTAGCATGAAGTCAGCCAACACACAGGTCAGAGGCAATATCAGTGCCCTGACGGATGGAGATAAAAAAAATGGAGCCCAGTTTTAGCAGGGGTGTCTTTACTGTGGATAATACTTGCTTCTAGTATTTCTTATCCTGTAAATTCAATATTTTGGAAATGTCCCTGAGTGACTTTCAGAGGTGACATCTCCTGGTAGAAACATGTGCACTGCAAGTAAACTTGTGCAGCCCTGGTCTGAGCTGGGGCAGTGGAAACACAGCCCCTGGGCTGAGTTCTGAGCTGCCCTGGGCCCTTCAGCTGGGCACAGCCCTGCCCCAACCCTGCTCATTTGCATGTCCCCAGAGCACCGCCCACCACTCTGTGGATTAAGGAGCAGGATGCTCCCGCCCCATGCAGGAGGCAGTGCCAGGCAGCACCCTGTATGGACACGAGGGCCCCCACTCAGCTGCTGGGGCTCCTGCTGCTCTGGCTCCCAGGTAAGGAAGGCCAGCAGCAGGAACGGCCTCGGGCAGTGTGGCCAGGGCTGCCCGTCTCTCCAGGAGCATCCTCTTAGAATGTGAGGATGAGTGTTGTCTCTGTATTTCTGTTTCGCTACTCAAGTGCCAGATGTGCTGACATCGTGATGACCCAGACTCCAGCCTCCGTGTCTGAACCTGTGGGCGGCACCGTCACCATCAAGTGCCAGGCCAGTGAGGACATTTACAGCAATTTGGCCTGGTATCAGCAGAAACCAGGGCAGCCTCCCAAGCTCCTGATCTATGAAGCATCCGATCTGGCATCTGGGGTCCCATCGCGGTTCAAAGGCAGTGGATTTGGGACAGAGTTCACTCTCACCATCAGCAGCTTGCAGTGTGACAATGCTGCCACTTACTACTGTGCAGGCTATAAAAGTTATAGTAATGATGATACCACAGTGTTCTAAGCCCTAACAAAACCCCCCAGGAAAGCAGAAGTGTGAGGCTGGGTTGCCCCAGCTGCTCCTCCTGGGCCCCATCTGCTGAGAGTGATTCTCAGAGCAGCCAGGCTTGGAGGTCCTGCAGGGTCGGGTGGAAGGGGCCAGGGTGACTCTCTGAGGCTCCCTCCTTTCCTCTCCTTTGCTGCATCAGCACTGACATGACCATGTTCCTACTCTTTTAAAGGAAAGTAATTATTCTTTCTGAGTATTTGAAGCTAGAGCATCATTTGAGATTCATAGATCAAAAGAGAAAAGTTTAATGATATTACAAGGAAAAATATTTTAATATTGGTGATTAGAAAATTTTATAAAAGATGCCAATTTCATATGTACAGTTTTTAAAAAAATTTATTTGCTTATTGACCATCCATGTTTTAAACAGACACTCACAGCCACAAACACACACACACACACACATTTTCAGGGAGAGAGTTCTCTTCTTTCTGCTGGGTCACTCCTCAATGGCTGCACTGGCTGATGCAGTTACCAGCAAGAGCTGGGTGATGGAACTTCTTTTGGGTCTCCCACATGATTGCCAGGGCTGAAACACTTGTTCCATCTGCTGGTGCTTTCCCAGGCCATTAGCAGGGAGCTCGTTTAGAAGTGGAGCAGCCGGGACTCCCACCGGTGCCCATGTGGGATGCTGGTGCTGCATGCTGTGGCCTTACCCACTGCACAAGTCCGGCCCATCCTATCCACGATGTGAGAGCATAATGCCACTTCTCACCACATCCTCCCTCCTTTCGCACTCCCACCCTCCTCTCTTTTCCTTTTAAGTTTTACTTGGACACACGTTCAATTTATTACCACCAGCTTAACCTTCTGGTAAACAAAGAATTCCACAAGGAGTGAGCAGAAAAACCACTGTTCCTCAAGAGTCTAGACAAGGCTGTCTCAATCCTCCCAACCCTCCTTCACTACCAGACCTGAGGTGCACTGGCGCCCCCAGGGGTCAATAATGGAATTGCATCAGCTTTCAATCCTGATAGGGCAAATTTTCATTCAGTGCAAAATCAGACAGACAGTTCTCATCGAAATGAAACAATAGTGGCTTCATTGTACACAATGGTGCACAACTGACAGTATCACAATCTTTTGTAGACTTAGAATAAAGATCTCATAGATTTTTTTTTTTTTTAGTGATCAGGGCAAATAAGAAACATATGTTTTACACCTGCTCCCATGAATTCAAGTGAGATCCTCCCTGGACACTGCCATTGCTGGGGGCACGTGGGCAGTGCCAGGTCCACCTAGTGCATCCTCCTTTCTTGGGCAGAGGCAGAGGGAACAAATCGGGCAGTTCAACACTGTGTTTCCTGAAAAGATACACTAATTGTAGTCTCAGTAACGGTCTGATGGCCAAATATTCCTTCGATTGAGGAAAAACTTGTTAAATTTCTCAAATTGCTGTAGCATGAAATCATCCAACATACAGGTCAGTGGAAGAATCCAAGCCCAGACACTGGATGCAAAAATATTAGAGCCCACGGTGCTGTGGAACAGCCAGTTAAAGCCTTGGCTAAAGCTCCGGCATCGCATATAGGCGTTGGTTCCAGTCCCAGCTGCTCCTCTTTCAATCCAACTCTCTGTTATGGCCTGGGGAAGCAGTAGGACGTGGTCCAAGTCATTATGCCCATGTGCACACATGGGAGACCCGGTAGAAGCTCCTGGCTGCTGGCTTCAGATGGGTGCAGCTCCGGCCATTATAGAAATCTGGGGAGTGAACGAGTGGATGGAAGACCTCTGTCTCTGTCTCTACCTCTCTCTGTAACTCTGTCTTTCAAATAGATTAAATAAATTTTTTAAAAAATTAGCCCAGTTTTAGCAGGGTGTCTTGTATTGGGGTGTATACTTATTGCTAATAAATATTATTCTTACAAGAGTTAATATTTTCCATTTTTGAAAATATTTATTTATTTACTTGTAAGACAGATTGGAGAGAGGCAAAGACAGACAGAGACAGAGACAGAGAGAGAGAGAGAGAGAAGAGGGTTTCTGAAGCTGGTGCTCTCCACAAATGGCTGTAACAGTGAGGACTTGGCCAAGCAGACCCCAGAGCCAGAACTGCCCCTGGTCTCCCCCGTGGGGCAGGAATCCAAGAACTTGGGCCATTTTCTGCTGCCTCCCAGGTGTGCATTAGCAGGAAATGGGATCAGAAGTGAGCAGTGGGGATTCAAACCAGTCTCTGGTATAGGCTGCTGGCATTGCAAATGGTAGCTTAATCCACTGTTCCACGATGTCAGCTTTCCATCCTCTCTGGATTTCTATTCTTTTTTTTTTTTTTTAATTTATTTGAAAGACAGAGTTACAGTGAGAGTAGTGAAGAGAGAGAGGTCTTCCATCCTCTGGTTCACACCCCAGATGGATGCAGTGGACAGAGCTGCACGGAATAGAAGCTAGAAGCCAGTAGTTTCTTTTGGTTCTCCTATGCTGGTGCAGGGGCCCAAGGAATTGGGCCATCTTCTACTGCTTTCCCAATCCATAGCAGAGAGCTGGATGGGAAGTGGAGAGCTGGGTCTGGAATGTAAACCCATATGAAATGCCAGTGCTTCAGGCCAGGGTGTTAACCAGCTGTAAAACATCTGCAGCCCCCTCTCTAGATTTCTTAAGAAAAGTGTGAAAATTTCTGGGCAGGGGAGAGAGGGAAGTTATTTTTCTTGATGTTCTCAGACCTACAGTGACTGCTTGAAACTCACTTCTGTTTTCCTCCTGCATCCTTGACTCAGAACTCTGGCTGCAGATGGGAGAGAGCACACGTGTGATCTCTCCTCTAAGCACCTGCGTTCTCCTTCTGAGTCCTGGTCTATCTCTGGCAGCCACTTGTTCTGAGGATGTTTATTCTGAGTCAGTACAGGGGTGAGTGTGGGACAGAAGTCTCGTCTCTCAGAGACCATCTCCCTGGTACAGCGGTCTGCAGTGAGGGGACAATGTGAGGGCATCAGAGGACAAACAGGTAAAGACATGGACCTTAGCTTTAAGGTGTAACTAAGTATTCCATAGAAAATGGATTTTTTCCTACAGAATCCCAACATAACAATGAATACATTACACCATCTTGTGTTCCAATTCACCTAAAGTGTTGCCAAATGCCCCTCAGAAACTTTGGGAGGTGACATCTGCCGGTAGGAGCATGTCCTCTGCAGGTAAACTTGTGCAGCCCTGGTCTGAGCTGGGGCAGCTGAGACACAGCCCCTGGGATGAGTTCTGAGCTGCCCTGGGCCCTTCAGCTGGGCACAGCCCTGCCCCACCCCTGCTCATTTGCATATCCCCAGAGCACCGCCCACCTCTCTGGGCATTTAGGAGCAGGCTGCTCTTGCCCCATGCAGGAGGCAGTGCCAGGCAGGACCCAGCATGGACACGAGGGCCCCCACTCAGCTGCTGGGGCTCCTGCTGCTCTGGCTCCCAGGTAAGGAAGGCCAGCAGCAGGAATGGCCTCGGGCAGTGTGGCCAGGGCAGTGTGGTCTCTGCAGGAGCGTCCTCTTAGAACGTGAGGATGAGTGTGGTCTCTGTGTTTCTGTTTCCCTCCTCAGGTGCCAGATGTGCCTATGATATGACCCAGACTCCATCCTCCGTGTCTGCAGCTGTGGGAGGCACAGTCACCATCACTTGCCAGTCCAGTGAGAGTGTTTATAATAACAACCAATTATCCTGGTATCAGCAGAAACCAGGGCAGCCTCCCAAGCAACTGATCTATTCTGCATCCACTCTGGCATCTGGGGTCTCATCGCGGTTCAAAGGCAGTGGATCTGGGACACAGTTCACTCTCACCATCAGTGGTGTGCAGTGTGACGATGCTGCCACTTACTACTGTCTAGGAGCATATAGTGGTGCTATTTCCACAGTGATACAAGCGCTAACAAAAACCCCCCAGGAAAGCAGAAGTATGAGGCTGGGCTGCCCCAGCTGCTCCTGCTGGGCCCCATCTGCTGAGAGTGGTTCTCAGAGCAGCCAGGCTTGAAGGTCCTGCAGGGTCGGGTGGAAGGGGCCAGGCTGACTCCTCTGAGGCTCCCTCCTTTCCTCCTCCTTGGCGTCAGCAGCACAGACATGACCATGTCCCTACTGTTCTAAAGGAAAGCAATTATTCTTGCTGAGCTTTCAAAGATATAGTATCCTTTGAGATTCATAGATCAAAAGAGAAAACATTATAGATAATACAAGGAAAAATATTCTAAGTACTGGTGATTTTAAAATTTTATAAAAGATACCAATTTCATATGCAAAAATTTTTAGTTTTATGTGTATAGTTTTTTAAAGGATTTATTTTTATTGAAAGCACATGCTTTACACACAAACACACAGTTACGCAGAGAGAGAGAGTTCTCTCCCATCTGCTGGTTCACTCCTCCAATGGCTGCACCTGCTGAGGCTGACTGGAAAGAGCTGTGTGATGGAACTTCTTTCAGGTCTCCCACGTGGGTGCCAGGGATGAAACACTTGACCCATCACTGGTGCTTTCCCAGGCCATTAACAGGGAGCTCTTTTGAATTGGAGCAGCCAGGACTACACCGGTGCCCATGTGGATGCTAGTGCTCAATGCTGCGGCTTTATGTACTGCACAAGGCTGGCCCATCCTATCCACTATTGTGAGAGCATAATGGTATTTCCCACCATGTCCTCCCTCCTTTCTCAAACCATCCCCACTGTTCTTTTTTTGTCTTTTAAATTTTACAATGACATACTTTGCATTTCCTTGATAATCACCAGCTTTACTCTCTACTAAACAAAGAATTCAACAGGGAGTAGCACAAAAACCACTGTTCCTCACGTGTCTAGACAAGGCTGTGAGTCTCTTCTCCCAATCCCTCTGTCACAACCAGACCTGAGGTGGGCTGGCACCCCCTGGGGGTCACAGGTGGAATCCCGTCTGCTTTCAATCCCTGCTTGAGCAGTTCTTCATTCATTCCAAAATCAAATAGCAAATTCTCATCGAATTGAAACAATAGGAGCTTCATTGTCGGCTCACAACGAACAGTATCACAATCTCCCAGGCACAGAATAAGTGTAAAAATCAAACAGAGCCCTTCATCTCATAGATCTTCATTTTAGTTGGCAAGGGAGATAAGAAACAAACATGTAACATTCTACCTCTGCTCCCACTCTGGGCCATGGGAGAGGCCTCCCCTGGACACTGCCATTGCTTGGGACAGGTGGGCAGTGTGTGTCCTGGTCCACTTAGTGCATCCTCCTGTGTTGGGGCAGAGGCAGAGGGAATGAATTAGGCAGTTCAACTTTTGTGTTTGCTGAAGAAGTAACCTAATTGTACTCTCAGTAACGGTCAGACGGCAATTTTGTCCTTTGATTGGGGAAGAAGTTTTTTAATTTTTCAAATTGTTGCAGCATAAAACCAGCCAACACACAGGTCAGTGGGAGAATCAGCGCCCGGACAGTGGAGATATAAAAGAGGAACCCAGTTTAGTAAGGGTGTCATGTACTGTGGTTAATACTAATTTCTAGTGAAGATAATTTTCTTAAATGTTACCCTTTTCCATTTTTTTAAATATTTATTTTACTTATTTGAAAGATGGAGTTAGAGAGGTAGAGACAGAGAGAAAGGTCTTCCATCCACTAATTTACTCCCCGGAGCTGTGTGGATCCTAAGCCAGGAGCATCTTCCACGTCTCCAACGTGGGTTCAGGGGCCCAAGGAATTTGGCCATCTTCTACTGCTTCCCCAGGACTAGAACTGGCACCCTTATGGGATGCCGGCGCCTCAGGCAAGGGCTTTAACACGTTCTGCCACAGTGCCGGGCCAACCGTTTTCTATTTTCATCATATTTATTTAGTTATATACATAAAAAGTGAGCATCAGTGTGAGGTGAACACAGATCTCTAGAGGGAGAGAGAGGCAGAGAGAGAGAGAGAGAGAGAGAGAGAGAGAGAATGAGTGGGAGAGGGACCTTCTCGCAGGTTCTGGGCTGTGCTGGGCTGTGGCCTGTGCACCACGCTGATCCTATGGCAGGAGCCAGGTACTTCTCCTGGTCTCCCATGGGGTGCAGGGCCCAAGCACTTGGGCCATCCTCCACTGCCTTCCCGGGCCATAGCAGAGAGCTGGCCTGGAAGAGGGGTAAGCGGGACAGAATCCGGCGCCCCAACTGGGACTAGAACCTGGTGTGCCAGCCCCGCAAGGTGGAGGATTAGCCTAGTGAGCTGCAGCGCCAGCCCAGGTCTCTACCTTTAAATACATTCCTTCTGGCCAGCACCGCGGATCACTAGGCTAATCTTACCCCTGTGAGAACAAATTATGCATGGAGTCAAAATTTCTTTCTGAGCCCCAGCTCAGACCAGGGCTGCATAAGTTTACCTGCAGTGCGCATGTTCCTGCCAAGAACGTCACCTCCCAAAGTCCCTGAGGGGCATTTCCAAAACTTTGAGTTTATGGGTCAAGAAGATGGTGTAATGTATTCATGGTTATGTTGGGATTCTGTAGGAGAAAGTCCCTTTTCTTAGGAAACTTAGTTACACCTTGAAGTTGAGGTCAATGTCTTTACCTGCTTGTCCTCTGATGCCCTCACATTGTCCCCTCATGGCAGACTGCTGCACCAGGGAGATGGTCTCTGAGAGACGAGACTTCTGTCCACACTCACCTCTGTACTGACTCAGAATAAACATCCTCAGAACAAGCGGCTGCCAGAGACCAGGACTCAGAAGGAGAACGCAGGTGCTTAGAGGAGAGATCACACGTGTGCTCTCTCCCATCTGCAGCCAGAGTTCTGAGTCAAGGATACAGGAAGTAAACAGAAGAGCAAATTTGAAGGAGTCACCATAGGTCTGAGAAACATCAAGAAAAATAACTTCCCTCTCTCCTCTTCCTGAAACCTTCACTGTATTTCTAAGAAAAGCTAGGGAGGAGGGTAGACTGGCATCATGGCACAGTGGATTAAGCTGCCACTTGCAATGCCAGCAGCCTACATCAGAGACTGGTTTGAATCCTACTGCTCCACTTCTGACCCCATTTCCTGCTAATGCACACTAAAGCTGGGCTCATTTTTTTTTTTTTTTATCTCCAGTGTCTGGACACTGATTCTTCCCTCTGACCTGTGTGCTGACTGACATTATTCTACAGGGACATGAGAAATGTTCTAATCTTTTGCCAGGGACAATTTGGCTAACTGACCATTACTGAGAGTAGAATTTGTTTTTCAGGAAACACAAATGTGTAGTTGCCCGATACATTCCCTCTCCTCTGCCTCTGCCTCTGCCTCTGCCTCTGCCTCTGCCTCTGCCTCTGCCTCTGCCTCTGCCCCTGTCTAGGTGGAGACAGAAGGATGCACACATGCACTTGCACACCCACAGCCCCATTGTCCTGAGCACTGGCCCTGCTCCATGGGAGGTGCATCACATGGACACAGTGAGAGCACAGTCGGAATGTCATTGGTTTGTTTCTCATCTGCCCGGCCCACTAAAATGAAAGATCTATGACATACAGGGCTCTGTTCGACTTGTTCCAATTATTCCATGCCTAAGAGATTGTGATACTATTCCTTGTGTGCTTTTATATACCAACAAAGAAGCTGCTATGGTGCAATTCGATGAGAATGTTCTATCTGATTTTGGATTAAATGAAGAACTACTGCATCAGAGATTGAAAACTGACACGATTGTTCCTATGACCCCCATTTATTTTCTTAAATGCAATATTCCCCATATCTCAAAATATATATTTATTTATTTACTTGAAAGATTGAGCATTGGTGAAAGGCAAAGTAAGAGAGACAGAAAGAGAGAGAGAGAGCGAGATAGCGAAAGAGAGAGAGAGAGAGAGAGAGAGAGAGAGAATCCTCCATGTGCTGGTAGTTACCGGATGACCCTGTCAGCTGAGGCTGGGTCAGGCCAGAGTCCAGAGCACAGAACTCCATGTAGGACTCCCAGTGTGTGGCAGGATCCAAGCACAGCCATTTTTACAAATCATAGTCCTCACCATGTTTTCTGTTTATTGCTCTTTTACGTCACACCAAGACCATTAGGGATTGGCTGGCGCCGTGGTTCAATAGGCTAATCCTCCTCCTGTGGTTCCTACACACCGGTTTCTAGTCCTGGTCGGGGTGCCAGATTCTGTCCCGGTTGCCCCTCTTCCAGGCCAGCTCTCTGCTGTGGCCAGGGAGTGCACTGCAGGATGGCCCAAGTGCTTGGGCCCTGCACCCCATGGGAGACCAGGAGAAGCACCTGACTCCTGGCTTCGGATCAGCGAGATGCGCCAACTGCAGCACGCCAACCGCAGCGGCCATTGTAGGTGAACCAATGGCAAAGGAAGACCTTTCTCTCTGTCTCTCTCTCACACTTTCCACTCTGCCTGTCAAAAAAAAAAAAGACCATTAGGGAAATAGAGAAAGCAGAAGCCGCCCTGGCCTCAGTGACGTCCACCAGAACCACAATGAGGAGCTGCTCAGCTTCTCAAAGTTTCTGGCCTGTGCAAGCCCTGCAGCCCCTGTCACAGGTGGAGCAGTAGCAGCAATGCTGGGCTGAGCCATCAGGAGGGCGTGGACCTCTACCCACACTTGACCTCTCTCTGCTGAGACCCCCAGAGAGACATTCTCTGTAGGAGACCTGTGCACCCTGGGTCTTATGGGACACTAGTGGACCCTGAACCTGTGTGCAGGTGCTGAAGTATTGTAGAGAATTCTCCTATCTGACTGTGCATCTCAGTGGGCAGGATGGATTTCCTAAAGTCGAATGGTAAGCAAGTGCAGGTTGCTAATTCTAAGATGTTTGCACATACTCTTCAGAAAAAGGACTTTCTCCTACAGAATCCCAACATAACCACGAATAGATTACACCACCCAGTGTTCCAGTTCATTTAGAGTTCTGTAAAGTGTCACATTTGCACGAGTGCTGACCCAGACTCCATCCCCTGTGTCTGCAGCTGTGGGAGTCACAGTCACCATCAAATGCCAGGCCAGTCAGTGTGTTTTTAGTAACAACTACCTAGCCTGGTATCAGCAGAAACCAGGGCAGCCTCCCAAGCTCCTGATCTACGATGCATCAAAACTGGAATCAGGGGTCCCATCGCGGTTCAGTGGCAGTGGATTTGGGAAACAGTTCACTCTCACCATCAGCGGCATGCAGTGAGACGATGCTGCCACTTACTACTGTGCAGGCTATTATAGTAGTAGTACTGAAATTGCTGAGGAATGAAACCAGCCAATACACAGATCAGTGGAAGAATCAGTGCCCAGGGTGCCTGCGCTGTGACCTTGCAAGTAAATGCCTGCAGCGCTGGCATTGAATATGGGTGTTGGGTTAAGTCCTGGCTGCTCGCTCAGATCTGGCTCTCTGCTGTGGCCTGGGAAAGCAGTAGAAGATGGCCCACGTCCTTGGCTCCCTGACCCTGCATTGGAGAGCTGAAGAAAGCTTCTGGCTCCTGGCTCCTTGTTCCTGGCTTCAAATCATCACAGCTCTGCCTGTTGTGGCCAACTGTGGAGTGAACCAATGGAAGGAAGACCTTTCTCTCTCTCTCTTTCTCTGTCTCTGTCCTTCCTCTCTCTGCCTCTCCTTCTCTCTGTGTGTAACCCTGCCTTTCAAATAAATAAATATTAATAAAAAAGATTCAGTGCCCAGATACTAGATAGAAAAAAGGGAAACCCAGTTTTGGAAGGGTGTCTTCACTGGGGTTAATACATATGCCTAGTGGAGATAATTCTTAAATGTAATATTTACAATTTTTCAAAAATATTCATTTATTTGTTTACTTGAAAGACTGAGATTTGGTGAAAGGCAAAGTGAGACTGAGAGCAAGAGGAGAGGGAGAGAGAGAGGGAGACAGAGAGAGAGAAAGGAGAGAGAGAGAGAGAGAGAGTCTTCCACGTGCTGGTAGTTTCCCGGATGACCTGTCAGCTGAGGCTGGGTCAGGCCACAGTCCAGAGCACAGAACTCCATATAGGACTCCCAGTGTGTGGCAGGATCCAAGCACAGCCATTTCTTGAAAAATCATAGCCCTCTCCATGTTTTCTGTTTATTGCTCTTTTACGTCACACCAAGGCCATTAGGGGATAAGAGAAAGCAGAAGCCGCCCTGGCCTCAGTGACGTCCACCAGAACCACACCGAGGAGCTGCTCAGCTTCTTGCAGGTTCTGGGCTGTGCAAGCCCTGCAGCCCCTGTCACAGGTGGAGCAGTAGCAGCAAAGCTGGGCTGAGCATGAGGAGAGCGTGGACCTCTACCCACACTGGTCCTCTCTTTGCTGAGACCCCAGAGAGACATTCTCTGTAGGAGACCTGTGCAACCTGGGTCTGCTGTGGACAACTAGGGACACGGCACCTGTGTGCAGGTGCTGAGGGGTTGTAGAGAATTCTCCTATCTGACTGTGCATCTCAGCGGGCAGGATGGGTTAACCAAAGTTGAATGATTAGCACATACTCTCCAGAAAAAAGGACTTTGTGCTAGAAACCCCAACATAACCATGAATACATTATACCATCTGTCCTCCACTTCATTTAAAATTATGACAAATATCCCTCAGTGACTTTGGGAGGTGACATCTCCTGGTAGAAGCATGCGTACTGCAGGTAAACTTGTGCAGCCCTGGTCTGAGCTGGGTCTGGCTGATGTCAGACGTCAGGAACTCCATCTGCGCCTATGTGGGTGGCGGTAGTACTTGGTCCAACACATGAGGCTTCATAGGTGCATTAGCAGTTAAGGACTTCCCCAACCTGCGTGCATGCTCAGAATAGTGCAACGTGACCAACATGTGACCTTCCTGGGGTGAGCAACACCACCACTTGGAGCGTGTCATGGGTGAGATAGCTAACAGCTCCCACACAGCGCAGAGCTGGGTGCACACTGAACTGTTGTGGGTTGAGGGGGGATAAGCCGCAACCACAGGCTGGGTGCAGATCTACGTGCTGTGTGCCTAGAAAAACTGTTCTGTCTCCCCAAGTCCATAGAAGCAGGAGCTTAGCTCCCAGGGGGAACCAGTCAGAGGGACTCCTGCCTACTGTGCTGGCTCCCTGTGCTCCTGCGCAAGACCACAGGAAACCTCCTCTGTCAGCAGGTCGCCCTCTTGTTAATTTCCATTTGCAAGTGAGTCCAGGAACCTGGGCTGGCGGCAAAATCCTGTCACCCAGGGCCCCTCCTTAGAAACTCCAAAATATTCTAAGAGAAAGGAGCGCAGAGAATCCCGGAAGTGCAGGTGTCTCCAGTAGGAATCAGGTTATGAGGCTGTGCCAGCATCCCTACCCCCACAATTTGCCCTTGTCTCATTCCTGGTGCCTCACATGCTCTGCCCATGTCCCCAGGCACAGCCCTCAGACTCAGGGATTTTTATCTCAACCTTGTAGAGATCTAGGGCTCAGCACCATTGGGCAGTGCAGGAGCGGCCAGGGAATGTCACTGGGCCTGGTGTTTGGGCATCCGTTGTTCTGTGTGCCAGGTGAGGCGAATGAGCCAAATTTCAGAAATAGAATGAATGGTTCTTCCAGTGTGCCTTGTGTCTCGTGCTTTTGAGATGTGACACAGGATAAGCGTCCCAGCATTAATGAATTCTACAGTTCTGGCATTGAGGAGATGAGTTATTGTTGTCTATCTTTCTTTCCTTCCTTCCTTCCTTCCTTCCTTCCTTCCTTCCTTCCTTCCTTCCTTCCTTCCTTCCTTCCTTCCTTCCTTCCTTCCTTTCTTTCTTTCTTTCTTTCTTTCTTTCTTTCTTTCTTTCTTTCTTTCTTTCTTTCTTTCTTTCTTTCTTTCTTTTTTATAAACCAACTGCCCAACCCTACAGGTTCAGTCTGTCTGTGACTGCAGGTCCTAGGAGCACTTTGATCTTGCTTGAACTTAACCATTACAGATTGTGTTCCCAGAGGAAGTCAACCACAGCTCCCTGCTGGTCGGATCAAAGAATCCCCTACTGTGGTATCAGCACCTGCCTGGACTGTCTCCTTGCTCTTGGTCACAGCATTTGACAGAGTCCATAGGCTGTATATCTCTTTAGGAGCCTGGACTATTCACTCAGAAACACACTGGAACCTAGAAAAATCTGAAAACCCATAGTTCTACGAACAGGAACAGAGTGCCAAGCTGTGGCAGGCCATTCTCAGGATCAAGCAAGAGGAGATGGACTTGATGTGGGAATTTATAAACAAGTCATTTTTGTAGGAAATCATCTTGTTTATCTAGTGGAGAAGGAGACAGTGAGGGTCAGGCTATACTCCCAAACTTGTCTTTTTTCTGGTTTGCATCTGGTTCGTGATTCAACTTGGCTGAGAGACAGATATTACCCTCTGCAGGGTAGAAGCTGAAAATGCTGTAGGCTTTGCTGTCCCTCCCAGGGGACTGGGGCTAAGGCAGAAACCTCCCAGGGGAGGCCTTTCAGGCAAGTTCAACTGCCAGGGCTGCTTCTCCTTCCCTGGAGCATCCCACGTTACTCTAAACACACACGTGTCTGTGTGCCCAGCTTGTCTATGTGACTACTGGGTTGGAGACAGAGACCTCTGAGCTCTTTCTATATTACCACCTCCTTGTTTCTGTCCTGAACACATTTGATGTTTCCTTAGCTTCTCTTGCAGCTACAAACAAAAACTCCCGTATTGATCTTTTCTCTCCAGCCCTGACTTCCACACGATCTCTCACTCGGACTCTTGAAATTTTTTGATTTTTTTCAAGGGTCATAAACATCAATTTATGCAACCCTAGTGATTGTCCCAAAGTTTAGAAAGAGGAATATTGGCCATGAAAGAGCCCCATGTAGCAGTGAGATTTTCTTTCCGTAGTGGCAAAGGGGGGCAGAGTGACTGCACCACAGCTTATCTTTCTCACGTATTACAGCTGAGATAGCTGCAATATGGAATATAGGAAGGAAATGCAGGAGATGCTGATAAGCAAACATTAGCAGGAAAATATAGGAAGAAAGACAAAATGCGAATAGCCCACAGGTGGTGAGCTTCCTGGGGACTGCTGTGGTTTTGGGTTGTTCTTTTGGTTGGGTGGTTGGTTGACGGGTTTTATTGATAAATTTCTCTCTGACCTTGGGCCTGAGGATTGAGTAAATTAAGCAATGTACTACTGGGTAATAGATACAGACAACCAAAATCAAGGGAGTCTGTCTTTGCAGTCATAGGACTAGGAGGAGGGCTGCTAGGGTAGGAGCAAGAGGAAGGAGCCTTGTTTCATTCTTCATTCATCCTCTCTGCATTCCTCTCCTATCTGTCATGGGTTTCTCAAACCAAAATTACTTAGTAACTGGCGTTTTTCAAGTCTGATTAAACCTCAGAATCATGAAATCCATGACATTAATATGCATTCTCATATTGCAAACTGGTCTCTCTCTCTCTCTCTCTCTCTCTCTCTCTCTCTCTCTCTCTCTCTCTTAAAGATTTGTTTATTTGAAAGAAATAGTGACAGAGAGGGAAGGAGGGATGGAGATCTTATATTGGTGGATTCACTCCCCAGATGGCCAGAGCAGAGAACTTCATGTCGGCCTCCCAGGAGTGTGGCAGGAACCAAGCACAGCCATTCCTTATAAATCATACCCTCCAGGGTGTTCTGTATATTGAACCTCCTTCTCACACCAAGGCCATTAGAGAATAAGAGCAAAGTGGAAGCCTCCCTGGCCCCAGTGACGTCCACCAGAAGCACACCGAGGAGCTGCTCAGCTTCTCCCAGGTTCTGGGCTGTGCAAGCCCTGCAGCCCTTGTCACAGGGTGGCCCAGCATGGACACGAGGGCCTCTGCTCATCTCCTAGGGCGCTGGTGCTCTGTTTCCCAGCTGAGGAAGGACAGCAGCAGAGATACTCAGTCCGCGTGGTCAGCGCTGCCTGGCTGCTCGGGGCAGCCCTCATAGAGCTCAACGACGAGTGTGCACATCTGTGTCTGTCTCCCATCTCAGGGCCAGATGTGCCATGGTGATGACCCCGGCTCCAGCCTCCCTGTCGACTTCTGTGGGAGACACAGTCCCCATCACTTGTCAGGCAGTGAGGACATCAGCAGTGTCTGAGCTCGGTATCAGCAGAAGCCAGGGGAAGCTCCTCAACTTCCTCACTGCTGGAATCCAGTTTGCCATCTGGGGGCCCGTGAGGTCGGTGGCTGAGGGTCTGAGGACAGAGTACACTCTCTCCATCAGCAGCTGTAGCCTGAAGATGCTACAGCCACTGCTGTGAGCTGCACAGTGTCCCCCCAACCCCAATGTCACCAACCCAGACATCAACCGCCCAGGGCAGCAGAATGCGCACCCCGGATGCTGCCCTCGGGCTTCCATCCCTGGGCTTCTCAGAGGCAGCCTGGATTCGCAGGTCCTCGGAAGGCTTTGGGAGATGGGGCCTCGGAGGCTCCTCTGCACCCTCCCTGTCTGAGTCCTCCACAGCCCCGGGACCAAGACAGGACTGACAGTGTCTCCCTGAGTGAATGATGGACACGGGGCCTTTTGCCTGAGGAATCTGCCCAGACTCACGCAGACACAGCGAAGGGAGTCGGCTATTCCTAGAAGGGATTAGAGTCTAAACAACAGCCAGTAAATAGTCTAGGCTATGACAGGGCATAGAAATGGGGGACTCTCTGGGTTACCCCCAGAGCCAATGTACCTCAGCCACAGGAGGAATGGGTGCCACTCATGGGGTCCTCCGTCCTGTGCAGGAACCCCAGGGCTTAGGGTGCTGATGCTCTTACTGGCTGCAGCACCCAGAGGGGCTTCTTCTTCCTCCTATCTGTCTAGGGTCTGCCTAGATGCTGAAGGGTATAGAGAATTCTCATATGTGACTTGTGAATCTCAGAGGGCAGATGGGTTGCCCAAACTCTCATGGTGAGCAACTGGGGTGTTTTTTCTTTTCTTCAAGATTTATTTCTTTTATTTGAAAGTCACAGTTACACAGAGGGAGGAGAGGGAGAGAGAGAGAGAAAGAGAGAGAGAGAGAGAAAGGTTTTCCATCTCTTGGTTCACTCCCCAGTTGGCCACAACGGCCAGAGCTGCACGGATCCAAGGCCAGGAGCCAGGAGCTTCTTGTGGGTCTCCCACATGGGTGCAGGGGCCCAAGGGCTTGAGCCATCTTCTACTGCTTTCCCAGGCCATAGCAAAGAACTAGATGGGAAGAGTAGCAACCGGGCCTTGGATCAGCGCCCATATGTGATGCTGGTGCTTCAGGCCAGGGCGTTAACCCACTGCACCACAGCGCTGGCCCCCAGATGCTAGTTTTCAACTCAGGTCTATATAATGTTAAATATATTCCTTCCACATGGCCATGTTCATCCCATGGCTGAGGCCAGAGATTAAAACAACAGAAGAAACAATCCCAGCTTGGTGTGACACACAGCACCTCACTGTCTCCGCCTCACTCCACGTGGAACAAATCTTCCACCCAGTCCCTCCTGCAGCTGTGCCACCCGACTGCCATTCTCTCAGAGCCTCCTCAACCCCAGGGGACTGCATGTAGGTGTCACATCTGCATTCCAAACTCTTTCCTCACCTACTTGGTAGCTTCTCATCCCTCCACTAGTCCTACCTCTCATTTCCCTGTAACTCCAATTTCTCCCCTCCGTGCAGACACATATCAACCAATCAAAGCCCCCTTGTCCACTCTCGTCCTTTGTTAGCTGATCCTGAGGCTGTCACATACCTGCACTGACAGGAGGTCATCAAGATACTTACCCAACAGATTCTCTCTCAGACTCACTGTGTGCTCGCTCAGCTTACAGTCAGCTGTTCTCTGTGTGCTGTAGAATGGACCCCACGTGAGAACACAGTGACATTGGGAGGATATCAGAGCCCAGCCACTTACTCAAAAGGGAAAAGACACTGACTTCACCTTCCAAGGTGTGACCAGGTGTTCTCTAGAGAAAAGGACTTTCTCCTGCATATCCCAACCTAAGTACGAATAGATTACACCATCAGGTCATTCAGTTCGCTTAAAGTGTTGGCAGAAGTCCCTCAGTGACTTTGGGATGTGACTTCTCCCGGTAGAGACATGCGCACTGCAGGTAAACTTGGGCAGCCCTGGTCTGAGCTGGGGCAGTTGGAGACACAGCCCCTGGGCTGAGTTCTGAGCTGCCCAGGACCCTTCAGCTGGGCACAGCCCTGCCCTGCCCCTGCTCATTTGCATGTCCCCAGAGCACCGCCCACCTCTCTGGGCATTTAGGAGCAGGCTGCTCCCCCCCCCATGCAGGAGGCAGTGCCAGGCAGGACCCAGCATGGACACAAGGGTCCCACTCAGCTGCTGGGGCTCCTGCTGCTCTGGCTCCCAGGTAAGGAAGGCCAGCAGCAGGAACGGCCTCGGGCAGTGTGGCCAGGGCAGTGTGGTCTCTGCAGGAGCGTCCTCTTAGAACGTGAGGATGAGTCTGGTCTCTGTATTTCTGTTTCCCTTCTCAGGTGCCACATTTGCTCAAGTGCTGACCCAGACTGCATCGCCCGTGTCTGCAGCTGTGGGAGGCACAGTCACCATCAATTGCCAGTCCAGTCAGAGTGTTTATAGTAACTGGTTATCCTGGTATCAGCAGAAACCAGGGCAGACTCCCAAGCTCTTGATCTACGAAGCATCCAAACTGGCATCTGGGGTCCCATTACGGTTCAGCGGCAGTGGGTCTGGGACACAGTTCACTCTCACCATCAGCGGCGTGCAGTGTGACGATGCTGCCACTTACTACTGTCAAGGCAGTTAGTATAGTAGTGGTTGGTACAACAGTGTTAGAAGCCCTAACAAAACCACCAGGAAAGCAGAAGTGTGAGGCTGGGCTGCCCCAGCTGCTCCTCCTGGACCCCATCTGCTGAGAGTGATTCTCAGAGTAGACAGGCTTGAAGGTCCTGCAGGGTCGGGTGGAAGGGGCCAGGGTGACTCCACTGAGGCTCCCTCCTTTCCTCCTCCTTGGTGGCAGGAGCACTTACAAGACCTTGTCCCTACTGTTTTAAAGAAAGCAATTATTCTGAGTATTCGAAGCTGAAGCCTCATTTGGGATTCATAGAGTAAATGAGAAAACATTATAGATATTACAAAGAAAATTAGTTTAAATTCTGGTGATTATTATTTTATGAAGGAAACCAGTTACATATGTAGTTTTTAAAAGAGATTTATTTTCTTATTGATAGCCCATGCTTAAACACACACACACACAGGGACAGAGAGAGCGTTCTCTTCCCTCTGCTGGTGCACTCCTCAATGGCTGCACTGCTGAGGCTGTGCCTGGCAGAGCTGGGACATGGAACTTCTTTCAGGTCTCCCACGTGGGTGCCAGGGCTGAAACACTTGTTCTATCCACGGGTGCTTTCCCAGGCCATTAGCAGGGAGTTCGTTTGGAAGTGCAGCAGCAGGACTCCACCGGTGCCCATGTGGGATGCTGGCGCTGCATGCACAGCCTTACCCAAAGAACAAGGCCGGCCCATCCTGTCCATTGTTATGAGGATATAATAAGACTTCCCACCATGTCCTCCCTCCTTTCTCAAATCACCCCCACTCCTCTTCTGTTTTGTTTAAGTTCTACACTGACGTACTTTCACTCTATAATCACCAGCTTCACCCTCCACTAGACAAAGAATTCAACCCGGAGTAGCAGAAAAACCACTGTTCCTCAAGAGTCTAGTCAAGATGTCTCTTCCTCCCAATCCCTCAGTCACTACAAGACCTGAGGCTCACTGCTGCCCCCTGGGGGTCACAGGTGGAATTGCTTCAGTTTTCAATTCCTGATCCAACAGTTCTTCATTCAATGCAAAACCAACTAGAACATCCTCATCAAATTGAACAATAGTGGCTTCATCATTAGCACACAGTGGCACACAAATAACAGTATCACAATCTCCTAGGCGTAGGACTACTGTAAAAAATTGGACAGAGCCCTTCATCTCATAGAGCTTAAATTTTAGTGGGCAGGGAGATAATGCACACACACAGAAGGTTCTCCACCTGCTCCCACTGTGCCGTGTGTGAGATTCCTCCCTGGGGCACTGCCATTGCTCGGTACAAGTAGGCAGTGTGTGTCCAGGTCCACTTAGTGCATCCTCCCGTCTCAGGGGCAGAGGCAGAGGGAACGTATCGGGCAGTTCAACTTGTGTTTCCTGAAAAATAAATTAACTGTAGCCTCAGTAAGGGCCAGACGGGGAAATTGTCCTTTGATTCAGGAAAAAGCCTTTTAAATTTCTTGAATCACTGAAGCCTGAAACCAGGAGCACACAGGCCAGTGGAAGAATCAGTGCCCAGACACTGGAGATAAAAAAGAGGAACCCAGTTTAGCAAGGGTGTCTTGTCCTATAATTAATCTTTATTTCTAGTGAAGATAATTCTCTTAAATGTTCACTCTTTCCATTTTCCATAAGGTTTGTTTATTTACTTGAAAATCTGAGCATTGATGAGGTACAAAATGAGAAAGACTGAGTGGGGGGAGGGGAGCGAGAGCGAGAGCTAGAAAGAGAGAGAGAGAGAATCTTCCATGTGCTGCTACTTCCTAGGAGATCCTGTCAGCTGAGGCTGAGTAAGGCTAAAGAAAAGAGCACAGAACTCCACATGACTCCCAGTGTGTGGCAGGACCCACGCACAGCGACTTCTAGAAAAATCATAGCCCTCGCCATGTTTCGATTCATGGCTCTTTTATGTCACACCAAGGCCATTAGGGAAATAGAGAAAACAGAAGCCGCCCTGGCCTCAGTGACGTCCACCAGAACCACACTGAGGAGCTGCTCAGCTTCTCCAGGTTCTGGGCTGTGCAAGCCCTGCAGCCCCTGTCACAGGTGGAGCAGCAGCAGCAAAGCTGGGCTGAGCTGTGAGGAGAGCGTGGACCTCTACCCACACTGGTCCTCTCTCTGCTGAGACCCCAGAGAGACATTCTTTGAGGAAATTCTGGGCAGCCTGGGTCTGAATGGACACCTGGGGACGTAGCACCTGTACAGGTACTGAGGGATTGGAGAGAATTCTCCTATCTGACTGCATCCGAGCAGGCAGGGAGGGTTACCCATAGTCCCACGGTGCGCAGGTCGGGGAGCAGGGATTTGAGCTCAGGTCTCTATAACTTCAAACCCATTCCATCCACATGGCTGAGCTCATCACACGGCTGAGGCCAGAGTTTAAAATAACACAGGAGACAATCCCAGGATGGGGTGACACACACAGCTCCTCACTGTCTCTGCCTCCCTCCACAGGAACCCACATCTTCCACCCAGTCCCTCCTGCAACTGTGCCCCCGACTGCCATTCTCTCAGAGCCTCCTCAACCCCAGGGGACTGCATGTCAGTGTGGGGCAGGGCCTCCTCTGCATCCCAGACTCCTTCCTCTCCTCCTCCATCCCTTCTCATCCCTCCTCTCATCCTACCTCTCATTTCTCTGCAAAGCCAATTTCTCCCATCTGTGCAGAGAGAGATCAACCTATCAAAGCCTCCTACTCCACTCCCGTCTTTGATAGCTGACCCTGCGGCTGTCACATACCCACACTGACAGGAGGTCATCAAGATACTTACCCAACAGATTCTCTCTCAGAGGCACTGTGTGCTCGCTCAGCTTACAGTCAGCTGTTCTCTGTGTGCTGTAGAATGGACCCCACGTGAGAACACAGTGACACTGGGAGGATATCAGAGCCCAGCCACTCACTCAAAAGGGAAAAGACACTGACTTCACCTTCCAAGGTGTGACCAGGTGTTCTCTAGAGAAAGGACTTTCTCCTACAGATCCCCACCTATCCATGAATAGATTATACCATCAGGTCATTCAGTTCACTTAAAGTGTTGACAAATGTCCCTCAGTGACTATGGGAGGTATTGTCTCCCGGCAGAAACATGCGCACTGCAGGTAAAGTTGTGCAGCCCTGGTCTGAGTTGGGGAGTGGAGACACAGCCCCTGGGCTGAGTTCTGGGCTGCCCTGGGCCCTTCAGCTGGGCACAGCCCTGCCCCGCCCCTGCTCATTTGCATGTCCCCAGTGCACCGCCCACCTCTCTGGGCATTTAGGAGCAGGCTGCTCCCGCCCCATGCAGGAGGCAGTGCCAGGCAGGACCCAGCATGGACACGAGGGCCCCCACTCAGCTGCTGGGGCTCCTGCTGCTCTGGCTCCCAGGTAAGGAAGGCCAGCAGCAGAAACGGCCTCGGGCAGTGTGCCAGGGCTGCCCGTCTCTGCAGGAGCGTCCTCTTAGAACGTGAGGATGTGTGGTCTCTGTGTTTCTCCTTCCCTCCTCAGGTGCCATATGTGACCCTGTGATGACCCAGACTCCATCTTCCACGTCTGCGGCTGTGGGAGGCACAGTCACCATCAACTGCCAGTCCAGTCAGAATGTTTATAGTAACAACTACTTATCCTGGTTTCAGCAGAAACCAGGGCAGCCTCCCAAGCTCCTGATCTATCTGGCATCCACTCTGGCATCTGGGGTCCCATCGCGGTTCAGCGGCAGTGGATCTGGGAAACAGTTCACTCTCACCATCAGCGGCGTGCAGTGTGACGATGCTGCCACTTACTACTGTGCAGGGTATTATTATAGTGGTAGTGGCACTGATACCACAGTGTTTCAAGCCCTAACAAACCCCCCAGGAAAGCAGAAGTGTGGTGCTGGGCTGCCCCAGCTGCTCCTCCTGGGCCCCACCTGCTGAGAGTGATTCTCAGAGCAGCCAGGCTTGAAGGTCCTGCAGGGTCGGGTGGAAGGGGCCAGGGTGACTCCTCTGAGGCTCCCTCCTTTCCTCCTCCTTGGTGGCAGCAGCACAGACATGACCATTTCCCTACTGTTCTAAAGTAAACAATTATTCTACTGGAGTTTTTGAGTGAATAGTATCATTTGGGATTCTTATAGCACAAGAGAAAATATTATAGGTACTTCTCTCAAAAATAGTTTAAATCAAAGTGAGTGGAGTATTCCATGGCCTCCATGTCCTGGGAAAATGCCGTCAGAGAAGGAGATCATAGACACAGAGACTCTCAGATCTCTCCTAGAGGCCAAGCACCTCTGGGGTAGAAGGCACAGGTGCTGCCCCGCGTGTCCTCAGCCCTGTCCAGGAAGCCCTGGGGTGGGGGCACTGGTGCTCTCACTGCCTGTAGCACTCACAGGGGATTCTCCCCCCGCCCCTCTGTTCCAGCTGTGCCTGCATGAGCTGATTGACAAGTAGGAATTCTGATGGTCTCTTGGTCAAATCTCAGAGCCCCAGATGGTTTGTGTAGAGTGCAATGGTGCCTGAATATGCTGGCTTGATCCAACCCAGGTCTGTACATCTTTCTGTATTTACCTTCCATGTTGCAATGTTCCCTCTATAGATAAGGCCCTGGCTTATGCATCAGGACCAGAGGCACAACCAGGATGGTGTGAGATGCACCGTTCACTGCACCCCTGCTTCAGTCCATGCTGACCCACACCTGTCATGCAGCTCCTTCTGCAGTTTGGCCACCAAACACAGTTCTCTCACAAGCATTTCACACCCCAGGTGACTTTCCTTGCTGAGCCCTCAACCTGAGGTGAAGGGAGATCATGGAAGTGTTTTACCCAGCAGATTAGTATCTAAGAGGAATGCTGTGCTTACTCCCCTTACAATAAACTGCTGTTTGCCTCTTGTCCAAATAGACACCCACTGAGAACAAAGTGAAACTTGGAGATGTGAGCCTGGGTCATGATCAAGGAGGTAGGTGAAAGGCATTATCTTCCTTGGTGTTTGCTTGGTGAATTGTTGCTGTAATGAAGTATTCCATTCTCTTAAGCCCAGACAACTCCAGGTGTATTGTTGAGGTCAGGAGGTCTGAAGTCTCCCTGGAAGAATCCCCGGAGGCAGCAGGGCTGTGGTGTTTTGGAAGCTCCCGAGGATGGGATTCTGTTCCCAGTCTCTCCAGTGTCAGGATGGCCTCATCTCCTGCTCTTTGGCCCCTCCTCCCATCACTCCACAGCCTGCTGCCTGTCACAGCCCCTGAACCCTGGCCCTCCTCCCGACTTCAGGACTACTGTGATTGTACCGCTCCCACAGGTCCTTCCATGTCATCTTCCCATCTCAGTCCTTAATCAGCCACCCTGCCCAGCTCCTTAGATGACAGTCCTAGTGAGCAGGGAGTGGGACATGGAGGACTTTTGTATTGGAGAGGACTTGCATTCCATCTTACACTCTTTATTTTTTTAAGATTAATTAATTTATTTGAGAGGTAGAGTTACAGACAGTGAGGGGGAGAGACACAGAGAAGGTCCTCTCTCCATTGACTCACTCTCCTAATGGCCACAAGCCCAGAGCTGCGCCAATTTGAAGCCAGGAGCCAGAGCCTCTTCCCGGTCTCCCATGCGGGTGCAGGGGCTCAAAGACCTGGATCATATTCCACTGCTTTCTCAGGCAGAGAACTGGACTGCAAGAGGAGCAGCCAGGACCAGAACCGGTGCCCATATGGGATGCCAGTGCCGCAGGCAGAGGATTAACCCACTGTGCTACACACCGCCCCACCATCTTATTTTTACTCTTACCATCTCTGCTACTGTCTCCCCTGAGACAGAATTAAACCGGTTAGGGTGGGGCTGGAGCTGTGGCATAGTGGGTAAAGTCACCACCTGCAGTGGGGGCATCCCATATGGGTGCCGGTTCATGATTGGAATGGAAGAAGAGCAGCTGGGACATGAACTAGTGGCCATATGGGATGCTGCACTGGAGGGGGAGGATTAACCTACTGTGCACAGCACCTGCCCCTCACTGCACTCTTACAAATCAGCTACAATTTGTAAACCTAGTTGACTTGTCAGGGGCCGATGCTTGTGGATTTGCTGGTGAGGTTGCCGCCTGCTGTGATGGCATCCCATGAGGGTGCTGGTTCGGGACTCGGCTGGTCCGCTTCTAATCCAGCTCTACGTTATGGCCTGGGAAGACGGTGGAGGATGGCCCAGGTTCTTGGGCCCCTGCACCCACCTGGGAAGACCCAGAGGAGGCTCTTGGCTCCTGGCTTAACATTGGCAGAAGTCTGGCCATTATGGCCAGTTGGGGAGTGAACCAGCTGATGGAAGATTCTCTCTCTCTCTCTGCCAATCTTTCTCTCTCTGTGCAGCTCTTACTTTCAAATAAATAAATAATTTTTTTAACAGGCAGAGTGGATAGTGACAGGAAGAGAGACAGAGAGAAAGGTCTTCCTGTTGCCATTGGTTCACCCTCCAATGGCCGCCGCGGCTGGCGTGCTGCAGCTGGCGCATCGCGCTGATCCAAAGGCAGGAGCCAGGGGCTTCTCCTGGTCTCCCATGAGGTGCAGGGCCCAAGTACTTGGGCCATCCTCCCTTGCACTCCCAGGCCGCAGCAGAGAACTGGACAGGAGGAAGAGCGACTGGGACAGAATCTGGTGCCCCGACTGGGACTAGAACCTGGTATGCTGGTGCCGCTAGGCGGAGGATTAGCCTATTGAGCTGTGGCGCCGGCCATAAATAAATAATTCTTTAAAAAAAGAGATGACTTGTCACAGAATCCAGGTGATTGTGAACAGATTATTAAGAATTTTAATTAAACCTGGTAGACTAATTTAGAAACTGCATGCAAAAGACTTAGGAGATAAGTCTTTTTTTTTTTTTTTTTTTTTTTTGATTAAGAGAAAGAGTTTATTGGAGGAAACCTGACAGACCAGAGGGAAGTGGCGAAGAAGGAAAAGGGAGTGAAGAGACAGAGAGAGAGACAGACAGACAGACAGACAGAGACAGAGATCAGGAGACCAAGAGAAAGTGAGAGAGACATGTTAGGAACAGGTACTTTTAAACTTTGCCAGGGGTCAGTTAGGGAAGTAGGAGCAGTGAATCCCATTAGGATGGGGGTGAGGCTGACACCAGTGGTTGGGCCATGTGGCCACCTGGCTGCCAGCAATGGGGTGGGGGTGAGAGCTAGAGCCTAAGATGATGTCAGGGTGTAGATTGTGCCATAGATAAGACTGTGCCATTTTACTAACGTTCCTCCCTTTCATTTTTTATAAAGCAAGATTTGTATCAGATACATTAGTCCCAAAATCCAGGAGCAGTAGAGGGATGATGATGTGTCTTTAGAGCCACTTCCTGCAGCCAGGCCAGTCAGAGCACTGGTAGTAGCTTAGCCTGGTACCAGCAGAAACCAGGGCAGCCTCCCAAGCTCCTGATCTATGGTGCATCCACTCTGGCATCTGGGGTCCCATCGCGGTTCAAAGGCAGTGGATCTGGGACACAGTTCACTCACACCATCAGCGGTGTGCAGTGTGACGATGCTGCCACTTACTACTGTGCAGGCGGTTATAGTAGTACTACTGATACCACAGTGTTACAAGCCCGAACGGAAACCACCAGGAAAGCAGAAGTGTGAGGCTGGGCTGCCCAGCTGCTCCTCCTGGGCCCCATCTGCTGAGAGTGATTCTCAGAGCAGCCAGCCTTGAAGGTCCTGCAGGGTTGGGTGGAAGGGGCCAGGGTGACTCCTCTGAGGCTCCCTCCTTTCCTCCTCCTTGGTGGCAGCAGCACAGACATGACCATGTCCCTGCTGTTCTAAAGGAAAACAGTTATTCTTCTTGAGTATTGAAAACCAGAGCATCATTTGGAATTCATTCCGCAAAATTGAAAACAGATATTGCAAGCCAAAATCGTGTAAAAAGAGGTGATTATAAAATTTTATGAAGGAAACCAAGTTCATATCTACAGTTATTTAAAAATATTTATTTGCTCATTGAAAGTCTGTGTTTTACACACAGACACACACATACACACACACGGACCCACACACACACAGAGTTTCATAGAGAGAGTTCCCTTCCATCTGCTGGTCTCTCCTCCAATGGCTGCAGTGGCTGAGGCATTTCCCTGGTAAGACCTGGAGATGGAGCTTCTCTCAGGTCTCCCACATGGGTGCCAGGACTCCAACACTGGAGCCATCCACAGGAGCTTTCCCAGGCCAAGCAGGGAGCTGGATTGGAAGTGGAGCAGCCAAGACTCCCACAGGTGCCCATGGGGGATGCTGGCACAGCTTTTGGTGGCCTTACCCACTACACAAGGCCGGCCCATCATATATCCACAGTTGTGAGAGCATAATGCCACTTCTCACCATTCCTCCCTCCTTCCTCACCTCCACCCTCATCTCTTTTCTTCTTAAGTTTCACATGGACACACGTTCAATTATCACCAGCTTAACCTTTTAGTAAACAAAGAATTCAATGAGGAGTGAGCAGAAAACCACTGTTCCTCAGGAGTCTATACAAGGCTGGGAGTCTCACTCCTCCCGATTCCTCTGTCACTACCTTGGGCTACCAGTGCACTGGCTTCCCCAGGGGGTCACATGTAATTGAGTTGGCTTTCTTTCTATTTTTTTTTTTTTTTGGCAGGCAGAGTGGACAGTGAGAGAGAGAGAGAGACAGAGAGAAATGTCTTCCATTTCCATTGGTTCACCCCTCAATTCCCGCTGCGGCTGGTGCATTGCGGCCCGCGCACCGCACTGATCCAAAGGCAGGAGCCAGGGTGTAGGGCCCAAGGACTTTGGGCCATCTTCCACTGCACTCCCGGGCCACAGCAGAGAGCTGGACTGGAAGTGGAGCAAACGGGAGAGAATCCGGAGCCCTGACCAGGACTGGAACCCGGTGTGCCGGTGCCGCAAGCAGAGGATTAGCCTATTGAGCCACGGCGCCGGCCTGTGTTGGCTTTCAATCCTTGAGTCAGAAGGTCCTCATTTAATCCAAATCAAATAGAATTTCTCATCGAAATGACCAATAATACAGTTTGATTGTTCACACACTATGGTACACAGCTAACAGGATCACAATCTCTTGTAGACATAGAATAAATGGAAAAAAGGAGCAGAGCCCTCTGTCTCATAGATCTCTCATTTTAGTGGTCAGGGAGATAATAAACACACATGTCATGTTGTCCATGTGCTCCCACTCTGCTCCATGGGAGAGGCTGCCTGGGAGCAAGGCCACTGCTCTGGGCAAGGGGGCAGTGGCTGTCCAGGTCCTCTTAGAGCATCGTCCTGTCTCAGCCTAGCCAGGCCAGGGTCAGAGGCAGAGAGAATGAATTGGTCAGTTCAACACTTGTGGTTCCTGAAGAAACAGACTAAGGTGTGGGCTCAGTAATGGTCAGATGTGGGGAGCAATCCGGACTAGACTAAGTTACTCGAATTAGGACTTATTCTATGCATCTGCTCTCCCACAATATGGCGCTGGGAGAGAAGTAAACAGCTTCCGCACAGCTGCCTCCAGTTCAACTAATAAACTGTAGGACTTGCTCCTGATTGGAGGAGAGCAGCGTACTCGGCGTGTGGGCAGCCGAGTTGGGATTGGCGGAGGAGGACTATAAAGGAGGAGAGAGACGGCATGCATCAGGAACATCTATGGGGAACATCTAAGGGAACCCGTGCAGCCCCCGAGAGAACCGGCCGGCGGTGTGCCGCTCCCCTGCGGAAGTGGGGAATGTGGCCAGGGGGAACTGCCCTTCCACGGAGGTGGAAGGGATAGTAGCCAACCCGGGAAGAACCAGCAGCAAACCCGGGGAAGGCCGAGCAGACGAAAGAACAGCGCAGGGTCCTGTGTTGCTCCTCCACGAAGAGGGGGAGCGACAGTCAGACAGCCCAATTGTCCTTTGATTGAGGACAAAGTTGTTAAAATTTCTCTTGTTCCTGTAGCATGAAACCAGGCAACACACAGGTCAGTGGCAAGAATCAGTGCCCTGACACTGGATATAAAAAAAGTGGAGGCCAAGCAGAAGCCCAGAGCCGGAACTGCCCCTGGGTCTCCCCTGTGGGGCAGGAATCCAAGAACTTGGGCCATTTTCTGCTGCCTCCCAGGGTGTGCGTTAGCAGAAATAGGATTAGAAGTGGAGTGATGGGGATTCAAACCAGTCTCTTATGTAAGCTGCTGGCATTGCAAGCGGCAGCTTTGTCTACTGTGCCATGATGTCACTCTACCCTCCTCTCTAGATTTTCTTAAGAATAACATGAGGGTTTCTGGACAGAGGAGAGAGGGAAGTTACTTATCTTGATGTTCCTCAGACCTATGATGAGGCCTTGCACTTTCACTAATCATTTTCTCCTGCATCCTTGACTCAGAACTCTGGCTGCAGGTGGGAGAGTGCACCTGTGTGATCTCTCATCAAAGCACCTGCATTCTCCTTCTAAGTCCTGGTCTCTCTGGAGCCACTTTTTCTGAGGATGTTTATTCTGATCAGTTTCAGGGGTGAATGTGGGACAGATGTCTAACCATCTCAGAGACCATCTCCCTGGTGCAGCGGTCTGCTGTGAGGGGACAATGTGAGGGCATCAGAGGACAAGCAGGTAAAACATTGACCTCAGTCGTAAGTTGTAGACTATTCATTAGAAAAGCGACTTTCTCCTGTAGAATCCCAATGTAATCACGAACAGAATATGTTATCTAGTTACTTTGGGATGTGATACCGCCTGGTAGAAACATCGCACTGCAGGCACACTTGCGCAGCTCTGGTCTGAGCTGGGGCAGCTGGAGACACAGCTCCTGGGCTGAGTTCTGAGCTGCCCTGGGCCCTTCAGCTGGGCACAGCCCTGCCCCGCCCCTGCTCATTTGCATGTCCCCAGAGCACTGCCCACCTCTCTGGGATTTAGGAGCAGGCTGCTCCCGCCCCATGCAGGAGGCAGTGCCAGGCAGGACCCAGCATGGACACCAGGGCCCCCACTCAGCTGCTGGGGCTCCTGCTGCTCTGGCTCCCAGGTAAGGAAGGCCAGCAGCAGGAACGGCCTCAGGCAGTGTGGCCAGAGCTGCCTGTCTCTGCAGGAGCGTCCTCTTAGAACGTGAGGATGAGTGTGGTCTCTGTATTTGTTTCCCTTCTCAGGTGCCACATTTGCTCAAGTGCTGACCCAGACTCCATCCTCCGTGTCTGCAGCTGTGGGAGGCACAGTCACCATCAATTGCCAGTCCAGTCAGAGTGTTAATAACAACGACTTAGCCTGGTATCAGCAGAAACTAGGGCAGCCTCCCAAGCTCCTGATCTATGATGCATCCAAACTGGCATCTGGGGTCCCATCGCGGTTCAGTGGCAGTGGGTCTGGGACACAGTTCACTCTCACCATCAGTGGCGTGCAGTGTGACGCTGCTGCCACTCACTACTCTCTAGGCAGTTATTATAGTAGCACTGGTACCACAGTGATACAAGCCCTAACAGAAACCCCCCAGGAAAGCAGAAGTGTGAGGCTGGGCTGCCCCAGCTGCTCCTCCTGGGCCCCATCTGCTGAGAGTGATTCTCAGATGCAGCCACTCTGGAAGATCCCTGCAGGGTCGGGTGGAAGGGGCCAGGGTGACTCCTCTGAGGTTCTCTCCTTTCCTCCTTGGTGGCAGCAGCACTGACATGACCATGTTCCTAGTTGTTTAAAGGAAAGCAATTATTCTTAGTATCGAAGCTAGAGCATCATTTTAGATTCATAGAGCAAAAGAAAACATTGTAGATATTACAAGGGAATAAGTTTAAATACAGGTGTTTCTAAAAGTTTTATAAAGGATACTAATTTCCTATGTTCTGTTTTTTTATATGTATAGTCTTTTAAAAGATTTATTTGCTTATGAAATCCCATGCTTTAACAGACACACACACAAACACACAAAGTGAAGAGAGTTCTCTTTCATCTGCTGGGTCACTCCTCCAATGCTGAGGCAGTGCCTGGCAAGAGCGGCAAATTGTAACTTCTTTCAGGCCTCTACATGAGTTCGAGAGCTGAAACACTTGTTCCAGCTCCCTGCTGTGGCCTGGGAAAGCAGTGGAAGATGCCCCAAGAACTTGGGTTCCCGCACCCACGTGGGAGACCTGGAAGAAGCTCCTGGCTCCCGGCTTCGGGTTGGCACAGCTCTGGCCATTGTTGACAGGGAGTTAACCACAAATGGAAGACTCTCTCTCTCTCTCTCTCTCTCTCTCTCTCTCTCTCTCTCTCTCTCTCTCTCTCTTCCTCTCCTTCTCTCTCTCTGTACCTCTGACTTTCAGATAAACAAATATATCTTTTAAAAAAAGTAGTGGAGAGGAAGAAGGTATGTATTAACTTTCCTTTGTGGACTTGAGAACAATGAGCCCCTATCACAGCCTCCTAATGGAGTGCAGCTGGAGTGCTCACAACAGTCAAGTCACACAGAGATTCTGTGCAGCCTGCTGTGCTGGGCTTTGCACGGAGAGAGCGGTGTGAGAAGAGGAAAAGAGCTCAGATTAGGAGCTGAAGAGCCTGGTTTAGTCTCAGCGCTGCTGAGTGGGAGAAGACCTGGTGCTCTGGCCTCCTGTTCCCTGTGTCTAGGTGGGAGGGACAGAGGGCTTCCCAGGTTCCTTTTGATGTCAGGCTCTTTGTTATGGGGGTGGAAAAGGTGGAGGAGCAGTGTTGCTGGGAGCTGCAGAGCATCCGAGTGGACAGCAGCGGGCGGGGACCCCGTGGTTCAGAAGAAAGCCCATCTTCAGTTTCCCACCAGGTGCCCACTGTCTTTTTTCCCATCCACTAACAGCAAATGTTAAAGCCGGGTGTCCTTTACAAATTGTGACGAACGCATCCATGTGAGCTGTCAGCTGGGTGTGCAGTGGAAAGGCACTGTGTGTACTGCTTCACAATTTTTTGATTTGTAAATTTAAAGCTATTCTTTAAACAACAACAACAAACTAACTGAGTATCACAGCAAAATCTGAAAAAAAGAAAAAAAATTACCTCTGGTGTGATTTTAGTGTTCATATTGTCCTCCTGATTGTAAGAGGCTGATGGGCATCTGCAAATAAGAAATCAGCCCTGGAAAGAGTCTTTTAAAATTTTGTATGTTTTTATTTTTATTTAAGCAGGAGGGAGGGAGGCAGGGATGGAGAGAGAGAGAAAGAGAGAGAGAGAGATCTTCTGTCCATTGGTTTACACCCCCAAAGGCCAGGCTGAAGCCAGAAGCCCAGGACATATTGCATTAAACTTCCCTGGCTCCTGGCTTTGGCCTGGCCCAGCCCTGGCCATTGTGGGCCATCTGGGGAGTGATCCCTCCCTCTCTCTGCCTCTGTCTCTTCATCTCTGTAACTCTACATTTCAAATGAATAAATTAATAAATCCTTTCTTTAACAAAATAAAAAAGGCCTGAGACTGTAATCTCCCTGCAGCCACTTGCTCAGGGGATACTCCCCCCTCCCTCAGCTTGGAGAATCCCAGTTCAAGTTTATCCAGCTTCTCAGACCAGGAGTCAAACGCAGAGCAGTCTGGATGGGCTGCCTCACAAGCTACTGCCCCTTCCAGGTTTCACACGTTTCTTACAGGGTGGGTGCATGCACTCGTCAGGTTTAAACAGCACGGATTTTGGTGTTGTCAATCACGTCGAGAATCCAGCAGGATACTAGAATAGTTAAGATCTTGGTCATGGATTACGCAGGTGCACTGCATTCCCACACCTGATGTTACCTATGTGCACAAGCAGTGAGGTCGCTCATCATTTTCCCACGATGGCCCTGGGCTGTGAAGCTTCCTCCCCTTAGGGCATAGCAGTCCCCTGGGTCACAGAGTTTGCTGAGAAGCTGTGTTCCTTGGGGGACTGACTGAAAGCAAGAGTTGTATCAGATTACATTAGTCGCAAAAGTCCAGGAGGGGTAGAGGGCTGATGATCTGTCTTTAGAGCTACTTCCTGCTGACATGGGGTGATGAGGTGCTCTCTGCTGACATGGGGCGATGTCTCAAGCCGCTGTCTCCTGGGTGGGGAGCTGAGTATATCCCTGTAGCAGCATTCGGTTGACTGCCAGGTTGCTGAAGTTCTTGGTTCGTTTCCTTATCAACTCCTGTAAAGACTTAAACAGACACGGTAGTATAAAAGACAGTGTAAGAATAGCAACCAATGATCCTAAGAGTGGCATTAACCAGGTAATGAGAGGTTTCACAGAGGAGAGGAAAATGGGGAGGGGGCTCTGGACCCTTGTGAGATCGTTTTGATGGACATGGTTCAAAGCTGATCCCAAGCAACTGGGAGAAAGGCCACTCAACTTTTGTAGGTAGAGGGGTTTGTCTGCAGCGAAATTCTGAACAATCATACAACATCAGGTGGGGGAGAGGCCCATCAATACACACAGGTCAGGAGCAGAGCCATTGATGTTGGAGTAGAGGCTATGATTATAAGGATTGAGGCCCCAGATGTGCTAGTTACTAGAACAAAGGATAGAGTCATTACGAGAGGACCTAAGAGAGCTGCTGTCTAAACCATGGCTGAGTTCTCTGATTGAGAGGCAAATAGAAACTGACAGAAGGGGCTTGATAATAATCAGGTGGGCTTTAAGGCCCTGACAGTTATGAGGCCCAGACCTATCTATCTCTTCACATGGGGTACATCCTAAGAAAGGTGTGAACCTCTTGGAGAATGCACCCTGTTGACTTCCATTACCTAGCTGGCCTGGGAGGAGAGCTGGCCGGGTAAAGGCAGGTGGCATCCCTAACAGGAAACTTACAGTTCTGCCCACAATGTTGTGACCCTACTTGGCCGTCCCCTCAGCAGTGGTGGTCACTTTGGAAACTGGGCTGAGTGAAGGGCCCTTCAGCTTGGAGCCAGCAAGATCTGTGGCTCTGACCTGGGCGTCCTTCGACTCCAGGGCAGGTCCATTTCCAGAGATCCAACTCTTGACTGGCAGAGCTGCCAGGGCTCTTCCTAGCTGACTTCTGCTGAACCCAGGCTTACCACGCTGAAAGTCAGTGCAGTGGACTGGCCTGTTGGGTCTCCTTGAGGGCAGATCACTGTGCAGAGCTGCCCCCTCTCTTTACATTGCTTCTGATCCCTAGCTTTCTTTTCCTCCTGGTTTTTGTCAAAGCAGACCAGAGGATGCAAGTCAAGGAGGTGCTCATGTCCCATCTCTAATCTTCGGTGGCCTCAACTAGAAGCCTAAAGTACAGGCATGTTCTGATAGTGGTTTTCCCTGAGGTAGACAATGCCCATGAGGAAAGCTATGTCCTCACTTTCAAACTTTCTCTCCCTCTGTTTGCTCTGAAAGGGACGTTTTGCCTGTTTATTGTGCCCATGGCGAAGTAAATCCAGCTGTGAAATTACAATTTAAGCTTTCCTTTTGGCTATGCTATTACAGAAATCTGTTAGCCATTCCTTTTATAAGGTCTAATAAATCAAATTGTGCATCTTGGAGAGTCTGTCGGAATAGAGTTAGTTTCCTACCTTGAAAGGAATAGAGAAATGAGAGGACAAGTTGGGCTTAGAATAGAGAAATGAGGGAGCAAGTCCCACATTGCTTACTGACAATAGCACTATCAAAGGAAAACTTAGCAAAGATTTCAACCATTAAATGACAACTGAGGAAACATTTACCAGAAGATCCAATGCCTTCTATAAACTTTAAGAACACATGTATTTGGAAACATCTCTTAAATATCTAACATGGTGTAGCTTGTTTAACCAGCAAATTCAAGCACAAACATAGAGAAACCTTTTTAGTTTTAGTTTCTTTCTACCCACCAACTTAAAATATCTGATACAGAAGTTCAGGTCACATGAATCAAAATGTACCTTTGAGTAATTTTAGCAGTTTAAATTTATGAGCGCTCTTTTATCTATAAGACAATCACAGCAAAGTTCTTAATACATTTTCCCATGTAGACATACAATATGTATGCACATATAGCATTAAAGATAGAACAATAAAACATGGCCGGCATGTGGCTCTCTTGGCTAATCCTCTGCCTGTGGCACCAGCACCCCCAGTTCTAGTCCTGGTTGGGGTGCCGTGTACTAGTCCCGGTTGCTCCTCTTCCAGGCCAGCTCTCTGCTGTGGCCTGGGAGGGTAGTGGAGGATGTCCCAAGTGCTTGGGTTCCTGTACCCGCATGGGAGACCAGGAGGAAGTACCCAGCTCCTGGCTTCTGACTGGTACAGCACTGGCCATAGCGGTCATTAGGGGAGCGAACCAACAGAGGGAAGACCTTTCTCTCTGTCTCTCTATCACTGTCTATAACTCTCTCTCTGTTTCTCTCTCTCTCTCACTATCTAACTCTGCCTTGCCAAAAAAAAAAAAAAAAGAAAAAGAAGAAGAAGAAGAAAACAGTTTTAATAATTGCTTTTAAATCTCTTTAACTGTTTTTTTAAGTTACCATTTGATTCGGATTACTTCCTGCTCTTAGTTACCTGAATTAAGCCTACTTTCTTCCAGGTGGAACCTGTAGTGCATTATTGGCTTCATCTATTTACAGAGCCATCCCAAAGTACTGAATACAGCAGAAGTGGCTGGAAAAAGTCCATCAGAACCTATACAAAACTGTGAATGAAAGAAGCCTTTAAATAGCCATGTTTAAAGTTAGAAACCATGAACCAACAAAAGGCAATTGCTTACTTCACACAGTAGTTTTGAAAGCACCTGTAGGGTTTTACAGAACATTTAACCTTTTAGGCCTTTGGGCCTTTCTCATTAAGATAACCATCATGTCTAATAACACAAGATCATTAGACTTTTTAACTTTAGGACATTTATATCAGTAGCATTTTATATTATTATAAAACTTAAAATTTAGCACCACTTCATATCTTGACAGTACTTCTAGTATAATCCAAATAGCCTGATTGGTTGGTGTCTCTACAAGATGAGAGACATATATCCTTTGCTTTTTCCAGTTGGTTGGGCCCAAACTGGAAAAATCAAAGTCCAACTTTACTGGAAATTTCAGAGTCCACATTCTTTGGAACTTTGATTTTGGATTTTTTGGAATGCCTGTCAAGGATGCCAAGCAGGCTTAAAGTATCTGGTTGAAATAAGATCCTTTACCATCAGGTCATAATATAGACCAAATCTGATCATTGTTACAAGGATATTATTCAAATATTTTAGAATAAGCATATATTTAAATAACCCATGGCTCTTAATAAAACACTCAGCTGTTTCTAAACAATTTGAATTTAACAGAGGTATCAAGAGAACATAACAGATTACTTTAACTCATTGCTTTCACAGAGAATCAGATTCTTTTTTTTTTTTAACTTTTATTTAATGAATATACGTTTCCAAAGTACGAATAATGGATTACTATGGCTTCCCCCCCGTACCGTCCCTCCCACCCACAACCCTCCCCTTTCCCACTCCCTCTCCCCTTCCATTCACATCAAGATTCATTTTCGATTATCTTAATATACAGAAGATCAGCTTAGTATACATTAAGTAAGGATTTCAACAGTTTGCTCCCACACAGAAACATAAAGTGAAAAATAATAGATGATTTTTTTTAATGATGATGAAATCAGATCAGACCTATTGTCATGTTTAATCCCAGTGAGAGTCAAGTTGGGAGTTGATAGTTTCTTTTCTTTTCTTTTCTTTTCTTTTTTTTTTTTTTTTTTTTACAGAGGATCAGTTTAGTATGCATTAAGTAAAGATTTCAACAGTTTGCACCCCCATAGAAACACAAAGTGAAATATATTATTTGAGTACTCGTTATAGCATTAAATCTCAATGCACAGCACATTAAGGACAGAGATCCTACATGAGGAGTAAGTGCACAGTGACTCCTGTTGTTGACTTTACCAATTGACACTCCTGTCTATGGCATCAGTAATCTCCCTATGCTCCAGTCATGAGTTTCCAAGGCTATGGAAGCCCCTTGAGTTCTCCGACTCTTATCTTGTTTAGACAAGGTCATAGTCAAAGTGGAGGTTCTCTCCTCCCTTCAGAGAAAGGTACCTCCTTCTTTGAAGACCTGTTCTTTCAGAATCAGATTCTAATTCTATGTCAAAGAGAAACAGAATAGCTTTTGTATCCCAAATGTCTTTGTTTCATAACCTTCGGTGACTTCCACACACCCTCTCCAACTTACTTGAAATATTCCATCATTTCCATTTCAGTCTAGAATAAACCAGCCATCAGGATGAAGTCATTCTTACAAACCATGTCCTTTCTTTACTCAAAAGAACTCTTTTCTTCTTAACCTTCCTTACCAAACACACATTTCTATACTTGTGATGTTTTCCATCTGCCAATTTTCTTGATTTACATTTTGCAATAACCTGTTAAAATTCCCCACATTAATGCAACAATTTTGAATAAGGTAACACAAATTTCAGCCTGAGTTATTTTAAGCAGTGTTGAACTATTTTTCATGGATAGTTTATGAAAACATATTGGTTCAACAAACCCAAATAGTTCTTCTATAGAATATAACATGCTGGCCGGCGCCATGGCTCAATAAGCTAATCCTCTGCCTTGCGGCGCCAGCATACTGGGTTCTAGTCCTGGTGGGTCGGGGTGCCGGATTCTGTCCCGGTTGCTCCTCTTCCAGGCCAGCTCTCTGCTGTGGCCAGGGAGTGCAGTGGAGGATGGCCCAAGTGCTTGGGCCCTGCACCCCATGGGAGACCAGGGAAGCACCTGGCTCCTGGCTTTGGATCAGCGTGATGCACCAGCTGCAGTGTGCTGGCCACGGCATCCATTAGAGGGTGAACCAATGGCAAAGGAAGACCCTTCTCTCTGTCTCTCTCTCTCTCACTGTACACTCTGCCTGTCAAAAAAAAAAAAAAGAATATAACATGCTAAGTACCAAAGTATACTTTTGGACACATTTTTCTCATTTGTCTTTACCCAATTTAAATTAGTAGTTACACTTATATGACTTAAGATGCTGATGTTATATTATATCTCTTTAAAATTGAAATTGTATTCATCTAAAACAAGTACTAATCACCCATTGTTGTTTCATTGAGTACTGATTACCTAGAAAATTGTTAAAATAAATTGTAAATAAGTTCAGCTAAGTGACAAAGCAATATTTTTAAAGGTACTGATCTTCCTAGATTCAAGGAGAGAAATTTATTCAAACTCAGTGTCTAGTTACAGTTGCTTTTTTCACATCAAAAACACCTTAGGCCCATGGTGTCATAGCCAACAGTCAGCCACTTGGGACTGCCTCTGTAACAAAAGTTCAGGCAGCTGCCAGTCAGTTCCCAAAGTGCTGGTGGGCCAAACGTCGATGCACCAAGGACAAGAAGTGGAGGTCAAAAAAGACTGCTCTGACTCTTGCTCCAAACGCCCTCTCAGTAGCAGCACTTGTAATGGAGATGAAGATGGGGAACCAGAGCAGAGGCCTCCAGGAGCCAAGGTGAGGATGAGGAGCACTGGAAGGATTCGCCAGCATCAGCCGACACATCCCTGCAGGAGGGAAATCACGGGTTTTCTGAGGGGCAGAGGCCCTGGGAGCCAGATATCAAACCTCATCCTGGAAATGGCCGTGACCAAGACAACTGAATGAGTTTTGACATTGGATTTGGGTGTGGGGTGGATGTCAAGTTAAAAAGAAGAATTTCCCTTTTTAAAGAATGATATTGTTGTACCTGCTCCTCAGCTAAAAGAGAGTATTACAAAAGCCAGTAACAGTAGCATGAATTTTATTGAAAATGAGAAGCAACTGAAAGACAAATGAGAGGCAAGGAAACCAATTGGGACCAGTCACCGATCAGGACCAACACTCCTCACCAGAGTGCGGCCCCCAACAGCAGCTTACACAGCTTTTTACAGTATTCTGTCCACCAGGGCTCACAACTTCAAATCGGAACCCTGGCATGCAGTGAACAATAAAAAGGATAACCAGAATATGGTTGTAAGATAACAGCTACCAATAACAAACTCAGGAACAGACCCAAGATATGGTTGTAAGATAACAGTGAGGGACACATTTCAGTCAACCTAGTTCCTGGAATTTGGGCCCACATGGTTTCACAAGATGCACCCTTGGCCGTTAGCAAGCAAAACTAATGTGTACAGAAGCAAGAGATCTGCAATAGGCTTTTAGCCACACTCAGTCCATTGTGATTCTGATTCCACAATATAAGGCTGTCTTTGGAGCCACTTTTTTTCTTTTTTTCTTTTTTCTTAAGGTTGAGTGCCACACTAATAAATGAGAGCTTGACATTTGAGGTCATTTATGTTCTATAAACAGCTTTCAGACACTTGCTGATTTTGCAGCTTTGTGTGATCAGTTTGCAAAGGTTAGAGATAATATAGAAGTGAGAATGACACCCCTTAAAAATTGCATATCTTTAGACATTACTATTAGCACATCCAGAGGGAAGCATAACTTTATTGTCTATTTAAAGCTGTGAGTAGTTAACTCTCTTAACTCCCTCCTTCCCTGGACTACAGCCAACCAGAGCAGCTTTATAAGTAGAAGGGGTTATTGTACGAAGAAAAAAAGTTACCATTGACTGAAACTAAATTGAGATAAAATTAAATACTGTCGCTCCCCCTCTTCATGGAGGAATGACACTAAACCCTGCCTAGGCTTCATATCCGAGTCACGGCACCATTATGTCGCTCCCCGTCTTCGTGGAGGAACGACAAAGGACCCTGCGCTGTTCTTTTGTCTGCTTGGCCCTCCCCGGGTTTGCTGCTGGTTCTTCCCGGGTTGGCTACCGTCCCTTCCACCTCCGTGGAAGGGCGGTTCCCCCTGCCACTTTCCCCACTTCCGCGGGGGAGCGGCACACCGCCGGCCGGCTCTCTCAGGGGCTGCACAGGTGTTCCTCTTAGATGTTCCTGGTGCATGTTGTCTCTCTCCTCCTTTATAGTCCTCTTCCACCAATCCCAACTCTGCTACCCACACGCCGAGTACGCTGCTCTCCTCCAATCAGGAGCAGGTCTTACAGTTTATTGGTTGAACTGGAGGCAGCTGTGTAGAAGCTGTTTCCTCCTCTCCCAGCGCCATATTGTGAGAGAGCAGATGCATAGAATAAGTCTTAATTCCAGTAACTTAGTCTAGTCCAAGTTGCTCCCAGTTGCTCCCCACAAATACAGCCTTTTTCTTCATGGACATTTGTTTTGTTTGAAGTCACCATAAACTCGGTGTTGCATTGCTGTCAGGGGATACCACAGCTTAGCTCGCTTAAAAAATAACTTTTTAGGTCAACTATGGAGTATTGGAAATAACCTATTTCCCCTTAAGGGGTCTTTTCTGCCTTCCTTTGTCTTCCAAGACAACTGTTTGCTACCAAAGTGAATCCGTATTTCCAATGTGCTTCTCTTGGTTTTTGTTTATTAGCTAGTTCTTGCAGGCAGTTCCACTGGAACTTGAGGCAACTCAGAAGGAAGTTGATTCTTTTAAAACAGAAACCACCAACAAAAATATATCTGTACATATTGCTGAAGTACTTGGCTATTTGTTCAATTTTTCAAATGATATAAACAAAAAAAATTAACAATGTATAAAGATGGAAAATGTACTGTCTGTAACTTTGTCTACACATTTAAGTTACTAAGTTGTGAATCATATTTGAATTAAACTCACTATAGATTACATTATTTTTTAAATATTTATTTATTTACTTCAAAGTCAGAGGTACACAGAGAGGAGAGGCAGAGAGAGAGAGAGAGAGAGGTATTCCATCTGCTTGTTTATTCTCCAATGGGCCACAATGGCTGGATCCACGCCAATCTGAAGCCATGAGCCAGGAGCTTCTTCCAGGTTTCCTAGGTGGGTGCAGGGGCCCAAGGACTTCGGCCATCTTCTACTGCTTTCTCAGGCTATAGTAGAGAGCTGGATTTGAAGCGGGGTAGCCATGTCGAACCGGTGCCCATATTGAATGCCGGCATTGCAGGTGGCGGCTTTCCCTACTATACCACAGCGCTGGCTCCTCCAGGTTGTCTTTTTAGCACAATTATATGATTTAATTTAAGAGCATACATATTGACCAGAGGTCTCTCCAAAGCACATTTTAGGCACTGATATATAAAGAAAACAAATCTTCAACATATTGTATGGAGTTCTCACCACATATACTCTGTTAGATTTGTGTTTAGTAGGCCGGTTGTTTTGTATTTGTGTATTGCATAGGACCTCTTTTTTAATTGATAGTTAAACCCATTTTTAAAACATAAGTCTCAGACAAAAAAAATAGTGTAAGGATTTCATGAAAACTCCTGAGATGTTCAAAGTGGAGGCAGCTCCAGACTCTGACTGGGGTCACCACTCCTTGAGCTCTTCTCTAGGTGGCAGCTCCAGAGAAGCAGCCTGCGGGTGTTCCTAATGCTTCCTGCACTTACCTCTAAGTCTAGAATAAGCCCCAGTGAAACAAGGAAATACATATAGAACTGTTAGCTCTTCCATGGTTTTATCATACCAAGATACATGAATTTAACTTAATTTAATGCAAAGTATCCAATTTTTGTCCATTTAACTTGTTAAAATGACATCCTTCTCTTACATACTCATTTCTTGACCCAAATGGAAAAACTTAACTTTAGGTCAAGATGGGAGAGAGATAACTACAATGAATGTCTTTACCAATAAATTTTCAAACAACAAAAAAAGCCAATTTTATGCTTTCCATGTAACATTTTTTAGAAAAAGATTTATTTGCTTGTATGTAAATCAGTAATACACACACACAAATGCAGACAGACAGACAGACAGACACAGACACACAGACACACACACACACACAGAGAGAGAGAGAAAGAGAGAGAGAGAAAGAGAGAGAGAGAGAGAGAGAGAGTTTTCTTCCATCTGCTGTTGCACTCTACAAACAGCTGCAATGGCCAGGTCTCCCATGTGGGTGCTGGGGCCCAGTCACTTGGGACATCTTCAGCTGATGTTCCAGGCCATTAGTATGGAGCTGGATTTGAAGTGGAGCAGCCATGACTCCAACCGGTGCCCATGTGGGTGCTGGCATTGCAGGGGTGGCTTTACCCACTGCACCACAATGCTGGCCTGTCGTGTATATGTTTTAAGAGCATCATGATAGTTCACCATATGCCCCATCCTGCCTCACTCCCACCCTCAGTGCTCTTTTATTTTAAATTTTTATTTCATTTTTTAAAAAATATTTATTTATTTATTTGAAAGTCAGAGTTACACAGAGAGGGGAGAGGCAGAGAGAGAGAGAGGACTTCCATCTGATGGTTCACTCTCCAATTGGCCACAATGGTCGGAGCTGCACCAATCCGATACCAGGAGCCAGGAGCTTCTTCCATTTCTCCCACCTGGGTGCAGGGGCCCAAGGACTTGAGACATCTTCTACTGCTTTCCCAGGCCATAGCAGGAGCTGGATCAGAAGTGTAGCAGCCGGGAATGGAACCATCGTCCACATAGGATGCTGGCACTTCAGGCCAGGACATTAACCCACTGCACCACAGCGCCAGCCCCTATTTTAACTTTTGAAATGAGATACTTTCAATGTACTTAATAAACACTAGCTCAGCCCTTCCTATATAAATAATTCAACACGGAGTAAGCAGAAAACCACTGTTCCTCATCCTAAAGACAAGGCTGTGAGTCTCAATCCCCCCAATCCCACTGTCACTACCAGACCTGAGGTGCACTGACTCCCCCCGGGGGGGTTACAGGTGGAATCATGTCAACTTTCAATCCCTGATGAGCAGTTCTTCATTTAATCTGAGATCAAATAGAAAATTCTCAATGAATTGAACCAATAGTAGTTTCATCGATTGCATGCAATGGCACAGAACTAATGGTATCACAATCTCTTGTAGACATAGACTAAAGTGGAAAAATTGAACAGAGCCTTTTATCTCACAGATCTTCCATTGTACTGGGCAGGGCTGATAATATTCAAACCAATAATGTTCTACCTCTGCTCCTGATATTGGAATTTGAACCCCCCAAAATATAATTTGGGGTGTCATATGATATCATCATATGCTGATTAATAAGTTACCCATATTAATTAGCCCAAGTGGGTTCTTGCCTTATATTTAGAGACGAATTCTGAATACTGGCACAAATGAACAAGGTAGCATGGTACATTTTAAGCTTCTATTTAGTGAGAAAGATGCATAGGAGAGTGAGGGCCCCATCTAAAGGAGAGAGGTAGAGCTGGGTTCATACCAAGTACCAGGAACCAGCCATGTGGAGGAGCATCTAGGACCAGCGCCATGGGGCAAGTGGCCCGAAGGCCACAGGCCATGGAGGCGCAGGGCTGCAGCCAGCTCCCTACTGGCAAGAAGCCAGGGAAGAAAGGGAGGGAAAAAGGCCAGATACACCATGAACCAGGTTTTTAATCCACTTCCAAAGGGGAGTGGTTAATTCACCTGGTTGGCTGGTGGGTGCTCTGGTGTGTCCAGGTAGGGACATGAGGTCACACAGGGGCATGGTGAAGGCGTGGTCTTCCAGCTCACAAACCTAATCAATTTTAACCTGTGTGCCTGCCTGCTTCACTCTCACTCTGCTCCAGATGAGACGCCTCCCTTGGAGCAATGCTATTGCTCGGGGCAAGTGAGAAGTGGGCATCCAAGTCCACTTAGTGCAACCCCCTGTCTCAGCCTAGGCAGGGGCAGAGGCAGATCAGGGGGAATACATTAGGCAGTTCAACATTTGTGTTCCTGGAAAAACAAACTAATTGGAGTCTCATTAATGGTGAAAGCCAAATTGTCCTTTAATGGAGGAAAAAGTGTTTAAAATTTCTCATGTTCCTGTAGCATGGAACCAGGCAACACACAGGTCAGTGGTAAGAGTCAGTGCTCTGACACTGGAGATAGCAAAAAGTGGAGCCCAGTTTGAAGAGAGTGTCTTTTATTGTGTTAACAGTTATTTCTAGTATGTTAATTTTCTTCCATGTTACCATTCTCTACTTTTCCAAAATATTTATTTATTTTCTTGAAACCTGAGCATGGGAGAGAGGTACAGACAGAGAAAGATGGAGAGGGAGAGAGAAGAGAATGCAAGAGAAGAGAAGGGTATGAAAGGGAAGTTCTGTAAGCTGGTCTCTCCACAAATGACTGTAACAGACACTTCCTGGCCAAGCAGAAGCACAGAGCCAGAACTGCCCCTGGTCTCCTCTGTGGGGCAGGAATCCAAGAACTTGGGCCATTTTCTGTTGCCTCCCAGGGTGTGAATTAGCAGAAATAGGGATCAGAAGTGAAAAAGTGGGGATTCAAACCAGTCTCTGATGTAGGCTGCTGGCATTGCAAGTGTCAGCTTTATCCACTGTGCCACAATGCCAGTCCACCCACCTCTCTAGATTTTCTTAAGAAAAGTGTGAACACTTCTGGGCAGAGGAGAGAGTAAAGTTATTTTCTTGATGTTCCTCACACCTATGGTCACTCCTTAAAATTCCCACTTATCTCTTCCTCTTGTACCCCTAACACAAAACTCTGGCTGCAGAAACTTGGGAGGTGAGGTCTCCCAGTAGAAGCATGCTCACTGCAGGTAAACTTGTGCAGCCCTGGTCTGAGCTGGGGCAGATGGAGATACAGCCCCTGGGCTGAGTTCTGAGATGCCCTGGGCCCTTCAGCTGGGCACAGCCCTGCCCTGCCCCTGCTCATTTGCATGTCCCCAGAGCACCGCCCACCTCTCTGGGCATTTAGGAGCAGGCTGCTCCCGCCCCATGCAGGAGGCAGTGCCAGGCAGGACCCAGCATGGACACGAGGGCCCCCACTCAGCTGCTGGGGCTCCTGCTGCTCTGGCTCCCAGGTAAGGAAGGCCAGCAGCAGGTACGGCCTCGGGCAGTGTGGCCAGGGCTGCCCGTCTCTGCAGGAGCGTCCTCTTAGAACGTGAGGATGAGTGTAGTCTCTGTGTTTCTGTTTCCCTCCTCAGGTGCCACATTTGCAGCCGTGCTGATCCAGACACCATCCCCCGTGTCTGTAGCTGTGGGAGGCAAAGTCACCATCAATTGCCAGTCCAGTCCGAGTGTTTATAGTAACTACTTATCCTGGTTTCAGAAGAAACCAGGACAGCCTCCCAAGCTCCTGATCTACGAAGCATCCAAACTGGCATCTGGGGTCCCACCGCGGTTCAGCGGCAGTGGATCTGGGAAACAGTTCACTCTCACCATCAGCGGCGTGCAGTGTGACGATGCTGCCACTTACTACTGTCAAGGCGAATATAGTAGTAGTACTGAAACCACAGTGTTACAAGCCCTAACAACAACCCCCCAGGAAAGCAGAAGTGTGGTGCTGGGCTGCCCCAGCTGCCCTTCCTGGGCCCCATCAGCTGAGAGTGATTCTCAGAGCAGCCAGGCTTGAAGGTCCTGCAGGGTCGGGTGGAAGGGGCCAGGGTGACTCCTCTGAGGCTCCCTCCTTTCCTCTTCTTGGCAGCAGCAGCACAGACATGACCATGTCCCTACTGTTTTAAGGAAAGCAATTATTCTTCTCGAGGATTTGAGCTAGAGCATCATTTGGGATTCATAGATCAAAAGAGAGAGAACACTGTAAGTATTGGATGGAAAAATTTTAATTACAGGTGATAATAATATTTTATGAAGGCAACCAATTTCATAGCTACAAATATTTAAAAATATATATTTGCTTATTTTAAGTCTATGTTTTTCACACATACCCCCCCACAAAGACACAGCCCCTCCCCCCCCCCCCACAGTTTCATAGAGAGAGTTCTCTTCCATCTGCTGGTCTCTCCTCCAATGGCTGCAGTGGCTGAGGCAGTTCCCTGGTAAGACCTGGAGATGGAGCTTCTCTCAGGTCTCCCACATGGGTGCCAGGACTCCAACACTGGAGCCATCTACAGGTGCTTTCCCAGGCCAAGAAGGGAGCTGGATTGGAAGTGGAGCAGCCAGGACTCCCACCGGTGCCCATGTGAATGCCTGTGCTGCCTTTGACTGCCTTACCCACTGCACAAGGCTGGCCCATCATATCCACATTTGTGAGAGCATAGTACCTCTTCCCACCATGTCTTCCCTCCTTCCTCATTCCCTCCTCCACCTTTTTCTTGTAAGTTTTACTTGGACATATGTTCAATTCATTACCACCAGCTTAACCTTCCAGTAAACAAAGAATTCACTGAGGAGTAGGCAGAAAACTACTGTTCCTCTAGAGTCTAGACAAGGCTGAGTCTCATCCTCCCATTCCCTCTGTCACTGCCAGACCTGAGATCACGAGATTCCTCCCCAGGGGCACTGCCATTGTTCAGAGCAAGCGGGCAGTGGGTGTCCACTCCACGTAGTGCATCCTCCTGTGTCAGGGGCAGAGGCAGAGCAGAGGGATCTTATCGTTCAATTCAACACTTGTGTTACATGAAAAAATAACTAATTTTAGTCTCACTAATGGTCAGATGGCTGAATTGTCCTTTGATAGATGTAAAAGGTTTTAAATTTCTGAAATTCCTGAGGAATGAAACCAGCCAAAACACAGGTCAGTGAGAGACTTTGCCCAGGGATCCGGCACTGTGGCCTCACTGCTAAAGCCACCGCCTGCACTGCTGGCATCCCATATGGGTGCAGGATCAAGTCCTGGTTGCTACCTCAGATTTGGATCTCTGCTATGGACTACAGAAGCAGCAGAAGATGGTCCTTGGGCCTCCACAACCTGCATGGGAGACCCAGAGAAAGCTCCTGGCTCCTGGCTCCGGATCAGCTCAGCTCTGCCCGCTGGGGCCAATTGGGGACTGAACTAATAGATGGAAGACCTCTCTCTCTCTCTCTCTCTCTCTCTCTCTCTGCTTCTTCTCTCTCTGCTTCTCTGCCTCTCCTTCTCTCTGTGTGTTACTCTACTTTTCAAATCAATAACTCAATCTTAAAAAAAAAAAAAGATTCAGTGCCCAGACACTAGATAGAAAAAAGGGGAACCCAGTGTTGGAAGGGTGTCTTTCACTGTGGTTAATACATACGTCTAGTGAAGATAATTTTCTTAAATGCAATAATTTCTATTTTCAAAATATATATTTATTCACTTGAAAGACCAAGCATTGGTGAAAGGTAAAGTCAGAGGGACTGAGAGGGAGAGGAGAGAGAGAAAGAAGGAGAGAGAGAGAGAGAGAGAGAGAGAGAATCTTCCACATGCTGGTAGTTTCCCGGATGACCCTGTCAGCTGAAGCTGGGTTAGGCCGCAGTCCAGAGCACAGAACTCCATTTAGGACTCCCAGTGTGTGGCAGGATCCAAGCACAGTCATTTCTATAAATGATAGCCCTTGCTTTTTTTTCTATTTATTTGTCCTTTATGTCACACCAGGCCATTAGGGAATAAGAGAAAATAGAAGCCGCCCTGGCCTCATTGACGTCCATCAGTACCACACCGATGAGCTGCTCAGCTTCTCCAGGTTCTGGGCTGTGCAAGCCCTGCAGCCCCTGTCACAGGTGGAGCAGCAGCAGCAAAGCTGGTCTGAGCCGTGAGGAGAGTGTGGACCTCTACCCACACTGGTCCTCTCTCTGCTGAGACCCCAGAGAGACATTCTTGGTAGGCGACCTGTGAAACCAGGGTCTGATGTGGACACCTGGGGACATTGCACCTGTGTGCAGGTGCTGAGGGGTTGTAGAGAATTCTCCCATCTGACTGCATCTAAGCAGGCAGGATGGGTTGCCCTAAGTCGAATGGTGAGTAAGTGCAGGTAGCTAATTCTAAGATGTTAGCAAACTCTCCAGAAAAAAGACTTTCTCCTACAGAATGCCGACATAACCATGAATACACTACATCATCAGGTCATTCAGTTCACCTAATGTTTTTGCAAGTGTCCTTCAGTGACTTTGTGATTTTAATGTCTCCCGATAGAAGCACCCTCACTGCAGGGAAACTTGTGCATCCCTGGTCTGAGCTGGGGCAGATGGAGATACAGCCCCTGGGCTGAGTTCTGACTACCCTGGGCCCATGAGCTGGGTACAGCCCTGACCCAACCCTGCTCATTTGCATGTCCCCAGAGCACCGCCCACCTCTCTGGGCATTTAGGAGCAGGCTGCTCCCGCCCCATGCAGGAGGCAGTGCCAGGCAGGACCCAGCATGGACACGAGGGCCCCCACTCAGCTGCTGGGGCTCCTGCTGCTCTGGCTCCCAGGTAAGGAAGGCCAGCAGCAGGAACAGCCTGGGGCAGTGTGGCCAGCGCTGCCCATCTCTGCAGGAGCGTCCTCTTAGAACGTGAGGATGAGTGTGGTCTCTGTGCTTCTCTTTCCCTTCTCAGGTGCCACATTTGCCCAAGTGCTGACCCAGACTGCATCCCCTGTGTCTGCAGCTGTGGGAGGCACAGTCACCATCAATTGTCAGTCCAGTCAGAGCGTTTATGGTAACAACTGGTTAGCCTGGTATCAGCAGAAACCAGGGCAGCCTCCCAAGCTCCTGATCTATCTGGCATCCACTCTGGCATCTGGGGTCCCATCGCGGTTCAAAGGCAGTGGATCTGGGACACAGTTCACTCTCACCATCAGCGGCGTGCAATGTTACGATGCTGCCACTTACTACTGTCAAGGCGGTTATTATAGTAGTAATGCTGGTACTACAATGTTAGAAGCCCTAACGAAAACCACCCAGGAAAGCAGAAGTGTGAGGCTGGGCTGCCCCAGCTGCCCCTCCTGGACCCCATCTGCTGAGAGTGATTCTCAGAGCAGCCAGGCTTGAAGGTCCTGCAGGGTCGGGTGGAAGGGGCTAGGATGACTCCTCTGAGGCTCCCTCCTTTCCTACTCCTTGGCACCAGCAGTTCAGACGTGACCATGACCATAATGTTTTAAAGGAAAGCAATTATTCTTTCTGAATAATCTGTTAGCATCATTTGGGATTCACAGAACAAAAGATATAACATTATAGATATTCCATGGAAAAACATTTTATTTTTTCTATATTTATTTATTTGTGTGTCAGAGTTACACAGAGAAGGAGAGGCAGAGAGGGAGATCTTCCATCGGTTGGAAAACTCCCCACTTGGCCACAATGGCCAGAGCTGCATCAGTCCGAAGCCAGGAGCCAGTTGCTTCTTCCATGTCTCCCATCCTGGTGCAGGGGCCCTATGACTTGGCCATCTTCTTCTGTTTTCCCAGGCCATAGCAGAGAGCTGGATGGGAAGTGGAGCAGCTGGGTCTCAAAATGGCTCTGCTATGGATGCCGACAATGCAGGCTGTGGCTTTACCCGCAATGCCACAGTGCCTGCCCCACACTGACATTTTCAATGTAGTATATAAATACTAGCTCAGCCCTCCACTATATAGAAAATTCAGCACAGAGTAGCAGAAAAAAACACTGTTCCTCAAGAGTCTAGACAAGGCTGTGAGTCTCAATCCTCCCAGTCCCTCTGTCACTACCAGACCTGAGGTGCACTAGCGCCCCCGGGGGTCCATGATGGAATCACATCAGCTTTCAATCCCTGATAGGGCAGTTTTTCATTCAATGCAAAATCAGATAGACAATTCTCATAGAAATGAAACAACAGTGGCTTCATTGTTTGTACACAAAGGTACACGGCTGACAGTATCACAAACTTTAGTAGACGTAGAACAAATGGAAAAAAATCGAAGAGTGCTCCTTATATGCAAACTTATTTTTTACCCCTGCTCCCATGTGCTTCAAGTGAGATCCTCCCTGGACACTGCCATTGCTGGGGGCACGTGGGCAGTGGGTGTCCAGTCCACCTAGTGCATCCTCCTCTCTCGGGCACAGACAGAGTTAGAGGCAGAGGGATCGAATCGGGTAGTTCCACACTGTGTTTCCTGAAAAAATACACTAATTGTAGTCTCAGTAATGGTCAGACAACCAAATCTTACTTCGATTTAGGAAAAAGCTTCTTAAATGTCTCCAATTGCTGTAGCATGAAACCAGCCAACACACAGGTCAGTGGAAGAATCAGTGCCCAGACACTGGATGTTAAAATAATGGAGCCCACGGTGCTGTGGCGCAGTGGGTTAAAGCCCTGTCCTGAAGTGCCGGCATTCCATATGGAGCTAACTCAGTCTCAGCTGCTCCTCTTGTGATCCAGCTCTCTGCTATGGGCTGGCATAGCAATAGAAAATGGCCCAAGTCTCTGGGCCCCTGAACCCAGGTGGGAGACCCAGGAAAACCTCCTGGCTCCTGGATTCGGATTGGTGCAGCTCTGGCCATTGCAGCCATTTGGGGAGTGAACCAGAAAATGGAAGACCTCTCTCTCTGTCTCTAGCTCTAACTCTTTCAAATAAATGAAATCAATGTTAAAATAAAGATCTCAGTTTTAGAGGGTGTTTTGTACTGTGGTGAATACTTATTTCTAATAAATATAATTTAGATAACTTCATAAATGTTAACATTTTCCGTGTTTCAAAATATTTATTTATTTACTTATATGACTGAGCACTGGGAAGAGGCAAAGCCGGGGTTGGGGGGTTTTGTAAGCTGCTTTCCCCATAAATGGCTGTAACAGTGAGTTCTTGGCCAAATAGAAGCCCAGAGCCAGAACTGCTCCTGGTCTCCCCAGTGGGGCAGGGATCCAAGATTGGGACATTTTCTAGTGCCTTCCAGGGTGTGCATTTTAAAGAAATGGGATCAGCAGTGGAGCATGGGGAATCAAACCAGTCTCTGATGTAGGCTGCTGGCATTGCTAGTGGCAGCCTTATCCACTGTGCCATGATGCCAGCCTTCCCTCCTCTCGGATTTCTTTCTTTATTTTTTTATTTGAAAGTCAGCGGCAGAGAGAGAGATGTCTCCCATCCTCTGGTTCACTCTCCAGATGCCTGCAATCGCTGGAGCTGGGCCAATCTGAAGACAGGGCCAGGAACTTCGTTTGGGTCTCCCAATGGGTGCAGGGACGCAAGGACTTGGGCCATCTTCTACCGCTATTTCAGGCCATAGAGGAGCGCTGGATCGGAAGAGAACCAGGCGGGGCTAGAACCAGTGCCCATACAGGATGCAAGTGCTTGAGGCCAGTGTTTTAACCCTCTGATTCACAGTGCTGGCCCCCTCTGCGGATTTCTTAAGAAAAGTGTGAACGTTTCCAGACGGGGGAGGGAGGGAAGATATTTTTCATGATGTTCCTCAGACCTATGGTGACTCCTTCAAACTCACATTTCTGTTTTCCTCCTGTATCCTTGACTCAGAACTCTGGCTGCAGATGGGAGAGAACACCACTGTGATCTCTCATCTAAGCACCTGCGTTCTCCTTCTGAGTCCTGGTCTCTGGCAGCCTCTTGCTATGAAGATGTTTATTCTCAGTCAGTGCAGAGGTGAGTGTGGGACATTTTCTTGTCTCTCAGAGACAATTTCTCTGGTGCAGCAGTCTGCTGTGACGTGACAATGTGAGGATATCAGAGAGGCATCAGATAAAGACATGGACCTCAGCCTTCAAGTGTTCACTATTTATTAGAAAAGAGACTTTCTCCTCCAGAATCCCAATGTAGAAAAAAAACAGATTACGTTATCTTGTCTTCCAGTACATTTAAAGTTTTTGAAAGTGTCCTTCAGTGACTTTGGGATGTTATGTCTCCCAGTAGAAACATGGGGACTGCAGGTAAACTTGTGCAGCCCTGGTCTGAGCTGGGGCAGCTGGAGACAAAGCCCCTGGGCTGAGTTCTGAGCTGCCCTGGGCCCTTGAGCTGGGCACAGCCCTGCCCCGCCCCTGCTCATTTGCATGTCCCCAGAGCACCGCCCACCTCTCTGGGCATTTAGGCCCAGGCTGCTCCCACCCCATGCAGGAGGCAGTGCCAGGCAGGACCCAGCATGGACACGAGGGCCCCCACTCAGCTGCTGGGGCTCCTGCTGCTCTGGCTCCCAGGTAAGGAAGGCCAGCAGCAGGAATGGACTCGGGCAGTGTGTCCAGGGATGCCGGTCTCTGTAGGAGTGTCCTCTTAGAACATGAGGATAAGTGTGGTCTCTGTGTTTCTGTTTCCCTCCTCAGGTGCCACATTTGCCCAAGTGCTGACCCAGACTCCATCGCCTGTGTCTGCAGCTGTGGGAGGCACAGTCACCATCAATTGCCAGGCCAGTCAGAGTGTTTATAACAACCGCTTAGCCTGGTATCAGCAGAAACCAGGGCAGCCTCCTAAGCTCCTGATCTATTCTGCATCCACTCTGGAATCTGGGGTCCCATCGCTGTTCAAAGGCAGTGGATCTGGGACACAGTTCACTCTCACCATCAGCGGCGTGCAGTGTGACGATGCTGCCACTTACTACTGTGCAGGCGATTATAGTGGTTATATTTGCCACAGTGATACAAGCCCTAACAAAAACCCCCCAGGAAAGCAGAAGTGTGAGGCTGGTCTGCCCCAGCTGCCCTTCTGGGCCCCATCTGCTGAAAGTGATTCTCAGAGCAGCCAGGCTTGAAGGTCCTGCAGGGTCAGGTGGAAGGGGCCAGGCTGACTCCTCTGAGGTTCCTTCGTTTCCTCCTTCTTGGAAGCAGCAGCACAGACATGACCATGTCCCTACTGTTTTATAGGAAAACAATTATTCTTGCTCAGTAATTGAAGTTATAGCATCCTTTAAGATTTATATACCAAAGAGAAAACATTATATATATTACAAGGAAAAATATTTTAAATACTGCTGATTATAAAATTTTATAAAGGATTCCAATTTCATATGTAAGGTTTTTAGTTTTTTATAGTTACAGTTTTTAAGTGATTTATTTATTATTGAAAGCACATGCTTTACACATACCACACACACACCTACACTCCTCTCTCTCACATACACACACACACACACACACACAGGGAGAGAGAGAGTTCTCTCCCATCTGCTGGTTCACTCCTCAATGGCTGCACTGCTGAGGCTGTGCCTGGCAAGAGCCGGGACATGGAACTTCTTTCAGGTCTCCCACATGGTTCCAGGACTGAAACACTTGTTCCATCCATGGGTGCTTTCCCAGGCCATTAGCAGGGAACTCGCTTGGAAGTGGAGCAGCCAGGACTCCCACCGGTGCCCATGTGGGATGCTGGTGCTGCATGCGGCAGCTTCACCCACTGCACAAACCAGCCCACGGTACCCCCAGTTGTGAGAGCATAATGCCACTTCCCACCATGTCCTCCCTCCTTTCTCAAACCATCTCCACTCTTCTTTTTTTATTTGTCTTTTAAATTTTACAATGACAAACTTTCCATTTACTTGATAATCACCAGCTTCACCCTCCACTAAACAAAGAATTCAACAGGGACTAGCAGAAAAAACACTGTTCCTCAAGAGTCTAGTCAAGGAATGAGTCTCTTCCTCCCAGTCCCTCTGTCACTACCAGACCTGAGGTGCTCTGGCGCCCCCTGTGGCTCACAGGTGAAATCGCATCTGCTTTCAATCCATGCTTGAGCAGTTCTTCATTCAACCCAAAATCAATTAAAAATTCTCATCTTATTGAACCAATAGTAGCTTCATTGTTTGCACACAGTGGCTCAAAACGACAGCATCACAATATCCTAGGCATAGAAGAATTGTAAAAATCGAACATATTCCTTCATCTCATAGATCTCTCATTTTAGTGGGCAGGACAGATAATAGCAAACATATAACATTCTACCTCTGCTCCCACTCTGGGCCATGGGAGAGGCCTCCCCTGGACACTGCCATTGCTTGGGACAGGTGGGCAGTGTGTGTCCAGGTCCACTTAGTGCATCCTCCTGTGTTGGGGCAGAAGCAGAGGGAATGAATCAGGCAGTTCAACTTTTGTGTTTGCTGAAGAAGTAAGCCAATTGTAGTCTCAGTAACGGTCAGACAGAAACTTTGTCCTTTGATTGAGGAAGAAGCTTTTTCAGTTTCTCCAATTGCTGAGGGGTGAAACCAGCCAACACACAGGCCAGTGGAAGTATCAGTGCCTGGACACTGGAGATAAAAAAGAGAAACTCAGTTTAGCAAGGGTGTCTTGTCCTGTGGTTAATATTTATTTCTAGTGAAGATAATTTTCTTAAATGTTAACCTTTTCCATTTTTGATGTATTTATTTATTTACTGAAAAGACCGAGCATCAGTGAGAGGCAAAGGCAGAGAGAGAGAGAGAGAGAGAGAGAGAGAGAGAGAGAGAGAGAATCTCCCATGTGCTTGTCCTTCCCCAGATGGGGCTGCACAAGGCCAAGCCCAGAGCCGAGAATTCCACCTTGTACTCTCGGTGTGTGCCAGGGATCCGAGTACAGCTGTTCCCCTCAAAGTGTGTTCTATCTGTTGCGATTTTATATCACACCAAGGCCATTAGGGAAATAGAGAAAGCAGAAGCCGCCCTGGCCTCAGTGACGTCCACCAGAACCACACCGAGGAGCTGCTCAGCTTCTCCAGGTTCTGGGCTGTGCAAGCCCTGCAGCCCCTGTCACAGGTGGAGCAGCAGCAGCAAAGCTGGGCTGAGCCGTGAGGAGAGCGTGGACCTCTACCCACACTGGTCCTTTCTCTTCTGAGACCCCAGAGAGACATTCTCTGTAGGAGACCTGTGCAACCTGGGTCTGATTGGACACCTGGGGACATGGCACCTGTGTACATGTACTGAGGGATTGGAGAGAATTCTCCTATCTTAATGCATCTGAGAAGGCAGGGAGGGTTACCCATAACCTCATGATGAGCAGGTGCGGGTGCTGGATTTGAGCTCAGGTCTCTATAACTTTAAATCCATTCCTTCCACATGCCCGAGTTCATCCCATGGCTGAGGCCAGAGTTTAAAATAACACAGGAGACAAGCACAGGATGGGGCAGGACACACAGCTCCTCACTGTCTCTGCCTCACTTCATGGGGACACAAATTTGCCATCCAGTCCCTCCTGCAGCTGTGCCCCCGACTGCCATTCTCTCAGAGCCTCCTCAACCCCAGGGGACTGCATGTCAGTGTGGGGCAGGGCCTCCTCTGCATCCCAGACTGTTTCCTCTCCTCCTCCGTCCCTTCTCATCCCTCCACTCATCCTAACTCTCATGTCCCTGCAACACCAATTTCTCCGCTCCGTACGGGAACAGATCAAACAATCGAAGCCTCCTCCTCCACTCTCATCTTTGATAGCTGACCCTGCGGCTGTCACATACCTATACTGACAGGAGGTCATCAAGATACTTACCCAACAGATTCTCTCTCAGAGGCACTGTGTGCTCGCTCAGCTTACAGTCAGCTGTTCTCTGTGTGCTGTAGAATGGACCCCACGTGAGAACACAGTGACATTGGGAGGATATCAGAGCCCAGCCACTCACTCAAAAGGGAAAAGACACTGACTTCACCTTCCAAGGAGAGACCAGCTGTTCTCTAGAGAAAAGGACTTTCTCCTACAGATCCCAACCTAACCATGAATACATTACACCATCAAGTCATTCAATTCACTTAAAGTTTTGGCAAATGTCCCTCAGTGACTATGGGAGGTATCTTCTCCCGGTAGAAGCATTCGCACTGCAAGTAAACTTGTGCAGCCCTGGTCTGAGCTGGGGCAGCTGGAGACACAGCCCCTGGGCTGAGTTCTGAGCTGCCCTGGGCCCTTCAGCTGGGCACAGCCCTGCCCCGCCCCTGTGGATTTACATGTCCCCAGAGCACCGCCCACCTCTCTGGACATTTAGGAGCAGGCTGCTCCTGCCCCATGCAGGAGGCAGTGCCAGGCAGGACCCAGCATGGACACGAGGGCCCCCACTCAGCTGCTGGGGCTCCTGCTGCTCTGGCTCCCAGGTAAGGAAGGCCAGCAGCAGCAACGGCCTCGGGCTGCCCGTCTCTGCAGGAGTGTCCTCTTAGAATGTGAGGATGAGTGTGGTTTCTGTGTTTCTCTTTCCCTTCTCAGGTGCCACATTTGCCCAAGTGCTGACCCAGACTCCATCTTCCACGTCTGCAGCTGTGGGAGGCACAGTCACCATCAATTGCCAGTCCAGTCAGAGTGTTTATGATAACAACTGGTTAGCCTGGTATCAGCAGAAACCAGGGCAGCCTCTCAAATGCCTGATCTACAGGGCATCCAATCTGGCATCTGGGGTCCCATCGCGGTTCAGTGGCAGTGGATCTGGGACACAGTTCACTCTCACCATCAGCGGTGTGCAGTGTGACGATGCTGCCTCTTACTACTGTCAAGGCGGTTATTATAGTAGTAGCGCTGGTACCACAGTGTTATAAGCCCTAACAAAAACCCCCAGGAAAGCAGAAGTGTGGTGCTGGGCTGCCCCAGCTGCCCCTCCTGGGCCCCATCTGCTGAGAGTGATTCTCAGAGCAGCCAGGCTTGAAGGTCCTGCAGGGTCGGGTGGAAGGGGCCAGGCTGACTCCTCTGAGGTTCTGTCCTTTCTTCCTCCTTGGTGGCAGCAGCACAGACATGACCATGTCCCTACTGTTTTAAAGGAAAACCTTATTCTCTCTGATTATTCAAAGCCTGAGAATCATTTTAGATTCATAGAGCAAACGAAAAAAACATTATAGATATTACAAGAAAAAATATTTTAAATACTAGTGATTAGAAAATTTTATTAAGGATGCTTATTTCATATGTAGAGTTTTTTTTATATATACAGTTGTTTAGAATTATTTGCTTATTTAAAGTCTGTGTTTTACACACACACACACACACACACACAGAGTTTCAGGGAGAGAGTTCTCTTCCATCTGCTGGTTCACTCCTCCATGGCTACACTGGCTGAGGCTGTGCCTGGCAGAGCTGGGACATGGAACTTCTTTTAGGTCTTCCATGTGGGTGCCAGGGCTGAAACACTTGTTCCATCTGCTGGTGCTTTCCCAGGCCATTAGCAGGGAGCTCGTTTGGAAGTGGAGTAGCAGGACTCCAATGGTGCGCATGTGGGATGCTGGCGCTGCATGCTGTGGCCTTACCCATTGCACAATGCCAGCCCATCCTATCCTCGATGTGAGAGCATAATGCCACTTCCAGCATGCCCTCCTTTCTTCCTCACCTCCACCCTTTTCTCTTTTACCTTTAAGTTTTACTTGAACATATGTTCAATTTATTCCCACCAGCTTAACCTTCCAGTAAACAAAGAATTCCACCAGGAGCGAGCAGAAAAACCACTGTTCTTCAAGATCTAGACAAGGCTGTGAGTCTCAATCCTCCCAATTCCTCTGTTACTACCATATCTGAGGTGCACTAGCGCCCCCGAGGGTCCATGATGGAATCGCATCAGCTTTCAATCCCTGATAGGGCAGTTTTTCATTCAAGCAAAATCAGATAGACAATTCTCATAAAAATGAAACAATAGTGGCTTCATTGTTGTACACAATGGTACACGGCTGACAGTATCACAAACTTTTGTAGACGTAGAATAAACGGAAAGAAATTGAACAGAGCTCTTATCTCATAGATCTTTCATTTTAGTGATCAGGGCAAATAAGCAAACACATGTTTTACACCTGCTCCCATGTGCTTCAACTGAGATCCTCCCTGGACACTGCCATTGCTGGGGGCATGTGGGCAGTGGGTGTCCAGGTCCACCTAGTGCATCCTCCTGCCTCAGGCAGCAGCAGAGTTAGAGGTAGAAAGTCGAATCAGGCAGTTCCACACTGTGCCTCCTGGAAAGATACACTAATTGTAGTCTCAGTAATGGTCAGATGGCCAAATAGTCCTCCGAGTGAGGAAAAAGCTTCTTAAATATCTCAAGTTGCTGTAGCATGAAGCCAGCCAACACTGATGTCAGTGGAAGAATCAGTGCCAGACACTGGATGTGAAATTTTAGAGCCTACGGCGCTGTGGCGCAGTGGGTTAAAGCCCTGTCTGAAGCACGGCATTCCATATGGAGCTAACGCAAGTCTCAGCTGCTCCTCTTGTGATCCAGCTCTCTGCTATGGGCTGGCATAGCAATAGAAGATGGCCCAAGTCTCTGGGCCCCTGCACCCAGGTGGGAGACCCGGAAAAACCTCCTGGCTCCTGGATTGGGATCGAATCAGCTCTGGCCATTGCAGCCATTTGGGGAGTGAACCAGCAGATGGAAGACCTCTGTCTCTGTCTCTACCTTTCTCTGTAACTCTTTCAAATGAATGAAATAAAATAAAAAAAAAATTAGATCCCAGGGTGTTTTGTACTGTGGTGAATACTTATTTCTAATAAATATAATTTAGATAATTTTTATAAATGTTAGCATTTTACATGTTTCAAAATATTTATTTATTTACTTGTAAGACTGAGCATTGGAGAGAGGCAAAGCCGGGAGGGGGTGGGGGGTTCTGTAATCTGGTCTCTCCACAAATGGCCGTAACAGTGAGTTCCTGGCCAAGCAGAAGCCCAGAGCCAGAACTGCCCCTGGTCTCCCCTGTGGGGAAGGAATCCACGAACTTCGGCCATTTTCTGCTGCCTCCCAGGGTGAGCATTAGCAGGAAATGGAATCAGAAGCGGCGCAGTGGGATTCAACCCAGTCTCTGATGTAGGCTGCTGGCATTGCAAGTGGCAGCCTTAACCACTGTGCCATGATGCCAGCTTTCCCTCTCTCCAGATTCCTTTTTTTATTTTATTTGAAAGTCAATTTGCAGTGAGAGGCAGAGAGAGAGAGAGAGAGGTCTTTCATCTGCTGGTTCATTCTCCAGATGTCTACAATCGCTGGACCTGCACTGAACTGAAGACAGGAGCCAGGAGCTTCTTTTGGGTCTCCCACGTGGGTGCAGGGGCCCAAGGTCTTGAACCATCTTCTACCGCTATCCCAGGCCATAGAGGAGCACTGGATCAGAAGAGAGCAGGTGGGGCTAGAACAAGTGCCCATATGGGATATCAGTGCTTCAGACCAGTGCTTTAACCATCTGAGCCACAGCGCTGGCCTCTTCTCCGGATTTCTTAAAAAATGTGTGAACATTTCTGGACAGGGGAGGGAGGGAAGTTATTTTTCTTTTGTTTCTCATAATTATGGAGATTCCTTGAAACTCACACTTCTGTTTTCCTCCTGCATCCCTGACTCAGAACTCTGGCTGCAGAAGGGAGAGCCCACAAGTGTGATCTCTCATCTAAGCACCTGCGTTCTCCTTCTGAGTCCTGGTCTCTGGAGCCGCTTGTTTTGAGGATGTTTATTCTGACTCAGTTTCAGAGGTGAGTGTCGGACAGAAGTCTCATCTCTCAGAGACCATCTCCCTGGTGCAGTGGTCTGCCATGACGTGACAATGTGAGGGCATCAGAGGACAAACAGGTAAAGACAAAGACCTCAACCTTCAAGTGTTCACTGTTCCCTAGAAAAGCGACTTCCTCCCCCAGAATCCCAATGTAATCATGAATAGATTATGCTATCTCATCTTCCAGGTCATTTAAAGTATTTGAAAGTTTCTCAGAGACTTTCGGATGTGACATCTCCCGGTAGAAGTTTTACCGGAGAAATTGCAGGGTTCTTGTCTTCGCGCAAGAAATAATTCAGTGTGAGACAGAGAGTAGTGGGAGGTAAAATAGCAAGGTTTATTAGGGAAGGGAAATCCGTAAGGATGGATGGGCACCTCTCCAGACAGAGCCTGAGAGGGTGCCCAGTCATTCAGACTGGGGGAGGGGAAGGAGCGAGGTCACATGGTTGAGTGGAGAGATTACACCTGGCCAGACCAGACAGGCTGCTCCGCAGAGAGGCAGAGGGCTGAACATGCCGTCCGGTTGAGGCCGGGGGTTTTTAAGGAGATGAGTCTCTGTCTTCACACATTTCCTCCTGAAACAAAGGATTTTATGGCTGTAAATATTAAGAAGCTCCTAGCTGAGTGTTCCCTTGAAAGTATCAGACAGGAGGAAGCCTAGCTGGCACCATCCTGGGTTCAGAGAAAGGGTGAGAATGACCCTCTAGAGAATGGGGATCTGGAGCAGGGTATTTGAAATGCAGATACTGGGCTGCATCTGGGGATTGTGGGAGATTTGTCAGGCAGAAGGGGCGGGGACCCCCACCTGGCAGGTTATCAGGTAGAAGGGGGCAGGGCAGGATGTGAACACTGGGCTGCCCCTGAAACATTATCAGGATGACTTTGAGATGTAGATGCATATGCTGGACGTGGAAGTCTTCTCTTTAGGCCTTTATGTCATACACACATAAGCTCATACCTAATTTCCTACCTAACAGAAGCATGTGCACTGCAAGCAAACTTGTGCAGCCCTGGTTTGAACTGGGTCAGCTGGAGGATGAGTGTGGTCTCTGTGTCTCTGTTTCCCTTCTCAGGTGTCACATTTGCTCAAGTGCTGACCCAGACTCCATCCCCTGTGTCTGCAGCTGTGGGAGGCACAGTCACCATCAATTGCAAGACCAGTCAGAGTGTTTATAATAACAACTTCTTATCCTGGTATCAGCAGAAACCAGGGCAGCCTCCCAAGCTCCTGATCTACAAGGCATCCACTCTGGAATCTGGGGTCCCATCGCGGTTCAAAGGCAGTGGATCTGGGACACAGTTCACTCTCACCATCAGCGGCGTGCAGTGTGACGATGCTGCCACTTACTACTGTGCAGGCGAATATAGTAGTAGTACTGATACCACAGTGTTATAAGCCCTAACAGAAACCCCCCAGGAAAGCAGAAGTGTGAGGCTGGTCTGCCCCAGATGCTCCTCCTGGGCCCCATCTGCTGAGAGTGATTCTCAGAGCAGCCAGGCTTGAAGGTCCTGCAGGGTCGGGTGGAAGGGGCCAGGCTGACTCCTCTGAGGCTCCCTCCTTTCCTACTCCTTGGCGGCAGCAGCACATACATGACCATGACCCTACTGTGCTAAAGGAAATTAATTATTCTTTCTGAATATGGAAGCTAGAGCATCATTTGGGATTCATAGAGCAAAAGAGAAAAGTTTAATAATAATATAAGGAAAATATTTTAAATACTGGTGATTAGAAAATTTTATAAAGGATGCAAATTTCATATGTACAGTCTTTTTATATGTACAGTTTTTTTTAAAAAAATTATGTACTTATTGAAAGTCTGTGTTTTACACACACACACACAAACACGCACACACACACAGTTTCAGGGAGAGAGTTCTCTTCCATCTGCTGGTTCACTCCTCCATGACTGCACTGGCGGAGGCAGTGCCTGGCAAGAGTGTGATGGAACTTCTTTCAAGTCTTCCACATGGGTGCCAGGGCTGAAACTCTGGTTCCATTCGCTGGTGCTTTCCTAGGCCATTAGCAGGGAGCTCGTTTGCAAGAGGAGCAGCCAGGACTCCCACCGGTGCCCATGTGGATGCTGGCGCTGCATACGGCAGCTTTACCCACTGCACACGGCCGGCCCATCCTATCCACAATGTGAGAGCATAGTGCCACTTCCCACCTTGTCCTCCCTCCTTCCTCACTCTCACTCTCCTCTCTTTTCCTTTTAAGTTTTACTTGGACATACGTTCAATTTATTCCCACCAGCTTAACCTTCCAGTAAAAAAAGAATTCCACAAGGAGTGAGCAGAAATCCACTGTTCCTCAAGAGTCCAGACAAGGCTGTGAGTCTCAGTCCTCCTAAGCTCTCTGACACTACCAGACCTGAGGTGCATTAACACCCTGCCTGCTTCCAGGTTTCACACGTTTCTTACGGGGTGGGTGTGTGCACTAGTCAGGTTTAAATAGCACAGATTTCAGTGTTGTCAATCACGTCGAGAATCCAGCAGGATACTAGAATAGTTAGGATCTTGGTCATGGATTACACAGGTACACTGCGTTCCCACACTTGATGTTACCTATGTGCACAAGCAGTGAGGTCGTTCCTCATTTTCCCACGATGGCCCTGGGTTGTGAAGCTTCCTCCCCTTAGGGCGCAGCAGTCCCCTGGGTCACAGAGTTTGCTGAGAAGCTGTGTTCCTTGGGGGACTGACTGCACAGTGTCTTCCCAGCACGGACAGTGTCCTGGCTGACCTAGGCCTCTGTGGTCACCACTCCACTCCTCAGCACCCCCACAGGGGGACCACGGTGTGTCCTTCTTCTCCCCACAGTCACTCTGGCCATTCCCCTTCTGTTTGCCTGGAGGTACACAGCTGTGAATACCCTGTCACCAAACTGAAAGAGAACAGGGACAGCACTCACTAAATAAGCCCCTCCTGACCTGACTCGTGTCCATCTGCTGACCTCTGTATCCAACTCCTGTTCCAAACCAGTCAGGAGCGAGGAGCCTCCTAACCACAAAGAGCCCAGTGCCCTGTTAAGGACTTCCCAACCTGTGTGCATGCTCAGAATAGCGCAACGTGACCAATATGGGACCCTGGGGTGAGCAACACCACCACTTGGAACGTGTCATGGGCGAGATAGCTAACAGCTCCCACACAGAGTGCAGAGCTGGGTGCACACTGAACTGTTGTGGGTCGAGGGGGACGAGCCGCAACCACAGGCTGGGTGCAGATCTAGGTGCCGTGTGCCTAGAGAAACTGTTCTGTCTCCCCAGGTCCATAGAAGCAGGGGCTTAGCTCCCGTGGGGGGACCAGTCGGAGGGACTCCTGCCTGCTGTGCTCACTCCCCCGTGTACCTACGCAAGACCACAGGAAACCTGGTCTGCACTGCAGGTCACCCTCTTGTTAATTTCCATGTGCAAGGGAGTCCAGGAACCTGGGCTGGCGGCAAATCCCTATCACCCAGGGCCCCTCCTTAGAAACTCCAAAATATTCTGATAAGAGAAAGGAGTGCAGAGAATCCCGGAAGTGCAGGCGTCTCCAGTAGGAATCATGTCATGAGGGTTTGCCAGCATCCCTACCCCCACAATTTGCCATTGGCTCCTTCCTGGTGCCTCACATGCTCCACCCACATCCCCAGGCACAGCTCTCTGACTCAGGGACTTTTTACTCGACCTAGTAGAGATCTAGGGCTCAGCACCATTGTGCAGTTGAAGAGCGGCCAGGGAATGTCACTGGTCCTGGTGCTTGGGCATCCATTGTTCTGTGTGCCAGGTGAGGCAAATGAGCCAAATTTCAGAAATAGAATGAATGGTCTTCCAGTACGTCTTGTGTGTCGTGCTTTTGAGATGTGACACAAGATAAGTGTCCCAGCATTGATGAATTCTATAGCTCTCGAATTGCTGCTATGCTGACCCAGACTGCATCCCCCATGTCTGCACCTGTGGGAGGCACAGTCACCATCAATTGCACATCCAGTCAGAGCATTTATAACAACAACCAACTATCCTGGTATCAGCAGAAACCAGGGCAGCCTCCCAAGCTCCTGATCTACAGGGCATCCACTCTGGCATCTGGGGTCCCATCGCGGTTCCGTGGTAATGGATCTGGGACACAGTTCACTCTCACCATCAGCTCGCGCAGTGGATGATACTGCCACTTACTACTGTGCAGGCTATTATAATTATAGTAGTGCTGGTAACATACCACAGTTACAAGCCCTTCCCAGGTGCCACTTTTGCCCAAGTGCTACAAAGACTACATCCTCTGTGTCTGCACCTGTGGGAGGCACAGTCACCATCAATTGCTAGGCCAGTCAGAGCATTAGCAGTTGGTTAGCCTGGTATCAGCAGAAACCAGGGCAGCCTCCCAAGCTCCTGATCTACCAGGCATCTAAACTGGCATCTGGGGTCCCATCGCAGTTCAGCGGCAGTGGATCTGGGACAGAGTACACTCTCACCATCAGCGGCGTGCAGTGTGACGATGCTGCCACTTACTAACTTACAAGGTGGTTATTATAGTAGTAGTGCTGGTACCAAAGTGTTCCAAGCCCTAATAAAAACCTCCAGGAAAGCAGAAGTGTGAGGGTGGGATGACCCAGCTGCTGCCCCTGGGCCCCATCTGCTGAGAGTGATTCTCAGAGCAGCCAGGCTTGAAGGTCCTGCAGGGTCGGGTGGAAGGGGCCAGGTGACTCTCTGTGGCTTCCTCATTTCTTCCTTGGCAGTGTAAGCCCAGACATGATCATGTCCGTACTGTTCTAAAGGAGATCTACTATTCTTTCTGAGTGTCAAAGCTAGAGCATCCTTTAAGATTCATAGAGCAAAAGAGAAAACTTTATAGTTATTCCAAACAAAATCAATTTAATACAAGTGATTATATTAATTCCATAAAGGGTATCATTTTTATAGATATAGTTTTTTAAAAAGATTTATTTCCATATTGAAAGTCTCTAGTACACACTCCACACACCCCCTCCCCAACAGATACACACACACATTGAGAGAGAGAGAAGGAGAGAGAGAATGAGACTTTAAGGGAGAGATAGAGTTATCTTCTGTCCTCTGGTTCACTCTCCAAATGACTGCAAAGGCCAAGCAGCGCCTGGCAGAGCTAGGAGAGAGAACTCCTTTCATTGTCCCACATGGTGCCAGAGCTTAAACACATGGGCCAGCTCCAGGTGCTTTCCCCGGGGAAGCAGGGAGCTGGATTGGAAGATGAGAAGCCTGGACTCCCACCGGGGCCCATGTGGGATGCTGGTACTGCATGACGTAGCTTTACCCACTACTCAAGGCTGGGCCATCCTAAGGTCCACAGTAGTGAGGGCATAATGCCACTGCCCAACATGTCCTCTCTACTTCCTCACCCCACCCCACCCCACTTCTGTTTTTCCTTTTCCTTTAAGTACTACACTGACATATCTTCACTTCATAATCACCAACTTCACCCTCCACTAAACAAAGAATTCAACACGGGGTAGCAGAAAAACCACTGTTCCTCAAGCATATAGTCCAGGCTGTTTCTCTCTTCCCCCCAATCCCTCTGTCACTTCCAGACCTGAGGTGCACCGGCTCCCCCTGGGGGTCACAGGTGGAATCGCATCTGCTTTCAGTCCCTGAGAGAGCAGTTCTTCATTCAATTCAAAATCAAATAGCAAATTCTCATCGAATTGAACCAATAGTATCTCCAACGTTTCTACAGAACTGCACACGACTAACAGCATCACAGCCTCCTAGGCATAGAACAATTGTACAAAATTGAACAGAGCTCTTTCTCTCACAGACCTTTCATTTTAGTGAGTAGGGCAAATAAGCAAACATATGTTTCACACCTGCTCCCATGTGCTTCAACTGAGATCCTCCCTGGACACCACCATTGCTGGGGGCACGTGGGCAGTGGGAGTCCAGTTCTACCTGGTGCATCCTCCTGTCTCAGGCAGAGGCAGAGGCAGAGGCAGAGGCAGAGGGAAAATCGGGGAGTTCAACACTGTCTCCTGAAAAAATAAACTAATTGTATTCTCAGTAATGGTCAGAAGGCCAAATAGTCCTTCGACTAAGGAAAAAGCTTTTTAAATTTCTCAAATTGCTGTAGCATGAAAGCAGGAAACACAGAGGTCATTTGAAGAATCAGTGCTCAGACACTGGATGTAAAAATAATGGAGCCCAGTTTTACCAGGGTGTCTTGTACTTGGTGAATACTTGTTTCTAACAAAGATAATTTTCTTAAATGTTAACATTTTCTATTTTTCTCAATATTGATATAATTACTTGTAAGACTGAACATTGGTAAGAGGCAAAGACAGACAGACAGACAGACAGACACACACACACACACACACACACACACACAGAGAGAGAGAGAGAGAGAATGTTGTGCAAGAGGTGCTCCCACAAATGGCTGTAACAGTGAGGACTTGGCCAAGCAGACCCCAGAGCCAGAACTGCCCCTGGTCTCCCCTGTGGGGCAGGAATCCAAGAACTTGGGCCATTTTCTGCTGCCTCCCAGGGTGTGCATAGCAGGAAATGGGATCACAAGTGGAGCAGTGGGGATTCAAACCAGTCTCTGACATAGGCTGCTGGCTTTGCAAGTGGCAGCCTTATCCATTGTGCCACGATGCCAGCCTTAACTCCTCTCCGGGTTTGCTTCAGAAAAATGTGAAGGATTCTGGACAGAGGAGAGAGGGAAGTTAGTTTTTCTGACGTGCCAGAGGCCAGCTCCAGCAGATCCAGGGCTTCCCAATGGTGTGGGAGGCATCTGAGTAGGGAGGAATGAGAGACAGGCTCACAGCAAGGCTGTTCGATTTACACATTCTTCACTGTTCTCATGAATTCTGGAATGTCCACTCATTAGTGATCCTTACAGAGTTAATGATTCTTCCTTAGGATAACAAAGTCTGTTTCCCATCCACTTTAAACCATTCACCTTGTCTTATGTGTGACCCCTCCCTCATCCCAATTTCCATAGCCATGTAACAAGTTCTTTGATTTCAAAGATTGACTTGGTATTTGAGATACAATAGAACAGAGACTCAAAGTGATGCTAAATTAGATAATAATTCATTATTACTTATAACAATTGACTAGGACGATTGGAACATCTACCTTTTAGTTTAATTCTACTAGTTATTAATCATTAAACCCTACTCAAACAAACCAGTTCATTATACACGTCCTTTCCATATCCCTTCACTACTATTAGTTTTAGTAACTCATTCAAGACTCGCTCACTGATTTTGGTAATTACTTTATGTTCTTTCCACCAGGCCACACAAACTCAGGCACTTAGCACTGTTTGTGTTTCTCTCAGCCACTTAAATTGTTAACTCTCATTTACCAGTCATTAGTCTATGATGAGACAGACTCTCAAGTGGATTATAGCAGGAGACTGAAGACCTTCCCCAAGGACCCTCTCATCCCTAAATCAGGTCTAACTGCGTACCATATGCACTACAGTTTAAGTTCCCTCTAGGCTTTAACTGCAGGTAACTGAAGCATCGGAGAGGGTTGATTGACTCTAGGAGGATCCAGTCCATCAACAGCTCAGCTGTCAGTGAGGTCATTTGGATCAGAGGCTGATTCTCAGAGATTTCCCAGAATGTAGGATCATCAGCGAGATCACCAGGAAACTCTGGCTTTTTTGTATCAAAAACCTAAAACAAGCAAGAAGATCGCAGCTTGTGGTTCTCACACCCACGGAGACAGACTCCTGCTGAGACCTTGCAGACAGCCAGAGTGGCCTTGGCCTCTTCCCTGATGTTCCTCAGACTTCTGGTGAGTCCTTGAAACTCGCACTTCTGGTTCCTCCTGCATCCTTGACTCAGAACTCTGGCTGCAGATGGGAGAGAGCACACGTGTGATCTCTTCTCTAAGCACCTGCGTTCTCCTTCTGAGTCCTGGTCTCTGGAGCCGCTTGTTCTGAGGATGTTTATTCTGAGTCAGTACAGAGATGAGTGTGGACAGAAGTCTCGTCTCTCAGAGACCATCTGCCTGGTGCAGAGGTCTGCCGTGAGGGGACAATGTGAGGGCATCAGAGGACAAGCAAGTAAAATCATAGATATCAGCTTTAAAGTGTAACTAAGTATTCCCTAGAAAATGGACTTTCTCTTACAGAATCCCAAAAGAACCACGAATCAATTAAAACAACTTGTCAAGAACACTTAAATTTTATGCAAGTGTCCCTCAGTGACTTTGGGATGTGACATCTCCTGGTAGAAACATGCGCACTGCATGTAAACTGTGCAGCCCTGGTCTGAGCTGGGGCAGCTGGAGACACAGCTCCTGGGCTGAGTTCTGAGCTGCCCTGGGCCCTTCAGCTGGCACAGCCCTGCCCCACCCCTGCTCATTTGCATGTCCCCAGAGCACCGCCCACCTCTCTGGGCATTTAGGAGCAGGCTGCTCCCACCCCATGCAGGAGGCAGTGCCAGGCAGGACCCAGCATGGACACGAGGGCCCCCACTCAGCTGCTGGGGCTCCTGCTGCTCTGGCTCCCAGGTAAGGAAGGCCAGCAGCAGGAACGGCCTCGGGCAGTGTGGCCAGGGCTGCCCGTCTCTGCAGGAGCGTCCTCTTAGGACATGAGGATGAGTGTGGTCTCTGTGTTTCTGTTTCCCTTCTCAGGTGCCACATTTGCGCAAGTGCTGACCCAGACTGCATCGCCCGTGTCTGCAGCTGTGGGAGGCACAGTCACCATCAGTTGCCAGTCCAGTCAGAGTGTTTATAATAACAACTGGTTAGGCTGGTATCAGCAGAAACCAGGGCAGCCTCCCAAGCTCCTGATCTATTCTGCATCCACTCTGGCATCTGGGGTCCCATCGCGGTTCAAAGGCAGTGGATCTGGGACACAGTTCACTCTTACCATCAGCGACCTGGAGTGTGACGATGCTGCCACTTACTACTGTGCAGGCGGTTATAGTGGTAATATTTACCACAGTGATACAAGCCCTAACAAAAACCACCCAGGAAAGCAGAAGTGTGAGGCTGGGCTGCCCCAGCTGCTCCTCCTGGGCTCCCATCTGCTGAGAGTGATTCTCAGAGCAGCCAGGCTTGAAGGTCCTGCAGGGTCTGGTGGAAGGGGCCACGGTGACTCCTCTGAGGCTCCCTCCTTTCACCCTCCTTGGCTGCTGCATCACAGACATGACCATGTCCCTACTGTTTTAAAGGAAAACAATTATTTTTTCTGAGTATTCAAAGCTAGAACATCATTTGGGATTCATAGAGCAAAAGAGAAATCATTATAGATATTACAAGGAAAAATATTTTAAATACTAGTGATTAGAAAATTTTATAAAGGATGCCAATTTCACATGTAAAGTTTTTAGTTTTTTTATATGTACAGTTGTTTAAATGATTTATTTATTATTCAAAGCACATGCTTTACACACACAGACACAAACACACACACACAGTGACACAGAGAGAGAGTTCTCTTCCATCTGCTGGGTCACTCCTCCAGTGGCTACACTGGCTGAGTCTATTCCTGGCAATACTGGAATATAGAACTTCTTTCAGGGCTCCTACATGGGTGCCAGGGCTTTAATACTTGTTCAGTCCGCTGGTGCTTTCCCAGGCCATTAGCAAGGAGCTCGTTTGGAAGTGGAGCAGTCATGAATCCCACCCATGACCCTGTATGATGCTGGCATTGCATGTGGTGGCTTTACCCAATGCACAAGGCTGGCCCACAGTATCCACAGTTATGAGAGCATAATGGCACTTCCCACCATGTCCTCCCTCCTTCCTCACTCCACCCCCCACTCTTCTTTTTCCATTTGTCTTTTAAATTTTACAATGACATACTTTCCATTTACTTGATAATCACCAGCTTCAGCCTCCACTAAACAAAGGATTCAACACGGAGTAGCAGCAAAACCACTGTTCCTCAAGAGTCTAGTCAAGGTGTGAGTCTCTTCTCCCAATCCCTCTGTCACTACCAGACCTGAGGTGCGCTGGCGCCCACTGGGGGTCACAGGTGGAATCGCGTCTGCTTTGAATCCCTGCTTGAGCAGTCCTTCATTCAATTCAAAATCAAATAGGAAATACTCATCGAATTGAACCTATAGTAGCTTCATTGTTTGCACACAGTGGCTCACAACGAACAGTATCACAATCTCCTAGGCATAGAAGAATTGTAAAAATCGAACAGAGCCCTTCATCTCCTAGATCTCTCATTTCAGTGGGCAGGGCAGATAAGAAACAAACATATGCAGTTCAATACCTGCTCCCACTCTGGGCCATGTGAGAGGCCTCCCCTGGACACTGCCATTGCTTGGGACAGGTGGGCAGTGTGTGTCCAGGTCCACTTAGTGCATCCTCCTGTCTTAGGGCAGAAGCAGAGGGAATGAATCAGGAAGTTGAACATTTGTGTTTCCTGAAAAAGTAAACTAACAGAAGTCTCAGTAACAGAAACTTTGTCCTTTGATGGAGGAAGAAGCGTTTTAAATTTTTTAAATTGCTGAGGCATGAAACCAGCCAACACACAGGTCAGTGGAAGAATCAGGGCCCGAACACTGGAGACATAAAAGAGGAACCCAGTTTAGTAAGGGCGTCTTGTACTGTTGTTAATACTTATTTCTAGTGAAGATAATTTTCTTAAATGTTACCATTTTCCATTTTTTTAAAGATTTATTTATTTTTATTTGAAATACGGAGTTAGAGAGGTAGAGACAGAGAGAAAGGTCTTCCATGCGCAGGTTCCCTCTCTAGATGGCTGCAACGACCGGAGCTGTGTTGATCGAAGCCAGGAGAGTCTTCTGGGTCTCCCATGTGGGTTCAGGGGCCCAAGGACTTGGGCCATCTTCTACTGCTTTCCCAGGACTAGAACCCATGTCCTTATGGGATGCCGGCACTTCAGGCCAGGGCTTTAGCACACTGTGCCACAGCGCCGGCCCCACCTTTTTCAATTTTTGATATATTTAATATTTATAGACAAAAAAGTGAGCATCAGAGAGAGGTGAATACAGAGCTCTAGAGGGAGAGAGAGGCAGAGAGAGAAAGAGAGACAGAGAGAGAGGAAGAGAGAGAGGGAGAGGGACGTTCTTGCAAGTTCTGGGCTATGCAAGCCCTGCAGCCCCTGTCACCAGTGTAGCAGCAGCAGCAAAGCTGGGCTGAGCCAAGAGGAAAGCATGGGCACTCTACCCACATTGGTACTCTCCCTGCTGAGACCCCCAGAGAGACATTCTCTGGAGGAGACCTGTGCAACCTAGGAATGATATGGATACCAGGGGCCATGGCACCTGTGTGCAGGTGCAGAGACACTGGAGAGAATTCTCCTATCTGACTGCATCTCAGTGGGTAGGGAGGGTTACCCAAAGTCCCATGTGAGCAGGTGGGAGTCCTGTGATTTAGCTCAGGTCTCTATAACTTTAAATCTACTCCCTCCACATGGCCGTGTTAATCCCAAAGCCGAGGCCAGAATTTAAAATAACACAGGAGACAAGCCCAGGATGGGGTGACACACACAGCTCCTCACTGTCTCTGCCTCACTCCATGTGAACCCACATCTTCTACCCAGTCCCTCCTGCAGCTGTGCCCCCGACTGCCATTCTCTCAGAGCCTCCTCAACCCCAGGGGACTGCATGTCAGTGAGGGGCAGGGCCTCCTCTGCATCGCATCCCAGACTCTTTCCTCTCCTCCTCCATCCCTTCTCATCCCTCCGCTCATCCTACCTCTCATTTCTCTGCAACGACATTTTCTCACCTCTGTGCAGACACAGATCAACCAATCGAAGCCTCCTCCTGCACTCTCGTGCTTTGATAGCTGACCCTGTGGCTGTCACATACCTGCACTGACAGGAGGTCATCAAGATACTTACCCAACAGATTCTCTCTCAGAGGCACTGTGTGCTCGCTCAGCTTACAGTCAACTGTTCTCTGTGTGCTGTAGAATGGACCCCACGTGAGAACACAGTGACATTGGAAGGTATCAGAGCCCAGGCACTCACTCAAAAGGGAAAAGACACTGACTTCACCTTCCAAGGTGTGACCAGCTGTTCTCTAGAGAGAAGGACTTTCTGCTACAGATCCCAACCTAACCATGAAAAGATTACACTATCAGGTCTTCAGTTCATTTAAAGTGCTGGCAATGTCCTTCAGTGACTTTGGAAGGTGACGTCTCCTAATGGAAGCATGCGCACAGCAGGTAATCTTGTGCAGCCCTGGTCTGAGCTGGGGCAGCTGAGACACAGCCCCTGGGCTGAGTTCTGAGCTGTCCTGGGCCCTTCAGCTGGGCACAGCCCTGCCCCACCCCTGCTCATTTGCATGTCCCAGGAGTACCGCCCACCTCTCTGGGCATTTAGGAGCAGGCTGCTCCCGCCCCATGCAGGAGGCAGTGCCAGGCAGGACCCAGCATGGACACGAGGGCCCCCACTCAGCTGCTGGGGCTCCTGCTGCTCTGGCTCCCAGGTAAGGAAGGCCAGCAGCAGGAACGGCCTCGGGCAGTGTGGCCAGGGCTGCCTGTCTCTGCATAAGCATCCTCTTAGGACATGAGGATGAGTGTGGTCTCTGTGTTTCTGTTTCCCTTCTCAGGTGCCAGATGTGATGTCGTGATGACACAGACTCCATCCTCCGTGTCTGCAGCTGTGGGAGGCACAGTCACCATCAATTGCCAGGCCAGTCAGAGCATTAGCAGTTGGTTAGCCTGGTATCAGCAGAAACCAGGGCAGCCTCCCAAGCTCCTGATCTACCAGGCATCTAAACTGGCATCTGGGGTCCCATCGCGGTTCAAAGGCAGTGGATCTGGGACACAGTTTACTCTCACCATCAGCGGCGTGCAGTGTGACGATGCTGCCACTTACTACTGTCAAGGCGGTTGTTATAGTAGTAGTGCTGGTACCACAGTGATACCAGCCCTAACAAAAACCCCCCAGGAAAGCAGAAGTGTGAGGCTGGGCTGCCCCAGCTGCCCCTCCTGGCCCCCATCTGCTGAGAGTGATTCTCAGAGCAGCCAGGCTTGAAGGTCCTGCAGGGTCGGGTGGAAGGGGCAGGGCGACTCCTCTGAGGCTCCCTCCTTTCCTCCTCCTTGGCGGCAGCAGCACAGACATGACCATGACCCTACTGTGCTAAAGTAAACAATGATTCTTGCTGAGTAATTGAGGTTATAGCATCCTTTAAGATTCATATACCAAAGAGAAAAGATTATAGATATTACAAGGAAAAATATTTTCAATATTGGTGATTAGAAAATTTTATAAAGGATGTCAATTTCATTTGTACAGTTTTTTTATATGTACAGTTTTTGAAAACAATTTATTTGCTTATTGAAAGTCTGTGTTTTACACACACACACACACACACACACAGGGAGAGAGTTCTCTTCCCTCTGCTGGTTCACTCCTCAATGGCTGCACTGGCTGAGGCTGTGCCTGGCAGAGCTGGGACATGGAACTTCTTTCAGGTCTCCCACATGGTGCCAGGGCTGAAACACTTGTTCCATCTGATGGTGCTTTCCCAGGCCATTAGCAGGCGGCTTGTTTGGAAGAGGAGCAGCCAGGACTCCCACCGGTGCCCATGTGGGATGCTGGCCCTGCATGTGGTGGCAGTACCCACTGCACAAGGCTGGAACAACCTATCCACAGCTATGAGAGCATAATGCCACTTCTCATCATGTCCTCCATCCTTCCTCACTCCCACCCTCCTCTCTTACTTTTAAGTTTTACTTGGACACGCTTTTAATTTATTCCCACCAGCTTAACCTTCCAGGAAACAAAAATTCCACAAGGAGTGAGCAGAAAAACCACTGTTCCTCAAGAGTCTAGACAAGGCTGGGTCCTTATCCTCCAAGTCTCTGTCACTAGGAGACCTGAGGTGGCACTGGTGCCCCCTGGGGGTCTATGAGAGAATCGTGTCGGCTTTCAATCCCTGGTAGGGCACTTTTTCATTCAATGCAAAATCAGATAGACATTTCTCATCGAAATGAAACAATAGTGGCTTCATTGTACACAATGGTACATGATGACAGTATCACAATCTTTTGTAGACGTAGAATAAAGATATCCTAGATCTTTTTTTAGTGATCAGGGTAAATAAGAAACATGTTTTACCCCTGCTCCCATGTGCTTCAAGTGAGATCCTCCCTGGACACTGCCATTGCTGGGGGCATGTGGGCAGTGGGTGTCCAGGTCCACCTAGTGCATCCTCCTGTCTCGGGAAGAGGCAGAGGGAGAGGCAGAGGGAACAAATCGGGCAGTTCCACACTGTGTTTCCTGAAAAAATACACTAATTGTAGTCTCAGTAATGCTCAGATGGCCAAATAGTCCTTCCATTGAGGAAAAAGCTTTTTAAATTTCTCCAATTGCTGTAGCATGAAACCAGCCAACACACAGGTCAGTGGAAGAATCAAACCCCAGGCTGGCGCCGCGGCTCAAAGGCTAATCCTCCACCTAGCGGCGCCAGCACACCGGGTTCTAGTCCCGGTTGGGGCGCCGGATTCTGTCCCGGTTGCCCCTCTTCCAGGCCAGCTCTCTGCTGTGGCCCGTGAAGACAGTGGAGGATGGCCCAAGTGCTTGGGCCCTGCACCCCATGGGAGACCAGGAGAAGCACCTGGCTCCTGCCTTCGGATCAGCGCGGTGCACCGGGCGCAGTGTGCCAGCTGTGGCGGCCATTGGAGGGTGAATCAACGGCAAAGGAATACCTTTCTCTGTCTCTCTCTCTCACTATTCACTAAGTCAAAAAAAAAAAAAAAAAAAAAAAAAAAAAAAAAAAGGAATCAAAGCCCAGACACTGGATGTAAAAGTAATAGAGCCCACAGCGCTGTGGTGCAGTGGGTTAAAGCCCTGTCCTGAGCGCCGGCATTCCATATGGCGCGGACTCAAGTCTCAGCTGCTCCTCTTTTGATCCAGCTCTCTGCTATGGCCTGGGATAGCCTTAGAAGCTGGGCAAAGTCTCTGGGCCCCTGCACCCATGTGAGAGACCTGGAAAAAGCTCCTGGCTTTTGGCTTCGGATCGGTGCAGCTCTGGCGGGTACGGACATCTGAGGAGTGAACCAGCGGATAGAAGACCTGTCTCTCTGTCTCTACTTCTCTCTGTAACTCTGTCTTTCAAATAAATTAGATAAATTTTTAAAAAATAGAGACCAGTTTTAGCAGGGTTTTGTACTGTGGTGCATACCTATTTCTAATAAATAAAATTTAGATAATTTTCATAAATGTTAATATTTTCCAGTTTTCAAAGTATTTATTTATTTACTTGTAAGACTGAGCATTAAAGAGAGGCAAAGCCGGAAAGGGAGGGTTCTGTTATCTGGTCTCTCGACAAATGGCTGTTAACAGTTACTTGGCCAAATAGAAGCCCAGCGCCAGAACTGCCCCTGGTCTCCCCTTGTGGGGCAGGAATCCAAGAACTTGGGCCATTGTCTGCTGGCTCCCAGGGTGAGCATTAGCAGGAAATGGGATGAGAAGTGGAGCAGTGGGGATTCAACCCAGTCTCTGATGTAGGCTGCTGGCATTGCAAGTGGCAGCTTTATCCACTGTGCCATGATGCCAGCCATCCCTCCTCTCCGGATTTCTTTCTTTTTTATTTTATTTGAAAGTCAATTTACAGTGAGAGGCAGAGGGAGAGGTAGTGAACCATCCTCTGGTTTACTCTCCAGATGGCTGCAATCGCTGGACTGTGCCGATCCAAAGACAGGATCCAGGAGCTTCTTTTGGGTCTCCCACATGGGTCCAGGGGCCCAAAGACTTGGGCCATCTTCTACCGCTATCCCAGGCAATAGAGGAGTGCTCAATTGGAAGAGGAGCTGGCGGATTAGAAGCAGTGCCCATATGGGATGCTGGTGCTTCAGGCCAGTGCTTTAATGCTCTGAGCCACAGCACTGGCCCCTCTCTGGATTTCTTAAGAGTGTGCACATTTCTGGACAGGGTGGGAGAGAAGATATTTTTCTTGATGTTCCTCAGAAGTATGGAGATTCCTTGAAACTCTCACTTCTATTTTCCTCCTGTATCCTTGACTCAGAACTCAGGTGCAGAAGGGAGAGCACACCTGTGTGATCTCTCCTCTAAGCACCTGCGTCTCTTTCTGAGTCCTGGTCTCAGGCAGCCGCTTATTCTGAGGATGTTTATTCTGAACAGTTTCAGAGGTGAGTGTGGGGCAGAAGTCTTGTCTCTCAGAGACCATCTCCCTGGTGCAGCGGTCTGCCGTGAGGTGACCAATGTGAGGGCATCAGAAAACAAACAGGTAAAGACAATGAAATCAGCCTTAAAGTGTTACAAAGTATTTCCTAGGAAAAGGGACTTTCTCTTCCAGAATCCCAATGAAATCAAAAATAGATTATGCTATATTGTCTTTCAGTGCATTTAAAGTTTTTAAAAGTGTCCCTCAGTGATTTTGGGAGGTGAAGTCTCCTGGTAGAAACATGCGCACTACAGGTAAACTTGGGCAGCCCTGGTCTGAGCTGGGGCAGCTGGAGACACAGCCCCTGGGCTGAGTTCTGAGCTGCCCTGGGCCCTTCAGCTGGGCACAGCTCTGCCCCAACCCTGCTCATTTGCATGTCCCCAGAGCACCACCCACCTCTCTGGGCATTTAGGAGCAGGCTGCTCCCACCCCATGCAGGAGGCAGTGCCAGGCAGGACCCAGCATGGACACGAGGGCCCCCACTCAGCTGCTGGGGCTCCTGCTGCTCTGGCTCCCAGGTAAGAAAGGCTAGCAGCAGGAATGGCCTCAGGCAGTGTGGCCAGGGCTGCCGGTCTCAGCAGGAGCGTCCTCTTAGAACATGAGGATGAGTGTGGTCTCTGTGTTTCTGTTTCCCTCCTCAGGTGCCACATTTGCCGTCGTGCTGACCCAGACTGCATCGCCAGTGTCTGCAGCTGTGGGAGGCACAGTCACCATCAATTGCCAGTCCAGTCAGAGTGTTTATAATAACAACTGGTTAGCCTGGTATCAGCAGAAACCAGGGCAGCCTCCCAAGCTCCTGATCTACTGGGCATCCAAACTGGCAACTGGGGTCCCATCACGGTTCAAAGGCAGTGGATCTGGGAAACAGTTTACTCTCACCATCAGCGGCGTGCAGTGTGAAGATGCTGCCACTTACTACTGTGCAGGCGGTTATTATTGTAGTAGTGCTGATTGTACCACAGTGATACAAGCCCTAACAAAAACCAGCAGGAAAGCAGAAGTGTGAGGCGGGGTGGCCCCAGCTGCTCCTCCTGGGCCCCACCTGCTGAGAGTGATTCTCAGAGCAGCCAGGCTTGAAGGTCCTGCAGGGTCGGGTGGAAGGGGCCAGGGTGACTCCTCTGAGGTTCCCTCCTTTCCTCCTCCTTGGAAGCAGCTGCACACACATACTCACACTGAGAGAGAGAGAGTTCTCTCCCATCTGCTGGTTCACTCCTCAATGGCTGTGGTGGCTGAGGCTGTGCCTGGCAAGACCTGGGACATGGAACTTCTTTCAGGTCTCCCACATGGGTGCCAGGGCTGTAATACTTGTTCCATCCACTGGTGCTTTCCCAGGCCATTAGCAGGGGGTTTGTTTGAAGTGGAACAGCCAGGACTCCACCGGTGCCCATGTGATATGCTGGCGCTGCATGCGGCGGCTTTACCCACTGCACAAGGCTGGGCCATCCTATCCACAGTTGTGAGAGCATAATGACTCTTCCCACCATGTCCTCCCTCCTTTCTCAAACCATTCCCACTCTTTTTTATATTTGTCTTTTAAATTTTACAATGACATACTTTCCATTTACTTTATCATCCCCGTTTAATCCTCCACTAAACAAAGAATTCAACACGGAGTAGAAGAAAAACCAATGTTCCTCAAGTATATAGTCATAAAAAGTGAGCATCAGTGAGAGGTGAACACAGGCTCTAGAGGGAGAGGGAGAAAGAGAGAGAGAAAGAGAAAGACAGAGAGAGAGGAAGAGAGAGAGGGGGAGGGACGTTCTTGCAAGTTCTGGGCTGTGCAAGCCCTGTAGCCCCTGTACTGGTGTAGCTGTAGCAGAAAAACTGGGCTGAGCTGTGAGGAGAGCATGGACCTCTACCCACATTGGTCCTCTCTCTGCTGAGAACCCCAGAGAGACATTCTCTGTAGGAAACTTGTGCAACCTGGGTCTGATGTGGACACCTGGGGAGACTGTACCTGTGCAGGTGCTGAGAGACTGGAGAGAATTCTCCTATCTGACTGCATCCCAGTAACAGGGAGGGTTACCCAAAGTCCCATGGTGAGCAGGTGTGGGTGCTGGGATTTGAGCTCAGGTGTCTCTACCTTGGAATCTATTCCCTCCACAAGGCCATGTTAATCCCATAGCCGAGGCCAGAATTTAAAATAATACAGGTACCAGCCTAGGATGGGGTAGAACACACAGCTCCTCACTGTCTCTGCCTCACTCCATGGGGACACAAATCTGCACCCAGTCCCTCCTGAGCGGCAGCTGTGCCCCCGACTGCCATTCTCTCAGAGCCTCCTCAACCCCAGGAGACTGCATGTCAGTGTGGGGCAGGGCCTCCTCTGCATCCCAGACTCTTTCCTCTCCTCCTCTGTCCCTTCTCATCCCTCCACTCATCCTAACTCTCATGTCCCTGCAAAGCCAATTTCTCCCCTCCATGCAGACACAGATCAACCTATCAAACCCTCCTCCTGCACTCTATTTCTTTGATAGCTGACCCTGCGGCTGTCACATACCTGCACTGACAGGAGGTCATCAAGATACTTACCCAACAGATTCTCTCTCACAGGCACTGTGTGCTCCCTCAGCTTACAGTCAGCTGTTCTCTGTGTGCTGTAGAATGGACCCCACGTGAGAACACAGTGCCATTGGGAGGATATCAGAGCCCAGCCACTCACTCAAAAAGGGAAAAGACACTGACTGCGCCTCCCAAGGTGTGACCAGCCGTTCTCTAGAGAAAAGGACTTTCTGCTACAGATCCCCACCTAACCATGAATACATTATACCATCAGGTTGTTCAGTTCACTTAAATTTTGGCAAAGGTCCCTCAGTGACTTTGGGAGGTGAAGTCTCCCGGTAGAAGCATGGGCACTGTAGGTAAACTTGTGCAGTCCTGGTCTGAGCTGGGGCAGCTGGAGACACAGTCCCTGGGCTGAATTCTGAGCTGCTTGGGCCCTTCAGCTGGACAAAGCCCTGCCCCGCCCCTGCTGGTTTGCATGTCCCCAGAGCACCGCCCACCTCTCTGGACATTTAGGATCAGGCTGCTCCCGCCCCATGCAGGAGGCAGTGCCAGGCAGGACCCAGCATGGACATGAGGCCCCCACTCAGCTGCTGGGGCTCCTGCTGCTCTGGCTCCCAGGTAAGGAAGGCCAGCAGCAGGAACGGCCTCGGGCAGTGTGGCCAGGGCTGCCTGTCTCTGCCGGAGTCTCCTCTTAGATCATGAGCATGAGTGTGGTCTCTGTGTTTCTGTTTCCCTCCTCAGGTGCCACATTTGCCATTGATATGACCCAGACTCCATCTCCCGTGTCTGCAGCTGTGGGAGATACAGTCACCATCAATTGCCAGTCCAGTCAGAGCATTTACAGCTTTTTGTCCTGGTATCAGCAGAAACCAGGGCACTCTCCTAAGCTCCTGATCTATTTTGCATCCAAACTGGCATCTGGGGTCCCATCGCGGTTCAAAGGCAGTGGATCTGGGACACAGTTCACTCTCACCATCAGCGGCGTGCAGTGTGACGATGCTGCCACTTACTACTGTCAGCAGACTTATAGTTACAGTAATGCTGATACCACAGTGTTCCTAGCCCTAACAAAAACCCCTCAGGAAAGCAGAAGTGTGAGGCTGGGCTACCCCAGCTGCTCCTCCTGGCCCCCATCTGCTGAGAGTGATTCTCATAGCAGCCAGGCTTGAGGTCCCTGCCGGGTTGGGTGGAAGGGGCCAGGGTCACTCCTCTGAGGCTTCCCTCTTCTTCCTCCTCGCGGCACCAGCACAGACATGACCATGACCCTACTGTTTAGAAAGGCAATTATTCTTTCTGAGTATTGGAGCTACAGCATCATTTGCGATTCATAGAGGAAAAGAGAGACATAGCTATTACAAGAAAAAATATTTTAAATACCAGTGATTATAAAATTTTATGAAGGAAAGTATTTTCATATCTACAGTTATTTAAAATATTTATTTCCTTATTGAAAGTCCGTGTTTTAAACACAGACACACACACACAGTTTCAGAGACAGAGTTCTCTTCCATCAACTGGTCTCTCCTGCAATGGCTGCAGTGGCTGAAACTGTGCCAGCCAAGACCTGGACATGGAGCTTCTCTCAGGTCTCCCACATGGGTTCCAGGGCTCCAACACTGGAGCCATCTACAGGAGCCTTCCCAGGCCAAGCAGGGAGCTAGATTGGCAGTGGAGCAGCCAGGACTCCCACAGCTGCCCTGTGTGATGCTGGTGCTGCCTTTGGTGGCCTACCTACTACATGAGGCCGGCCCATCATATATCCACAGTTATGAGAGCTAATGCCACTTCCCACCATGTCCTCCCTCCTTCCTCACTCGCCCACCCCTCTTCTGTTTCCCTTCCCTCTGTCACTACATTGGACTACCAGTGCAGTGTGTCCCTCTGCGGGTCACAGGTGTGATCGTGTTGCTTTCAATCCCTGAGTCAGAAGGTCTTCATTTAATACAAATCAAACAATTATGTAGCTTCATTGTCCACACACTATGGTACATAGCTAACAGGATCACAATCTCTTGTGGATGCAGAGTAAATGGGAAAAGGTGCAGAGCCCTCTGTCTCATAGATCTCTCACTTTAGTGGTCAGGGAGATAATAAGCACACATGTCATGTTGTCCATGTGCTCCCACTCTGCTCCACTGGAGAGGCCGCCTAGGATCAAGGCCATTGCTCTGGGCAAGGGGGCAGTGGGTGTCCAGGTCCTCTTAGAGCATCGTCCTGTCTCAGCCTAGCCAGGGCAGGGGCAGAGGCAGAGAGAATGAATTGGTCAGTTCAACACTTGTGTTCCTGAAGAAACAGACTAAGGTGCAGTCTCAGTAATGGGCAGATAGCCAAATTGTCCTTTGATTGAGGCCAAAGGTTTTAAAATTTCTCTTGTTCCTGTAGCATGAAACCAGGCAACACACAAGTCCATGGCAAGAGTCAGTGCCCTGACACTGGAGATAACAAAAAAGGTAGCCCGAATATTTTTGGTAAACTGGTGCGTCCACAAATGGTTAACAGTGAGGACTTAGCAAGCAGAAGCCCAGAGCCAGAACTGGCCCTGGGTCTCCCCTGTGGAGCAGGAATCAAAGAACTTGGGCCATTTTCTGGTGCCTTCCAGGGTGTGCTTTAGCAGGAAATAGGATCAGAAGGGGAGCAGAGGGGATTCAAACCAGTCTCTGATGTAGGCTGCTGGCATTGCAAGTAGCAGCTTTACATACTGTGCCATGATGCTAGTCTTCTCTCTGCTCCAGGTTTTCTTAAGAAAATTGTAAACACTTCTGGACAGAGGAGAGAGGAAGTTGTTTTCCTGATGTTCCTCAGACCTCTGGTGACTCCTTGACTCACACCTACCTCTTCCTCTTTATCCCGTGCATGGGATTCTGTTCCTGGTTTCTCCAGTGTCAGGATGGCTACATTTCCTGCTCTGTGGCCCCTCCCCCCATCACTCCATAGCCTACTGCCCTGTCACAGCCCCTGGACCCTGGCCCTCCTCCCGACTTCAGGACCATTGGGATTGTATCGCTCCCCCAGGTCCTTCCACATCATCTCCCCATCACAGTCCTTAATCAGCCACCCTGCCCAGCTCCTTAGATTACAGTCCTAGTGAGCATGCAGTAGGCTGTGGATGGCTTTTGTGTTGGAGAAGTTTTGTGTCCCATGTTACACTCTTACCATCTCCTCTATGTCTCCCTGAGACAGAATTAGACCTGATAGGGTGAGGCCGGTGCTGTGCCCTAGCCCGGTAAAGCCATCACCTGCAGTGGAGGTATCCCATGTGGGTGCCAGTTCATGTCTACAATGGAAGAAGAAGAGCTGGGATACGAATCGGTGCCCATATGGGATGCCGCACTGCAGGTGGAGGATTAACCTAGTGTGCACAGTGCTGGCCTCTCACTACACTCTTACAAATCAGCTACAATGTGTAAACCTAGATGACTTGTCATAGAAGCCAAGAGGTTGTGAGCAGATAATTTAGAAATTTAATGAAACCTCCGGGACTACTTCAGAGAGTATACGGAAAAGAATTAGGAGATCAGATTGTTTTACTGCAAGAAATTTTGAGACCATATATACTTTTTTCTTTTGTTTATTATATGTTTTACTTGAAAATCAGAGTTACACACACAAAGAAAAGGAGAGACAGAGAGAGAGAGAGGAGAGAGAGAGAGAGAGGTCTTCCATCTGCTGGTTTACTCCCAAGTAGGCCACAACGGCTGGATTGTGCTGATCCGAAGCCAGGAACAAGGAGCTTCTTTCAGATCTCCTATAGCAGTACAGAGGCCCAAGGACTTGGGCCGTCTTCTACTGCTTTCCCAGGCCATAGCAGACAGCTGGATGGGAAGTGGAGCAGCCATGTTGAACTGGTGCCCATTTTGGATGCCGGCACTGCAGTTGGCGGCTTTCCCGCTACACCACAGTATTGGCCTCCTCTAGGTTATCTTATCAGCACAATTATATCATAATTTAAGAGCATACCTATTGACCAAAACCTCTCCCAGCACATTTTAGGAACTGATATAGAGAAAATGCATCTGCAAACATATTGTATGGAGTTCTCACGACATATACCCTGTTGGATTTGTGTTTTGTAGGGTGTTTGTTTTCTAGTTGTGTATTGCATATGACCTCTTTTTAACATGACTGTGAAACCCACCTTTAAAACATAAGTCTCAGACAAAAAAAATAGTATAAGGACTTCCTTGAAGACTCCTGAGATGTTGAATGTGGAGGCAGCTCCAGACTCTGACTGGGGTCACCACTCCTTGAGCTCTTCTCTAGGTGATAGCTCCAGAGAAGCAGCCTGCGGGTATTCCTAACGCTTCGTGCACTTACCTCTAAGTCTAGAATAAGCCCCAGTGAAACATGGAAATGCATATAGAACTGTTAGCTCTTCCATGGTTTTATCATACCAAGATACATGAATTTAACTTACTTTAACGAAAGCAAAGTATCCATTTTTTGTCCATTTTTAAAATATTTATTCATTTGAAAGGTAAAAGTTACAGAGAGGCAGAGGCAGAGAGAGGTCGTCCATCTGCTGGTTCACTCCCTAGATGGCTACAACTTGGGTAACTACCCCATGCAAAGCCAGGAGCCAGGAGTTTCTCCTGGGTCTCGCACACAAGTACAGGGGCCCAAGGACTTGGGTCATCTTCCACTGCTTTCCCAGGCCATAGCAGAGAGCTGGATCAGACGTGGAGTAGCCAGGTCTCGATCTGGCACCCAGATGTGATGCCGGATCTGAGGGTGGTGTCTCTATTAGATACCCACAATGCCGGCCACACACTGAAATATTGTCAATGTACTCTATAAACACTAGGTCAGCCCTCCACTCTATGAGGAATCCAACACGGAGTAGCAGAAAACCACTGTCCCTCAAGAGTCTAGACAAGGCTGTGAGTCTGAATCCTCCCAAGCCCTCTGTCACTACCAGACCTGAGGTGCGCTGGCTCCCCCTGAGGGTCACATGTGGAATCGTGTGAGCTTGCAAAATCAAATAGAACATTCTCATGGATTTGCACCAAGAAGAGCTTCATTGTTGGTATATAAAGGCATGCAAGGAATAGTATCACAGTCTCTTAGGCATGGAAAAATCGGAACGAATTGAACAGAGCCCTTTATGTCATAGATCTTTCATTTTAGTGGCCCGGGCAGATGAGAAACAAACCAATGATGTTCAAACTGTGCTGTGTGATGTGCCTCCCATGGAGCAGGGCCAGTGCTCAGGACAATGAGGATGTGGGTGTGCAGGTGCACGTGTGCCTTCTTCTGTCTCCACCTAGGCATGGCAGAGGCAGAGGCAGAGGCAGAGGGAATGTATCGGGCAACTCCACATTGTGTTACCTGAAAAATAAACTCATTGTACTCTCGATGATGGTCGGATAGACAAATTGTCCCTGACAAAAGCTTTTAAATATTCTCCTATCCCTTTAGTATGAAGTCAGCCAACACACAGGTCAGAGGCAATATCAGTGCCCTGACAGATGGAGATAAAAAAATGGAGCCCAGTTTTAGCAGGGGTGTCTTTACTGTGGATAATACTTGCTTCTAGTATTTCTTGTCCCGTAAATTCAATGTTTTGGAAATGTCCCTGTGTGACTTTCGGAAGTGACATCTCCTGGTAGAAGCGTACACACTATAGGTAAACTTGTGCAGCAATGGTCTGAGCTGGGACAGCTGGAGACACAGCCCCTGGGCTGAGTTCTGAGCTGCCCTGGGCCCTTCAGCTGGGCACAGCCCTGCCCTGCCCACGCTCATTTGCATGTCCCCAGAGTATCGCCCACCTCTCTGGGCATTTAACAGCAGGCTGCCCCCACCCCATGCAGGAGGCAGTGCCAGGCAGGACCCAGCATGGACACGAGGGCCCCCACTCAGCTGCTGGGGCTCTTGCTGCTCTGGCTCCCAGGTAAGGAAGGCCAGCAGCAGGAACGGCCTCGGGCAGTGTGGCCAGGGCTGCCTGTCTCTGCCTGTCTCTTAGAACGTGAGGATGAGTGTGGTCTCTGTGTTTCTTTTTCCCTTCTCAGGTGCCAGATGTGCCCTTGTGATGACCCAGACTCCATCCCCCGTGTCTGCAGCTGTGGGAAGCACAGTCACCATCAGTTGCCAGTCCAGTCAGAGTGTTTATAGTAACTACTTATCCTGGTTTCAGTAGAAACCAGGTCAGCCTCCCAAGCTCCTGATCTACAGGGCATCCAATCTGGAAACTGGGGTCCCATCGCGGTTCAAAGGCAGTGGATTTGGGACACAGTTCACTCTCACCATCAGCGGTGCACAGTGTGACGATGCTGCCACTTACTACTGTGCAGGCTATAAAAATTATAGTAATGATGATACCACAGTGTTACAAGCCCTAACAAAAACCCCCCAGGAAAGCAGAAGTGTGAGACTGGGCTGCCCCAGCTGCTCCTCCTGGGCCCCATCTGCTGAGAGTGATTCTCAGAGCAGCCAGGCTTGAAGGTCCTGCAGGGTCGGGTGGAAGGGGCCAGGGTGACTCCCCTGAGGTTCTCTCCTTTCCTCCTTGGTGGCAGCAGCACAGACATGACCATGTTCCTACTCTTTTAAAGGAAAGTAATTATTCTTTCTGAGTATTTGAAGCTAGAGCATTATTTGAGATTCATAGATCAAAAGAGAAAAGTTTAATGATATTACAAGGAAAAATATTTTAATATTGGTGATTAGAAAATTTTATAAAAGATGCCAATTTCATATGTACAGTTTTTTAAAAAAATTATTTGCTTATTGACCATCCATGTTTTAAAGAGACACTTACAGCCACAAACGCACATACACACAGTTTCAGGGAGAGAGTTCTCTTCTTTCTGCTGGGTCACTCCTCAATGGCTGCACTGGCTGATGCAGTTACCAGCAAGAGCTGGGTGATGGAACTTCTTTTGGGTCTCCCACATGATTGCCAGGGCTGAAGCACTTGTTCCATCTGCTGGTGCTTTCCCAGGCCATTAGCAGGGAGCTCGTTGGAAGTGGAGCAGCCGGGACTCCCACCGGTGCCCATGTGGGATGCTGGCGCTGCATGCTGTGGCCTTACCCACTGCACAAGTCCGGCCCATCCTATCCACGATGTGAGAGCATAATGCCACTTCTCACCACATTCTCCCTCCTTCCTCACTCCCACCCTCCTCTCTTTTCCTTTTAAGTTTTACTTGGACATATGTTCAGTTTATTACCACCAGCTGAATCTTCCAGTAAACAAAGAATTCCACAAGGTGTGAGCAGAAAACCACTGTTCCTCCAGAGTTTATACAAGGCTGTCTCAATCCTCCCAACCCTCTGTCACTACCAGAGCTGAGGTGCACTGGTGCCCACGGAGGGTCCATGATGGAATCGCATCAGCTTTCAATCCTGATAGGGCAAATTTTCATTCAGTGCAAAATCAGACAGACAATTCTCATTGAAATGAAACAATAGTGGCTTCATTGTACACAATGGTACACGACAAACAGTATCACAATCTTTTGTAGACTTAGAATAAAGATCTCATAGATTTTTTTTTTAGTGATCAGGGCAAATATAAAAATATAAAAATATAAAAACATATGTTTTACACCTGCTCCCATGAATGCAAGTGAGATCCTCCCTGGACACTGCCATTGCTGGGGGCATGTGGGCAGTGGGTGTCCAGGTCCACCTTGTGCATCCTGCTGTCTCGGGCAGAGGCAGAGGTAGAGGCAGAGGGAACGAATCGGGCAGTGTTCCTGTGTTTCCTGAAAAGATACACTAATTGTAGTCTCAGTAACAGTCTGATGGCCAAATAGTCCTTCGATTGAGGAAAAACTTGTTAAATTTCTCAAACTGCTGTAGCATAAAACCAGCCAACATACAGGTCAGTGGAAGAATCCAAGCCCAGACACTGGATGCAAAAATATTAGAGCCCAAGGTGCTGTGGAACAGCCGGTTAAAGCCTTGGCTGAAGCTCCAGTATCCCATATAGGCGCTGGTTCCAGTCCCAGTTGCTCCTCTTTCAATCCAACTTTCTGCTATGGCCTGGGGAAGCAGTAGGACATGGTCCAAGTCATTATGCCCATGTGCGCACATGGGAGACCCGGTAGAAGCTCCTGGCTGCTGGCTTCAGATGGGCGCAGCTTCGGCCATTATAGAAATCTGGGGAGTGAAAGAGTGGATGGAAGACCTCTATCTCTGTCTCTACCTCTCTCTGTAACTCTGTCTTTCAAATAGATTAAATAATTTTTTTAAAAAAATAGATCCCAGTTTTAGCAGGGTGTCTTGTATTGTGGTGAATACTTATTGCTAATAAATATTATTTTCACAAAAGTTAATATTTTCCATTTTTCAAAATATTTACTTATATACTTGTAAGACAGATTGGAGAGAGGCAGAGACAGAGAGAGAGAGAGAGAGAGAGAGAGAGAGAGAGAGAAGAGGGTTTCTGAAGCTGGTGCTCTCCACAAATGGCTGTAACAGTGAGGACTTGGCCAAGCAGACCCCAGAGCCAGAACTGCCCCTGGTCTCCCCTGGGGGGCAGGAATCCAAGAACTTGGGCCATTTTCTGCTGCCTCCCAGGGTGTGCATTAGCAGGAAATGGGATCAGAAGTGGAGCAGTGGGGATTCAAACCAGTCTCTGGTATAGGCTGCTGGCATTGCAAATGGTAGCTTAATCCACTGTTCCACGATGTCAGCTTTCCATCCTCTCTGGATTTCTATTCTTTTTTTTTTAATTTATTTGAAAGACAGAGTTACAGTGAGAGTAATAAAGAGAGAAAGGTCTTCCATCCTCTGGTTCACACCCCAGATGGATGCAGTGGACAGAGCTGCACGGAATAGAAGCTAGAAGCCAGGAGTTTCTTTTGGTTCTCCTATGCTGGTGCAGGGGCCCAAGGAATTGGGCCATCTTCTACTGCTTTCCCAGTCCATAGCAGAGAGCTGGATGGGAAGTGGAGAGCTGGGTCTGGAACAGAAACCCATATGAAATGCCAGTGCTTCAGGCCAGTGCGTTAACCAGCTGTAAAACATCTGTGGCCCCCTCTCTAGATTTCTTAAGAAAAGTGTGAAAATTTCTGGGCAGGGGAGAGAGGGAAGTTATTTTTCTTGATGTTCTCAGACCTACGGTGACTCCTTGAAACTCACACTTTTGTTTTCCTCCTGTATCCTTGACTCAGAACTCTGGCTGCAGATGGGAGAGTGCACATGTGAGATCTCTCCTCTAAGAACCTGCATTCTCCTTCTGAGTCCTGGTCTCTCTCTGGCAGCCACTTGTTCTAAGGATGTTTATTCTGAGTCAGTACAGAGGTGAGTGTGGGCAGAAGTCTCGTCTCTCAGAGACCATCTCCCTGGTGCAGCGGTCTGCGGTGAGGGGACAATGTGAGGACATCGGAGGAGCAGCAGGTAAAGAAAATGACCTCAGCTTTAAGGTGTAACTAAGTATTCCATAGAAAATGGATTTTTTTCCTACAGAATCCCAACATAACCATGAATACATTACACCATCTTGTGCTCCAATTCACCTAAAGTGTTGGCAAATGTCCCTCAGAAAGTTTGGGAGGTGACATCTCCTGGTAGGAGCATGCGCTCTAAAGGTAAACTTGTGTAGCCCTGGTCTGAGCTGAGGCAGCTGGAGACACAGCCCCTGGGCTGAGTTCTGAGCTGCCCTGGGCCCTTCAGCTGGGCACAGCCCTGCCCTGCCCATGCTGATTTGCATGTGCCCAGAGCACCGCCCACCTCTCTGGGCATTTAGGAGCAGGCTGCTCCCGCCCCATGCAGGAGGCAGTGCCAGGCAGGACCCAGCATGGACACGAGGGCCCCCACTCAGCTGCTGGGGCTCCTGCTGCTCTGGCTCCCAGGTAAGGAAGGCCAGCAGCAGGAACGGCCTCGGGCAGTGTGGCCAGGGCTGCCCGTATCTGCAGGAGTATCCTCTTAGAACGTGAGGATGAGTGTGATCTCTGTGTTTCTGTTTCCCTTCTCAGGTGCCACGTTTGCCCTCGATATGACCCAGACTCCATCCTCCGTGTCTGCAGCTGTGAGAGGCACAGTCAGCATCAGTTGCCAGGCCAGTCAGAGTGTTTATGGTAACAACCAATTATCCTGGTATCAGCAGAAACAAGGGCAGCCTCCCAAGCTCCTGATCTACCAGGCATCCAAACTGGAAACTGGGGTCCCATCGCGGTTCAGCCGCAGTGGATCTGGGACACAGTTCACTCTCACCATCAGCGGCGTGCAGTGTGAGGATGCTGCCACTTACTACTGTCAAGGCTATTATTATAGTAGTGGTACTGATACAACAGTGATACAAGCCCTAACAAAACCCAGCCAGGACAGCAGAAGTGTTAGACTGGGCTGCCCCAGCTGCCCCTCCTGGGCCCCATCTGCTGAGAGTGATTCTCAGAGCAGCCAGGCTTGAAGGTCCTGCAGGGTCGGGTGGAAGGGACCAGGCTGACTCATCTGAGGCTCCCTCCTTTCCTCCTCCTTGGCAGCAGCAGCTCAGACATGACCATGTCCCTACTGTTCTAAACAATTATTCTACTGGAATATTTGAGTGAATAGTATCATTTGGGATTCTTACAGCACAAGAGAAAATATTATAGGTACTTCACTCAAAAATAGTTTAAATCAAAGTGAGTGGAGTCTTCCATGCCCTCCATGTCCTGGGAATACGGCAGTCAGAGAAGGAGATCGTAGATACAGAGACTCTCAGATCTCTCCTAGAGTTCAAGCACCTCTGTGCAGAAGGCACAGGTGCTGCCACGCATGTCCTCAGCCCTGTCCAGGAAGCCCTGGGGTGGGGGCACTGGTGCTCTCACTGCCTGCAGCACTCACAGGGGATTCTCCGTGCCCCTCTGTTCCAGCTCTGCCTGCATGAGCTGATTGACAAGCAGGAATTCTGCTGGTCTCTTGGTCAAATCTCAGAGCCCTGGATGGTTTGTGTAGAGTGCAATGGTGCCCGAATTTGCTGGCTTGATCCACCCCAGGTCTATACATCTCTCTGTATTTACCTTCCATGTTGCAATGTTCCCTCTATAAAGAAGCTCTCTGTATGGCCTGGGAAGACGGTGGAGGATGTCCCAGGTTCTTGGGCCCCTGCACCCACCTGGGAAGACCCAGAGGAAGCTCTTGGCTCCTGGCTTAACATTGGCAGAATTCTGGCCATTATGGCCGGTTGGGGAGTGAACCAGCTGATGGAAGATTCTCTCTCTCTCTCTGCCAATCTTTCTCTCTCTGTGCAGCTCTTACTTTCAAATAAATAAATAATTTTTTTTGACAGGCAGGGTGGATAGTGAGAGAAAGAGAGACAGAGAAAAAGGTCTTCCTGTTGCCATTGGTTCACCCTCCAATGGCTGCCATGGCCGGCGCGTTGTGGCCAGCGCATCGCGCTAATCCAAAGGCAGGAGCCAGGGGCTTCTCCTGGTCTCCCATAGGGTGCAGGGCCCAAGCGCCTCCCTTGCACTCCCGGGCCACAGCAGAGAGTTGGACAGGAGGAGGAGCGACTGGGACAGAATCCGGTGCCCCGACTGGGACTAGAATTTGGTATGCTGGCGCCTTTGGCGGAGGATTAGCCTATTGAGCCATGGCGCCGGCCATAAATAAATAATTCTTAAAAAAAAGAGATGACTTGTCACAGAATCCAGGTGATTGTGAACAGATTATTAAGAATTTTAATTAAACCTGGTAGACTAATTTAGAAACTGCATGCAAAAAACTTAAGAGATAAGTCTTTTTTTTTGATTAAGGGAAAGAATTTATTAGGGGAAACCTGACAGACTAGAGGGAAGTGGCGAAGAAGGAAAAGGGAGTGAAGAGACAGAGAGAGAGAGAGACAGACAGAGACAGAGATCAGGAGACCAAGAGAAAGTGAGAGAGACATGTCAGGAACAGGTACTTTTAAACTTTGCCAGGGGTCAGTTAGGGAAGTAGGAGCAGTGAATCTCATTAGGATGGGGGTGGGGCTGACACCGGTGGTTGGGCCATGTGGCCACCTGGCTTCCATCAATGGGGTGGGGGTGAGAGCTAGAGCCTAGGATGATGTCAGGGTGTAGATTGTGCCATAGATAAGACTGTGCCATTTTACTAACGTTCCTCCCTTTTGTTTTTTATAAAGCAAGATTTGTATCAGATACATTACTCCCAAAATCCAGGAGCAGTAGAGGGATGGTGATCTGTCTTTAGAGCCACTTCCTGCAGCCAGGCCAGTCAGAGCACTGGTAGTAGCTTAGCCTGGTATCAGCAGAAACCAGGGCAGCCTCCCAAGCTCCTGATCTATTCTGCATCCACTCTGGAATCTGGGGTCCCATCGCGGTTCAAAGGCAGTGGATCTGGGACACAGTTCACTCTCACCATCAGCGGCGTGCAGTGTGACGATGCTGCCACTTACTACTGTGCAGGCGGTTATAGTAGTAGTAGTGCTGGTACCACAGTGATACAAGCCCTAACAAAAACCCCCCAGGAAAGCAGAAGTGTGAGGCTGGGCTGCCCCAGCTGCTCCTCCTGGGCCCCATCTGCTGAGAGTGATTCTCAGAGCAGCCAGGCTTGAAGGTCCTGCAGGGTCGGGTGGAAGGGGCCAGGCTGACTCCTCTGAGGCTCCCTCCTTTCCTCCTCCTTGGTGGCAGCAGCACAGCCATGACCATGTCCCTACTGTTCTAAAGGAAAACAGTTATTCTTCTTGAGTATTGAAAACTAGAGCATCATTTGGAATTCATTGCGCAAAATAGAAAACAGATATTGCTAGCAAAAATCGTGTAAATAGAGGTGATTATAAAAATTTTATGAAGGAAACCAAGTTCATATCTACAGTTATTTAAAAATATTTATTTGCTCATTGAAAGTCTGTGTTTTACACACAGACACACACACACACACACACACACACATGGACCCACAAACACACAGAGTTTCATAGAGAGAGTTCCCTTCCATCTGCTGGTCTCTCCTCCAATGGCTGCAGTGGCTGAGGCAGTTCCCTGGTAAGACCTGGAGATGGAGCTTCTCTCAGGTCTCCCACATGGGTGCCAGGGCTCCAACACTGGAGCCCTCTACAGGAGCTTTCCCAGGCCAAGCAGGGAGCTGGATTGGATGTGGAGCAGCCAGCATTCTCACCAGTGCCCATGGGGGATGCTGGCACTGCTTTTGGTGCCCTTACCCACTACACAAGTCTGGCCCATCATATATCCACAGTTGTGAGAGCATAATGCCACTTCTCACCATTCCTCCCTCCTTCCTCACCTCCACCCTCCTCTCTTTTCTTTTTAAGTTTTACATGAACACACGTTCAATTATCACCAGCTTAACCTTTCAGTAAACAAAGAATTCAACCAGGAGTGAGCAGAAAACCACTGTTCCTCAGGAGTCTAGACAAGGCTGGGAGTCTCACTCCTCCCGATTCCTCTGTCACTACCTTGGGCTACCAGTGTACTGGCTTCCCCAGGGGGTCACATGTAATTGAGTTGGCTTTCTTTCTATTTTTTTGGCAGGCAGAGTGGACAGTGAGAGAGAGAGACAGAGAGAAATGTCTTCCATTTCCATTGGTTCACCCCTCAATTGCCGCTGCGGCTGGAGCACTGCGGCCCGCGCACCGCACTGATCCAAAGGCAGGAGCCAGGGTGTAGGGCCCAAGGACTTTGGGCCATCTTCCACTGCACTCCCGGGCCACAGCAGAGAGCTGGACTGGAAGAGGAGCAAACGGGAGAGAATCCGGAGCCCTGACCAGGACTAGAAACTGGTGTGCCAGTGTCACAGGCAAGGATTAGCCTATTGAGCCGCGGCGCCGGCCTATCTTGGCTTTCAATTCTTGAGTCAGAAGGTCCTCATTAAATCTAAATCAAATAGAAATTCTTATCGAAATGAAATTAATACAGTTTCATTGTTCACACACTATGGTACACAGCTAACAGGATCACAATCTCTTGTAGACATAGAATAAATGGAAAAAAGGAGCAGAGCCCTCTATCTCATAGATCTCTCATTTTAGTGGTCAGGCGGATAATAAACACACATATCATGTTGTCCATGTGCTCCCACTCTGCTCCATGGGAGAGGCCGCCTGGGAGCAAGGCCACTGCTCTGGGCAAGGGGGCAGTGGGTGTCCAGGTCCTCTTAGATCATTGTCCTGTCTCAGTCTAGCCAGGGCAGGGGCAGAGGCAGAGAGAATGAATTGGTCAGTTCAACACTTGGGGTTCCTGAAGAAACAGACTAAGGTGTAGGCTCAGTAATGGGCAGACAGCCAAATTGTCCTTTTTTGAGGACAATGTTTTTAAAATTTCTCTTGTTCCAGTAGCATGAAAGCAGACAACACACAGGTCAGTGGCAAGAGTCAGTGCCCTGACACTGGATATAACAAAAAGTGGAGGCCAAGCAGAAGCCCAGAGCCGGAATTGCCCCTGGTCTCCCCTGTGGGGCAGGAATCCAAGAACTTGGGCCATTTTCTGGTGCCTCCCCGGGTGTGCATTAGCAGAAATAGGATTAGAAGTGGAGTGATGGGGATTCAAACCAGACTCTTATGTAAGCTGCTGGCATTGCAAGCGGCAGCTTTGTCTACTGTGCCATGATGTCACTCTACCCTCCTCCTAGATTTTCTTAAGAATAACATGAGGGTTTCTGGACAGAGGAGAGAGGGAAGTTACTTATCTTGATGTTCCTCAGACCTATGATGAGGCCTTGCACTTTCACTAATCATTTTCTCCTGTATCCTTGACTCAGAACTCTGGCTGCAGATGGGAGAGTGCACCTGTGTGATCTCTCATCTAAGCACCTGCATTCTCCTTCTAAGTCCTGGTCTCTCTGGAGCCACTTATTCTGAGGAAGTTTATTCTGATCAGTTTCAGGGGTGAATGTGGGACAGATGTCTAACCATCTCAGAGACCATCTCCCTGGTGCAGCGGTCTGCTGTGAGGGGACAATGTGAGGGCATCAGAGGACAAGCAGGTAAAACATTGACCTCAGTCGTAAGTTGTAAACTCTTCATTAGAAAAGCGACTTTCTCCTGTAGAATCCCAATGTAATCACGAACAGAATATGTTATCTAGTTACTTTGGGATGTGATACCGCCTGGTAGAAACATTCGCACTGCAGGCACACTTGCGCAGCTCTGGTCTGAGCTGGGGCAGCTGGAGACACAGCCCCTGGGCTGAGTTCTGAGCTGTCCTGGGCCCTTCAGCTGGGCACAGCCCTGCCCCGTCCCTGCTCATTTGCATGTCCCCAGTGCACTGCCCACTTCTCTGGGCATTTAGGAGCAGGCTGCTCCTGCCCCAAGCAGGAGGTAGTGCCTGGCAGGACCCAGCATGGACACGAGGGCTCCACTCAGCTGCTGGGGCTCCTGCTGCTCTGGCTCCCAGGTAAGGAAGGCCAGCAGCAGGAACGGCCTCGGGCAGTGTGGCCAGGGCTGCCCGTATCTGCAGGAGTGTCCTCTTAGAACGTGAGGATGAGTGTGGTCTCTGTGTTTCTGTTTCCCTTCTCAGGTGCCACATTTGCCCAAGTGCTGACCCAGACTCCATCCTCCGTGTCTGCAGCTGTGGGAGGCACAGTCACCATCAATTGCCAGTCCAGTCAGAGTGTTAATAACAACGACTTATCCTGGTATCAGCAGAAACCAGGGCAGCCTCCCAAGCTCCTAATCTATGCTGCATCCACTCTGGCATCTGGGGTCCCATCGCGGTTCAAAGGCAGTGGATCTGGGACACAGTTCACTCTCACCATCAACGGCGTGCAGTGTGACGATGCTGCCACTTACTACTGTCATGGCGGTTATAGTAGTAGTAGTGCTGATACCACAGTAATACAAGCCCTAACAGAAACCCCCCAGGAAAGCAGAAGTGTGAGGCTGGGCTGCCCCAGCTGCTCCATTTGGCCCCATCTGCTGAGAGTGATTCTCAGATGCAGCCAGGCTTGAAGGTCCATTCAGGGTCGGGTGGAAGGGGCCAGGGTGACTCCTCTGAGGTTCTCTCCTTTCCTCCTTGGTGGCAGCAGCACTGACATGACCATGTTCCTAGTTGTTTAAGGGAAAGCAATTATTCTTAGTATCGAAGCTAGAGCATCATTTTAGATTCATAGAGCAAAAGAAAACATTGTAGATATTACAAGGGAATAAGTTTAAATACAGGGGTTTATAAAAGTTTTATAAAGGATACTAATTTCATATGTACTGTTTTTTTATATGTATAGTCTTTTAAAAGATTTATTTGCTTATGAAATCCCATGCTTTAACAGACACACACACAAACATACAAAGTGAAGAGAGAATTCTCTTTCATCTGCTGGGTCACTCCTCCAATGCTGAGGCAGTGCCTGGCAAGAGCGGCAAATTGTAACTTCTTTCAGGCCTCTACATGAGTTCGAGAGCTGAAACACTTGTTCCAGCTCCCTGCTGTGGCCTGGGAAAGCCGTAGAAGATGCCCCAAGAACTTGGGTTCCCGCACCCACGTGGGAGACCTGGAAGAAGCTCCTGGCTCCCGGCTTCGGGTTGGCACCGCTCTGGCCATTGTTGACAGGGAGTGAACCACAAATGGAAGACTCACTCTCTCTCTCTCTCTCTCTCTCTCTCTCTCTCTCTTCCTCTCCTTCTCTTTCTCTGTACCTCTGACTTTCAGATAAACAAATATATCTTTTAAAAAAAGTAGTGGAGAGGAAGAAGGTATGTATTAACTTTCCTTTGTGGGCTTGAGAACAATGAGCCCCTATCATAGCCCCCTAATGGAGTGCAGCTGGAGTGCTCACAATAGTCAAGTCACGTAGAGATTCTGTGCAGCCTGCTGTGCTGGGATTTGCACAGAGAGAGCAGTGTGAGAAGAGGAAAAGAGCTCAGATTAGGAGCTGAAGAGGCCTGGTTTAGTCTCAGCGCTGCTGAGCTGGGAGAAGACCCGGTGCTCTGGCCTCCTGTTCCCTGAGTCTAGGTGGGAGGGACAGAGGGCTTCCCAGGTTCCTTTTGATGTCAGGCTCTTTATTATGGGGGGTGGAAAAGGTGGGTGTGCAGTGTTGCTGGGAGCTGCAGAGCATCCGAGTGGACAGCAGTGGGCGGGGACCCCGTGGTTCAGAAGAAAGCCCATCTTCAGTTTCCCACCAGGTGCCCACTGGCTTTTTTCCCATCCACTAACAGCAAATGTTCACAACAGGAAAGCTGGGTGTTGTTTACCGATTGTGATGAACGCATCGATGTGAGCTGTCAGCTGGATGTGCAGTGGAGAGGCACTGTGTGTACTGCTTCACAATTTTTTGATTTGTAAATTTAAAGCTATTCTTTAAACAACAACAAAACAACAACAACAACAAACTAACTGAGTATCACAGCAAAATGTGAAAAAAGAAAAAAATTTACCTCTGGTGTGATTTTAGTGTTCATATTGTCCTCCTGATTGTAAGAGGCTGATGGGCATCTGCAAATAAGAAATCCGCCCTGGAAAGAGTCTTTTAAAATTTTGTATGTTTTTATTTTTATTTAACCAGGAGGGAGGGAGGGAGAGAGAGAGAGAGAGAGAGAGAGAGATCTTCTGTCCATTCATTTACACCCCCAAAGGCCAGGCTGAAGCCAGTAGCCCAGGACATATTGCATTAAACTTCCCTGGCTCCTGGCTTTGGTCTGGCCCAGCCCTGGCCATTGTGGGCCATCTGGGGAGTGATCCCTCCCTCTCTCTGCCTCTGTCTCTCCGTCTCTGTAACTCTACATTTCAAATGAATAAATTAATAAATCCTTTCTGTAAAAAAATAAAAAAGGCCTGAGGCTGCAATCTCCCTGCAGCCACTTGCTCAGGGGATACTCCCCCCTCCCTCAGCTTGGAGAATCCCAGTTCAAGTTTATCCAGCTCGTCAGACCAGGAGTCAAACCCAGAGCAGTCTGGATGGGCTGCCTCACAAGCTACTGCCCCTTCCAGGTTTCACACGTTTCTTACGGGGTGGGTGGGTGCACTAGTCAGGTTTAAATAGCACGGATTTCGGTGTTGTCAATCACGTCGAGAATCCAACAGGATACTAGAATAGTTAAGGTCTTGGTCAGGGATTACGCAGCTACACTGCGTTCCAACACTTGATGTTACCTATGTGCGCAAACAGTGAGGTCGCTCATCATTTTCCCACGATGGCCCTGGGCTGTGAAGCTTCCTCCACTTAGGGCGCAGCAGTCCCCCAGGTCAAAGTTGATCCCAAGTAACCGGGAGAGAGGCCTCTCAACTTTTGCAGGTAGAGGGGTTTTTCTGTAGGGAAATTCTGAACAATCATGCAACATCAGGTGGGGGAGAGGCCCATCAATACACACAGGTCAGGAGCAGAGCCATTGATGTTGGAGTAGAGGCTATGATTATAAGGATTGAGGCCCCAGATGTGCTAGTTAGGGTCTAGAACAAAGGATAGAGTCATTACTAGAGGACCTAAGAGAGCTGCTGTCTAAACCATGACTGAGTTCTCTGATTGAGAGGCAAATAGAAACTGACAGAAGGGGCTTGATAATAATCAGGTGGGCTTTAAGGCCCTGACAGTTATGAGGCCCAGATTTATCTATCTCTTCACATGGGGTACATCCTAAGGGAGGTGTGAACCTCTTGGGGAATGCACCCTGTTGACTTCCATTACTTAGCTGGCCTGGAAGGAGAGCTGGCCGGGTAAAGGCAGGTGGCATCCCTAACAGGAAACTTACAGTTCTGCCCACAATGTTGTGACCCTACTTGGCCATTCCCTCAGCAGTGGTGGTCACTTTGGAAACTGGGCTGAGTGAAGGGCTCTTCAGCTTGCAGCCAGCAAGATCTGTGGCTCTGATCTGGGTGTCCTTCGACTCTAGGGCAGGTCCATCTTCAGAGATCCAACTCTTGGCTGGCAGAGCTGCCAGGGCTCTTCCTAGCTGACTTCTGCTGAACCCAGGCTTACCACACTGAAAGCCAGTGCAGTGGACTGGCCTGTTGGGTCTCCTTGAGGGCAGATCACTGTGCAGAGCTGCCCCCTCTCTTTACATTGCTTCTGATGCCTAGCTTTCTTTTCCTCCTGGTTTTTGTCAAAGCAGACCAGAGGATGCAGGTGAAGGAGGTGCTCATGTCCCATCTCTAATCTTCGGTGGCCTCAACTAGAAGCCTAAAGTACAGGCATGTTCTGATAGTGGTTTTCCCTGAGGTAGACCATGTCCATGAGGAAAGCTATGTCCTCACTTTCAAACTTTCTCTCCCTCTGTTTGCTCTGAAAGGGATGTTTTGCCTGTTTATTGTGCCCATAGCGAAGTAAATCTGGCTGTGAAATTACAATTTAAGCTTTCCTTTTGGCTATGCTATTACAGAAATTTGTTAGCCATCCCTTTTATAAGGTCTAATAAATCAAATTGTGCATCTTGGAGAGTCCTTCAGAATAGAATTAGTTTCCTACCTTGAAGAGAATAGAGAAATGAGAGGACAGTTGGGCTTAGAATAGAGAAATGAGGGAGCAAGTCCCACATTGCTTACTGACAATAGCACTATCAAATGAAAACTTAGCAAAGATTTCAACCATTAAATGAGAACTTAGGAAACATTTACCAGAAGGTCCAATGCCTTCTATAAATTTTAAGAACACATGTATTTGGAAACATCTCTTAAATATCTAACATGGTGTAGCTTGTTTAACCAGCAAATTCAAGCACAAACATATAGAAACCTTTTTAGTTTTAGTTTCTTTCTACCCACCAACTTAAAACATCTGATACAGAAGTTCGGGTCACATGAATCAGAATGTACCTTTGAGTAATTTTAGCAGTTTAAATTTATGAGCACTCTTTTATCTATAAGACAATCACAGCAAAGTTCTTAATAAATTTTCCCATGTAGACATACAATATGTATGCACATATAGCATTAAAGATAGAACAATAAAACATGGCCGGCATGTGGCTCTCATGGCTAATCCTCTGCCTGTGGCACCGGCACCCCCAGTTCTAGTCCTGGTTGGGGCGCCGTGTACTAGTCCCGGTTGCTCCTCTTCCAGGCCAGCTCTGTGCTGTGGCCTGGGAGGGCAGTGGAGGATGGCCCAAGTGCTTGGGTTCCTGTACCCGCATGGGAGACCAGGAGGAAGTACCCAGCTCCTGGCTTCTGACTGGTGCAGCACTGGCCATAGCGGTCATTAGGGGAGTGAACCAACAGAGGGAAGACCTTTCTCTCTGTCTCTCTATCACTGTCTATAACTCTCTCTCTGTTTCTCTCTCTCTCTCTCACTGTCTAACTCTGCCTTGCCAAAAAAAAAAAAGAATAAAACAGTTTTAATAATTTCTTTTAAATCTCTTTAACTGTTTTTTAAGTTACCATTTGATTCAGATTACTTCCTGCTCTTAGTTACCTGAATTAAGCCTACTTTCTTCCAGGTGGGACCTGTAGTGCATTATTGGCTTCATCTATTTACAGAGCCATCCCAAAGTACTGAATACAGTAGAAGTGGCTGGAAAAAGTCCATCAGAACCTATACAAAACTGTGAATGACAGAAGCCTTTAAATAGCCATGTTTAAAGTTAGAAACCATGAACCAACAAAAGGCAATTGCTTACTTCACACAGTAGTTTTGAAAGCACCTGTAGGGTTTTACAGAACATTTAACCTTTTAGGCCTTTGGGCCTTTCTCATTAAGATAACCATCATGTCTAGAAACACAAGATCATTAGAGTTTTTAACTTTAGGACGTTTATATCACTAGCATTTTATATTATTATAAAACTTAAAATTTAGCACCACTTCACATCTTGACAGTAATTCTAATATAATCCAAATAGCCTGATTGGTTGGTGTCTCTACAAGATGAGAGACATATATCCTTAGATTGGTTGGGCCCTAACTGGAAAAATCAAAATCCAACTTTACTGGAAATTTCAGAATCCAAATTCTTTGGAACTTTGATTTTGTTTTTTTTTGGGATACCTGTCAAGGATGCCAAGAAGACTTAAAGCATCTGGTTGAAATAAGATCCTTTACCATCAGGACATAATATAGACCAAATCTGATCATCGTTACAAGGATATTATTCAAATGTTTTAGAATAATCATATATTTAAATAATCCATGGCTCTTAATAAAACACTCAGCTGTTTCTAAACAATTTGAATTTAACAGAGGTATCAAGAGAACATAACAGATTACTTTAACTCATTGCTTTCACAGAGAATCAGATTCTAATTCTATGTCAAAGAGAAATAGAATAGCTTTTGTATCCCAAATGTCTTCCTTTCATAACCTTCGGTGACTTCCACACACCCTCTCCAAGTTACTTGAAATATTCCATCATTTCCATTTCAGTCTAGAATAAACCAACCATCAGGATGAAGTCATTCTTACAAACCATGTCCTTTCTTTACTCAAAAGAACTCTTTCCTTCTTAACCTTCCTTACCAAACACACATTTCTATACTTGTGATGTTTTCCATCTGCCAATTTTCTTGATTTACATTTTGCAATAACCTGTTAAAAATCTCCATATTAATGCAACAGTTTTGAATAAGGTAACACAAATTTCAGCCTGAGTTATATTAAGCAGGGTTGAACTATTTTTCATGGATAGTTTATGAAAACATATTGGTTCAACAAACCCAAATAGTTCTTCTATAGAATATAAAATGCTGGCCGGTGCCATGGCTCAATAGGCTAATCCTCCGCCTTGTGGCACCAGCACACCGGGTTCTAGTCCTGGTTGGTCAGGGCGCTGGATTCTGTCCCGGTTGCTCCTCTTCCAGGCCAGCTCTCTGCTGTGGCCAGGGAGTGCAGTGGAGGATGGCCCAAGTGCTTGGGCCCTGCACCCAATGGGAGATCAGGGAAGCACCTGGCTCCTGGCTTCTGATCAGCGCAATGCGCCAGCTGCAGTGCGCCGGCTGCAGCGGCCGTTGGAGGGTGAACCAACGGCAAAGGAAGACCTTTCTCTCTGTCTCTCTCTCTCTCACTGTCCACTCTGCCTGTGGGAAAAAAAAAAAAAAAGAATATAACATGCTACGTACCAAAGTATACTTTTGGACACATTTTTCTCATTTGTCTTTACCCAATTTAAATTAGTAGTTACACTTAAATGACTTAAGATGCTGATATTATATTATATCCCTTTAAAATTTAAAATTGCATTCATCTAAAACAAGTACTAATCACCCATTGTTGTTTCATTGAGTACTGATTACCTAGAAAACTGTTAAAATAAATTGTAAATAAGTTCAGCTAAGTGACAAAGCAATATTTTTAAAGGTACTGATCTTCCTAGATTCAAGGAGAGAAATTTATTCAAACTCAGTGTCTAGTTACAGTTGCTTTTTTTTTACATCAAAAACACCTTAGGCCCATGGTGTCATAGCCAACAGTCAGGCACTTGGGACTGCCTCTGTAACAAAAGTGCAGGCAGCTGCCAGTCAGTTCCCAAAGTGCTGGTGGGCCAAAGGTCGATGCACCAAGGACAAGAAGTGGAGGTCAAAAAAGACTGCTCCGACTCTTGCTCCAAACGCCCTCTCAGTAGCAGCGCTTGTAATGGAGATGAAGATGGGGAACCTGAGCAGAGGCCTCCAGGAGCCAAGGTGAGGATGAGGAGCACTGGAAGGATTCGCCAGCATCAGCCAACACATCCCTGCAGGAGGGAAAGCACGGGTTTTCTGAGGAGCAGAGGCCCTGGGAGCCAGATATCAAACCTCATCCTGGAAATGGCCGTGACCAAGACAACTGAATGACGCGTTTTGACATTGGATTTGGGTGTGGGGTGGATGTCAAGTTAAAAAGAAGAATTTCCCTTTTTAAAGAATGATATTGTTGTACCTGCTCCTCAGCTAAAAGAGAGTATTACAAAAGCCAGTAACAGTAACATGAATTTTATTGAAAATGAGAAGCAACTGAATGACAAATGAGAGGCAAGGAAACCAATTGGGACCAGTCACTGATCAGGACCAACACTCCTCACCAGAGTGCGGCCCCCAACAGCAGCTTACACAGCTTTTTGCAGTATTCTGTCCACCAGGGCTCACAACTTCAAACCGGAAACCTGGCATGCAGTGAACAATAAAAAGGATAACCAGAATATGGTTGTAAGATAACAGTTACCAATAACAAACCCAGGAACAGACCCAAGATATGGTTGTAAGATAACAGTGAGGGACACATTTCAGCCAATCTAGTTCCTGGAATTTGGGCCCACATGGTTTCACAAGATGCACCCTTAGCAATTAGCAAGCAAAACTAATGTGTACAGAAGCAAGAGATCTGCAATAGGCTTTTAGCCACACTCACTGCATTTGGATTCTGATTCTACAGTGTAAGGCTGTCTTTGGAGCCACTTTTTTTCGTTTTTTTTTTTTTTCCTTAAGATTGAGTGGCACACTAATAAATGAGAGCTTGACATTTGAGGTCATTTATGTTCTATAAACAGCTTTCAGACACTTGCTGATTTTGCAGCTTTGTGTGATCAGTTTGCAAAGGTTAGAGATAATATAGAAGTGAGAATGGCACCCCTTAAAAATTGCATATCTTTAGACCTTACTATTAGCACATCCAGAGGGAAGCATAACTTTATTGTCTATTTAAAGCTGTGAGTAGTTAACTCTCTTAACTCCCTCCTTCCCTGGACTGACAGCCAACCAGAGCAGCTTTATACAGAGAAGGGGTTATTGTACGAAGAAAAAAAGGTACAATTGACTGAAACTAAATTGAGATAAAATTAAATACAGCCTTTTTCTTCATGGACATTTGTTTTGTTTGAAGTCACCATAAACTCGGTGTTGCATTGCTGTCAAGGGGTACCACAGCTTAGCTCGCTTAAAAAATAACTTTTTAGGTCAACTATGGAGTATTGGAAATAACCTATTTCCCCTTAAGGGGTCTTTTCTGCCTTCCTTTGTCTTCCAAGAAAACTGTTGGCTACCGAAGTGAATCCGTATTTCCAATGTGCTTCTCTTGGTTTTTGTTTATTAGCTAGTTCTTGCAGGCAGTTCCACTGGAACTTGAGGCAACTCAGAAGGAAGTTGATTCTTTTAAAACAGAAACCACCAACAAAAATATATCTGTACATATTGCTGAAGTACTTGGCTATTTGTTCAATTTTTCAAATGATATAAACAAAAAAAATTAACAATGTATAAAGATGGAAAATGTACTGTCTGTAACTTTGTCTACACATTTAAGTTACTAAGTTGTAAATCATATTTGAATTAAACTCACTATAGATTACATTATTTTTTAAATATTTATTTATTTACTTCAAAGTCAGAGGGACACAGAGAGGAGAGGCAGAGAGAGAGAGAGAGGTATTCCATCTGCTTGTTTATTCTCCAATGGGCCACAATGGCGGGAGCCACGCCAATCTGAAGCCATGAGCCAGGAGCTTCTTCCAGGTTTCCTAGGTGGGTGCAGGGGCCCAAGGACTTCGGCCAGCTTCTACTGCTTTCCCAGGCTATAGCAGAGAGCTGGATTTGAAGCAGAGTAGCCATGTCGAACTGGTGCCCATATTGAATGCCGGCATTGCAGGTGGCGGCTTTCCCCACTATACCACAGCGCTGGCTCCTCCAGGTTGTCTTATTAGCACAATTATATGATTTAATTTAAGAGCATACATATTGACCAGAGGCCTCTCCAAAGCACATTTTAGGCACTGATATATAAAGAAAACAAATCTTCAACATATTGTATGGAGTTCTCACCACATATACTCTGTTAGATTTGTGTTTAGTAGGCCGGTTGTTTTGTATTTGTGTATTGCATAGGACCTCTTTTTTAATTGATAGTTAAACCCATTTTTAAAACATAAGTCTCAGCCAAAAAAAATGGTGTAAGGATTTCATGAAACCTCCTGAGATGTTGAATGTGGAGGCAGCTCCAGACTCTGACTGGGGTCACCACTCCTTGAGCTCTTCTCTAGGTGACAGCTCCAGAGAAGCAGCCTGCGGGTGTTCCTAACGCTTCCTGCACTTACCTCTAAGTCTAGAGTAAGCCCCAGTGAGACATGGAAATACATATAGAACTGTTAGCTCTTCCATGGTTTTATCATACCAAGATACATGAATTTAACTTAATTTAATGCAGACAAAGTATCCAATTTTTGTCCATTTAACTTGTTAAAATAACATCCCTCTCTTACACACTCATTTCTTGACCCAAATGGAAAAACTTAACTTTAGGTCAAGATGGGAGAGACATGACTACAATGAATGTCTTTACCAATAAATTTCTCAAACAACAAAAAAAGACAATTTTATGCTTTCCATATAACATTTTTTTAAAAAAAAGATTTATTTGCTTGTATGTAAATCAGTAATACACACACACAAATGCAGACAGACAGACAGACACAGACACACAGAGAGAGAGAGAGAGAGAAAGGGAGAGAGAGAGAGAGAGAGTTTTCTTCCATCTGCTGTTATACTCTACAAACAGCTGCAATGGCCAGGTCTCCCATGTGGGTGCTGGGGCCCAATCACTTGGGACATCTTCAGCTGATGTTCCAGGCCATTAGTATGGAGCTGGATTTGAAGTGGAGCAGCCATGACTCCAACCGGTGCCCATGTGGGATGCTGGCATTGCAGGGGTGGCTTTATCCACTGCACCACAGAGCTGGCCAGTCGTATATATGTTTTAAGAGCATCATGATAGTTCACCATATGCCCCGTCCTGCCTCACTCCCACCCTCAGTGCTCTTTTATTTTAAATTTTTATTTCATTTTTAAAAAAATATTTATTTATTTATTTATTTGAAAGTCAGAGTTACACAGAGAGGGGAGAGGCAGAGAGAGAGAGAGAGGACTTCCATCTGATGGTTCACTCTCCAATTGGCCACAATGGTCGGAGCTGCACCAATCCGATACCAGGAGCCAGGAGCTTCTTCCATTTCTCCCACCTGGGTGCAGGGGCCCAAGGACTTGAGACATCTTCTACTGCTTTCCCAGGCCATAGCAGGAGCTGGATCAGTAGTGTAGCAGCCGGGAATGGAACCATCATCCACATAGGATGCTGGCACTTCAGGCCAGGACATTAACCCACTGCACCACAGCGCCAGCCCCTATTTTAACTTTTGAAATGAGATACTTTCAATGTACTTAATAAACACTAGCTCAGCCCTTCATATATAAATAATTCAACACGGAGTAAGCAGAAAACCACTGTTCCTCATCCTAAAGACAAGGCTGTGAGTCTCAATCCCCCCAATCCCACTGTCACTACCAGACCTGAGGTACACTGACTGCCCCCGGGGGGGTTACAGGTGGAATCATGTCAGCTTTCAATCCCTGATGAGCAGTTCTTCATTTAATCTGAGATCAAATAGAAAATTCTCAATGAATTGAACCAATAGTAGTTTCATCGATTGCATGCAATGGCACAGAACTAATGGTATCACAATCTCTTGTAGACATAGACTAAAGTGGAAAAATTGAACAGAGCCTTTTATCTCACAGATCTTCCATTGTACTGGGCAGGGCTGATAATATTCAAACCAATAATGTTCTACCTCTGCTCCTGATATTGGAATTTGAACCCCCCAAAATATAATTTGGGGTGTCATATGATATCATCATATGCTGATTAATAAGTTACCCATATTAATTAGCCCAAGTGGGTTCTTGCCTTATATTTAGAGAAGAATTCTGAATACTGGCACAAATGCACAAGGCAGCATGGTACATTTTAAGCTTCTATTTAGTGAGAAAGATGCATAGGAGAGTGAGGGCCCCATCTAAAGGAGAGAGGTAGAGCTGGGTTTATACCAAGTACCAGGAACCAGCCATGTGGAGGAGCATCTAGGACCAGAGCCATGGGGCAAGTGGCCCGAAGGCCACAGGCCATGGAGGCGCAGGGCTGCAGCCAGCTCCCTACTGGCAAGAAGTCAGGGAAGGAAGGGAGGGAAAAAGGCCAGATACACCATGAACCAGGTTTTTAATCCACTTCCAAAGGGGAGTGGTTAATTCACCTGGTTGGCTGGTGGGTGCTCTGGTGTTTCCAGGTAGGGGCATGAGGTCACACAGGGGCATGGTGAAGGCGTGGTCTTCCAGCTCACAAACCTAATCAATTTTAACCTGTGTGCCTGCCTGCTTCACTCTCACTCTGCTCCAGATGAGATGCCTCCCTTGGAGCAATGCTATTGCTTGGGGCAAGTGAGCAGTGTGCATCCAAGTCCACTTAGTGCAACCCCCTGTCTCAGCCTAGGCAGGGGCAGAGGCAGAGGCAGGGGGAATACATTAGGCAGTTCAACATTTGTGTTCCTGGAAAATCAAACTAATTGGAGTCTCATTAATGGTGAAAGCCAAAATGTTCTTTAATGGAGGAAAAATTTTTTAAAATTTCTTATGTTCCTGTAGCATGGAACCAGGCAACACACAGGTCAGTGGTAAGAGTCAGTGCCCTGACACGGGAGATAACAAAAAGTGGAGCCCAGTTTTAAGAGAGTGTCTTTTATTGTGTTAAGAGTTATTTCTAGTATGTTAATTTTCTTCCATGTTACCATTCTCTACTTTTCCAAAATATTTATTTGTTTCCTTAAAACCTGAGCATGGGAGAGAGGTAAAGACAGAGAAAGATGGAGAGGGAGAGAGAAGAGAATGCAAGACAAGGGAAGGGTATGAAAGGGAAGTTCTGTAAGCTGGTCTTTCCACAAATGACTGTAACAGTGACTTCCTGGCCAAGCAAAGGCCCAGAGCCAGAACTACCCCTGGTCTCCCCTGTGGGGCAGGAATCCAAGAACTTGGGCCATTTCCTGCTGCCTCCCAGGGTGTGAATTAGCAGAAATAGGGATCAGAAGTGGAGCAGTGGGGATTCAAACCAGTGTCTAATGTAGACTGCTGGCATTGCAAGTGTCAGCTTTATCCACTGTGCCACAATGCCAGTCCACCCGCCTCTCTAGATTTTCTTAGGAAAAGTGTGAACACTTCTGGACAGAGGAGAGAGTGAAGTTATTTTCTTGATGTTCCTCACACCTATGGTCACTCCTTGAAATTCGCACTTATCTCTTCCTCTTGTACCTCTGACACAGAACTCTGGCTGCAGAACCTTGGGAGGTGAGGTCTCCCAGTAGAAGCATGGGCACTGCAGGTAAACTTGTGCAGCCCTGGTCTGAGCTGGGGCAGCTGGAGACACAGCCCCTGGGCTGAGTTCTGACTGCCCTGGCCCTTCAGCTGGGCACAGCCCTGCCCTGCCCCTGCTGATTTGCATGTCCCCAGTGCACCGCCCACCTCTCTGGGCATTTAGGAGCAGGCTGCTCCCACCCCATGCAGGAGGCAGTGCCAGGCAGGACCCAGCATGGACACGAGGGCCCCCACTCAGCTGCTGGGGCTCCTGCTGCTCTGGCTCCCAGGTAAGGAAGGCCAGCAGCAGGAACGGCCTCGGGCAGTGTGGCCAGGGCTGCCCGTCTCTGCAGGAACATCCTCTTAGAACGTGAGGATGAGTGTGGTCTCTGTGTTTCTGTTTCCCTTCTCAGCAACCACATTTGCCCAAGTGCTGACCCAGACTCCATCGTCCGTGTCTGCAGCTGTGGGAGGCACAGTCAGCATCAGTTGCCAGTCCAGTCAGAGTGTTTATAGTAACTACTTATCCTGGTATCAGCAGAAACCAGGGCAGCCTCCCAAGCTCCTGATCTATTATGCATCCACTCTGGCATCTGGGGTCCCATCGCGGTTCAAAGGCAGTGGATCTGGGACACAGTTCACTCTCACCATCAGCGGCGTGCAGTGTGATGATGCTGCCACTTACTACTGTCTAGGCGAATATGGTAGTAGTACTGAAACCACAGTGATACAAGCCCTAACAAAAACCCCCAGGAAAGCAGAAGTGTGAGACTGGGCTGCCCCAGCTGCTCCTCCTGGGCCCCATGTGTTGAGAGTGATTCTCAGAGCAGCCAGGCTTGAAGGTCCTGCAGGGTCGGGTTGAAGGGGCCAGGCTGACTCCTCTGAGGCTCCCTCCTTTCCTCTTCTTGAAAGCAGCAGCACAGACATGACCATGTCCCTACTGTTTTAAGGGGAGCAATTATTCTTTCTGAGTATTTGAGCTAGAGCATCATTTGGGATTCATAGAGCAAAAGTGAGAACACTGTAAGTATTGGATGGAAAATATTTTAATTACAGGTGATAATAATATTTTATGAAGGCAACCAATTTCATAGCTACAAATATTTAAAAATATATATTTACTTATTTTAAGTCTATGTTTTTCACACATACCCACCCACACACACACACAGCCCCACACACACAGAGTTTCAGAGATAGAGAATTCCCTTCCATCTGCTGGTCTCTCCTCCAATGGCTGCAGTGGCTGAGGCTGTGCCAGCAAGACCTGGAGATGGAGCTTCTCTCAGGTCTCCCACATGGGTGCCAGGACTCCAACACTGGAGCCATCTACAGGAGATTTCCCAGGCCAAGCAGGGAGCTGGATTGGAAGTGGAGCAGCCAGGACTCCCACCAGTGCCCATGTGAATGCCTGTGCTGCCTTTGGCTGCTTTACCCACTGCACAAGGCTGGCCCATCATATCCACATTTGTGAGAGCATAGTACCTCTTCCCACCATGTCTTCCCTCCTTCCTCACTCCCTCCTCCACCTTTTTCTTGTAAGTTTTACTTGGACATTTGTTCTATTCATTACCACCAGCTTAACCTTGCAGTAAACAAAGAATTCACTGAGGAATAGGCAGAAAACTACTGTTCCTCTAGAGTCTAGACAAGGCTGAGTCTCATCCTCCCATTCCCTCTGTCACTGCCAGACCTGAGACCACGAGATTCCTCCCCAGGGGCACTGCCATTGTTCAGAGCAAGCAGGCAGTGGGTGTCCACTCCATGTAGTGCATCCTCCTGTGTCAGGGGCAGAGGCAGAGCAGAGGGATCTTATCGTTCAATTCAACACTTGTGTTACATGAAAAAATAACTAATTTTAGTCTCACTAATGGTCAGATGGCTGAATTGTCCTTTGATAGATGTAAAAGGTTTTAAATTTCTGAAATTCCTGAGGAATGAAACCAGCCAAAACACAGGTCAGTGAGAGACTTTGCCCAGGGGTCCGGCACTGTGGCCTCGCTGCTAAAGCCACCGCCTGCACTGCTGGCATCCCATACAGGTGCAGGATCAAGTCCTGGTTGCTACCTCAGATTTGGATCTCTGCTATGGACTGCAGAAGCAGCAGAAGATGGGCCTTGGGCCTCCACAACCTGCATGGGAGACCCAGAGAAAGCTCCTGGCTCCTGGCTCCGGATCAGCACAGCTCTGCCCGTTGGGGCCAATTGGGGACTGAACCAATGGATGGAAGACCTCTCTCTCTCTCTCTATCTCTCTCTCTCTCTCTCTCTGATACTTCTCTCTCTGCCTGTCTGCCTCTCCTTCTCTCTGTGTTACTCTACCTTTCAAATCAATAACTCAATCTTTAAAAAAAAAGATTCAGTGCCCAGACACTAGATAGAAAACAGAGGAACCCAGTGTTGGAAGGGTGTCTTTCACTGTGGTTAATACATACGTCTAGTGAAGATAATTTTCTTAAATGCAATAATTTCTATTTTCAAAATATATATTTATTTACTTGAAAGACCGAGCATTGGTGAAAGGCAAAGTCAGAGAGACTGAGAGCGAGAAGGGGGGGGGAGAGAGAGAGAATCTTCCACGTGCTGGTAGTTTCCCGGATGACCCTGTCAGCTGAGGCTGGGTCAGGGCACAGTCCAGAGCCCAGAACTCCATGCAGGACACACAGAGTGTGACAGGATCCAAGCACAGTCATTTTTATAAGTCATAGCCCTTGCTTTTTCTCCATTTATTTGTCCTTTATATCACTGCAGGCCATTAGGGAATAAGAGAAAATAGAAGCCGCCCTGGCCTCAGTGACGTCCACCAGAACCACACTGGGCAGCTGCTCAGCTTCTCCAGGTTCTGGGCTGTGCAAGCCCTGCAGCCCCTGTCACAGGTGGAGCAGCAGCAGCAAAGCTGGGCTGAGCCGTGAGGAGAGCGTGGACACTCTATCCACACTGGTCCTCTCTCTGCTGAGACCCCAGAGAGACATTCTCTGTAGGAAACCTGTGCAACCTGGGTCTGATTGGAGACCTGGGGACATGGCACCTGTGTACAGGTACTGAGGGATTGGAGAGAATTCTCCTGACTGTGCATCTCAGCAAGCAGGGATGGTTACTCATAACCTCATGATGAGCAGCTGCAGGTGCTGGGATTCGAGCTCAGGTCTCTATAACTTTGAATCCATTCCTTCCACATGGCAGAGTTCATCCCATGGCTGAGGCCAGAGTTTTAAATAACACAGGAGACAGCACAGGATGGGGTAGGACACACAGCTCCTCACTGTCTCTGCCTCACTCCACGGGGACACAAATCTGCCATCAGTCCTTCCTGCAGCTGTTCCCCGACTGCCATTCTCTCAGAGCCTCCTCAACCCCAGGGGACTGCATGTCAGTGTGGGGCAGGGCTTCCTCTGCATCCCAGACTCTTTCCTCTCCTCCTCTGTCCCTTCTCATCCCTCCACTCATCCTACCTCTCATGTCCCTGCAAAGTCAATTTCTCCCCTCGCTGCGGACACAGATCAACCTATCAAAGCCTCCTCCTCCACTCTTGTGTTTGATAGCTGACCCTGTACTGTCACATACCTACACTGACAGGAGGTCATCAAGATACTTACCCAACAGATTCTGTCTCAGAGGCACTGTGTGCTCCCTCAGCTTACAGTTAGCTGTACTCTGTGTGCTGTAGAATGGACCCCATGTGAGAACACAGTGCCATTGGGAGGATATCAGAGCCCAGCCACTCACTCAAAAGGGAAAAGACACTGACTTCACCTTCGAAGGTGTGACCAGGTGTTCTCTAGAGAAAGGACTTTCTCCTACAGATCCCACCTATCCATGAACAGATTATACCATCAGGTCATTCAGTTCACTTAAAGTTTTGGCAAATGTCCCTCAGTGACTATGGGAGGTATCTTCTCCCGGTAGAGGCATTCGCACTGCAGGTAAACTTGTTTACCTGATGTGCCGCTGCGCTGACCCACCCAGACTGCATCCCCCGTGTCTGCACCTGTGGGAGGCACAGTCACCATCAGTTGCCAGGCCAGTCAGAGTGTTTATAATAACAACGCTCCTCCTGGGCCCCATCTGCTGAAAAAGATTCTCAGAGCAGCCAGGCTTGAAGGTCCTGCAGGGTCGGGTGGAAGGGGCCAGGCTGACTCTCTGTGGCTTCCTCATTTCTTCCTTGGCAGCGTAAGCACAGACATGAACATGTCTGTACTGTTCTAAAGGAGATATACTATTCTTTCTGAATATTCAAAGCTAGAGCATCTTTTGAGATTCATAGAGCAAATGAGAAAACTTTATAGTTATTCCAAACAAAATGAGTTTAATACAAGTGATTATATTAATTCCATAAAGGGTATCATTTTCATAGATATAGTTTTTTTAAAAAGATTTATTTCCTTATTGAAAGTCTGTACTACACACTCCACACTCCCCTCCCCCACAGATACACACACACATTGAGAGAGGGGGAGAAAGAGAATGAGACTTTGAGGGAGAGATAGAGTTATCGTCCGTCCTCTGGTTCACTCTCCAAATGACTGCAAAGGCCGAGCAGCGCCTGGCAGAGCTAGGAGAGAGAACTCCTTTCATTCTCCCACATGGTGCCAGAGCTCAAACACGTGGGCCAGCTCCAGGTGCTTTCCCAGGCCAAGCAGGGAGCTGGATTGGAAGATGAGAAGCCTGGACTCCCACCGGGGCCCATGTGGGATGTTGCCGCTGCAAAGGGTGGCTTTACCCATTACCCAAGGCTGGGCCATCCTAAGGTCCACAGTGGTGAGGGCATAATGCCACTGCCCAACATGTCCTCTCTACTTCCTCACCCCACCCCACCACACCCCACCCCACTTCCATTTTTCCTTTTCCTTTAAGTTCTACACTGACATACTTTCACTCCATAATCACCAGCTTCACCCTCCACTAAACAAAGAATTCAACACGGGGTAGCAGAAAAACCACTGTTCCTCAAGCATATAGTCAAGGCTGTTTATCTCTTCCCCCCAATCCCTCTGTCACTTCCAGACCTGAGGTGCACCGGCTCCCCCTGGGGGTCACACGTGGAATCGCATCTGCTTTCAGTCCCTGAGAGAGCAGTTCTTCATTCAAAATCAAATAGCAATTTTTCATCGAATTGAACCAATAGTATCTCCAACGTTTCTACAGAACTGCACACGACTAACAGCATCACAATCTCCTAGGCATAGAACAGTTGTACAAAATTGAACAGAGCTCTTTCTCTCACAGACCTTTCATTTTAGTGAGTAGGGCAAATAAGCAAACATGTTTTACACCTGCTCCCATGTGCTTCAACTGAGATCCTCCCTGGACACCACCATTGCTGGGGGCACGTGGGCAGTGGGAGTCCAGTTCTACCTAGTGCATCCTCCTGTCTCAGGCAGAGGCAGAGGCAGAGGCAGAGGCAGAGGCAGAGGGAAGAATCGGGCAGTTCAACACTGTGTCTCCTGAAAAAATAAACTAATTGTATTCTCAGTAATGGTCAGATGGACAAATAGTCCTTCGACTAAGAAAAAGCTTTTTAAATTCCTCAAATTGCTGCAGCATGAAAGCAGGAAACACAGAGGTCAGTTGAAGAATCAGTGCCCAGACACTGGATGTAAAAATAATGGAGCCCAGTTTTACCAGGGTGTCTTGTACTGTGGTGAATACTTATTTCTAATAAAGATTATTTTCTTAAAAGTTAACATTTTCCATTTTTCTCAATATTGATGTAATTACTTGTAAGACTGAACATTGGTTAGAGGCAAAGACAGAGACAGACAGACATACACACACACACACACACACACAGAAAATGTTGTGCAAGAGGTGCTCCCACAAATGGCTGTAACAGTGAGTTCCTGGCCAAGCAGAAGCCCAGAGCCAGAACTCCCCCTGTTCTCCCCTGTGGGGCAGGAATCCAAGAACTTGGGCCATTTTCTGCTGCCTCTCATGGTGTGCATAGCAGGAAATGGGATCACAAGTGGAGCAGCGGGGATTCAAACCAGTCTCTGACGTAGGCTGCTGGCTTTGAAAGTGGCAGCCTTATCCATTGTGCCACGATGCCAGCCTTAACTCCTCTCCGGGTTTGCTTAAGAAAAATGTGAAGGATTCTGGACAGAAGAGAGAGGGAAGTTAGTTTTTCTGACGTGCCAGAGGCCAGCTCCAGCAGATTCAGGGCTTCCCGATGGTGTGGGAGGCATCTGAGTAGGGAGGAATGAGAGACATGCTTACAGCAAGGCTGTTCGATTTACACATTCTTCACTGTTCTCATGAATTCTGGAATGTCCACTCATTAGTGATCCTTACAGAGTTAATGATTCTTCCTTAGGATAACAAAGTCTGTTTCCCATCCACTTTAAACCATTCACCTTGTATTATGTGTAACCCCTCCCTCATCCCGATTTCCATAGCCATGTAACAAGTTCTTTGATTTCAAAGATTTACTTGATATTTGAGATACAATAGAACAGAGAATCAAAGTGATGGTAAATTAGATAATAATTCATTATTACTTATAACAATTGACTAGGACGATTGGAACATCTACCTTTTAGTTTAACTCTACTAGTTATTAATCATTAAACCCTGTTTCAGCAAACCTGTTCATTATACACGTCCTTTCCATAACCCTTCACTACTATTAATTTTAGTAACTCATTCAAGACTCGCTCACTGATTTTGGTAATTACTTTATGTCCTTTCCACGAGGCCACACAAACTCAGGCACTTAGCACTGTTTGTGTTTCTCTCAGTCACTTAAATTGTTAACTCTCATTTACCAGTCATTAGTCTATGATGAGACAGACTCTCAAGTGGATTATAGCAGGAGACTGAAGGCCTTCCCCAAGGACCCTCTCATCCCTAAATCAGGTCTACCTGTGTACCATATGCCCTACAGTTTGAGTTCCCTCTAGGGTTTAACTGCAGGTAAGTGAAGCATCGGAGAGGGTTGAATTCCTCTAGGAGGATCCAGTCCATCAATAGCTCAGCCGTCAGTGAGGTCATTTGGAGCAGAGGCCAATTCTCAGAGATTTCCCAGAATGTAGGATCATCAGTGAGATAACCAGGAAACTCTGGCTTTTTTGTATCAAAAACCTAAAACCAGCAAGAGGACTGCAGCTTGTGGTTCTCACACCCACGGAGACAGACTCCTGCTGAGACCTTGCAGACAGCCAGAGTGGCCTCTGCCTCTTCCGTGATGTTCCTCAGACCTCTGGTGAGTCCTTGAAACTCCCACTTCTGGTTTCCTCCTGCATCCTTGACTCAGAACTCTGGCTGCAGATGGGAGAGCGCACACGTGTGATCTCTCATCTAAGCACACCTGCGTTCTCCTTCTGAGTCCTGGTCTCTGGCAGCCACTTGTTCTGAGGATGTTTACTCTGAATCAGTACAGAGGTGAGTGTGGGACAGAAGTCTCTTCTCTCAGAGACCATCTCCCTAGTGTAGTGGTCTGCCGTGAGGAGACAATCTGCGGACCTTAGAGGACAAGTAGGTAAAATCATAGTTTTAAAGTGTAATTAAGTATTCCCTAGAAAATGGACTTTCTCCTACAGAATCCCAACATAACCCTGAATCAATTAAAACAACATGTCCTCAAGTTCAGTTAAAATTTTGGCAAGTGTCCCACAGTGACTTTGGGATGTGATGTCTCCCGGTAGAAACATACCCACTGCACAAAACTTGCCGAGCCCTGGCCTGAGCTGGGGCAGCTGGAGACACAGCCCCTGGGCTGAGTTCTGAGCTGCCCTGGGCCCTTCAGCTGGGCACAGCCCTGCCCCGCCCATGCTCATTTGCATGTCCCCAGAGCACCGCCCACCTCTCTGGGCATTTAGGAGCAGGCTGCTCCCACCCCATGCAGGAGGCAGTGCCAGGCAGGACCCAGCATGGACATGAGGGCCCCCACTCAGCTGCTGGGGCTCCTGCTGCTCTGGCTCCCAGGTAAGGAAGGCCAGCAGCAGGAACGGCCTCGGGCAGTGTGGCCAGGGCTGCCTGTCTCTGCAGGAGCGTCCTCTTAGAACGTGAGGATGAGTGTGGTCTCTGTGTTTCTGTTTCCCTTCTCAGGTGCCACATTTGCCGCCGTGCTGACCCAGACACCATCCCCCGTGTCTGCAGCTGTGGGAGGCACAGTCACCATCAGTTGCCAGTCCAGTCAGAGTGTTTATAATAACAACAACTTAGCCTGGTATCAGCAGAAACCAGGGCAGCCTCCCAAGCTCCTGATCTATTCTGCATCCAGCCTGGCATCTGGGGTCCCATCGCGGTTCAAAGGCAGTGGATCTGGGACACAGTTCACTCTCACCATCAGCGACCTGGAGTGTGACGATGCTGCCACTTACTACTGTGCAGGCGGTTACAGTAGTAGTGCTGATACCACAGTGATACAAGCCCTAACAAAAACCTCCAAGGAAAGCAGAAGTGTGAGGCTGGGCTGCCCCAGCTGCTCCTCCTGGGCCCCATCTGCTGAGAGTGATTCTCAGAGCAGCCAGGCTTGAAGGTCCTGCAGGGTCGGGTGGAAGGGGCCAGGCTGACTCCTCTGAGGCTCCCTCCTTTCCTCCTCCTTAGTGGCGGCAGCACAGACATGACCATGTCCCTACTGTGCTAAAGTAAAACAGTTATTCTTCTGAGTATTCAAAGCTAGAGCATCATTAGGCATTCATAGAACAACAGAGAGAACACTATGGTTATTACAAGGAAAAAATACTGTAAATACAGGTGATTATAAAATTTTATGAAAGAAACCAATTTCATATCTACAGTTATTTAAAAAATGTATTTGCTGTTTAAAGTCCGTGTTATACACACAAACACATACCCCCCCCCCCCCCCCCCCCCCGCCAACAGTTTCATAGAGAGAGTTCCCTTCCATCTGCTGGTCTCTCCTCCAATGGCTGCAGTGGCTGAGGCAGTTCCCTGGTAAGACCTGGAGATGGAGCTTCTCTCAGGTCTTCCATATGGGTGCCAGGGCTCCAACACTGGAGCCATCTACAGGAGCTTTCCCAGGCCAAGCAGGGAGCTGGATTGGAAGTGGAGCAGCCAGGAATCCCACCAGTGCCATGTGGGATGCCGGTGCTCCTTTGGCGCCTTAAACCCTGCACAAGACCAGGCCCAACCTATCCACAGTTGTGGGAACATAATGCCACTTCCCACTACGTCCTCCCTCCTTCCTGACTCCCCCCTCCTCTCTTTTTCTTTTAGGTTTACATGGACACACGTTCAATTTATTACCACCAGTTTAACCTTCCAGTAAACAAACAATTCAACGAGGAGTGAGCAGAAAAACCACTGTTCCTCAAGAGTCTAGACAAGGCTTTGGGTCTCAATCCTCCCATTCCCCCTGTCACTACCAGACCTGAGGTGCGCTGCCTCCCCCTGGGGGTCACAGGTGGAATCGCAACAGTGTTCAATCCCTGATTGAGCAGTTCTTCATGCAGTGCAACATCAAACAGAAAATTCTTATCAATTTGAATCAATAGTAGCTTCATTGTTTCTCAGAACTGCACATGACTGACAGTATCACAGTCTCCTAGGCATAGAATAATTGTAGGAAGTTGAGCAGAGCCCTTCATCTCATAGATCTCTCATTTTGTGGGCAGGGCAGATAAGAAACAAACATATAACGTTCTACACCTGCTCCCACTCTGCTCCTCACGAGATTCCTCCCCAGGAGGACTGCCATTGCTCGGGGCAAGCGGGCAGTGGGTGTCCGGGTCCACCTAGTGCATCCTCCTGTGTCAGGGGCAGAGGCAGAGGCAGAGGCAGAGGGATCTTATCGTGTAGTTCAATGCTTGTGTTTATTGAAAAAATAAACTAACTGTAGTCTCAGTAATGTTCAGACAGCCAAATTGAGCTTTGATTGAGGAAAAAGGTTTTAAATTTCTGAAATTGCTGAGGAATGAAACCAGCCAACACACAGGTTAGTGGAAGAATCAGTACCCAGAGTGCCGGCACTGTGACCTAGCAGGTCAAGGCACCGCCTGCAGTGCCAGCATTGAATATGCCTGTGGGTTCTAGTCCTGGCTGCTCCCTCAGATCTGGCTCTCTGCTGTGGCCTGGGAAAGCAGTAGAAGATGGCCCAAGTCCTTGGGTCCCTGACCCTGCATGGGAGAGCCGAAGAAAGCTCCTGGCTCCTGGCTCCTGGCTCCTGGCTTCAAATCATCACAGCTCTGCCTGTTGTGGCCTACTGTGGAGTGAACCAATGGAAGGAAGACCTTTCTCTCTCTCTCTTTCTCTGTCTCTGTCCTTCCTCTCTCTGCCTCTCCTGTGTAACTCTGCCTTTCACATAAATAAATAAATATTAATAAAAAAGATTCAGTGCCCAGATACTAGATAGAAAAAAGGGGAACCCAGTTTTGGAAGGGTGTCTTCACTTTGGTTAATACATATGCCTAGTGGAGATAATTTTCTTAAATGTAATATTTACAATTTTTCAAAAATATTCATTTATTTATTTACTTGAAAGACTGAGATTTGGTGAAAGGCAAAGTGAGACTGAGAGCGAGAGGAGAGAGAGGGAGACAGAGAGAGAGAAAGGAGAGAGAGAGAGAGAGAGAGAGAGAGAGAGAGAGAGAGAGGAGAGAGAGTCTTCCATGTGCTGGTAGTTTCCCGGATGACCTGTCAGCTGAGGCTGGGTCAGGCCACAGTCCAGAGCACAGAACTCCATGTAGGACTCCCAGTGTGTGGCAGGATCCAAGCACAGCCATTTTTATAAATCATAGCCCTCGCCATGTTTTCTATTTATTGCTCTTTTACATCACACCAAGGCTGTTAGTGGATAAGGAAAGGAGGAGACGCCCTGGCCTCAGTGACGTCCACCAGAACCACACCGAGGAGCTGCTCAGCTTCTCCAGGTTCTGGGCTGTGCAAGCCCTGCAGCCGCTGTCACAGGTGGAGCAGCAGCAGCAAAGCTGGGCTGAGCCGTGAGAAGAGTGTGGACCTCTACCCACACTGGTCCTCTCTCTGCTGAGACCCCACAGAGACATTCTCAGAGGAAATCCTGTGAAACCTGCGTCTGCTTGGACACCTGGGGACACTGCACCTGTGTGCAGGTGCTGAGAAGTTGTAGAGAATTCTGCTAACTGATTGTCCATTTCAGCAAGCAGGATGGTCTACCCAACCTTGAATTTTGAGCAGGTGCTGGTTGCATATTCTAAGAAGTTAGCACATACTCCCCAGAATAAAGGACTTTCTCCTCCAGAATCTGCTCCAGATTTAGGAGCAGGCTGCTCCCGCCCCATGCAGGAGGCAGTGCCAGGCAGGACCCAGCATGGACACGAGGGCCCCCACTCAGCTGCTGGGGCTCCTGCTGCTCTGGCTCCCAGGTAAGGAAGGCCAGCAGCAGGAACGGCCTCGGGCAGTGTGGCCAGGGCTGCCGGTCTCTGCAGGAGCGTCCTCTTAGAACGTGAGGATGAGTGTGGTCTCTGTGTTTCTGTTTCCCTTCTCAGGTGCCACATTTGCGCAAGTGCTGACCCAGACTCCATCCTCCGTGTCTGCCGCTGTGGGAGGCTCAGTCACCATCAACTGCCAGGCCAGTCAGAGCATTAGCAATGAATTATCCTGGTATCAGCAGAAACCAGGGCAGCCTCCCAAGCTCCTGATCTACCAGGCATCCACTCTGGCATCTGGGTCCCAGGAGATTTCCTAGGCCATGTAGGGAGCTGAGTTGGAAGTGGAGCAGCCAGGACTCCCACCAGTGCCCATGTGGGATGCTGGTGCTGCCTTTGGTGGCCTTACCCACTATACGAGGCCGGCCCATCATATATCCACAGTTGTGAAAGCGAAAGCGACTTCCCACCATGTCCTCCCCCCTTCCTCACTCCACCACCCCTCTTCTGTTTCCTTTCCCTGTGTCACTACCTTGGACTACCACTGCAGAGTCTCCCCCTTGCGGGTCATAGGTGTGATAGTGTAGGCTTTCAATCCCTGAGTAGAAAGGTCTTCATTTAATCCAAATCAACAGAAAATTCTCATCGAATTGACCAATAATGTAGCATCGTTGTTCACACACATGGTACATAGCTAACAGGATCACAATCTCTTGTAGATGTAGAATAAATGGAAAGAAGGAGTGGGGCCCATAATCACATAGAGCTCTCATTTTAGTGGTCAGGGGGATAATAAACACACATGTCATGTTGTCCATGTGCTCCCACTCTGCTCCATGGGAGAGGCTGCCCGGGAGCAAGGCCATTGCTCTGGGCAAGGGGGCAGTGGGTGTCCAGGTCCTCTTAGAGCATCGTCCTGTCTCAGCTTAGCCAGGCCAGGGGCAGAGGCAGAGAGAATGAATTGGTCAGCTCAACACTTGTGGTTCCTGAAGAAACAGACTAAGGTGTAGTCTCAGTAATGGTCAGAGAGCCAAATTGTCCTTTGATTGAGGACAAAGGTTTTAAAATTTCTCTGTTCCTGTAGCATGAAACCAGGCAACACACAAGTCCACGGCAAGAATCAGTGCCCTGACACTGGAGATAACAAAAAATGGAGACCAAATATGTTCTGTAAGCTGGTGCATCCACAATGGCTGTAACAGTGAGGATGTGGCAAGCAGACCCCAGAGCCAGAACTGCCCCTGGTCTCCCCTGTGGGGCAGGAATCCAAGAACTTGGGCCATTTCCTGCTGCCTCCCAGGGTGTGCATTAGCACTAAATGGGATAGGAAGTGGAGCAGTGGGGATTCAATCCAGTCTCTGATGTAGGCTGCTGGCATTGCAAGTGGCAGCTTATCCACTGTGCCACAATGCCAGTCTACCCTCCTTTGAGGATTTTCTTAAGAAAAGTTTGAACACTTGTGGACAGAGGAGAGAGGAATTTATTTGCTTGATGTTCCTCAGACCTCTGGTGACTCCTTGAAACTCACACTTACCTCTTCCTCTTCATCCCGAGCATAGGATTCTGTTCCCGGTTTGTCCAGTGTCAGGATGGCCTCATCTCCTGCTCTGTGGCCCCTCCTCCTGTCACTCCACAGCCTGCTGCCCTGTCACAGCCCCTGGACCCTGGCCCTCCTCCTGACTTCAGGACCACTGTGATTGTACCGCTCCCACCAGGTCCTTCTGTGTTATCTCCCCATCACAGTCCTTAATCAGCCAACCTGCCCAGCTCCTTAGATGACAGTCCTAGTGAGCAGGCAGTAGGCTGCTGATGGCTTTTGTGTTGGAGACGATTTGTGTCCCATCTTAACACTCTTACCATCTCTGCCACTGTCTCCCCTGAGACAGAATTAGACTTGATAGGGTGAGGCCGGTGTTGTGCCCTAGCAGGTAAGCCATCACCTGCAATGGGGTAATCCCATGTGGGCGCTGGTTCATGTCTGCAATGGAAGAAGAAGAGCTGGAACACGAATCAGTGCCCATGTGGGATACCGGCACTGCAGGAGGAGGATTAACCTACTGTGCACAGTGCTGGCCCCTCACTGCACCCTTACAAATCAGCTACAATGTGTAAACCTAGATGACTTGTCACAGAAACCAAGAGGTTGTGGCAGATAATTTAGAAATTTATTTAAACCTCAGGGGCTACTTCAGAGAGTATACGGAAAAGAATTAGGAGATCAGATTGTGTTATTGTAAGAAATTTTGACACCATGCATAATTTTTTCTTTTGCTTTTTATTATTTGTTTTACTAGAAAGTCAGAGTTACACACACAGAGAGAAGGAGAGGCAGAGAGAGAGAGAGAGAGAGGTCTTCCATCTGCTGGTTTACTCCCCAATGGGCCACAATGGCTAGATTATGCTGATCTGAAGCCAGGAGCCTAGAGCTTCTTCCAGGTCTCCCATGGGGGTGCAGAGGTCCAAGGACTTGGGCCATTTTCTACTGCTTTCCCAGGCCACAGCAGAGAGCTGGATGGGAAGTGGAGCAGTCGTGAAAGTGGTGCCCATTTTGGATGCTGGCACTGCAGTTGGCTGCTTTACCCACTACACCACAGCACCCGCCTCCTCAAAGTCGTCTTATTAGCACAATTATATCATTTAATTTAAAGCTTACATATTGATCATAACCTCTCCAAAGCATATTTTAGGCACTGAAATATATGGAAAACGCATATTCAAACCTATTGTATGGAGTTCACACCACATATACCCTGTTGGATTTGTGTTTTATAGGCCGTTTGTTTTGTATTTGTGTATTGCATAGGATCACTTTGTCCAAATAATGGGAACAAAGTGAAAATTTGTGATGTCAGCCTTAATTATGATCAAGGAGGGAGGTGAAAGGCGGTTTCTTCCTTGGTGTTTGCTTGGTGAATTGTTGCTGTAATGAAGTATTCCATTCTCTTTGGCTCAGACAACTCCAGGTATATAGTTGAGATCAGGAGGTCTGAAGTCTCCCTGGAAGAAACCCCGGAGGCAGCAGGGCTGTGGTGTTCTGGGAGCTCCCGAGCATGGGATTCCATTCCAGATTTGTCCAGCGTCAGGATGGCCTCATCTCCTGCTCTGTGGCCCCTCCTCCTGTCACTCCACAGCCTGCTGCCCTGTCACAGCCCCTGGCCCTCCTCCCAACTTCAGGACCACTGTGATTGCATCGCTCCCACCAGGTCCTTCTGTGTCATCTCCCCATCACAGTCCTTAAACAGGCAACCTGCCCAGCTCATTAGATGACAGGTGTGTGGGCAGTAGCACATGGATGACTTTTGTGTTGGAGACAATTTCCGTCCCATCTTAAACTTTTTTTATATTTTAAGATATTATTTATTTATTTGAGAGTAGAGTTACAGACAGTGTGATGCAGAGACTGAGAGAAACGTCCTCCCTCCAGCGACTCACTCCCCAAATGGGAGCAAAGGCCAGAGATGCGCCGATCTGAAGCCAGGAACCAGGAGCCTCTTCCCAGTCTCCCATGCGGATACAGGGGATCAAACACCTGGACCATGTTCCACTGTTTTCCCAGAGAGCTGGACTGGAAGAGGAACAGCTGGGACCAGAATCGGCACCCATATGGGATGCCAGGGCCACAGTCTGAGGATCAACCCACTGTGCCATGGTGCCGCCCCAACCATCTTACACTCTTACCATCTTTGCTACTGTCTCCCCTGAGACTGAATTAAACCTGATAGCGTGGGACTGGCTTTGTGGCATAGCGGGTAAAGACACCATCTGCAGTGCAGGTATCCCGTATGGGAGCCAGTTTATGACTATAATGGAAGAAGAGTATCTGGGACACGAACTAGTGCCCATATGAGATGCCACACTGCAGGTGGAGGATTAACCTACTGTGCCACAGCCCCAGCCCCTCACTGCACTCCTACAAATCAGCTACAATTTGTAAACCTAGTTGACTTGTCAGAGGCAGATGCTGTGGCTTAGCTGGTGAGGCAGCCGCCTGCAGTGCTGGCATCCCATGCGGGTGCTGGTATGGGACCCAGCTGCTTCATTTCTGATACAGCTCTCTGCTATGGCCTGGGAGCATGGTTGAGGATGGCCCAGGTTCTTGGGCCCCTGCACCCACGTGGGACACCCAGAGGCAGCTTCTGGCTCCTGGTTCCGTCTCTGCAGAAAGGAAACAGGAGGTTGAGTCCTCACCTACACCCACTGTTGTCTTGACACAGTGTCCATAGACACTAAAAGCCTTTGGGAGTTGTGGTTGGTGCCTAGTACTAGGACTTCAGATGATAGTAGACGAAAGTAGAACCACAATCCGTAGTAGAATTTGCCGTGATAATTTCCCACTCTGTGTCTTACCTCAGAATTTGGAAGACCAATGTGTGGATGCAGATCACAGAGTATCTGGTGGTGTGGAAGAAATTCTGAGGGTGTGTTTTCTGGCTGCCAGGGATCCAGGACCCCAGAGCAGCTCAGAGCTCCCGAAGGGAGAGCAAAGTCACTGGGGGAGCCTGGATCCGAGTCACGGTACCAATGCAAGGCCTCCCCAAAACACACCACACACCGGAGTAAGGGAAAGAGTTTATTGGGGGAAACCAACAGACTGGAGGGAAGGAGCAAAGAAGGAAAAGGGGGAGAAAAGACAGAGAGAGAGAGAAACAGAGACAGAGATCAGCAGACGGAGAGAACGAGAGTTTGTTTTTCTGCAAGAAATTTTGAAACCATGCATAATTTTTTATTATACAGATTTTCCCTATCTTTTGAAGACTGCTTGTGAATGTGGCATCAGTACACAGAAGGTGTGAGTGCTGCTGGGTAGAATAAGGACAGCAGGTGCACCTGCTGTCTCTCGGAGTCTCTGATCTCTGTGTGGACTCCGCTCCTCTGGAACAAGCGAAGTGGCCTCGGGTCACCCACAGCTGCCCTCTGTGGTTTCTCTGCACAAACCCATCTTGGAGCACGAGGCCCCACACACTGGTCAGTTCCTCTTGTCACTGATATGCAGGTCTGTCTTTTTGTCTATAAAAATTCAAATTGCTTTTAAAATTGTATATGGAGACAACCAATTGGAGCCCCTTTCGGGAAACACAGCCTATGGGAAGACAGGAGAGGGGGAGTTCGAAGGATTGCAGTGAGTTGGAGCCCCAGGATATAGGAGGGGAAAGTTCCAGGCGCAGCACTGCGAAGCCATCAGCTGAGAGGTAGCTGAGCCCTCCCAACAAAACCTACAAGGACCTGCAGGTCTGCATTGGCCACAGGTGGTCAGACGTCCAAGACAACATTAGCCACATGCACCAGCTGGGTCAATAAGCCTGCAGAGACTGCTCCACCTCTGGCTGCAAACGCCCTCTCAGGAGGAGCAGTGTTACAGAAATCCGAGGTGGGAAGACTCCCTTTGTTCAAACAGGCACCTGAGTCAGTGGAGGATTGAAGTAGTTTCTTACGCCAGCGGGCTCAGCTGGAATCATTTCCCAAGAACTGAGCAACAATCCCAAGTTTCTTACAATATTTATAGGTTCATCAGCATCATACCTTAGCCGTTACAGCACTGGTGGGTTAAACTGCAGCCTACGAGACTCAGGACCACACTTCCAATGGTCGGTGGGCCTGGTGTCTTTATAGAAGAGATAGCAGGGGAGGATTTATTAGGTCAGATGTGTGACTGGAGCTTACAGAAGCAGAGCTTAGGACTTCTTCCCTCCGCAGACAAGATCACAGCGGGCAGTGCTTCACTAGTGATAGGGAGCAGCCACTTCTCAAGGTCTGTGTTGGGAGGAGGGGTCTGCTTCTCTTTCTTTGTCTCTGGTTGCAGCCTGTTTCCTCTACAGCAGAGGCTTATAATGAAGATGAAGATGGAGAACCTAGCAGAGGCCTCCAGAAGCCAAGGTGAGGATGAGGAGCACTGGAAGGGATTCGCCAGCATCAGCCCGACACATCGCTGCAGGAGGGAAAGCACGGGTTTTCTGAGGTTTTCCTTGTATGGGGAATCCCACAGGAGTCCCAAAGACGAGTCATGGATCACCGCTTACCCAACAACTAATAGGAGGTAGACCCTGGAGAAATTCATGATAGTCCCAAATGAGTCACACAGCACCGCTAACCACAAATCAACTAAAACAAGAATGGAGTTACTGATGCCAAGCTAGGAGCTGATGACACCACGTGTGCTAAGTTTAGTGTCTGCCAAGAAAAGCCTCTCCTCATCAGACTGAACAGACGCCCCGGACAGTCTGACAATGTGTGTGCTAAGACGGTAACCTGAAGTCCCCCAACAAAAGCATGGTGACTCACAGCACCGGACACAGCTGATCCTCCCTGTCTTACACAGCAGATCAGTGGTGTCCCGGGAAATTCCAGAACGTGACTGATTGACACCCGGACCCCCACCAGGGGCCTTCCCCCCTGGAGTGGCAAGGATAAAAGGAGAGCTCTTTTCACTGCTCCCCACCCCCTCAGGGATCATGGCCCAGTACATGGGAACCTCTGGATCTCCTAGTATGTGGAGCTGAAAAGCCAGCTCACTACTCTGTAGCGGCACAAGGCGAATACGCGATCAACCTCCATCGGAGCTGACGCCTCGACACCTCTCATCAGCCTGCTGCTGGACCGGACAGCAGAGCTGGACCAGAACTCTCAGCAGGGGACCTCTCCAACTCCTCGCCTTGCCAGCCGCCTGGGAACTTGGAGCCTACTGCCCAGAGACAGTAGACAGTCATTCCATGACTTCCTGCCTGTAAGTGACTATTCTGAGATCTGTCTCTTGAGTGCTAACGGAGACTTCGGACTTTGACTTCGTGACCCTGATACAAACCTTGAGAATGCGACATTTATAATGATATTAGCCACGTGGAATATGAAAGAATGTGCCTCGACCCTATGTTTAAGAATAATGCCATACGCTTTGCTGTACTTACATCCCTATAGTTAGATTGCCTTGGAGACTGCTTTATGATGTGTGTTAGGATCTGTGGATTAATGAATATAACTATATAGATTGGTATGCAGAGTGGTGAAGCCCTAGTATGAATTGGTGTGAACAATAAAACCTTTCATTGGAAAGCAGTCTTGTGTCCATGTGTTCCTTCTTCCTGGTCCTCCAACATGTCGCCCTTAAGCCAATGGAGCTTCATGACAGTAGGCGCTCAGGACACCTTGAAATCTCCTGTGAGAGAGATGTTCTGTAAGCTTGTGCTCTCCACAAATGGCTGTAGCAGTGAGTTCTTGGCCACGCAAAAGCCCACAGCCAGAACTGCCCCTCGTCTCCCCTGTGGGGCAGGAATCCACGACTTGGGCCACTTTCTGCTGCCTGCCAGGGTGAGCATAGCAGGAAATGGGATCAGAAATGGAGCAGTGGGGAATCAAACCAGTCTCTGGTATAGGCTGTTAGCTTTGCAAGTGCAGCTTTATCTATGTTGCCATGATGCTGGCCTTCCCTCCTCACCAGATTTTTTAAGAAAAACATGAAGGTTTCTGGACAGGGGAGAGAGGGCAGTTATTTTTCTGGATGTTCCTCGACATATGGTGACACCTTAAACATCACTTATCTTATCCTCCTGTATCCTTGACTCAGAACTCTGGCTGCAGGTGGGAGAGCGCACATGTGTGATCTCTCCTCTAAGCACCTGCGTTCTCCTTCTGAGTCCTGGTCTCTCTCTGGCAGCCGCTTGTTCTGAGGATGTTTATTCTGGTCAGTCTCAGAGGTGAGTGTGGACAGAAGTCTCGTCTCTCAGAGACCATCTCCCTGGTGCCGCGGTCTGCCGAGAGGGGACAATGTGAGGGCATCAGAGGAGAAACAGGTCAAGACATGGACCTTAGCTTTAAGGCCTTAATTATCTATTTTCAAGAAAAGGGACTTTCTCATACATATTTCAAATAACCATGAATATATTACACCATCTTCTTGCCCCATAAACTCAATGATTTGGCAATTGTCCCTCAGGGAAGTTCGGATGTGACGTCTCCTGGTAGAAGCATGCGCACTGCAGGCAAACTTGTGCAGCCCTGGTCTGAGTTGGGGCAGCTGGAGACACAGCCCCTGGGCTGAGTTCTGAGCTGCCCTGGGCCCTTCAGCTGGGAACAGCCCTGCCCCACCCCTGCTCATTTGCATGTCCCCAGAGCACCGCCCACCTCTCTGGGCATTTAGGAGCAGGCTGCTCCCACCCCATGCAGGAGGCAGTGCCAGGCAGGACCCAGCATGGACACGAGGGCCCCCACTCAGCTGCTGGGGCTCCTGCTGCTCTGGCTCCCAGGTAAGGAATTGCAGCAGCAGGAACGGCCTCAGGCAGTGTGGCCAGGGCAGTGTGGTCTCTGCAGGAGCGTCCTCTTAGAACGTGAGGATGAGTGTGGTCTCTGTATTTCTGTTTCCCTTCTCAGGTGCCACATTTGCCATCGTGATGACCCAGACTCCATCTTCCAAGTCTGTCCCTGTGGGAGACACAGTCACCATCAATTGCCAGGCCAGTGAGAGTGTTTATAGTAACAACCGCTTAGCCTGGTTTCAACAGAAACCAGGGCAGCCTCCCAAGCTCCTGATCTATCTGGCATCCACTCTGGCATCTGGGGTCCCATCGCGGTTCAAAGGCAGTGGATCTGGGACACAGTTCACTCTCACCATCAGCGATGTGGTGTGTGACGATGCTGCCACTTACTACTGTGCAGGATATAAAAGTAGTAGTACTGATGGTACCACAGTGATACAAGCCTTAACAAAAACCCCCCAGGAAAGCAGAAGTGTGGGGCTGGGCTGCCCCAGCTGCTCCTCCTGGGCCCCATCTGCAGAGAGTGATTCTCAGAGCAGCCAGGCTTGAAGGTCCTGCAGGGTCGGGTAGAAGGAGCCAGGCTGACTCCTCTGAAGCTCCCTCCTTTCCTCCTCCTTGGCGGCTACAGCACTGACATGACCATGACCCTACTGTTCTAAAGGAAAGCAATTATTCTGAGTATCGCATCTAGAGCACAATTTGAGATTTATAGAGCAAAGGACAAACATTATAGATATTACAAGTAAATAATTTTGAATACAAGTAAATATAAAATTTTATGAAGGATACCAATTTCTTACGTACAGGTTTTTAATATGTACAGTTTTTAAAAAAGATTATTTAATTATGAAAGCCCATGCTTTAGCAGACACACAAAAACACACGCACACACACACATACATACAGTGAAGAGAGAGAGTTCTCTTTCATCTGCTGGTTCTCTCCTCAAATGGCTGCACAGACTTAGGCTGTGCCTGCCAAAAGCTGGGAGACTGAACCACTTTCAGGTCTCCTACATGAGTTCCAAGTCTGAAACACCTGTTACACCTCTCTGCTGTGGCCCGGAAAGGGAGTATAAGATGGCCCAAGAACTTGGGCTCCTGCATCCAAGTGGGAGAACTGGAAGAAGCTCCTGGCTCCTGGCTTCGGATTGGTGCAGCTCTGGCCATTGTGGCCAGTAGGGGAATGAACCAGCAGATGGAAGACCTCTCTCTCTCTCTCTCTCTTTCTCTCTTCTCTCTCTCTCTGCCTCTCCTTCACTCTCTGTGTAACTATCAAATAAATAAATAAATCTTTAAAAAGAGTAGCAGGGAAGAAGAAGGTATGTATTAACTTTCCTTTGTGGGCTTGAGAACAGTGAGCCCCTATCATAGCCTCCTAATGGAGTGCAGCTGGAGTGCTCACAACAGTCAAGTCACATAGAGATTCTGTGCAGCCTGCTGTGCTGGGCTTTGCACGGAGAGAGCGGTGTGAGAAGAGGAAAAGAGCTCAGATTAGGAGCTGAAGAGCCTGCTTTAGTCTCAGCGCTGCTGAGCTGGGAGAAGACCCGGTGCTCTGGCCTCCTGTTCCCTGTGTCTAGGTGGGAGGGACAGAGGGCTTCCCAGGTTCCTTTTGCTGTCAGGCTCTTTGTTATGGGGGTGGAAAAGGTGGAGGAGCAGTGTTGCTGGGAGCTGCAGAGCATCCGAGTGGACAGCAGCGGGCGGGGACCCCGTGGTTCAGAAGAAAGCCCATCTTCAGTTTCCCACCAGGTGCCCACTGTCTTTTTTCCCATCCACTAACAGCAAATGTTCACAACAGGAAAGCTGGGTGTTGTTTACCGATTGTGACGAACGCATCCATGTGAGCTGTCAGCTGGATGTGCAGTGGAAAGGCACTGTGTGTACTGCTTCACAATTTTTTGATTTGTAAATTATAAGCTATTCTGAAATGGAAAGTTTCTTTACACAACAACACAACAACAACAAACTAACTGAGTACCACAGCAAACTGTGAAAAAGAAAAAAAAAATTTCCCCCTGGCGTAATTTTAGTGTTCATATTGTCCTGCTGATTGTCTGCAAGAGGCTGACAGGCATCTGCAAATAAGAAATCAGCCCTGGAGAGAGTCTTTGAAAATTGTTTATGTATTTATTTTTATTTGAGCTGGAAAGAGAGAGAGAGAGAGAGATTGAGAGAAAGATCTTCTGTCCATTGGTTTACTCCCCCAAAGGCCAGGCTGAAGCCAGTAGCCCAGGACGCCGCTCAGGCCTCCCACGTAGATGGCAGGGACCCAGGCCCTGAGTCCTCACTCTCAGGGTGCACATGAGCAGGAAGCTGGCATGGAGAAGATTGGGATTAGACCAGGCACTCAGTGTGGGATGTGAGCAGACAAGGGCCAGGCTGATGCCAGGGGTCAGGGACTCCATCTGGGCCTATGTGGGTGGCAGCAGCCAAAGTACTTGGGCCACCATCTGCCGCTTCCCAGGTGCATGAGCAGGAAGAGGCATCAGCAGTGGAGCTGAGGGCCGGCGCCGCGGCTCACTAGGCTAATCCTCTGCCTTGTGGCGCCGGCACACCAGGTTCTAGTCCCGGTCGGCGCGCCAGATTCTTTCCCGGTTGCCCCTCTTCCAGGCCAGCTCTCTGCTGTGGCCAGGGAGTGCAGTGGAGGATGGCCCAAGTGCTTGGGTCCTGCACCCACATGGGAGACCAGGAGGAAGCACCTGGCTCCTGGCTTCGGATCAGCATGGTGCGCTGGCTGCAGCGGCCATTGGAGGGTGAACCAATGGCAAAGAAGACCTTTCTCTCTGTCTCTCTCTCTCACTGTCCACTCTGCCTGTCAAAAAAAAAAAAAAAAAAAAAAGAATCGGAGCTGAGAGTAAACCGCAGGCACTCAAACTCAAATGTGGGCTGTGGGTGTTCCAAGTGGCAGCTGAAGACACTGCCACAGTATCCACTCTGCCTAATTTCTATTATTTATTTCCTTCCAGAGACATTTGGTTTGGTTTATTTTAATTTTTATATGTTCTTGAGATCACTGTCACATTTTTAATGTGATGTCTTTCTGGATTTTTCTTGGATGTGAGTACATATTGGATTAAACTTCCCTGGCTCCTGAGTTTGGCGTAGGCCAGATATGGCCACTGTGGGCCCTCTGGGGAGTGATCTCTCCCTCTCTGTGCCTCTGTCTCTCCCTCTCTGTAACTCTACATTTCAAATCAATAAATTAATAAATCCTTTCTGTAAAAAAATAAAAAAGGCCTGAGGCTGCAATCTCCCTGCAGCCACTTGCTCAGGGGATACTCCCCCCTCCCTCAGCTTGGAGAATCCCAGTTCAAGTTTATCCAGCTCCTCAGACCAGGAGTCAAACGCAGAGCAGTCTGGATGGGCTGCCTCACAAGCTACTGCCCCTTCCAGGTTTCACACGTTTCTTACAGGGTGGGTGCGTGCACTCGTCAGGTTTAAACAGCACGGATTTCGGTGTTGTCAATCACGTCGAGAATCCAGCAGGATACTAGAATAGTTAAGGTCTTGGTCATGGATTACGCAGGTGCACTGCGTTCCCACACTTGATGTTACCTATGTGCACAAACAGTGAGGTGGTTCATCATTTTCCCACGATGGCCCTGGGCTGTGAAGCTTCCTCCCCTTAGGGCGCAGCAGTCCCCCGGGTCACAGAGTTTGCTGAGAAGCTGTGTTCCTTGGGGGACTGACTGAAAGCAAGAGTGTATCAGATTACATTAGTCCCAAAAGTCCAGGAGGGGTAGAGGGATGATGATCTGTCTTTAGAGCTACTTCCTGCTGACATGGGATGCTGAGGTGCTCTCTGCTGGCATGGGGCAATGTCTCAAGCTGCTGTCTCCTGGGTGGAGAGCTGAGTATATCCCTGTAGCATCATTTGGTTGACTACCTGGTTGCTGACGGCCTTGGTTCGTTCCATTATCAACTCCTGTAAAGACTTAAACAGACATGGTAGTATAAAAGACAGTTTGAGAATAGCAACCAATGATCCTAAGAGTGGCATTAACCAGGTAATGAGAGGTTTCACAGAGGAGAGGCAATGGGGGAGGGGGCTCTGGACCCTTGTGAGACCTGTTTGATGGACGTGGTTCAAAGCTGATCCCAAGCAACCGGGAGAGAGGCCACTCAACTTTTGCAGGTAGAGGGGTTTGTCTGTAGGGAAATTCTGAACAATCATACAACATCAGGTGGGGGAGAGGCCCATCAATACACACAGGTCAGGAGCAGAGCCATTGATGTTGGAGTAGAGGCTATGACTATAAAGAATGAGGCATCAGATGTGCTAGATAGGGTCTAGAACAAAGGACAGAGCCATTACTAGAGGACCCAAGAGAGCTGCTGTCTAAACCATGACTGAGTTCTCTGATTGAGAGTCAAAAAGAAACTAACAGAAGTGGCTTGATAATAATCTGGTGGGCTTTAATGCCTTGTCAGTTATGAGGCCCAGATTTATCTATTTCTTCACATGGGGTACATACTAAGGGAGGTGTGAACCTCTTGGGGAATGCACCCTGTTGACTTCCATTACCTAGCTGGCCTGGGAGGAGAGCTGGCGGGGTAAAGGCAGGTGGCATCCCTAACAGGAAACTTACAGTTCTGCCTGCAATGTTGTGACCCTACTTGGCCGTCCCCTCAGCAGTGCTGGTCACTTTGGAAACTGGGCTGAGTGAAGGGCCCTTCAGCTTGGAGCCAGCAAGATCTGGGGCTCTGACCTGGGCGTCCTTCGACTCCAGGGCAGGTCCATTTCCAGAGATCCAACTCTTGGCTGGCAGAACTGACAGGGCTCTTCCTAGCTGACTTCTGCTGAACCCAGGCTTACCACACTGAAAGCCACTGCAGCGCACTGGGCTGTTGGGTCTCCTTGAGGGCAGATCACTGTGCAGAGCTGCCTTTAATAGGCCTGCCACCTCTCTTTACATTGCTTCTGATGCCTAGCTTTCTTTTCCTCCTGGTTTTTGTCAAAGCAGACCAGAGGATGCAGGTGAAGGAGGTGCTCATGTCCCATCTCTAATCTTTGGTGGCCTCAACTAGAAGCCTAAAGTACAGGCATGTTCTGATAGTGGTTTTCCCTGAGGTAGACCATGTCCATGAGGAAAGCTATGTCCTCACTTTAAAACTTTCTCTCCCTCTGTTTGCTCTGAAAGGGATGTTTTGCCTGTTTATTTTTCCCATGGCGAAGTAAATCTAGCTGTGATATTACAATGTAAGCTTTCCTTTTGGCTATGCTATTACAGAAATCTGCTAGCCATCCCTTTTTTAAGGTCTAAAAATCAAATTGTGCATCTTGGAGAGTCCTTTGGAATAGAATTAGTTTCCTACCTTGAAGAGAATAGAGAAATGAGAGGACAAGTTGGGCTTAGAATAGAGAAATGAGGGAGCAAGTCCCACATTGCTTACTGACAATAGCACTATCATTGGAAAACTTAGCAAAGATTTCAACCATTAAATGACAACTTAGGACAACATTTACCAGAAGGCTCAATGCCTTCTATAAATTTTAAGAATGCATGTATTTGGAAACATCTCTTAAATAGCTAACATGGTGTAGCTTGTTTAACCAGCAAATTCAAGCGCAAACATACAGAAACCTTTTTAGTTTTAGTTTCTTTCTACCAACCAAGTGAAAACATCTGATACAGAGGTTCAGGTCACATGAATCAAAATGTACCTTTGAGTAATTTTAGCAGTTTAAATTTATGAGCACTCTTTTATCTATAAGACAATCACAGCAAAGTTCTTAATACGTTTTCCCATGTAGACATACAATATGTATGCACATATAGCATTAAAGATAGAACAATAAAATATGGCTGGCACGTGGCTCTCTTGGCTAATCCTCTTCCTGTGGCACCAGCACCCCAGGTTCTAGGCCTGGTTGTGGCACTGCGTACTAGTCCCGGTGGCTCCTCTTTCAGTCCAGCTCTCTGCTGTGGCCCGGGAGGGCAGTGGAGGATGGCCCAAGTGCTTGGGTCCCTGTACCCACATGGGAGACCAGGAGGAAGTACCCAGCTCCTGGATTCGGACTGGTGCAGTGCTGGCCATAACGGTCATTAGGGGAGTGAACCAACAGAGGGTGTTAGACCCTCGGAGTGAGGTTGCTAACACGTCGAGAGGCACACCCCAAAGACTCAGACTCCAGACCAGCTGATGCAAAAGCACGAGGATTTATTTGGCGTCTGTGCAGACAGGCTTCCTGAACTCGGGAGTCCAGAGAGCGCCCCCCAGCACAAAGCCACTCGATTTATATACCCACAGCAACCAATCAAAAGCACTATAGAGTCTGTGCACACAGCAGTCCAATCCGCGAGCTGATCATGTGAAAGGCATGTGTCTCCTATCCAATCAGCTACGGGATCACATGGGAGGCCATGCACACAGCAGTCCAATCCGTGAGCTGATCATGTGAAGGGCATGCGTCTTCTATCCAATCAGCTATGGGATCACATGGGAGGCATGCACCTCGTCGCCATTTTGTTTTTTACTTCTTTAGTAGTTCCTTTCCCTGCAAGCGCCATCTTGTTCACCCTGAGGGTGATGACATTTCGCTCCCTTTGTTCCCCTGGTGGGAGAGCGGCGTCCCGCTTCCCACACCATTATTTGAGTATTGAGTATTAGGAGGCAAAAATCAAGTCCAATTTTACTGGAAATTTCAGAGTCCAAATTCTTTGGAACTTTGATTTTGGATTTTTTGGAATGCCTGTCAAGGATGCCAAGAAGGCTTAAAGTATCTGGTTGAAATAAGATCCTTTACCATCAGGACATAATATAGACCAAATCTGATCATCCTTACAAGGATATTATTCAAATATTTTAGAATAAGCATATATTTAAATAACCCATGGCTCTTAATAAAACACTCAGCTGTTTCTAAACAATTTGAATTTAACAGAGGTATCAAGAGAACATAACAGATTACTTTAACTCATTGCTTTCACAGAGAATCAGATTCTAATTCTATGTCAAAGAGAAATAGAATAGCTTTTGTATCCCAAATGTCTTCCTTGCATAACCTTTGGTGACTTCCACACACCCTCTCCAACTTACTTGAAATATTCCATCATTTCCATTTCAGTCTAGAATAAACCAGCCATCAGGATGAAGTCATTCTTACAAACCATGTCCTTTCTTTACTCAAAAGAACTCTTTCCTTCTTAACCTTCCTTACCAAACACACATTTCTATACTTGTGATGTTTTCCATCTGCCAATTTTCTTGATTTACATTTTGCAATAACCTGTTAAAAATCTCCACATTAATGCAACAATTTTGAATAAGGTAACACAAATTTCAGCCTGAGTTATATTAAGCAGTGTTGAACTATTTTTCATGGATAGTTTATGAAAACATATTGGTTCAACAAACCCAAATAGTTCTTCTATAGAATATAAAATGCTGGCCGGCGCCATGGCTCAATAGGCTAATCCTCTGCCTTGCGGCACCAGCATACTGGGTTCTAGTCCTGGTGGGTCAGGGCACTGGATTCTGTCCCGGTTGCTCCTCTTGCAAGCCAGCTCTCTGCTGTGGCCAGGGAGTGCAGTGGAGAATGGCCCAAGTGCTTGGGCCCTGCACCCCATGGGAGACCAGGGTATGGGATGGGTGTCAAGTTAAAAAGAACAATTTCCCTTTTTAAAGAATGATATTGTTGCACCCACTCATCAGCTAAAATAGTGTATTACAATATAAGAATTTTACTGAAAATGAGAAGCAACTGAGACACAAATGAGAGGCAAGGTAACAGTTAGGAACTGGCCACCGATCGGGACCAGCACGCCTCACCAGAGTGCGGCCCCCAACAGTGGCTGACACTGCTTTTTATAGTATTCTGTCCACCAGAGCTCACAACTTCAAACTGGAACCCTGGCATGCAGCAAACAATAAAAAGGAAAACCAGAATATGGTTGAAAGATAACAGCTACCAATAACAAACCCAGGAACAGACCCAAGATATGGTTGTAAGATAACAGTGAGGGACACATTTCAGTCAACCTAGTTCCTGGGAATTTGGGCCCACATAGTTTCACAAGATGTGCCCTTGGCCGTTAGCAAGCAAAGCTAATATGTACAGAAGCAAGAGATCTACAATTAGCTTTTAGCCACACTCACTGCATTTGGATTCTGATTCTACAATATAAGGCTGTCTTAGGAGCCATTTTTTTCTTTTTTCTTTTTTTATTAAGATTGACTGACACACTAATACATGAGAGCTTGAAATTCGAGGTCATTTATGTTTTATACACAGCTTTCAGACATGTGCTGATTTCGTAGCTTTGTTTGATCAGTTTCCAAAGGTTACAGATAATAAAGAAGTGAGAAAGAATAAATAAAGAAGAGAAATAAATAAAGAAGAGAAAATTTGCATATCTTTAGACATTACTATTAGCACAACCAGAGGGAAGCATAACTTTATTGTCTACTTATAGCTGTGGGTAGTTAACTCTCTTATCTTCCCCTTTCCCTGGACTTACAGTCAATCAGAGCAGCCTTATACAGAGAAGGGGGTATTGTATTGAGAAAAAGTTACCATTGACTGAAACTAAATTGAGATAAAATTAAATACAGCCTTTTTCTTCATGGACATTTGTTTTGTTTGAAGTCACCATAAACTCGGTGGACATTGGTATCAGTGGATACCATAGCGTAGCTCTTTTTAAAAAATAAATTTTAGGTCAACTATGGAGTATTTGAAATAGCCTACTTCCCCTTAAGTGTTCTTGTCTGCCTTCATTTGTCTTCCAAGACAACCGTTTGCTACCAAAGTGAATCAGTATTTCCAATGTACTTCTCTTGGTTTTTATTTATTAGCTAGTTCTTGTAGGCATTTCCACTGGAACTTGAGGCAAATCAGAAGGAAGTTGATTCTTTTAAAATAGAAACCACCAACAAAAATATATCTGTACATATTGCTAAAGTACTTGGCTATTTTTTAAATTTTTCAAATGATATAAACAACAAAAAAATTAACAATGTATAAAGATGGAAAATGCAGTGTGTGTAACTTTGTCTACACATATAAGTTACTAAGTTGTAAATCATATTTGAATTAAACTCATTATAGATTTTCTTATATTTTTAACATTTATTTATTTACTTGAAAGTCAGAGGTACACAGAGAGGCAGAGAGAGAGAGAGAGAGAGAGAGAGGTCTTCCATCTGCTAGTTTATTCTCCAATGGGCCACAATGGATGGAGCTGTGCCAATCTGAAGCCATGAGCCAGAGGCTTCTTCCAGGTCTCTTCCTGGGTGCAGGTGCCCAAGGACTCGGGCCATCTTCTACTGTTTTCCCAGGCTATAGCAGGCAGCGGATTTGAAGTGGAGCAGCCATGTTGTACCGGTTCCCATATTGAACTACCCCTGGTCTCCCCTATGTGGCAAGAATCCAAGAACTTGGGCCATTTTCTGCTGCCTCCCAGAGTGTGCATTAGCAGGAAATGGGTCAGAAGTGGAGCAGTGGGGATTCAACCCAGTCTCTGATGTAGGCTGCTGGCTTTGCAAGTGGCAGCCTTATCCACTGTGATACGCAGCCAACCTTAACTTCTCTCCGGGTTTTCTTAAGAAAAATGTGAAGCTTTCTGGACAGAGTAGAGAGGGAAGTTAGTTTTTCTGATGTGCTGGAGGCCAGCTCCAGCAGATCCAGGGCTTCCTGGTGGTGTGGGAGGCATCTGAGTAGGGAGGAATGAGAGGCATGCTCACAGCAAAGCTGTTCATTTTACACATATTTTACTGTTCTCATAAATTCTGTAATGTCCACTCATTAGTGATCCTTACAGAGTTAATAATTCTTCTTTACGATAACACAGCCTATTTCGCATCCACTTGAAACTATTGACCTTGTATTATGTGTAACCACTCCCTCCTCCCAATTTCCATAGCCATGTAACAATTGCTTTGATTTCAAAGATTGACTTGATATTTGAGATACAATAGAACAGAGACTCAAAGTGGTGCTAAATTATATAATAATGGATTACAAAAAGCATAGTGGTTATTTTGCAAAGAATCGAACGTCTACTTATAACAATTGATTACGAACATTGGAACATCTACCTTTTAGTTTAACTCTACTACTTATTAATCATTAACACCCTGCTCAAACAAACCCGTTCATTAGACATGTCCTTCCATAACCCTTCACTACTATTAGTTTTAGTAACTCATTCAAGACTCGCTCACTGATTTTGGTAATTAGTTTTTGTTCTTTCCACCAGGCCACACAAATTCAGGCACTTAGCACTGTTTGTATTGCTCTCAGACACTTAAATTGTTAACTCTCATTTACCAGTCATTAGTGTATGATGAGACAGACTCTCAAGTGGATTATAGCAGAGACTGAAGACCTTCCCCAAGGACCCTCTCAACCATAAATCAGGTCTAACTGTGTACCATATGCCCTGCAGTTTGAGTTCCCTCCAGGCTTTTACTGCAGGTAACTGAAGGATTGGAGAGGGTTGATTGACTCTACGAGGATCCAGTCCATCAACAGCTCAGCCGTCAGTGAGGTCATTTGGAGCAGAGGCTGATTCTCAGAGATTTCCCAGAATGTAGGATCATCAGCGAGATCACCAGGAAACTCTGGCTTTTTTGTATCAAAAACCTAAAACCAGCAAGAGGACTGCAGCTTGTGGTTCTCACACCCACAGAGACAGACTCCTGCCAACCTGGCAGACAGCCAGAGTGGCCTTGGCCTCTTCCCTGATGTTCCCCAGACCTCTGGTGAGTCCTTGAAACTCGCACTTCTGGTTTCCTCCTGCATCCTTGACTCAGAACTCTGGCTGCAGATGGGAGAGCGCACACATGTGATCTCTCATCTAAGCACCTGCCTTCTCCTTCTGAGTCCTGGTCTCTCTCTGGCAGCCGCTTGTTCTGGGGATGTTTATTCTGAGTCAGTACAGAGGTGAGTGTGGGACAAAAGTCTCGTCTCTCAGAGACCATCTCCCTGGTGCAGTGGTCTGCCGTGAGGGGACAATGTGAGGACGTCAGAGGACAAGCAAGTAAAATCATTGATATCAGCTTTAAAGTGTAACTAAGTATTTCCTAGAAAATGGACTTTCTCCTACAGAATCCCAACATAACCATGAATCAATTAAAACAACTTGTCAAGAACACTTAAATTTTATGCAAGTGTCCCTCAGTGACTTTGGGATAGGACATCTCCCATAAGAAACATGCGCACTACATGTAAACTATACAGCCCTCGTCTGAGCTGGGGCAGCTGGAGACACAGCCCCTGGGATGAGTTCTGAGCTGCCCTGGGTCCTTCAGGTGGACACAGCCCTGCCCCGCCCCTGCTCATTTGCATGTCCCCAGAGCACCGCCCACCTCTCTGGGCATTTAGGAGCAGGCTGCTCCCACCCCATGCAGGAGGCAGTGCCAGGCAGGACCCAGCATGGACACGAGGGCCCCCACTCAGCTGCTGGGGCTCCTGCTGCTCTGGCTCCCAGGTAAGGAAGGCCAGCATCAGGAACAGCCTCTGGCAGTGTGGCCAGGGCTGCCTGTCTCTGCAGAAGCGTCCTCTTAGAACGTGAGGATGAGTGTGGTCTCTGTGTTTCTGCTTACCTTCTCAGGTGCCAAATGTGACCCTATGCTGACCCAGACTGCATCCCCCGTGTCTGCAGCTGTGGGAAGCACAGTCACCATCAGTTGCCAGGCCAGTCAGAGTGTTTATAATAACAACAACTTAGCCTGGTTTCAGCAGAAACCAGGGCAGCCTCCCAAGCTTCTGATCTATGCTGCATCCAATCTGGCATCTGGGGTCCCATCGCGGTTCAAAGGCAGTGGATCTGGGACACAGTTCACTCTCACCATCAACGGCGTGCAGTGTGACGATGCTGCCACTTACTACTGTGCAGCCCGTTATAGTGGTAATATTTACCACAGTGTTCTAAGCCCTAACAAAAACCACCCAGGAAAGCAGAAGTGTGAGGCTGGGCTGTCCCAGCTGCTCCTGCTGGGCCCCACCTGCTGAGAGTGATTCTCAGAGCAGCCAGGCTTGAAGGTCCTGCAGGGTCTGGTGGAAGGGGCCAGGGTGACTCCTCTGAGGCTCCCTCCTTTCCTCTTCCTTGGCGGCTGCAGCACAGACATGACCATCTCCCTACTGTTTTAAAGGAAAACAATAATTTTTTCTGAGAATTTATAGCTAGAACATCATTTGGGATTCATAGAGCAAAAGAGAAATCATTATAGATATTACAAGGAAAAATATTTTAAATTTTTGTGATTAGAAAATTTTATAAAGGATGCCAATTTCATATGTAAAGTTTTTAGCTTTTTTATATGTACAGTTGTTTAAATGATTTATTTATTATTGAAAGCACATGCTTTACACACACAGACAGAAACACACACACACAGTGACACAGAGAGAGAGTTCTCTTCCATCTGCTGGGTCACTCCTCCAATGGCTACACTGGCTGAGTCTATTCCTTGCAAGAGCTGGAATATAGAACTTCTTTCAGGTCTCCTACATTGGTGCCAGGGCTTTAATACTTGTTCAGTCCACTGGTGCTTTCCCAGGCCATTAGCAGGGAGCTCGTTTGGAAGTGGAGCAGTCATGACTCCCACCCATGACCCTGTATGATGCTGGCATTGAATGTGGTGGCTTTACCCACTGCACAAGGCTGGCCCACAGTATCCACAGCTGTGAGAGCATAATGGCACTTCCCACCATGTCCTCCCTCCTTTCTCAAACCATCCCCACTGTTCTTTTTTCATTTGTCTTTTAAATTTTACAATGACATACTTTCCATTTACTTGATAATCACCAGCTTCACCCTCCACTAAACAAAGAATTCAACAGGGACTAGCAGAAAAACCACTGTTCCTCACGTGTCTAGACAAGGCTGTGTCTTCTCCCAATCCCTCTGTCACTACCAGACCTGAGGTGCGCTGGCGCCCCTGGGCATCACAGGTGGAATCGCGTCTGCTCTGAATCCCTGCTTGAGCAGTCCTTCATTCAATTCAAAATCAAATAGCAAATGCTCATCGAATTGAACCAATAGCAGCTTCATTGTTTGCACACAGTGGCTCACAACGAACAGTATCACAATCTCCTAGGCATAGAAGAATTGTAAAAATCGAACAGAGCCCTTCATCTCCTAGATCTCTCATTTCAGTGGGCAGGGCAGATAAGAAACAAACATATGCAGTTCAATACCTGCTCCCACTCTGGGCCATGTGAGAGGCCTCCCCTGGACACTGCCATTGCTCGGGACAGGTGGGCAGTGTGTGTCCAGGTCCACTTAGTGCATCCTCCTGTCTTAGGGCAGAAGCAGAGGGAATGAATCAGGAAGTTCAACATTTGTGTTTCCTGAAAAAGTAAACTAACAGAAGTCTCAGTAACAGAAACTTTGTCCTTTGATGGAGGAAGAAGCTTTTTAAATTTTTTAAATTGCTGAGGCATGAAACCAGCCAACATACAGGTCAGTGGAAGAATCAGTGCCCCAACACTGGAGACATAAAAGAGGAACCCAGTTTAGTAAGGGCGTCTTGTACTGTTGTTAATACTTATTTCTAGTGAAGATAATTTTCTTAAATGTTACCCTTTTCCATTTTTTAAAGATTTATTTATTTTTATTTGAAATACGGAGTTAGAGAGGTAGAGACAGAGAGAAAGTCTCCCATGCGCAGGTTCCCTCTCTAGATGGCTACAACGACCGGAGCTGTGTTGATCCGAAGCCAGGAGCGTCTTCCAGGTCTCCCATGTGGGTTCAGGGGCCCAAGGACTTGGGCCATCTTCTACTGCTTTCCCAGGACTAGAACCCATGTCCTTATGGGATGCTGGCACTTCAGGCCAGGGCTTTAGCACACTGTGCCACAGCGCCGGCCCCACAGTTTTCCATTTTTGATATATTTAATATTTATAGACATAAAAAGTGAGCATCAGTGAGAGGTGAATACAGAGCTCTAGAGGGAGAGAGAGGCAGAGAGAGAAAGAGAGACAGAGAGAGAGGAAGAGAGAGAGGGAGAGGGACGTTCTTGCAAGTTCTGGGCTATGCAAGCCCTGCAGTCCCTGTCACCAGTGTAGCTGCAGCAGCATAGCTGGGCTGAGCCAAGAGGAAAGCATGGGCACTCTACCCACACTGGTACTCTCCCTGCTGAGACCCCCAGAGAGACGTTCTCTGTAGGAAACCTGTGCAACTTAGGAATGATGTGGATACCTGGGGCCATGGCACCTGTGTGCAGGTGCTGAGACACTGGAGAGAATTCTCCTATCTGACTGCATCTCAGTGGGTAGGGAGGGTTACCCAAAGTCCCATGGTGAGCAGGTGGGGGTCCTGGGATTTAGCTCAGGTCTCTATAACTTTAAATCTATTCCCTCCACATGGCCGTGTTAATCCCAAAGCTGAGGCCAGAATTTAAAATAACACAGGAGACAAGCCCAGGATGGGGTGACACACACGGCTCCTCACTGTCTCTGCCTCCCTCCACGGGGACCCACATCTTCTACCCAGTCCCTCCTGCAGCTGTGCCCCCGACTGCCATTCTCTCAGAGCCTCCTCAACCCCAGGGGAATGCATGTCAGTGTGGGGCAGGGCCTCCTCTGCATCCCAGACTCTTTCCTCTCCTCCTCTGTCCCTTCTCATCCCTCCACTCATCCTACCTCTAATTTCCCTGCAACGCCAATTTTTCCCCTCTGTGCAGGCAAAGATCAACCAATCGAAGCCTCCTCCTCCACTCTCGTGCTTTGATAGCTGACCCTGTGGCTGTCACATACCTGCACTGACAGGAGGTCATCAAGATACTTATCCAACAGATTCTCTATCAGAGGCACTGTGTGCTCGCTCAGCTTACAGTCAGCTGTTCTCTGTGTGCTGTAGAATGGACCCCACGTGAGAACACAGTGCCATTGGGAGGATATCAGAGCCCAGCCACTCACTCAAAAGGGAAAAGACACTGACTTCACCTTCCAAGGTGTGACCAGCTGTTCTCTAGAGAAAAGAACTCTCTCCTACAGATCCCCACCTAACCATGAAAAGATTACACTACCAGGTCTTCAGTTCATTTAAAGTGCTGGCAATGTCCTTCAGTGTCTTTGGAAGGTGACTTCTCCCAGTAGAAGCATGTGCACAGCAGGTAAACTTGTGCAGCCCTGGTCTGAGTTGGGGCAGCTGAGACACAGCCCCTGGGCTGAGTTCTGAGCTGCCCTGGGTCCTTCAGGTGGCCACAGCCCTGCCCCGCCCCTGCTCATTTGCATGTCCCCAGAGCACCGCCCACCTCTCTGGGCATTTAGGAGCAGGCTGCTCCCACCCCATGCAGGAGGCAGTGCCAGGCAGGACCCAGCATGGACACGAGGGCCCCCACTCAGCTGCTGGGGCTCCTGCTGCTCTGGCTCCCAGGTAAGGAAGGCCAGCAACAGGAACAGCGTCTGGCAGCGTGGCCAGGGCTGCCTGTCTCTGCAGGAGCGTCCTCTTAGAACGTGAGGATGAGTGTGGTCTCTGTGTCTCTGTTTCCCTTCTCAGGTGCCACATTTGCAGCCGTGCTGACCCAGACACCATCGCCCGTGTCTGTAGCTGTGGGAGGCACAGTCACCATCAATTGCCAGGCCAGTCAGAGTGTTTATAATAACAACTACTTAGCCTGGTTTCAGCAGAAACCAGGGCAGCCTCCCAAGCTTCTGATCTATTCTGCATCCACTCTGGCATCTGGGGTCTCATCGCGGTTCAAAGGCAGTGGATCTGGGACACAGTTCACTCTCACCATCAGTGGCGTGCAGTGTGACGATGCTGCCACTTACTACTGTCTAGGCGAATTTAGTAGTAGTAGTGCTGATTGTACCACAATGATACAAGCCCTAACAAAAACCCCCCAGGAAAGCAGAAGTGTGGTGCTGGGCTGCCCCAGCTGCTCCTCCTGGGCCCCATCTGCTGAGAGTGATTCTCAGAGCAGCCAGGCTTGAAGGTCCTGCAGGGTCGGGTGGAAGGGGCCAGGGTGACTCCTCTGAGGCTCCCTCCTTTCCTCCTCCTTGGAAGCAGCTGCACACACATACACACACTGAGAGAGAGAGAGTTCTCTCCCATCTGTTGGTTCACTCCTCCAATGGCTGCACCTGCTGAGGCTGTGCCTGGCAACAGCTGGGACATGGAACTTCTTTCAGGTCTCCCAGATGAAACATTAGTTCCATCCACTGGTGCTTTCCCAGGCCATTAGCAGGCGGCTTGTTTGAAGTGGAACAGTCAGGACTCCATCCGTGCCCATGTGGGATGCTGGCACTGCATGCGGCGGCTTTACCCACTGTACAAGGCTGGGCCATCCTATCCACAGTTGTGCGAGCGTAATGCCTCTTCCCACCATGTCCTCCCTCTTTTCTCAAACCATTCCCACTCTTTTTTATATTTGTCTTTTAAATTTTACAATGACATACTTTCCATTTACTCTATCATCACTGCTTAATCCTCCACTAGACAAAGAATTCAACACGGAGTAGCAGAAAAAGCACTGTTCCTCAAGTATATAGTCATAAAAAGTGAGCATCAGTGAGAGGTGAACACAGGCTCTAGAGGGAGAGGGAGAAAGAGAGAGAGAAAGAGAAAGACAGAGAGAGAGGAAGAGAGAGAGGGGGAGGGACGTTCTTGCAAGTTCTGGGCTGTGCAAGCCCCTGTACTGGTGTAGCTGTAGCAGAAAAACTGGGCTAAGCTGTGAGGAGAGCGTGGACCTCTACCCACATTGGTCCTCTCTCTGCTGAGACCCCCAGAGAGACATTCTCTGTAGGAAACTTGTGCAACCTGGGTCTGATGTGGACACCTGGGGACACTGCCCCTGTGTGCAGGTGCTGATGGATGGAGAGAATTCCCCTATCTGACTGCATCCCAGTAACAGGGAGGGTTCCCCAAAGTCCCATGCTGAGCAGGTGTGGGTGCTGGGATTTGAGCTCAGGTCTCTATACCTTGGAATCTATTCCCTCCACAAGGCCAGGTTAATCCCATAGCCGAGGCCAGAATTTAAAATAATACAGGTACCAGCCCAGGATGGAGTGACACACACAGCTCCTCACTGTCTCTGCCTCACTCCATGGGGACACAAATCTGCACCCAGTTCCTCCTGGGCGGCAGCTGTGCCCCCGACTGCCATTCTCTCAGAGCCTCCTCAACCCCAGGGGACTGCATGTCAGTGTGGGGCAGGGCCTCCTCTGCATCCCAGACTCTTTCCTCTCCTCCTCTGTCCCTTCTCATCCCTCCACTCATCCTACCTCTCATGTCCCTGCAAAGCCAGTTTCTCCCCTCCATGCAGACACAGATCAACCTATCAAAGCCTCCTCCTCCACTCTATTTCTTTGATAGCTGACCCTGCGGCTGTCACATACCTGCACTGACAGGAGGTCATCAAGATACTTACCCAACAGATTCTCTCTCAGAGGCACTGTGTGCTCGCTCAGCTTACAGTCAGCTGTTCTCTGTGTGCTGTAGAATGGACCCCACGTGAGAACACAGTGACACTGGGAGGATATCAGAGCCCAGCCACTCACTCAAAAAGGGAAAAGACACTGACTGCACCTCCCAAGGTGTGACCAGCTGTTCTCTAGAGAAAAGGACTTTCTGCTACAGATCCCCACCTAACCATGAATACATTATACCATCAGGTTGTTCAGTTCACTTAAATTTTGGCAAAGGTCCCTCAGTGACTTTGGGAGGTGAAGTCTCCCGGTAGAAGCATGGGCACTGTAGGTAAACTTGTGCAGTCCTGGTCTGAGCTGGGGCAGCTGGAGACACAGCCCCTGGGCTGAGTTCTGAGCTGCTTGGGCCCTTCAGGTGGACACAGCCCTGCCCCGCCCCTGCTCATTTGCATGTCCCCAGAGCACCGCCCACCTCTCTGGGCATTTAGGAGCAGGCTGCTCCCGCCCCATGCAGGAGGCAGTGCCAGGCAGGACCCAGCATGGACACGAGGGCCCCCACTCAGCTGCTGGGGCTCCTGCTGCTCTGGCTCCCAGGTAAGGAAGGCCAGCAGCAGGAACGGCCTCGGGCAGTGTGGCCAGGGCTGCCCGTCTCTGCAGGAGCGTCCTCTTAGAACAGGAGGATGAGTGTGGTCTCTGTGTCTCTGTTTCCCTTCTCAGGTGCCACATTTGCAGCCGTGCTGACCCAGACACCATCGCCCGTGTCTGTAGCTGTGGGAGGCACAGTCACCATCAATTGCCAGGCCAGTCAGAGTGTTTATAATAACAACTACTTAGCCTGGTTTCAGCAGAAACCAGGGCAGCCTCCCAAGCAACTGATCTATTCTGCATCCACTCTGGCATCTGGGGTCTCATCGCGGTTCAAAGGCAGTGGATCTGGGACACAGTTCACTCTCACCATCAGTGGCGTGCAGTGTGACGATGCTGCCACTTACTACTGTCTAGGCGAATTTAGTAGTAGTAGTGCTGATTGTACCACAATGATACAAGCCCTAACAAAAACCCCCCAGGAAAGCAGAAGTGTGGTGCTGGGCTGCCCCAGCTGCTCCTCCTGGGCCCCATCTGCTGAGAGTGATTCTCAGAGCAGCCAGGCTTGAAGGTCCTGCAGGGTCGGGTGGAAGGGGCCAGGGTGACTCCTCTGAGGCTCCCTCCTTTCCTCCTCCTTGGAAGCAGCTGCACACACATACACACACTGAGAGAGAGAGAGTTCTCTCCCATCTGTTGGTTCACTCCTCCAATGGCTGCACCTGCTGAGGCCTGCACCTGCTGAGGCTGTGCCTGGCAACAGCTGGGACATGGAACTTCTTTCAGGTCTCCCAGATGAAACATTAGTTCCATCCACTGGTGCTTTCCCAGGCCATTAGCAGGCGGCTTGTTTGAAGTGGAACAGTCAGGACTCCATTCGTGCCCATGTGGGATGCTGGCACTGCATGCGGCGGCTTTACCCACTGTACAAGGCTGGGCCATCCTATCCACAGTTGTGCGAGCGTAATGCCTCTTCCCACCATGTCCTCCCTCTTTTCTCAAACCATTCCCACTCTTTTTTATATTTGTCTTTTAAATTTTACAATGACATACTTTCCATTTACTCTATCATCACTGCTTAATCCTCCACTAGACAAAGAATTCAACACGGAGTAGCAGAAAAAGCACTGTTCCTCAAGTATATAGTCATAAAAAGTGAGCATCAGTGAGAGGTGAACACAGGCTCTAGAGGGAGAGGGAGAAAGAGAGAGAGAAAGAGAAAGACAGAGAGAGAGGAAGAGAGAGAGGGGGAGGGACGTTCTTGCAAGTTCTGGGCTGTGCAAGCCCCTGTACTGGTGTAGCTGTAGCAGAAAAACTGGGCTAAGCTGTGAGGAGAGCGTGGACCTCTACCCACATTGGTCCTCTCTCTGCTGAGACCCCCAGAGAGACATTCTCTGTAGGAAACTTGTGCAACCTGGGTCTGATGTGGACACCTGGGGACACTGCCCCTGTGTGCAGGTGCTGATGGATGGAGAGAATTCCCCTATCTGACTGCATCCCAGTAACAGGGAGGGTTCCCCAAAGTCCCATGCTGAGCAGGTGTGGGTGCTGGGATTTGAGCTCAGGTCTCTATACCTTGGAATCTATTCCCTCCACAAGGCCAGGTTAATCCCATAGCCGAGGCCAGAATTTAAAATAATACAGGTACCAGCCCAGGATGGAGTGACACACACAGCTCCTCACTGTCTCTGCCTCACTCCATGGGGACACAAATCTACACCCAGTTCCTCCTGAGCGGCAGCTGTGCCCCTGACTGCCATTCTCTCAGAGCCTCCTCAACCCCAGGAGACTGCATGTCAGTGTGGGGCAGGGCTTCCTCTGCATCCCAGACTCTTTCCTCTCCTCCTCTGTCCCTTCTCATCCCTCCACTCATCCTACCTCTCATGTCCCTGCAAAGCCAGTTTCTCCCCTCCATGCAGACACAGATCAACCTATCAAAGCCTCCTCCTCCACTCTATTTCTTTGATAGCTGACCCTGCGGCTGTCACATACCTGCACTGACAGGAGGTCATCAAGATACTTACCCAACAGATTCTCTCTCAGAGGCACTGTGTGCTCGCTCAGCTTACAGTCAGCTGTTCTCTGTGTGCTGTAGAATGGACCCCACGTGAGAACACAGTGACACTGGGAGGATATCAGAGCCCAGCCACTCACTCAAAAAGGGAAAAGACACTGACTTCACCTCCCAAGGTGTGACCAGCTGTTCTCTAGAGAAAAGGACTTTCTGCTACAGATCCCCACCTAACCATGAATACATTATACCATCAGGTTGTTCAGTTCACTTAAATTTTGGCAAAGGTCCCTCAGTGACTTTGGGAGGTGAAGTCTCCCGGTAGAAGCATGGGCACTGTAGGTAAACTTGTGCAGTCCTGGTCTGAGCTGGGGCAGCTGGAGACACAGCCCCTGGGCTGAGTTCTGAGCTGCTTGGGCCCTTCAGGTGGACACAGCCCTGCCCCGCCCATGCTCATTTGCATGTCCCCAGAGCACCGCCCACCTCTCTGGGCATTTAGGAGCAGGCTGCTCCCGCCCCATGCAGGAGGCAGTGCCAGGCAGGACCCAGCATGGACACGAGGGCCCCCACTCAGCTGCTGGGGCTCCTGCTGCTCTGGCTCCCAGGTAAGGAAGGCCAGCAGCAGGAACGGCCTCGGGCAGTGTGGCCAGGGCTGCATGTTTCTGCCGGAGTGTCCTCTTAGAACATGAGCATGAGTGTGGTCTCTGTGTTTCTGTTTCCCTCCTCAGGTGCCACATTTGCCATTGATATGACCCAGACTCCATCCCCCGTGTCTGCAGCTGTGGGAGACACAGTCACCATCAATTGCCAGGCCAGTGAGAACATTTACAGCTTTTTGGCCTGGTATCAGCAGAAACCAGGGCACTCTCCTAAGCTCCTGATCTATTTTGCATCCAAACTGGCCTCTGGGGTCCCATCGCGGTTCAAAGGCAGTGGATCTGGGACACAGTTCACTCTCACCATCAGCGACGTGCAGTGTGACGATGCTGCCACTTACTACTGTCAGCAGACTTATAGTTATAGTAATGCTGATACCACAGTGATACAAGCCCTAACAAAAACCCCTCAGGAAAGCAGAAGTGTGAGGCTGGGCTACCCCAGCTGCTCCTCCTGGCCCCCATCTGCTGAGAGTGATTCTCATAGCAGCCAGGCTTGAGGTCCCTGCCGGGTTGGGTGGAAGGGGCCAGGGTCACTCCTCTGAGGCTTCCCTCTTCTTCTTCCTGGCGGCACCAGCACAGACATGACCATGACCCTACTGTTTAGAAAGGCAATTATTCTTTCTGAGTATTGGAGCTACAACATCATTTGTGATTCATATAGGAAAAGAGAGACATTATAGCTATTACAAGAAAAAATATTTTAAATACCAGTGATTATAAAATTTTATGAAGGAAAGTAATTTCATATCTACAGTTATTTAAAATATTTATTTCCTTATTGAAAGTCCGTGTTTTATACACAGACACACACACACAGTTTCAGAGACAGAGTTCTCTTCCATCAGCTGGTCTCTTCTCCAATGGCTGCAGTGGCTGAAACTGTGCCAGCCAAGACCTGGAGATGGAGCTTCTCTCAGGTCTCCCACATGGGTGCCAGGGCTCCAACACTGGAGCCATCTACAGGAGCCTTCCCAGGCCAAGCAGGGAGCTGGATTGGCAGTGGAGCAGCCAGGACTCCCACAGCTGCCCTGTGGGATGCTGGTGCTGCCTTTGGTGGCCTACCTACTACATGAGGCCGGCCCATCATATATCCACAGTTATGAGAGCTAATGCCACTTCCCACCATGTCCTCCCTCCTTCCTCACTCGCCCACCCCTCTTCTGTTTCCCTTCCCTCTGTCACTACTTTGGACTACCAGTGCAGTGTCTCCCTCTGCGGATCACAGGTGTGATCGTGTTGCTTTCAATCCCTGAGTCAGAAGGTCTTCATTTAATCCAAATCAAACAATTATGTAGCTTCATTGTCCACACACTATGGTACATAGCTAACAGTATCACAATCTCTTGTAGATGTAGAGTAAATGGGAAAAGGAGCAGAGCCCTCTGTCTCATAGATCTCTCACTTTAGTGGGCAGGGAGATAATAAGCACACATGTCATGTTGTCCATGTGCTCCCACTCTGCTCCATTGGAGAAGCCGCCTAGGATCAAGGCCATTGCTCTGGGCAAGGGGGCAGTGGGTGTCCAGGTCCTCTTAGAGCATCGTCCTGTCTCAGCCTAGCCAGGCCAGGGGCAGAGGCAGAGAGAATGAATTGGTCAGTTCAACACTTGTGTTCCTGAAGAAACAGACTAAGGTGTAGTCTCAGTAATGGGCAGATAGCCAAATTGTCCTTTGATTGAGGCCAAAGGTTTTAAAATTTCTCTTGTTCCTGTAGCATGAAACCAGGCAACACACAAGTCCATGGCAAGAGTCAGTGCCCTGACACTGGAGATAACAAAAAAGGTAGCCCGAATATTTTTGGTAAACTAGTGCGTCCACAGATGGTTAACAGTGAGGACTTAGCAAGCAGAAGCCCAGAGCCAGAACTGGCCCTAGGTCTCCCCTGTCTAGCAGGAATCAAAGAACTTGGGCCATTTTCTGGTGCCTTCCAGGGTGTGCATTAGCAGGAAATAGGATCAGAAGGGGAGCAGAGGGGATTCAAACCAGTCTCTGATGTAGGCTGCTGGCATTGCAAGTAGCAGCTTTACATACTGTGCCATGATGCTGGTCTTCCCTTTGCTCCAGGTTTTCTTAAGAAAATTGTGAATACTTCTGGACAGAGGAAGTTGTTTTCCTGATGTTCCTCAGACCTCTGGTGACTCCTTGACTCACACCTACCTCTTCCTCTTTATCCCGTGCATGGGATTCCGTTCCCGGTTTCTCCAGTGTCAGGATGGCTACATTTCCTGCTCTGAGGCCCCTCCCCCCATCACTCCACAGCCTGCTGCCCTGTCACAGCCCCTGGACCCTGGCCCTCCTCCCGACTTCAGGACCATTGGGATTGTATCGCTCCCCCAGGTCCTTCCACATCATCTCCCCATCACAGTCCTTACTCAGCCACCCTGCCCAGCTCCTTAGATGACAGTCCTAGTGAGCAGGCAGTAGGCTGTGGATGGCTTTTGTGTTGGAGAAGTTTTGTGTCCCATGTTACACTCTTACCATCTCTGCTATGTCTCCCTGAGACAGAATTAGACCTGATAGGGTGAGGCCGGTGCTGTGCCCTAGCCCGGTAAAGCCATCACCTGCAGTGGAGGTATCCCATGTGGGTGCCAGTTCATGTCTACAATGGAAGAAGAAGAGCTGGGATACGAATCGGTGCCCATATGGGATGCCGCACTTCAGGTGGAGGATTAACCTAGTGTGCACAGTGCTGGCCTCTCACTACACTCTTACAAATCAGCTACAATGTGTAAACCTAGATGACTTGTCATAGAAGCCAAGAGGTTGTGAGCAGATAATTTAGAAATTTAATGAAACCTCCAGGACTACTTAAGAGAGTATACGGAAAAGAATTAGGAGATCAGATTGTTTTACTGCAAGAAATTTTGACACCATATATAATTTTTTCTTTTGTTTATTATATGTTTTACTTGAAAATCAGAGTTACACACACAAAGAGAAGGAGAGACAGAGAGAGAGAGAGGAGAGAGAGAGAGAGAGAGAGGTCTTCCATCTGCTGGTTTACTCCCAAGTAGGCCACAACGGCTGGATTGTGCTGATCCGAAGCCAGGAACAAGGAGCTTCTTTCAGATCTCCTATAGCAGTACAGAGGCCCAAGGACTTGGGTCGTCTTCTACTGCTTTCCCAGGCCATAGCAGACAGCTGGATGGGAAGTGGAGCAGCCATGTTGAACTGGTGCCCATTTTGGATGCCGGCACTGCAGTTGGCGGCTTTCCTGCTACACCACAGTACTGGCCTCCTCTAGGTTATCTTATCAGCACAATTATATCATAATTTAAGAGCATACCTAATGACCAAAACCTCTCCCAGCACATTTTAGGAACTGATATAGAGAAAATGCATCTGCAAACATATTGTATGGAGTTCTCACGACATATACCCTGTTGGATTAGTGTTTTGTAGGGTGTTTGTTTTCTAGTTGTGTATTGCATATGACCTCTTTTTAATATGACTGTGAAACCCACCTTTAAAACATAAGTCTCAGACAAAAAAATAGTATAAGGACTTCCTTGAAAACTCCTGAGATGTTGAATGTGGAGGCAGCTCCAGACTCTGACTGGGGTCACCACTCCTTGAGCTCTTCTCTAGGTGACAGCTCCAGAGAAGCAGCCTGCGGGTGTTCCTAACGCTTCCTGCACTGACCTCTAAGTCTAGAGTAAGCCCCAGTGAAACAAGGAAATGCATATAGAACTGTTAGCTCTTCCATGGTTTTATCATACCACGATACATGAATTTAACTTACTTTAACGTAAGCAAAGTATCCATTTTTTTTTTTACCATTTTTAAAATATTTATTCATTTGAAAGGTAAAAGTTACAGAGAGGCAGAGGCAGAGAGAGGTCGTCCATCTGCTGGTTCACTCCCTAGATGGCTACAACTTGGGTAACTACCCCATGCAAAGCCAGGAGCCAGGAGATTCTTCCTGGACTCCCATATGGGTGTAGGGGCCCAAGGACTTGGGTCATCTTCCACTGCTTTCCCAGGCCATAGCAGAGAGCTGGATCAGACGTGGAGTAGCCAGGTCTCGATCTGGCACCCAGATGTGATGCCGGATCTGAGGGTGGTGTCTTCATTAGATACCCACAACGCCGGCCACACACTGAAATATTGTCAATGTACTCTATAAACACTAGGTCAGCCCTCCACTCTATGAGGAATCCAACATGGAGTAGCAGAAAACCACTGTCCCTCAAGAGTCTAGACAAGGCTGTGAGTCTGAATCCTCCCAAGCCCTCTGTCACTACCAGACCTGAGGTGCGCTGGCTCCCCCTGAAGGTCACATGTGGAATCGTGTGAGCTTGCAAAATCAAATAGAACATTCTCATGGATTTGCACCAAGAAGAGCTTCATTGTTGGTATATAAAGGCATGCAAGGAATAGTATCACAATCTCTTAGGCATGGAAAAATCGGAACAAATTGAACAGAGCCCTTTATGTCATAGATCTTTCATTTTAGTGGGCCGGGCAGATGAGAAACAAACCAATGATGTTCAAACTGTGCTATCTGATGTGCCTCCCATGGAGCAGGGCCAGTGCTCAGGACAATGAGGATGTGGGTGTGCAGGTGCACGTGTGCCTCCGTCTGTCTCCACCTAGACAGGGGCAGAGGCAGAGGCAGAGGGAATGTATCGGGCAACTCCACATTGTGTTATCTGAAAGAATCACTCATTGTACTCTCGATGATGGTCGGATAGACAAATTGTCCCTGACAAAAGCTTTTAAATATTCTCCTATCCCTTTAGCATGAAGTCAGCCAACACACAGGTCAGAGGCAATATCAGTGCCCTGACGGATGGAGATAAAAAAATGGAGCCCAGTTTTAGCAGGGGTGTCTTTACTGTGGATAATACTTGCTTCTAGTATTTCTTGTCCCGTAAATTCAATGTTTTGGAAATGTCCCTGAGTGACTTTCGGAGGTGACATCTCCTGGTAGAAGTGTACACACTACAGGTAAATTTGTGCAGCCCTGGTCTGAGCTGGGGCAGATGGAGACACAGCCCCTGGGCTGAGTTCTGAGCTGCCCTGGGCCCTTGAGCTGGGCACAGCCCTGCCCCACCCCTGCTCATTTGCATGTCCCCAGAGCACCGCCCACCTCTCTGGGCATTTAGGAGCAGGCTGCTCCCACCCCATGCAGGAGGCAGTGCCAGGCAGGAACCAGCATGGACACGAGGGCCCCCACTCAGCTGCTGGGGCTCCTGCTGCTCTGGCTCCCAGGTAAGGAAGGCCAGCAGCAGGAACGGCCTGGGGCAGTGTGGCCAGGGCTGCCCGTCTCTGCAGGAGCGTCCTCTTAGAACGTGAGGATGAGTGTGGTCTCTGTGTTTCTGTTTCCCTTCTCAGGTGCCAGATGTGCCCTTGTGATGACCCAGACTCCATCCCCCGTGTCTGCAGCTGTGGGAGGCACAGTCACCATCAGTTGCCAGTCCAGTGAGAGCGTTTATAATAACAACTGGTTATCCTGGTTTCAGCAGAAACCAGGGCAGCCTCCCAAGCTCCTGATCTATGGTGCATCCACTCTGGCATCTGGGGTCCCTTCGCGGTTCAAAGGCAGTGGATCTGGGACAGAGTTCACTCTCACCATCAGTGGCGTGGAGTGTGACGATGCTGCCAGTTACTACTGTGCAGGCTATAAAAGTTATAGTAATGATGATACCACAGTGTTCCAAGCCCTAACAAAAACCCCCCAGGAAAGCAGAAGTGTGAGGCTGGGCTGCCCCAGCTGCTCCTCCTGGGCCCCATCTGCTGAGAGTGATTCTCAGAGCAGCCAGGCTTGAAGGTCCTGCAGGGTCGGGTAGAAGGGGCCGGAGTGACTCTCTGAGGCTCCCTCCTTTCCTCTCCTTTGCTGCATCAGCACTTACATGACCATGTTCCTACTCTTTTAAAGGAAAGTAATTATTCTTTCTGAGTATTCGAAGCTAGAGCATCATTTGAGATTCATAGATCAAAAGAGAAAAGTTTAATGATATTACAAGGAAAAATATTTTAAATATTGGTGAATAGAAAATTTTATAAAGATGCTAATTTCATATGTGCAGTTTTTTAAAAAAGGTATTTGCTTATTGACAATCTGTGTTTTACATAGACACACAAAACTACAAACGCACATACACACAGTTTCAGGGAGAGATTTCTCTTCCATCTGCTGGGTCACTCCTCAATGGCTGCACTGGCTGATGCAGTTACCAGCAAGAGCTGTGTGATGGAACTTCTTTTGGGTCTCCCACATGATTGCCAGGGCTGAAGCACTTGTTCCATCTGATGGTGCTTTCCCAGGCCATTAGCAGGGAGCTCGTTGGAAGTGGAGCAGCCAGGACTCCCACCGGTGCCCATGTGGGATGCTGGCGCTGCATGCTGTGGCCTTACCCACTGCACAAGTCCGGCCCATCCTATCCACGATGTGAGAGCATAATGCCACTTCCTACCACATCCTCCCTCCTTCCTCACTCCCACCCTCCTCTCTTTTTCTTTTAAGTTTTACTTGGACATACGTTCAATTTATTACCACCAGCTTAACCTTCTAGTAAACAAAGAATTCCACAAGAAGTGAGCAGAAACCACTGTTCCCCCAGAGTCTACACAAGGATGTTTCAATCCTCCCAAACCTCTGTCACTAACAGAGCTGAGGTGCACTGGGGCCCACGGAGGGTCCATGATGGAATCACATCAGCTTTCAATCCTGATAGGGTAATTTTTCATTCAGTGCAAAATCAGATTGACAATTCTCATCGAAATGAAACAATAGTGGCTTCATTGTACACAATGTTATACCACTGACAGTATCACAATCTTTTGTAGACTTAGAATAAAGATCTCATAGATCTTTTTTTAGTGATCAGGGCAAATAAGAAACATGTTTTACCCCTGCTCCCATGTGCTTCAAGTGAGATCCTCCTTGGACACTGCCATTGCTGGGGGCATGTGGGCAGTGGGTGTCCAGGTCCACCTAGTGCATCCTCCTGTCTCGGGCAGAGGCAGAGGGAACAAATCGGGCAGTTCAACACTGTGTTTCCTGAAAAGATACACTAATTGTAGTCTCAGTAACGGTCTGACAACCAAATAGTCCTTTGATTTTGTAAAAAGCCTCTTGAATTTCTCAAATTACTGTAGCATGAAACCAGCCAACACACAGGTCAGTGGAAGAATCCAAGCCCAGACACTGGATGCAAAAATATTAGAGCCCACGGTGCTGTGGAATAGCCAGTTATAGCCTTGGCTGAAGCTCAGGCATCCCATATGGGCGCTGGTTCCAGTCTCAGCTGCTCCTCTTTCAATCCGACTCTCTGCTATGGCCTGGGAAACAGTAGGAGATGGTGCAAGTCATTATGCCCATGTGCACACATGGGAGACCCGGTAGAAGCTCCTGGCTGCTGGCTTCATATGGGCACGGCTCCAGCAATTAGAGAAATCTGGGGAGTGAACGAGTGGATAGAAGACCTTTGTCTCTGTCTCTACTTCTCTCTGTAACTCTGTCTTTCAAATAGATTAAATAAATTTTTTAAAATATAGAGCCCAGTTTTAGCAGGGTGTCTTGTATTGTGGTGAATACTTACTGCTAATAAATATTATTTTCATAAATGTTAACATTTTCCATTTTTCAAAATATTTACTTATTTATTTGTAAGACAGATTGGAGAGAGGCAAAGACAGAGAGAGAGAGAGAGAGAGAGAGAGAGAGAGAGAGAGAGAGAAGAGGGTTTCTGAAGCTGGTGCTCTCCACAAATGGCTGTAACAGTGAGGACTTGGCCAAGCAGACCCCAGAGCCAGAACTGCCCCTGGTCTCCCCTGGGGGGCAGGAATCCAAGAACTTGGGCCATTTTCTGCTGCCTCCCAGGGTGTGCATTAGCAGGAAATGGGATCAGAAGTGGAGCAGGAGGATTCAAACCAGTCTCTGATGTAGGCTGCTGGCATTGCAAGTGGCAGCTTTATCCACTGTGCCTCGATGTCAGCTTTCCATCCTCTCTGGATTTCTATTTTTTTTTAATTTATTTGAAAGACAGAGTTACATTGAGAGTAATGAAGAGAGAGAGGTCTTCCATCCTCTGGTTCACACCCCAGATGGATGCAGTGGACAGAGCTGCACGGAATAGAAGCTAGAGGCAGGAGCTTCTTCTGGGTCTCCTATGCTGGTGCAGGGGCCCAAGGAATTGGGCCATCTTCCACTGCTTTCCTAGTCCATAACAGAGAGCTGGATGGGAAGTGGAGAGCTGGGACTGGAATGGAAACCCATATGAAATGCCAGTGCTTCAGGCCAGGGCATTAACCAGCTGTAAAACATCTACAGTCCACTCTCTAAATTTCTTAAGAAAAGTGTGAAAATTTCTAGGCAGGGGAGAGAGGGAAGTTATTTTTCTTGATGTTCTCAGACCTACGGTGACTGCTTGAAACTCACTTCTGTTTTCCTCCTGCATCCTTGACTCAGAACTCTGGCTGCAGATGGGAGAGAGCACACGTGTGATCTCTCATCTAAGCACCTGCGTTCTCCTTCTGAGTCCTGGTCTCTGGCAGCCACTTGTTCTGAGGATGTTTATTCTGAGTCAGTACAGAGGTGAGTGTGGGACAGAAGTCTCGTCTCTCAGAGACCATCTCCCTGGTGCAGCGGTCTGCGGTGAGGGGACAATGTGAGAGCATCAGAGGACAAGCAGGTAAAGACATGGACCTTAGCCTTAAGGTGTAACTAAGTATTCCATAGAAAATGGATTTTTTTCCTACAGAATCCCAACATAACCATGAATACATTACACCATCTTGTGCTCCAACTCACCTAAAGTGTTGACAAATGCCCCTCAGAAACTTTGGGAGGTGACATCTCCCGGTAGGAGCATGTCCTCTGCAGGTAAACTTGTGCAGTCCTGGTCTGAGCTGGGGCAGCTGGAGACACAGCCCCTGGACTGAGTTCTGAGCTGCCCTGGGCCCTTCAGCTGGGCACAGCCTTGCCCCGCCCCTGCTCATTTGCATGTCCCCAGAGCACCGCCCACCTCTCTGGGCATTTAGGAGCAGGCTGCTCCCACCCCATGCAGGAGGCAGTGCCAGGCAGGACCCAGCATGGACACGAGGGCCCCCACTCAGCTGCTGGGGCTCCTGCTGCTCTGGCTCCCAGGTAAGGAAGGCCAGCAGCAGGAACGGCCTCAGGCAGTGTGGCCAGGGCTGCCTGTCTCTGCAGGAGGGTTGTCTTAGAATGTGAGGATGAGTGTGGTCTCTATGTTTCTGTTTCCCTCCTCAGGTGCCACATTTGCGCAAGTGCTGACCCAGACTCCATCCCCTGTGTCTGCAGCTGTGGGAGGCACAGTCACCATCAGTTGCCAGTCCAGTAAGAGTGTTTATAGTAACAACTGCTTATCCTGGTATCAGCAGAAACCAGGGCAGCCTCCCAAGCTCCTGATCTACAGGGCATCCAATCTGGCATCTGGTGTCCCATCGCGGTTCAAAGGCAGTGGATCTGGGACACAGTTCACTCTCACAATCAGCGAAGTACAGTGTGACGATGCTGCCACTTACTACTGTCAAGGCTATTATAGTGGTTATATTTACCACAGTGTTCCAAACCCTTACAAAAACCCCCCAGGAAAGCAGAAGTGTGAGGCTGGGCTGCCCCAGCTGCTCTTCCTGGGCCCCATCTGCTGAGAGTGATTCTCAGAGCAGCCAGGCTTGAAGGTCCTGCAGGGTCGGGTGGAAGGGGCCAGGGTGACTCCTCTGAGGCTCCCTCCATTCCTCCTCCTTGGTGGCGGCAGCACAGATCTGACCATGTCCCTACTGTGCTAAAGTAAACAATTATTCTTGCAGAGTGTTCGAAGACAGAGCATCATTTGTGATTCATAGAGCAAAAGAGAAAAGTTTAATTATATTACAAGAAAACATATTTTAAAAACTGGTGATTTAGAAAATTTTGTAAAGAATGCCAATTTCATATGTTCAGTATATTTGTACATGGTTTTTTGAAAAAATTATTTGTTTTTTGAAAGTCCATGTTTTACACACGCACACACACATACATACTCTCTCACACACACACTCAGTTTCAGGGAGAGATTTCTCTTCCATCTGCTGGGTCACTCTTCCAATGGCTGCACTGGCTGAGACTGTGCACAACAAGAGCTGGGTGATGGAACTTCTTTCAGGTCTCCCACGTTGTTGCCAGGGCTGAAGCACTTGTTTCATCCACTGGTGCTTTCCCAGGCCATTAGCAGGGAGCTCATTTGGAAGTGGAGCAGCCAGGACTCCCACCGGTGCCCATGTGGGATGCTGGTGCTGCATGCTGTGGCCTTACCCACTGCGCACGGCTGGCCCGTCCTATACACGATTGTGAGAGCATAATGCCACTTCTCACCACATCCTCCCTCCTTCCTCACTCCCCCCTCCTCTCTTTTTCTTTTAAGTTTTACATGGACACACGTTCTGTTTATTACCACCAGCTTAACCTTCTAGTAAACAAAGAATTCCATAAGGAGTAGCAGAAAACCACTTTTCCTCAAGAGTCTAGAGAATGCTGTGAGTCTCAATCCTCCCAATCCCTCTGTCACTACCAGACCTCAGGTGCACTGGGGCCCACGGAGGGTCCATGATGGAATCACATCAGCTTTCAATCCTGATAGGGTAATTTTTCATTCAGTGCAAAATCAGATTGACAATTCTCATCGAAATGAAACAATAGTGGCTTCATTGTACACAATGTTATACCACTGACAGTATCACAATCTTTTGTAGACTTAGAATAAAGATATCCTAGATCTTTTTTTAGTGATCAGGGCAAATAAGAAACATGTTTTACCCCTGCTCCCATGTGCTTCAAGTGAGATCCTCCTTGGACACTGCCATTGCTGGGGGCACGTGGGCAGTGGGTGTCCAGGTCCACCTAGTGCATCCTCCTGCCTCGGGCACAGGCAGTGGAGAGGCAGAGGGAATTAACTGGTTTGTTCCACAATGAAAAGATACACTAATGGTAGTCTCAGTAATTCAGATGGCCAAATAGTCCTTTGATTTTGTAAAAAGCCTCTTGAATTTCTCAAATTACTGTAGCATGAAACCAGCCAACACAGAGGTCAGTGGAAGAATCAGTGCCCAGACACCGGTAGTAAAAATAATAGAGCCCACAGTGCCATGGTGCAGCAGGTTAAAGCCCTGTCCTGAAGCGCCAAGATTCCATATGGAGCTGACTCAAGTCTCAGCTGCTCCTCTTGTGATCCAGCTCTCTGCTATGGCCTGGGATAGCAATAGAAGATGATCCAAATCTCTGGGTCCCTGCACCCATGTGGGAGACCCGGAAAAACTTCCTGGCTCCTGGATTGGGATCAAATAAGCTCTGGCCATTGCAGCCATTTAGGGAGTGAACCAGCAGATGGAAGACCTCTCTCTCTGTCTATACCTCTCTCTGTAACTCTTTCAAATAAATGAAATAAATCTTTAAAAAAATAATAGATCCCAGTTTTATCAGGGATCTGGGAATACTTATTTCTAATAAATATAATTTAGAAAATTTTCATAAATGTTAATATTTTCCAGTTTTCAAAATATTTATTTATTTACTTGTGGGATTGAGCATTGGAGAGAAGCAAAGCCAGGGGAGAGGGGGTTCTGTAAGCTGGTCTGTCGACAAATGGCTGTAACAGTGAGTTCCTGGCCAAACAGAAGCCCAGAGCCAGAACTGCCCCTGTTCTCCACTGTGGAGCAGGAATCCAAGAACTTGGGCCATTTTCTGCTGCCTTCCAGGGTGTGCATTAGCAGGAAATGGAATCAGAAGTGGAGCAGTGGGGATGCAAAGCGGTCTGATATATGCTACCAGCATTGCAAGTGGCAGCTTTAAGCCATGATGCCAACCTTCCCTCCTCTCCGGATTTCTCTTTTATTTAAATGAAAGTCAGATTTACAGTGAGATGCAGAGAGAGAGAGAGAGGTTTCCACCCAGTGGTTCATTCGCCGAAGCTGCGCTGATCCGAAGAGCCAGGAGCTTCTTCCAGATCTCCCACATGGGTGCAGGGGCCCAAACTTGGGCCATCTTCCACCACTATCCCAGTCCATAGAGGAGTGCTGGATCAGAAGAGAGCAGGTGGGAATAGAACCAGTGCCCATATGGGATGCCAGCGCTTCAGGCCCGTGCTTTAACCCTCTGAGCCACAGTGACGGCCCCTTCTCTGGATTTCTAAAGAAAAGTGTGAACATTTCTGGAGAGGGGAGAGAGGGAAGTTATTTTTCTTGATGTTTCTCAGACCTATGGTGACTCCTTCAAATTTGCTCTTCCGTTTACTTTCTGTATCCTTAACTCAGCACTCTGGCTGCAGATGGGAGAGTGCACATGTGTGATCTCTCATCTAAGCACCTGCATTCTCCTTCTGAGTCCTGGTCTCTCTCTGGCAGCCGCTTGTTCTGAGGATGTTTATTCTGAGTCAGTACAGAGGTGAGTGTGGGCAGAAGTCTCGTCTCTCAGAGACCATCTCCCTGGTGCAGCGGTCTGCGGTGAGGGGACAATGTGAGAGCATCAGAGGACAAGCAGGTAAAGACATGGACCTTAGCTTTAAGTTGTAAACTCTTCATTTGAAAAGTGAATTTCTCCTCCAGAACCCCAATGTAATCATGAATAGATTATGCTATCTTGTCTTCCAGGTGATTTAAAGTTTTTCAAAGAATCCCTCAGTGACTTTGGCATGTGAAATCCCCGGTAGAAACATGTGCCCTGCAGGTATGCAGGGTCTTCGTCCACCCGAACAAGGATGGACTGGGTCCCAGGAAAGGTAAGTGTGCTGCTCGCCCGTTCCCCAGCCTCCTGATCCTGGAGACAATCAGATGCAACGGGGAGTCAAGTCCAGCAAGAACTTGTTTATTTTGCATGTAATAGAGCCTTTTATAGCACAAAACTGCAGAGTCGTTGGGGCAGGGCATAAAGACCAACCAACCACTTAAAGGGTCATTTTATAGAGCGATTTTCATAGGACTGGCCATATGTCTATACACTTGATATCTTTTGCTGCCACTTCCCCTGATGTTGCTTAGCCAAGTAGTTTTAGTGGTAAACAACTTTGGATTCCGCCCACCTTACTTCCTTTCAGCACCATATTTGAATTGCTTCGTGTAACTAATTTCTCCACACAGGTAAACTTGTGCAGTCCTGGTCTGAGCTGGGGCAGTGGAGACACAGCCCCTGGGCTGAGTTCTGAGCTGCCCTGGGCCCTTCAGCTGGGCACAGCTCTGCCCCGCCCCTGCTCATTTGCATGTCCCCAGAGCACCGCCCACCTCTCTGGGCATTTAGGAGCAGGCTGCTCCTGCCCCATGCAGGAGGCAGTGCCAGGCAGGACCCAGCATGGACACGAGGGCCCCCACTCAGCTGCTGGGGCTCCTGCTGCTCTGGCTCCCAGGTAAGGAAGGCCAGCAGCAGGAACGGCCTCGGGCGGTGTGGCCAGGGCTGCCCATCTCTGCAGGAGCGTCCTCTTAGAACATGAGGATGAGTGTGGTCTCTGTGTTTCTGTTTCCCTTCTCAGGTGCCACATTTGCAGCCGTGCTGACCCAGACACCATCGCCCGTGTCTGCAGCTGTGGGAGGCACAGTCACCATCAAGTGCCAGTCCAGTCAGAGTGTTTATAATAACAACGAATTATCCTGGTATCAGCAGAAACCAGGGCAGCCTCCCAAGCTCCTGATCTATCTGGCATCCACTCTGGCATCTGGGGTCCCATCTCGGTTCAAAGGCAGTGGATCTGGGACACACTGCGGCGTGCAGTGTGACAATGCTGCCACTTACTACTGTCAAGGAGCATATAGTGGTGCTACTTACCACAGTGTTCCAAGCCCTAACAACCACCGCCCAGGAAAGCATATATGTTTATATATTTATATATATATTATATATAATTTTTATATTATCACTGTGTTTCAAATATTTTTGCTTAGGGCCTGCGCTGTGGCTCACTTGGTTAATCCTCCTCCTGTGGCACCGGCATCCCACATGGGCACCGAGTTCTAGTCCCGGTTGCTCCTCTTCCACTCCAGCTCTCTTCTGTGGCCTGGGAAGGCAGTGGAGGATGGCCCAAGTGCTTGGGCCCCTGCACCTGCATGGGAGAGCAGGAGGAAGTGCCTGACTACTGGCTTCAGATCGGCCAAATTCCAGCTGTTGCGGCCATTTGGGGGGTGTACCAATGGAAGGAAGACCTTTCTGTCTCTCTCTCTCCTACTGTCAAACTCTATCTGTCAAATAATATTTTTTTTGCTAGCAATATCTGTTTTCTCTTTTGCTCAAAGAATCCCAAATGATACTCCAGCCTCAAATACTTGGGAAGAACAATTGCTTTCCTTTAAAGCAAGTAGGGTCATGATATGTCAATACTGCAGCTCCTAAGAGGGTGGACATGAGGGAGCCTCAGAGGAGTCAGCCTGGCCCCTTCCACCCGACCCTGCAGGACCTTCAAACCTGGCTGCTCTGAGAATCACTCTCAGCAGATGGGGCCCAGGAGGAGCAGCTGGGGCAGCCCAGCCTCACACTTCTGCTTTCCTGGGGGGTTTTTTAGGGCTTGGAACACTGTGGTACCAGTACTACTACTACTATAACCGCCTTGACAGAAGTAAGTGGCAGCATCGTCACACTGCACGCCGCTGACGGTGAAAGTGAACTGTGTCCCAGATCCACTGCGTTTGAACCGTGATGGGACCCCAGTTTCCAGATTGGATGCTGCATAGATCAGGAGCATGGGAGGCTGCCCTGGTTTCTGCTGATACCAGGATAATTCGTTGTTATTATAAACACTCTGACTGGACTGGCACTTGATGGTGACTGTGCCTCCCACAGCTGCAGACACCGAGGGTGGAGTCTGGGTCAACACAGGGTCACATCTGGCACCTGAGAAGGGAAACAGAAACACAGAGACCACACTCATCCTTACGTTCTAAGAGGGCGCTCCTGCAGAGATGGGCAGCCCTGGCCACACTGCCCGAGGCCGTTCCTGCTGCTGGCCTTCCTTACCTGGGAGCCAGAGCAGCAGGAGCCCCAGCAGCTGAGTGGGGGCCCTCGTGTCCATGCTGCGTCCTGCCTGGTACTGCCTCCTGCATGGGGTGGGAGCAGCCTGCTCCTAAATGCCCAGAGAGGTGGGCGGTGCTCTGGGGACATGCAAATGAGCAGGGGCGGGGCAGGGCTGTGCCCAGCTGAAGGGCCCAGGGCAGCTCAGAACTCATCCCAGGGGCTGTGTCTCCACTGCCCCAGCTCAGACCAGGGCTGCACAAGTTTACCTGCAGTGGGCATGTTCCTGCCAGGAGACGCCACATCCTAAAGTCACTGAGGGACATTTCCAAAACTTTGAGTTTATGGGTTAAGAAGATGATGTAATGTATTCATGGTTATGTTGGGATTCTATAGGAGAAAGTACCTTTTCTTAAGAAACTTAGTTACACCTGAAAGTTGAGGTTAATGTCTTTACCTGCTTGTCCTCTGATGCTCTCACATTGTCCCCTCACGGCAGACCGCTGCACCAGGGAGATGGTCTCTGAGAGACGAGACTTCTGTCCCACACTCACCTCTGTACTGACTCAAAATAAACATCCTCAGAACAAGCGGCTGCCAGAGAGAGACCAGGACTCAGAAGGAGAACGCAGGTGCTTAGATGAGAGATCACACAGGTGCGCTCTCCCATCTGCAGCCAGAGTTCTGAGTCAAGGATACAGGAAGTAAACGGAAGAGCAAATTTGAAGGAGTCACCATAGGTCTGAGGACATAAAGGAAGGAACTTCCCTCTCTCCTCTTCCTGAAACCTTCACTGTATTTGTAAGTAAAGCTAGGGAGGAGGATGGACTGGCATCATGGCACAGTGGATTAAGCTGCCACTTGCAATGCCAGCAGCCTACATCAGAGACTAGTTTGAATCCTACTGCTCCACTTCTGACCCCATTTCCTGCTAATGCACACTAAAGCTGGGCTCAATTTTTTTTTTTTTATCTCCAGTGTCTGGGCACTGATTCTTCCCTCTGACCTGTGTGCTGACTGACATTATTCTACAGGGACATGAGAAATTTTAAAATCTTTTGCCAGGGACAGTTTGTCTACCTGACCATCACTGAGAGTACAATGAGTTTATTTTTCAGGAAACATAGATGTGGAGTTGCCTGATACATTCCCTCTCCTCTGCCTCTGCCTCTGCCCCTGTCTAGGTGGAGACAGAAGGAGGCACACGTGCACCTGCACACCCATACCCCCATTGTCCCGAGCACTGGCCCTGCTCCATGGGAGGTGCACCATATGGACACAGTGGGAGCACAGTTGGAATGTCATTGGTTTGTTTCTCATCTGCCCGGCCCACTAAAATGAAAGATATGACATAAAGGGCTCTGTTCGACTTGTTCCAATTATTCAATGCCTAAAGGATTGTGATACTATTCCTCGTGTGCATTTATGTACCAACAAAGAAGCTCCTATTGGTGCAATCCAATGAGAATGTTCTATTTGATTTTGGTTAAATGAAGAACTACTGCATCACAGATTGAAAATTGACACGATTGCTCCTGTAACCCCAATTTATTTTCTTACATGCAATATTTCCCATTTCTCAAAATATATATTTATTTATTTACTTGAAAGATTGAGCATTGGTAAAGGCAAAGTGAGAGAGTCTGAAAGAGAGAGAGAGAGAGAGAAAGAGAGAGAGAGTGAATGAGAGAATCCTCCATGTGCTGGTAGTTTTTCGGATGACCCTGTCAGCTGAGGCTGGGTCAGGACACAGTCCAGAGCACAGAACTCTGTGTAGGACTCCCAGTGTGTGGCAGGATCCAAGCACAACCATTTTTATAAATGCTAGTTTTCACCATGTTTTCTGTTTATTGCTCTTTTACGTCACACCAAGACCATTAGGGGATAAGAGAAAGCAGAAGCCGCCCTGGCCTCAGTGACGTCCACCAGAACCACACTGAGGAGCTGCTCAGCTTCTCACAGGTTCTGGGCTGTGCAAGCCCTGCAACCCCTGTCTCAGGTGGAGCAGTAGCAGCAAAGCTGGGCTGAGCCGTGAGGAGAGCGTGGACCTCTACCCACACTGTCCTCTCTCTGCTGAGACCCCCAGAGAGACATTCTCTGTAGGAGATCTGAGCAACCTGGGTCTGAAGTGGGCACTTGGAGACACGGCACCTCTGTGCAGGTGCTGATGGATGCAGAGAATTCTCCTATCTGACTGTGCATCTCAGTGGGCAGGATGGATTTCCCAAAGTCAAATGGTGAGCAAGTGCAGGTTGCTAATTCTAAGATGTTTGAACATACTCTTCAGAAAAAAGGACTTTCACCTACAGGATCCCAACATAAGCATGAATAGATTACACCACCCAGTGTTCCAGTTCATTTAGAGTTTTGTGAAGTGTCACATTTGCCTGAGTGCTGACCCAGACTCCATCCCCTGTGTCTGCAGCTGTGGGAGGCAGTCACCATCAATTGCCAGTCCAGTCAGAGTGTTTATAGTAACAACTACTTAGCCTGGTATCAGCAGAAACCAGGGCAGCCTCCCAAGCTCCTGATCTACCAGGCATCCAAACTGGCATCTGGGGTCTCATCGCGGTTCAGCGGCAGTGGATCTGGGACACAGTTCACTCTCACCATCAGCGGCGTGCAGTGTGACGATGCTGCCACTTACTACTGTGCAGGCTATTATAGTAGTAGTACTGATACCATAGTGTTCCAAGCCCTAACAAAAACCCCCAGGAAAGCAGAAGTGTGAGGCTGGGCTGCCCCAGCTGCTCTTCCTGGCCCCATCTGCTGAGAGTGATTCTCAGAGCAGCCAGGCTTGAAGGTCCTGCAGGGTCGGGTGGAAGGGGCCAGGCTGACTCCTCTGAGGCTCCCTCCTGGAAGCAGTAGCACAGACATGACCATGTCCCTGCTGTTCGAAAGGAAAGCAACTATTCTGAGTATTCGAAGCTAGAGCATCATTTGGGATTCATAGAGCAAAAGAGATAACATTATAAATATTCCAAGCATAATCATTTTATTTTTAAAATATTTATTGATTTATTTGAGAGTCAGAGTTACACAGAGAAGGAGAGACAGAGAGAGAGGTCTTCCTTCTCTTGGTTCACTCCCCAGATGGCTGCAATGGCCAGAGCTGCGCCGATCCAAAGCCAGGAGCCAGGAGCTTCTTCTATGTCTCCCATCCGCGTGCAGGGGCCCAAGGACTTGGGCCATCTTCTACTGTTTTCCCAGGCCATAGCAGAGAGCTGGATGGGAAGTGGAGCAGCCAGGTCTCAAAATGGCTCTCCTATGGATGCTGGCAATGCAGGCTGAGGCTTTACCCGCAACACCACAGTGCCAGCCCCACACTGACATATATTCAATGTACTTTATAAAAACTAACTCAGCCCTCAACTATATAGAAAATTCAGCACAGAGTAGCAGAAAAACCACTGTCCCTCAAGAGTGTAGACAAGGCTGTGAGTCTCAATCCTCCCAAGACCTCTGCCACTACCAGACCTGAGGTGCGCTGGCTCCCCCTGGGGTTCAATGATTGAATCAGGTCAGCTTTCAATCCCTGATACTCTGGGCAGTTTTTCATTCAGGGCAAAATCAGGTAGACAATTCTCATTGAAATTCATGAAACAAGAGTGGCCTCATTGTTTTTACACAAGGAACATGACGGACAGTATCACAATCTTTTCTAGATGTAGAATAAATGGAAAAAAGTCGAACAGAGCTCCTTATCTCATAGATCATTTTATCAATGACCATGGCAAATAAGCAAACATGTATTTTACACCTTCTCCCATGTGCTTCAATGAGATCCTCCCTGGACACTGCCATTGCTGGGGGCACGTGGGCAGTGGGTGTCCAGGTCCACCTAGTGCATCCTCCTGTCTCGGGTACAGGCAGAGGGAATGAGTCAGGCAGTTCCACACTGTGTCTCCTGAAAAGATACACTAATTGTAGTCTCAGTAATGGTCAGATGGCCAAATCGTCCTTCGATTGAGGAAAAAGCTTCTTAAATTTCTACAATTGCTGTAGCATGAAACCAACCAACACAGAGGTCAGTGGAAAAATCAGTGCCAGACACTGGATGTTAAAATAATGGAGCCCAAGGTGCTGTGGCGCAGTGGGTTAAAGCCCTGTCCTGAAGCGCCAGCATTCCATATGGAGCTAACTCAAGTCTTAGCTGCTCCTCTTTTGATCCAGCTCTCTGCTATGGGTTGGCATAACAATAGAAGATGGGGCAAGTCTCTGGGCCCTTGAATCCAGGTGGGAGACCCAGAAAAACCTCCTGGCTCCTGGATTGGGATCAAATAAGCTCTGGCCATTGCAGCCATTTGGGGAGTGAACCAGCAGATGGAAGACCTCTCTCTCTGTCTCTACCTCTCTCTGTCACACTTTCAAATAAATGAAATAAATCTTTAAAAAAAAATAGATCCCAGTTTTAGCAGGGTGTTTTGTACTGTGGTGAATATTTATTTCTAATAAATATAATTTAGATAATTTTCATAAATATTAACATTTTCCATGTTTCAAAATATTTATTTATTTATTTGTAGGATTGAGCATTGGATAGAGGAAAAGCCAGGGGAGGAGGGGTTCTTTAACCTGGTCTCTCCACAAATGGCTGGAACAGTGAGTTCTGGGTCAAATAGAAGCCCAGAGCCAGAACTGCCCCTGGTCTCCCCTGTGGAGAAATTATCTGAGAACATGGGCATTTTCTGCTGCCTCCCAGGGTGTGCATTAGCAGGAAATGGGATCAGAAGTGGAGCAGTGGGGATTCAAACCAGTCTCTGGTATAAGCTGCTGGCATTCCAAGTGGTAGCCTTATCCACTGTGCCATGATGCCAGCCATCACTCCTCTCCGGATTTCTTTCTTTTTAATTTTATTTGAAAGTCAGATTTACAGTGAGAGGCAGAGAGAGAGAGAGAGAGAGAGAGAGAGAGAGAGAGAGAGAGAAGAGAGTAGTGAGAGAGGTCTTCCATGCTCTGGGTCACTCTCCAGATGGCTGCAATCTTCGGAACAGTGCTGATCCAAAGAAAGGAGCCAGCAGCTTCTTTCCGCTCTCCCACCTGGGTGCAGGAACCAAGACTTGGGCCATCTTCTACTACTATCTTAGGCCATAGAGGAATGTTGGATTAGAAGAGGAGCAGGCGAGACTACAACCAGTGCCCATATGGGATGCTGGCACTTCAGGCCAGTACTTTAACTCTCTTGGCCACATCGCTGGCCCCTCTGTGTATTTCTTAAGAAAAGTGTGAACACTTCTGGACAGAAAAAGGAGGGAAGTTATTTTTCATGATTTTTTCATAACTATGGAGATTCCTTGAAACTCGCACTTCTGTTTTCCTCTTGCAACCTTGACTCAGAACTCTGGCTGCAGATGGAGAGCACACGTGTGATCTCTCCTCTAAGCACCTGCGTCTCCTTCTGAGTCCTGGTGTCTCTCTGGCAGCCGCTTGTTCGGAGGATGTTTATTCTGAGTCAGTACAGAGGTGAGTGTGGGACAGAAGTCTCCTCTCTCAGAGACCATCTCCCTGGTGCAGCGGTCTGCCGTGAGGAGACAATGTGAGAGCATCAGAGGACAAACAGGTAAAGACAATGACCTCAGCCTTCAGTTGTAAACTATTCATTAGAAAAGCAGCCTTCTCCTCCAGAATCCCAAAGTAATCATGAATAGATTATACCATCAGGTCATTCAGTTCACATAAAGTGTTCGCAAATGTCCCTAAGGGACTTTGGGATGTGACATCTCCCAGTAGACGCATACACACTGCAGGTAAACTTGTGCAGCCCTGGTCTGAGCTGGGGCAGTGGAGACACAGCCCCTGGGCTGAGTTCTGAGCTGCCCTGGGCCCTTCAGCTGGGCACAGCCCTGCCCCGCCCCTGCTCATTTGCATGTCCCCAGAGCACCGCCCACCTCTCTGGGCATTTAGGAGCAGGCTGCTCCCACCCCATGCAGGAGGCAGTGCCAGGCAGGACCCAGCATGGACACGAGGGCCCCCACTCAGCTGCTGGGGCTCCTGCTGCTCTGGCTCCCAGGTAAGGAAGGCCAGCAGCAGGAACGGCCTCGGGCAGTGTGGCCAGGGCTGCCCGTCTCTGCAGGAGCGTCCTCTTAGAACAGGAGGATGAGTGTGGTCTCTGTGTTTCTGTTTCCCTTCTCAGGTGCCACATTTGCGCAAGTGCTGACCCAGACTCCATCCTCCGTGTCTGCAGCTGTGGGAGGCACAGTCACCATCAATTGCCAGTCCAGTCAGAGTGTTTATAGTAACAACTACTTATCCTGGTATCAGCAAAAACCAGGGCAGCCTCCCAAGCTCTTGATCTACGATGCATCCAAATTGGCATCTGGGGTCCCATCCCGGTTCAAAGGCAGTGGATCTGGGACACAGTTCACTCTCACCATCAGCGGCGTGCAGTGTGACGATGCTGCCACTTACTACTGTCAAGGCACTTATTATAGTAGTGGTTGGTACCACAGTGATACAAGCCCTTACAAAAACCCCCCAGGAAAGCAGAAGTGTGAGGCTGGGCTGTCCCAGCTGCTCCTCCTGGGCCCCATCTGCTGAGAGTGATTCTCAGAGCAGCCAGGCTTGAAGGTCCTGCAGGGTCGGGTGGAAGGGGCCAGGGTGACTCCTCTGAGGCTCCCTCCTTCCTCCTCCTGGCAGCATCAGCACAGACATGACCATGTCCCTACTGTGCTAAAGGAAATCAATTATTCTTGCTGAGTAATTGAAGTTATAGCATCCTTTGAGATTCATAGAGTAAAAGAGAAAATTTTAATGATATTACAAGGAAAATATTTTCAATACTGGTGATTAGAAAATTTTATAAAGGATGGCAATTTCATCTGTACAGTTTTTATGTGTACAGTTTTTTAAAAAAATTTATTTGCTTATTTAAATTCCGTGTTTTACACACACACACACACACACACACACAGAGTTTCAGGGAGAGAGTTCTCTTCCATCTGCTGGTTCACTCTTCCATGGTTGCACTGGCTGAGGCTGTGCCTGGCAAGAGCTGGGACATGGAACTTCTTTCAGGTCTTCCACGTGGGTGTCAGGGCTGAAACACTTGTTGCATCCACTGGTGCTTTCCCAGGCCAGTAGCGGGGAGCTGATTTGGAAGTGGAGCAGCCAGGACTCCCACCAATGCTCATGTGAGAAGCTGGCCCTGCATGTGGTGGCTTTACCCACTGCACAAGGCCGACCCATCCTATCCATAATTGTTAGAGCATAATGCCACTTCCCACCACGTCCTCCATTCTTCCTCACCTCCACCCTCCTCTCTTTTATCTTTAAGTTTTACTTGGACACACGTTCAATTTATTACCACCAGCTTAACCTTCCAGTAAACAAAGAATTCCACAAGCAGCGAGCAGAAAAACCACTGTTCCTCAAGAGTCTAGACAAGGCTGTGAGTCTCAATCCTCCCAGTCCCTCTGTCACTGCCAGACCAGAGGTGCACTGGCACCCCCTGGGGGTCCATGATGGAATCACATCAGCTTTCAATCCCTGATAGGGCAGTTTTTCATTCAATGCAAAATCAGATAGACAATTCTCATCGATATGAAACAATAGTGGCTTCATTGTTGTACACAATGGTACACGACTGACAGTATCACAAACTTTTGTAGATGTAGAATAAATGGGAAGAAATTGAACAGAGCCGTTATCTCATAGATCTTTCATTTTAGTGATCAGGGCAAATAAGCAAACATATGGGTTTTTTTTTATTTATTTATTTTTAATTTTTTTATTTTTTGACAGGCAGAGTGGACAGTGAGAGAGAGAGACAGAAAGAAAGGTCTTCCTTTTGCCGTTGGTTCACCCTCCAATGGCCGCCGCGGCCGGCGCGCTGCTGCCGGCGCACCGCGCTGATCCGATGGCAGGAGCCAGGAGCCAGGTGCTTTTCCTGGTCTCCCATGGGGTGCAGGGCCCAAGCACTTGGGCCATCCTCCACTGCACTCCCTGGCCACAGCAGAGAGCTGGCCTGGAAGAGGGGCAACCGGGACAGAATCCGGCTCCCCGACCGGGACTAGAACCCGGTGTGCCGGCGCCGCTAGGCGGAGGATTAGCCTAGTGAGCCGCGGCGCCGGCCCGCAAACATATGTTTTATACCTGCTCCCATGTGCTTTAGGTGAGATTCCTCCTTGACACTGCCATTGCTGGGGGCATGTGGCAGTGGGTGTCCAGGTCCACCTAGTGCATTCTCCTGTCTCGGGCATAGGCAGAGGGAGAGGCAGAGGGGACGAATCGGGCAGTTCCACACTGTGTCTCCTGAAAAGATACACTAATTGTAGTCTCAGTAATGGTCAGATGGCCAAATTGTCCTTCCATTGAGGAAAAAGCTTCTTAAATTTCTCCAGTTGCTGCAGCATGAAACCAGCCAACACAGAGGTCAGTGGAAGAATCAGTGCCAGACACTGGATGTTAAAATAATGGAGCCCATGACGCTGAGGGCCTGAGGCACCGGCATTCCATATGGAGCTAACTCAAGTCTCAGCTGCTCCTCTTTTGATCCAGCTCTCTGCTATGGGCTGGCATAGCAATAGAAGATGGCCCAAGTCTCTGGGCCCCTGAACCCAGGTGGGAGACCCGGAATAACCTCCTGGCTACTGGCTTCAGATCAGTGCAGCTCTGGCCGTTGCAGCCACTGGGGAGTGAACCAGCAGATGGAAGACCTCTCTCTCGGTCTCTACCTCTCTCTGTAACTCTTTCAAAGAAATGAAATAAATCTTTAAAAAATATAGATCCCAGTTTTAGCAGGGTGTTTTGTACTGTGGTGAATACTTATTTTAATAAATATAATTTAGATAATTTTTATAAATGTTAACATTTTCAAAGTTTCAACATATTTATTTACTTGTAAGACTGAGCATTGGAGGGAGGCAAAGCTGGGAGGGGGCTGGGGAATCAGTAAGCGGGTCTCTCCACAAATGGCTGTAACAGTGAGTTCCTGGCCAAACTGAAGCCCAGAGCCAGAACTGCCCCTGGTCTCCCCTGTGTGGCAGGAATCCAAGAACTTGGGCCATTTTCTGCTGCCTCTCAGGGTGTGCATTAGCAGGAAATGGGATCAGAAGTGAGCAGTGGGATTCAAACCAGTCTCTGATATAGGCTGCTTGCGTTGTAAGTGGCAGCCTTACCCACTGTGCCATGATGCCAGCCTTCCCTCCTCTCCGGATTTCTTTCCTTTTTATTTTATTTGAAAGTCAATTTACAGTGGGAGGCAGTGAGAGAAAGAGAGGTCTTTCATCTGCTGTTTCACTCTCCAGATGGCTACAAACGTCAGAGCCGCGCTGAACGGAAGTCAGGAGCCAGGAGCTTCTTTCATGTCTCCCACATGGGTGCCTGGGCCCAAGGACGTGGGCCATCTTCTACCACTATGCCAGGCCATAGAGGAGTGCTGGATCAGAAGAGAGCAGGTGGGGCTAGAACCAGTGCCCATATGGGATGTCGGTGCTTCAGGCCAGTGCTTTAACCCTCTGAGCCACAGCGCTGGCCCTTTCCCCGGATTTCTTAAAAAAAGTGTGAACATTTCTGGACAGGAAAAGGAGGGGAGATATTTTTCTTGATGTTTCTTATAACTATGGAGATTCCTTGAAACTCCCACTTCTGTTTTCCTCTTGCAACCTTGACTCAGAACTCTGGCTGCAGATGGAGAGCGCGCATGTGTGATCTCTCATCTAAGCACCTGCGTTCTCCTTCTGAGTCCTGATCTCTGGCAGCCGCTTGTTCTGAGGATGTTTATTCTGATCAGTTTCAGAGCTGAGTGTAGCACAGAAGTCTCATCTCTCAGAGACCATTTCTCAGGTGCAACGGTCTGCCGTGAGGGGACAATGTGAGGGCATCAGAGGAAGGACATGTAAAGACAATGACTTCAGCCTTAAAGTGTTCACTGTTCCCTAGAAAAGTGGCTTTCTCCACCAGAATCCCAATGTAATCATGAATACATTACGCTATCTTGTCTTCCAGGTCATTTAAAGTTTTGAAAGTTTCTCAGAGACTTTGGGCTGTGACATCTCCCGGGAGAACCTGCGCACTGCAGGCTAACTTATGTAGCCCTGGTTTGAACTGAGTCAGCTGGAGGATGAGTGTGGTCTCTGTGTCTCTGTTTCCCTCCTCGGGTGCCACATTTGCAGCCGTGCTGACCCAGACACCATCCCCCGTGTCTGCCGCTGTGGGAGGCACAGTCACCATCAAGTGCCAGACCAGTCAGAGCATTTATAGCTACTTAGCCTGGTATCAGCAGAAACCAGGGCAGCCTCCCAAGCTCCTGATCTATGAAGCATCCACACTGGCATCTGGGGTCCCATCGCGGTTCAGTGGCAGTGGATCTGGGACACAGTTCACTCTCACCATCAGCGGCGTGCAGTGTGACGATGCTGCCACTTACTACTGTGCAGGCGGTTATAGTAGTAGTAGTGCTGGTACCACAGTGTTCCAAGCCCTAACGGAAACCCCCCAGGAAAGCAGAAGTGTGAGGCTGGGCTGCCCCAGCTGCTCCTCCTGGGCCCCATCTGCTGAGAGTGATTCTCAGAGCAGCCAGGCTTGAAGGTCCTGCAGGGTCGGGTGGAAGGGGCCAGGGTGACTCCTCTGAGGCTCCCTCCTTTCCTCCTCCTTGGTGGCAGCAGCACAGACATGACCATGTCCCTACTGTTTTAAAGAGAGCAATTATTCTCTTGGAGTCTATGAGTGTACAGTATCATTTGGGATTCTTATAGCTAAAGAGAAAATATTATGGTATTCCAAGCAAAAATAGTTTAAATCCAGGTGAATGCATTCCTACCATAGCCTTGATGTCCTGGGAGAACGGCCATCAGAGAAGGAGATCATGGACACAGAGACTCTCAGATCTCTCCTAGAGGCCAAGCACCTCTGGGGCAGAAGGCACAGGTGCTGCCCGGGGTGTCCTCAACCCTGTTCAGGAAGCCCTGGGGTGGGGGCGCTGGTGCTCTCACTGCCTGCAGCACTCACAGGGGATTCTCCCCCCGCCCCTCTGTTCCCAGTTTTCCTGCAGGAGCTGATTGATAGGCGAGAATTTTGCTTGTCTCATAGTCGAATCTCAGAGCCATGGATGGTTTGTCCAGAATGCAATGGTGACTGAATATGCTGGCAAATCCAACCCAGGTCTGTGCATCTTTCTGTATTTTCCTTCCATGTAGCATTGCTCCCCTATAGAGGAGGCCCTGGCTTACACAGAGGACCAGAGGCACAACCAGGATGGTGTGAGATGCCCCGTTCACTGCACCCTGCTTCAGTCCATGTTGGCTCACATCTTTCATGCAGCCCCTTCTGCAGTTTGACCACCAAATACAGTTCTCTCCCAGGCTTTTCAAACCCCAGGTGACTTTGTTTGCTGAGCACCCTGCCTGAGATGGAAGAGAGATCATCGAAGTATTTTACCCAGCAGATTTGTAGCTAAGAGGAATGTTGTGCTAACTCCCCTTAAAATCAACTGCTGTTTGCCTCTTGTCCATATAGACACCCAATGAGAACAAAGTGAAAATTTGTGATGTCAGCCTTAATCATGATCAAGGAGGGAAGTTACAGGTGTTATCTTCCCTGGTGTTTGCTTGGTGAATTGTTGCTGTAATGAAGTATTCCATTCTCTTTGGCTCAGACAACTCCAGGTATATTGTTGAGATCAGGAGGTCTGAAGTCTCCCTGGAAGAAACCCCGGAGGTAGCAGGGCTGTGGTGTTCTGCAAGCTCCCGAGGATGGGATTCTGTTCCAGGTTTGTCCAGCGTCAGGATGACCACATTTCCTGCTCTGTGGCCCATTCCCGCTTTCACTCCACAGCCTGCTGCCCTGTCACAGCCTTTGGATCCTGCCCCTCCCCCAACTTCAGGACCACTGTGATCATATCGCTCCCACCAGGTCCTTCTGAGTCATCTCCCCATCACAGTCCTTAATCAGCCACCCTGCCCAGCTCCTTAGATGACAGTCCTAGCGAGCAGGCAGTAGGATGTGGAGGACTTTTGTGTTGGAGATGATTTGCATCCCAATTTAACATTTTTTTTTATTTTTTGAAGATATTATTTATTTATTTGAGAGTTAGAGTTACAGACAGTGAGATGCAGAGACTGAGAGAAAAGTCCTCAATCTGTTGACTCACTCCCCAAATAGCAGCAAAGGCCGGAGCTGTGCCGATCCGAAGCCAGGAACCAGGAGTCTCTTTCCAGTCTCCCATGCAGGTGCAGGGGCTCAAACACCTGGACATAGACTAAATGGAAAAATCGAACAGAGCCCTTTATCTCACAGATCTTCCATTGTAGTGGGCAGGACTGATGATATTCAAACCAATAATGTTCTACTTCTGCCCCTGATATTGTAATTTGACTCCCCCCAAAATATAATTTGGGGTGCCATATGATATCACCATATGCTTATTAACAAGTTCCTCATATTAATAAGCCTATGGGGATTCTTGCCTAATATTCAGAGAAGAATTCTGAATACTGGCATAAATGAACGAGGCAGCATGTGCATTTTAAGGTTTTATTCAGTGAGAAAGATGCATAGGAGAGTGAGGGCCCCGTCTAAAGGAGAGAGGTAGATGTGGGTTCACACCAAGTAAAAGGAACCAGCCACGTGGAGGAGCATCTAGGCCAGGTAGCATGGGTGGGTGGCCCGACACACTGTGACCCTGGTTTTTAATTAACCTGATTGGCCAGTTGGCTCTCAGGTATGGCCAGGTAGGGGCATGTGTCACACAGGGGTGTAGTGAAGGCGTGGTCTTCCAGCTCACAAATATAATCATTTCAACCTGTGTGCCTGCCTGCTTCGCTCCCACTCTGCTCTGTGTGAGAGGCTACCCCTGGAGCAATGCTATTGCTCGGGGCAAGTGGGCAATGGGCGTCCAAGTCCACTTAGTGCAACCCCCTGTCTCAGCCTAGACAGGGGCAGAGGCAGAGGCATAGGCATAGGCAGGGGGAATATAGTAGGCAGTTCAACATTTGTGTTCCTGGAAAAACAAACTAATTGGAGTCTCATTAATGGTGAAAGCCAAATTGTCCTTTAATGGAGGAAAAAGTGTTTAAAATTTCTCATGTAGCATGAGACCGGGTAATACACAGGCCAGTGGCAAGAGTCAGTGCCCTGATACTGGAGATAACAAAAGTGGAACCCAGTATTATAGAGTGTCTTTTATTGTGTTAACAGTTATTTCTAGAATGTTAATTTTATTGCATGTTACCATTCTCTACTTTTCCAAAATATTATTTACTTGAACCTGAGCATGGGAGAGAGGTAAAGACAGAGAAAGACTGAGAGAGAGAGAAAAGGGAAGGAGGGAAGGAAAGGGAAGGGAAGGGGAGGGGAGGGGAGGGGAGGGAAAGAGAGGGTAGGGAAGGGAAGAGAAGGGTAGGGAAGGGAAGGGGAGGGGAGGGGAGGGGAGGGAAGTTCTGTAATCTGGTCTCTCCACAAATGACTGTAACAGTGAGTTCCTGGCCAAGCTGAAGCCCAGAGCCAGATCTGCCCCTGGGTCTCCCCTGTGGGGCAAGAATCCAAGAACTTGGGCCATTTTCTGCTGCCTCCCAGGGTGTGCATTAGCAGGAAATGGGATCAGAAGTGGAGCAGTGGGGATTCAAACCAGTCTCTGATGTAGGCTGCTGGTATTGCAAGTGGCAGCCTTATCCACTGTGCCACGAAGCCAGCCTTCCCTCCTCTAAGGATTTTCTTAGCAAAAAGGTGAAGGTTTCTGGACAGAGGGGAGAGGGAAGTTATTTTCTTGATGTTCCTCAGACCTATGGTGACTCCTTGAACTTGCACTTATCTCTTCCACTTGTATCCCTGACTCAGAAGTCTGGCTGCAGATGGGAGAGCACAAACTTGCATTCTGTCAACAAAGCACCTACTTTCTCCCTCTAAGTCCTAATCTCTCTCTGGCATCCACTTGTTTCTGAGGTGAGTGTGGGACAGAAGTCTCGTCTCTCAGAGACCATCGCCCTGGCTGCAGCAGTCTGCCGTGAGGGGACAATGTGAGGGTATTAGAGGACAAGGAGGTAAAAATCATTGATCTCAGCTTTAAGGTGTAACTAAGTATTCCCTAGAAAATGAACTTTCTCCTACAGAATCCCAACATAATCCTGAATCGATTACACCAACAGGTCGTTCACTTCACTTAACATGTTGGCAAATGACCCTCAGTGACTATGGGAGGTGACGTTTCCCGGTAGAAGCATGCGCACTGCAGGTAAACTTGTGCAGCCCTGGTCTGAGCTGGGGCAGTTGGAGACACAGCCCCTGGGCTGAGTTCTGAGCTGCCCTGGGCCCTTCAGCTGGCACAGCCCTGCCCCACCCCTGCTCATTTGCATGTCCCCAGAGCACCGCCCACCTCTCTGGGCATTTAGGAGCAGGCTGCTCCTGCCCCATGCAGGAAGCTGTGCCAGGCAGGACCCAGCATGGACACGAGGGCCCCCACTCAGCTGCTGGGGCTCCTGCTGCTCTGGCTCCCAGGTAAGGAAGGCCAGCAGCAGGAACGGCCTTGGGCCATGTGGCCAGGGCTGCCCGTCTCTGCAGTAGCGTCCTCTTAGAATGTGAGGATGAGTGTGGTCTCTGTGTTTCTGTTTCCCTTCTCAGGTGCCACATTTGCAGCCGTGCTGACCCAGACACCATCGCCCGTGTCTGCAGCTGTGGGAGGCACAGTCACCATCAAGTGCCAGTCCAGTCAGAGTGTTTATGATAACAATGCTTTAGCCTGGTATCAGCAGAAACCAGGACAGCCTCCCAAGCTCCTGATCTATGCTGCATCCTATCTGGCATCTGGGGTCCCATCGCGGTTCAGTGGCAGTGGATCTGGGACAGAGTTCACTCTCACCATCAGTGGCGTGCAGTGTGACGATGCTGCCACTTACTACTGTCAAGGCAGTTACTATAGTAGTAGTGCTACTTACCACAGTGTTCCAAGCCCTAACGAAACCCCCCAGGAAAGCAGAAGTGTGAGGCTGGGCTGCCCCAGCTGTGCTCCTCCTGGGCCCCATCTGCTGAGAGTGATTCTCAGAGCAGCCAGGCTTGAAGGTCCTGCAGGGTTGGGTGGGGGACCAGGGTGGCTCCTTTGAGGCTCCCTCCTTCCTCCTCCTTGGCAGCAGCAGCACAGACATGACCGTGTTCCTACTGTTTTAAAGGAAAGCAATTATTCTGAGTATCAAAGCTAGAGCATCATTTGAGATACATAGAGCAAAGGAGAAACATTATAGATACTATAAGGAAATAATTTCAAATACAGGTGAATATAAAATTTTAAAATGGATACCAATTTCATATGTACAGCTTTTTAATATGTACAGTTTTTCAAAAAGATTTATTTAATTATGAAAGCCCATGCTTTAACAGACACACACACACACACAGTGACAAAAGAGAGAGTTCTCTTTCACCTGCTGGTTCTCTCCTCAAATGACTGCACCAGCTGATGCTGTGCCTGTCAAAAGTTGGGAGATGGAATCACTTTCAGGGCTCCCACATGAGTGCCAGGGCTGAACCACTTGTTCCAGTTCTCTGCTGTGGCCTGGGAAGACAGTAGAAGATGGCCCAAGAACTTGGGCACCTGCATCCACATGGGAGTCCTGGGAGAAGCTCCTGGCTCTTGACTTCAGATTGGTGCAGCTCTGGCCACTGTGGCCAGGTGGGGAGTGAACCAGCAGATGGAATCTCTCTCTCTCTCTCTGCCTCTCCTTCACTCTCTGTGAAAGCATGGGCTGGGTGCGGATCTCGTCTGCACTGCAGGTTGCCCTCTTGTTAATTTCTATTTGCAAGTGAGTCCAGGAACCTGGGGCTGGCAACAAAACCCTATCACCCATGGCCCCTCCTTAGAAACCGCAAAATATTCTAATAATAGAAAGGAGCGAAGAGAATCCCTGAAGTGCGGGAGTCTCCAGTAGGAATCAGGTTATGAGACTTTGCCAGCATCCGGACCCCCACAATTTGCCCTTTGCTCCTTCCTGGTGCCTCACATGCTCCACCCACATCCCCAGGCACAGCCCTCTGACTCAGGGACTTTTAACTCAACCTTGTAGAGATCTAGGGCTCAGCACCACTGGGCAGTCGAGGAGCAGTTAGGGAATGTCACTGGTCCTGGTGCTTGGGCATCCGTTGTTCTGTGTGCCAGGTGAGGCAAATGAGTCAAATTATAGAAATAGAATGAATGGTTCTTCCAGTGTGGCTTGTGTCTTGTGCTTTTGAGATGTGACACAGGATAAGCGTCCCAGCATTGATGAATTCTGCAGTTCTGGCATTGCCCAGATGAGTTGTTCTTTTCTCTCTCTCTCTCTCTCTCTCTCTCTTTCTAAACCAACTGCCTAACCCTACAGGTTCAGTCCATCTGTGAGTGCAGGTCCGAGGAGCACATTGACCTTGCTTGAACTTTACCATTACAGATTGTGTTCCCAGAGGAAGTCAACAACAGCTCCCTGCTGGTCGGATCAAAGAATCCCCTACTGTGGTATCAGCACCTGCCTGGACTGTCTCCTTGCTCTTGGTCACAGCATTTGACAGAGTCCATAGGCTGCATATCTCTTTAGAAGCCTGGAATATTCACTCAGAAACACACTGGAACCTAGAAAAATCTGAATCCTTTAGTTCTAAGAAGAGGAACAGAGTGCCAAGCTGTGGCAGGCCATTCTCAGGATCAAGCAAGAGGAGATGGACTTGATGTGGGAATTTATAAACAAGTCTTTTTTGTAAGAAATCATCCTGTTTATCCAGTTAAGAAGGAGACAGTGAGGTTGATGCCAAAAGAATTCAGGTTGAACTCCCAAACTTCTCTTTTTTCTGGGAAAGAAGGCGTTATCTTCCTTGGTGTTTGCTTGGTGAATTGTTGCTGTAGTGAAGTATTCCATTCTCTTTGGTTCAGAGAACTCCAAGTATTATTGTTGAGATCAGCAGCCCAGCGCTCTCCCTGGAAGAAATCCCAGGGACAGCAGGGCTGTGGTGTTCTTGTATCTCTCGAGGATGGGATTCTGTTCCCAGTTTCTCCAGTGTCAGGATGGCCACATTTCCTGCTCTGTGGCCCCTCCCCGCATCACTCCACAGCCTGCTGCCCTGTCACAGCCCCTGGACCCTGGCCCTCCTCCCGACTTCAGGACCACTGGGATTGTACCGCTCCCCCAGATACCTCTGTCTCATCCCCACATCACAGACCTTAATCAGCCAACCTGCCCAGCTCCTCAGATGACAATTCTGGTGTGCAGTCAGTAGGACATGGATGACTTATGTGTTGTAGATGATTTTCATCCCGTCTTACACTCGTTTTTTATTTTTTAAAGATTTTATTTATTTATTTGAGAGTTAGAGTTACAGACGGTGAGATACAGAGACAGAGAGAAAAGTCCTCCCTCCGTTGACTCACTCCCCAAATGGCAGGAAAAGCTGGAGCTGATCCGATCAGAAGCCAGGAGCCAGGAGCCTCTTCCCAGTCTCCCATGTGGGTGCAGGGGCTCGTACACCTGGATCATGATCCGCTGCTTTCCCAGGCAGAGAGCTGGACTAGAAGAGGAGCAACCGGGACCAGAACCGGTGCCCATGTGCAAAGCCAGCACCACAGAGGATTAACCTACTGTACCATGGTGCCACCCCAACCATCTTACACTCTTACCATCATTGCTGCTGTCCGCCCGAGACAGAATTAAACTTGATAGGGCAGGGCTAGCTTTGTGGCATAGCGGGTAAAGTCACAGCCTGCAGTGCGGGCATCCCATATGGGTGCCGGTTTATGACTGGAATGGAAGAAGAGCAGCTGGGACATGAACCAGTGGCCATATGGGATGCCGCAATGCAGGTGGAGGATTAACCTACTATGCCAGAGCCTCAGCTCCTCATTGCATCTTACAAATCAGCTACAATTTGTAAACCTAGTTGACTTCTCAGAGGCAGAGGCTGTGGCTTAGCTGGTGAGGCAGCCGCTTGCAGTGCTGGCATCCCATGTGGGCACCAGTATGGGACCCAGCTGCTTCATTTCTGATACAGCTCTCTGCTGTGTCCTGGGATTGTGGTGGAGGATGGCCCAGGTTCTTGGGCCCCTGCACCCATGAGAGACCAGAGGAGGCTTCTGGCTCCTGGTTCCTCTCCAAAAGTGCCAGGCAGGACCCAGCAAGGACACGAGGGCCCCCACGCAGCTGCTGGGGCTCCTGCTGCTCTGGCTCCCAGGTGAGGAAGGCCAGCAGCAGGAACGGCCTCGGGCAGTGTGGCAAGGGCTGCCTGTCTCTGCAGGAGCGTCCTCTTAGAACGGGAGGATGAGTGTGGTCTCTGTGTTTCTGTTTCCCTTCTCAGGTGCCCGATGTGCTGCTGTGATGACCCAGACTTCACCCTCCGTGTCTGCATCTGTGGGAGACACAGTCACCATCAATTGCCAGGCCAGTCAGAGCATTAGCAATGAATTAGCCTGGTATCAGCAGAAACCAGGGCAGCCTCCCAAGCTCCTGATCTACCAGGCATCCAAACTGGCATCTGGGGTCCCATCGCGGTTCAGTGGCAGTGGATCTGGGAAACAGTTCACTCTCACCATCAGCGGCGCACAGTGTGACGATGCTGCCACTTACTACTGTCAAGGCTATTATTATAGTAGTAATGTTGATACCACAGTGATACAAGCCCTAAGAAAACCCCCCCAGGAAAGCAGAAGTGTGAGACTGGGCTGCCCCAGCTGCTCCTCCTGGGCCCCATCTGCTGAGAGTGATTCTCAGAGCAGCCAGGCTTGAAGGTCCTGCAGGGTCGGGTGGAAGGGGCCAGGCTGACTCCTCTGAGGCTCCCTCCTTTCCTCCTTGGTGGCAGCAGCACAGACATGACCATGTTTACTGTTCTAAAAGAAATCAGTTATCCTCTCTGAGTATTCAACTAGAGCATCATTTGGGATTCATAGAGTAAAAGAGAAAGCATTATACGTATTCCAAGCAAACAAGTTTTACTGCAAGTGATTATATAATTTCTATAAAGGCTATCAATCTCATAGCTACAGTTATTTTTATTTTTTAAGATTTTATTTAAGAAGTATAAATTGCAAAGGTACATTTGGATTATAGCGGCTTTTTCCCCCATAACCTCCCTCCCACCCACAACCATCCCATCTCCCGCTCGCTCCCCCTCCCATCCCATTCACATCAAGATTCATTTTCAAATATCTTTATATACAGAAGATCAATTTAGTATATACTAAGTTAGGATTTCAACAGTTTGCACCCACACAGACACACAAAGTATAGAGTACTGTTTGAGTACTAGTTATACCATTAATTCACATAGTACAACACATTAAGGATAGAGATCCTACATGGGGAGTAAGTGCACAGTGACTCCTTTGTTGATTTCACAATTGACGCTCTTATTAATGGCGGCAGTAATCACCTGAGGCTCTTTTTATGAGTTGCCAAGACTATGGTAACCTCTTGAGTTCACCAGCTCTGATCTTATTTAGACAAGGTCATAGTCAAAGTGGAAATTCTCTCCTCCCTTCAGAGAAAGGTACCTCCTTCTTTGATGGCCTGTTCTTTCTGCTGGGATATCACTCACAGAGATCTTTAATTTAGGTTATTTATTTTTGCCAGAGTGTCTGGCTTTCCATGACTGAAATACTCTCATGGGCTTTTTAGCCAGATCCGGATGCCTTAAGGGCTGATTCTGAGGCCAGAGTACCGTATAGAACATCTGTCATTCCATGAGTCTGCATAGCTACAGTTTTTTAAAAAGATTTATTTGCTTATTGCAAGTATCTGCTACATACACCACACACACACACACAGACACTGAGAGAGAGAAAGAGGGAGGAAGAGAGAGAGAGAGAGAGAATTAGATTTTGAGGACGAGATACAGAGAGTTATTTTCTGTGCTCTGGTTCACTCTCCAAATGGCTGCAATGGCCGAGCAGTGCTTGGCAGAGCCAGGAGAAGAGAGAACTCCTTTCATTCTCCCACATGGTGCTGGAGCTCAAACGCATGGGCCAGCTCCAGGTGCTTTCCCAGGCCAAGCAGGGAGCTGGATTGGAAGATAAAAAGCCAAGACTCCCACCGGGGCCCATGAGGGATGCTGATGCTGCAAATGGCGGCTGTACCCACTGCATGAGGCCGGCCCATCCTATCCACAGTGGTGAGGGCATAATACCACTTCCCACATGTCCTCCCTCCTTCCCCACTCCCCCCCACTCCTCTTCTTTTTCTTTAAGTTTACATTGACATACTTTTGACTTATAATCACCAGCTTAATCTTCCACAAAACAAAAATTCAACAAGGGGTAAATAGAGAAACCACTCTTCCTCTAGAGGTTGTGAGTCTCCATCCTCCCAGTGCCACTGTCACTACCAGACCTAAGGTGCACTGGTGCCCTCTGGGGGTCATAGGTGAAATTACATCAGTTATCTCTCCCTGATTGAGCAGTTCTTCACTCAATACAAATTCTACCAAATTGAACAATAGTGGCTTCATCATTTGCACACAGTGGCACACGACTAACAGTATAACAACCACCTAATCAGTATAACAATCACCTAATACAGTGATTCACTGTAAAAATTCAGACAGATCTCATAGATGTTACATGTTAGTGGGCAGGGAGATAATGCACACACATAGAAGGATCTCCACCTGCTCCCACTGTGCCGTGTGTGAGATTCCTCCCTGGGGCACTGCCATTGCTCGGGGCAAGTGGGCAGTGTGTGTCCAGGTCCACTTAGTGCATCCTCCCGTCTCAGGGGCAGAGGCAGAGGGAACGTATCAGGCAGTTCAACGTTTGTGTTTCCTGAAAAATATACTAATTCTTGTCTTATTAATGGTCTGACAACCAAATTATCCTTCTATTCAGGAAAAAAAAAGCTTTTAAAATTTCTTAAACCACTAAAGCATGAAACCAGGGAACACACAGGTGAGTAGAAGAATCAGTGCCCAGAGACTGGAAATAAAAAAAGAGGAACCCAGTTAGGAAGTGTGTTTTGTACTGTGATTAATCTTTATTTCTAGCAAAGATAATCTTCTTAAATGTTCACCCTTTCCATTTTCCATAGCATTTGTTTATTTACTTGAATATCTGAGCATTGATAAGGTGCAAAATGAGAGAGACTGAGCTGCGTGGGGGTGGGGGAGAGAAAACAAAATCTTCCATGTGCTGCTACTTCCTAGGAGATCCTGTCAGCTGAGGCGGAGTGAGGCTAAAGTCAAGAGCACAGAACTCCAGATGACTCCCAGTGTGTGGCAGGGATACATGTGCAGCCATTTCTTGAAAAATCATAGCCCTCGCCATGTTTTTGATTCATGACTCTTTTACGTCACACCAAAGCCATTAGGGAATAAGAGCAAGCAGAAGCCGCCCTGGCCTCAGTGACGTCCACCAGAACCACACCGAGGAGCTGCTCAGCTTCTCACAGGTTCTGGGCTGTGCAAGCCCTGCAGCCCCTGTCACAGGTAGAGCACTAGCAGCAAAACTGGGCTGAGCCGTGAGGACACTCTACCACGCTGGTCCTTTCTCTGCTGAGACCCGCAGAGAGACATTCTCTGAGGAAATTCTGGGCAACCTGGGTCTGATGTGGACACCTGGGGACACTGCGCATGTGTGCAAGTGCTGTGGGATTGGAGAGAATTCTCCTATCTGACTGCATCTCAGCAGGCAGGGTTGGTTACACAAAGTCCCATGGTGAGCAGGTGCAGGTGCTGGGATTTGAGCTCAGGTCACTATAACTTTAAATCCATTCCATCCACTTGTCTGAGTTCATCCCATGGCAGAGCACAGAGTTTAAAATAACACAGGAGACAAACCCAGGATGGGATAGAACACACAGCTCCTCACTGTCACCGCCTCTCTCCACAGGGACACAAATCTGCACCCAGTCCCTCCTGCAGCTCTGCCCCAGACTGCCATTCTCTCAGAGCCTCCTCAACCCCAGGGGACTGCATGTCAGTGTGGGGCAGGGCCTCCTCTGCATCCCAGACTCTTTCCTCTCCTCCTCCATCCCTTCTCATCCCTCCATTCATCCTACCTCTAATGTCCCTGTAACTACAATTTCTCCCCTCCATGCAGACACAGATCAACCAATCAAAGCCTCCTCTTCCACTCTGGTACTTTGATAGTTGACCCTGCGCTGTCACATACCTGCACTGACAGGAGGTCATCAAGATATTTACCCAACAGATTCTCTCTCAGAGGCACTGTGTGCTCGCTCAGCTTACAGTCAGTTGTTCTCTGTGTGCTATAGAATAGACCCCACGTGAGAACACAGTGACATTGGGAGGATATCAGAGCCCAGCCACTCACTAAAAAGACAAAAGACACTGACTTCACCTCCCAAGGTGTGACCAGGTGTTCTCTAGAGAAAAGGACTTTCTGATACAGAATCCCAACCTAACCATGAATAGATTATACCATCAGGTAGTTCAGTTCACTTAAATTGTTGGCAAATGTCCATCAGGGACTTTAGGAAGTGACGTCTCCCAGTAGAAACATGCGCACTGCAGGTAAACTTGTGCAGCCCTGGTCTGAGCTGGGACAGCTGGAGACACAGCCCCTGGGCTGAGTTCTGAGCTGCCCTGGGCCCTTCAGCTGGGCACAGCCCTGCCCCACCCCTGCTCATTTGCATGTCCCCAGAGCACCGCCCACCTCTCTGGGCATTTAGGCCCAGGCTGCTCCCACCCCATGAAGGAGGCAGTGCCAGGCAAGACCCAGTATGGACACGAGGGCCCCCACTCAGCTGCTGGGGCTCCTGCTGCTCTGGCTCCCAGGTAAGGAAGGCCAGCAGCAGGAACGGCCTCGGGCAGTGTGGCCAGGGCTGCCTGTCTCTGCAGGAGCGTCCTCTTAGAACGTGAGGATGAGTGTGGTCTAAATGTTTTTGTTTCCCTTCTCAGGTACCACGTTTGCCCTCGATATGACCCAGACTCCATCCTCCGTGTCTGCAGCTGTGGGAGGCACAGTCACCATCAATTGCCAGGCCAGTGAAAGCATTAGCAACTACTTATTCTGGTATCAGCAAAAACCAGGGCAGCCTCCCAAGCTCCTGATTTATGGTGCATCCACTCTGGCATCTGGTGTCCCATCACGGTTCAGCGGCAGCAGATCTGATACACAGTTCTCTCTCACCATCAGCGGCGTGCAGTGTGACGATGCTGCCACTTACTACTGTCAAGGCTATTATTATAGTAGTAATGTTGATACCACAGTGATACAAGCCCTAACAAAAACCCCCCAGGAAAGCACAAGTGTGAGGCTGGGCTGCCCCAGCTGCTCCTCCTGGACCCCATCTGCTGAGAGTGATTCTCAGAGCAGCCAGGCTTGAAGGTCCTGCAGGGTCGGGTGGAAGGGGCCAGGCTGACTCCTCTGAGGCTCCCTCCTTTCCTCCTCCTTGGTGGCAGCAGCACAGACATGACCATGTCCCTACTGTTTTAAAGGAAAGCAATTATTTCTGAGTACTCGAATGTAGAACATCATTTGAGATTCATAGAGCAAAAGAGAAAACATTATACGTATTACAATGAAAATATTTTAAATAGTGGTGATTAGAAAATTTTATTAAGATACCAATTTCATACGTATAGTTCTTGTTTTTTTATATGCACAGTTTTTTTTTTATTTTGACAGGCAGAGTGGACAGTGAGAGAGAGAGACAGAGAGAAAGGTCTTCCTTTGCCATTGGTTCACCCTCCAATGGCCGCCGTGGTTGGTGTGCTGTGGCCGGCGCACCGCGCTGATCTGAAGCCAGGAGCACCCATGGGGTGCAGGGCGCAAGCACTTGGGCCATCCTCCACTGCACTCCCGCGCCACAGCAGAGAGCTGGTCTGGAAGAGGGGCAACTGGGACAGAATCTGGCGCCCCAACCGGGACTAGAACCCGGTGTGCAGGCAGAGGATTAGCCTATTGAGCTGTGGTGCCAGCCTATATGCACAGTTTTTAAAAAAGGTTTATTTGTTTTTTTGAAAGACTATGCTTTACATACACACACGTACACACACGCAGTGTGACAGGGTGTCTTTAAGGTTTTCCCATGGGACATAGCCTGCCCTAGTGGTCATAGGTCATCTTGGTTGGTTTCTGAGCAGGGACTGTTCCTCTGAGGGAAACAACTTATAGACATCAGTCTGCTCCTCCAGCTGTAACCGGCATATTTCTGACTTCTGTACACCTGCTGCTTGCTTGATAATTACCAAGGCCACCAAATGTAGTTTCTGCCTTTATACCCCCGCTACTGCAACTCGGGTCTGTCTTCTCTGGACGTGCTCTGTGACAGGGCAGACTCCTAATTTGACTTCAAAGGTCTCGCTGTGTTTTCATCCGTGTGCCGTACAGTATTAGTGACAGAGAGAGAGTTCTCTTCCATCTGCTGGTTCACTCCTCAATGGCTGCACCTACTGAGGCTGTGCCAGGCAAGAGCTGGGACATGGAACTTCTTTCAGGTCTCCCACGTGGGTGCCAGGGCTGAAACACTTGTTCCATCCACTGGTGCTTTCCCAGGCCATTAGCAGGGAGCTCGTTTGGAAGTGGAGCAGCCAGGACTCCACCGAACCCATGAAGGATGCTGGCGCTGCATACCGGGGCTTCACTCAGTGCACAAGGCCAGGCCATCCTATCCAGAGTGGTGAGAGCATAATGCCACTTCCCACCATGTCCTCCCTCCTTCCTCATTCCCATACCCACTACTCTTCTATTTTGTTTTAAGGTCTACACTGACATACTTTCACTCTATAATCACCAGCTTCTCCCTCCACTAAGCAAAGAATTCAACCCGGAGTAGCAGCAAAACCACTGTTCCTCAAGAGTCTAGTCAAGGTGTGAGTCTCTTCCTCCCAATCCCTCTGTCACTACCCGACCGGAGGAGCACTGGCGCCCCCTGGGGGTCACGTTTGAAATCGCGTCTGCTTTCAATCCCTGCTTGAGCAGTTCTTCATTCAATTCAAAATGAAATAGCAAATTCTCACCGAATTGAACCAATAGTAGCATCATTGTTTGCACACAGTGGCTCACAACAAACAGTATCACAATCTCCTAGGCATAGAATAATTGTAAAACTCACACAGAGCCCTTCATGTCATAGATCTCTCATTTTAGTGGGCAGGGCAGATAAAAAACAAACATATAACGTTCTACACCTGCTCCCACTCTGGTCCATGTGAGAGGCCTCCCCTGGACACTGCCATTGCTCGGGCAGGTGGACAGTGGGTATCCAGGTCCACCTAGTGCATCCTACTGTGTCGGGGCAGAAGCAGAGGGAACGAATCTGGCAGTTCCACACTGTGTTTCCTGAAAAGATACACTAATTGTAGTCTCAGTAATGGTCAGATGGCCAAATAGCCCTTCAATTGAGGAAATAGATTCTTAAATTTCCCAAATTGCTGTAGCATGAAACCAGCCAACACAGAGGTCAGTTGAAGAATCAGTGCTCAGACACTGGATGTAAAAATAATGGAGCCCAATTTTAGCAGGGTGTCTTATACTGTGGTGAATACTTATTTCTAATAAAAATAATGTTCTTAAATGTTACATTTTCCATTTTTCAAATATATATATATATATACTTGTAAGACTGAGAATTGACGAGAGGCAAAGACAGAGGGAGAGACAGAGAGACAGAAAGAGAGAGAGAGAGAGAGAATGTCTGTAACCTGGTGCTTTCCCAAATGACTGTAGCTGTGAGTTCACAGCCAAGCAGAAGCCCAGAGCCAGAACTGCCCCTGGGTCTCCCCTGTGGGGCAGGAATCCAAGAACTTGGGCCATTTTCTGCTTCCTCCCAGGTGTGCATTAGCAGGACATGGGATCAGAAGTAAGTAGTAGGGATTCAAACCTGACTCTGATGTAGGCTGCTGGCTTTGCAAGTGGCAGCTTTATCCACTGTGCCGCGAAACCAGCCTTAACTCCTCTCCAGATTTTCTTAAGAAAAACGTGAAAGTGTCTGGACAGAGGTGAGAAGAAAGTTAGTTTTTCTGATGTGCCGGAGGCCAGCTCCAGGAGATTCAGGGGTTCCCGATGGTTTGGAAGGCATCTGCATAGGGAGGAATGAGAGACGTGCTCACAACAAGGCTGTTAGTTTTACACATTCTTCACTATTCTCATAAATTCTGTAATGTCCACTCATTAGTGATCTTATAGAGATAATGATTCTTCTTTACGATAACACAGCCTATTTCCCATCCACTTTAAACCATTGACTTTGTATTATGTGTAACCCCTCCCCCATCTGGATTTCCATAGCCATGTAACAATTTCTTTGAGTACAAAGATTTACTTCATATTTGAGATACAATAGAACAGAGACTCAAAGTGATACTAAAGTATATAATAATTGATTACAAAAATATAGTGGTTATTTTGCAAAGAATCAGAACGTCTACTTATAATAATTGATTACAAAGATTGGAACATCTACCTTTTAATTTAACTGCACTAGTTTTTAATCATTAACGCCCTGCTTAAACAAACCTGTTCATTATACATGTCCTTTCCATATCCCTTCACTACTATTAGTTTCAGTAACTCATTCAAGACTCGCTCACTGATTTTGGTAATTACTTTATGTTCTTTCCACCAGGCCACACAAACTCTGGCACTTAGCACTGTCTGTGTTTCTCTCAGACACTTAAATTGTTAACTCTCATTTACCAGTCATTAGTCTATGATAAGACAGACTCTCAAGTGGATTATAGCAGAGACTGAAGACCTTCCCCAAGGACCCTCTCATCCCTAAATCAGGTCTAACTGTGTACCACATGCCCTACAGTTTGAGTTCCCACTAGGCTTTTACTGCAGGTAACTGAAGCATCGGAGAGGTTTGATTGACTCTAGGAGGATCCAGTCCATCAACAGCTCAGCCGTCAGTGAGGTCATTTGGAGCTGAGGCTGATCCTCAGAGATTTCCCAGAATGTAGGATCTTCAGCCAGATCACCAGGAAACTCTGGCTTTTTTGTATCAATAAATCTAAAACCAGCAAAAGGACTGCAGCTTGTGGTTCTCACACCCCACGGAGACAGACTCCTGCCAACCTGGCAGACAGCCAGAGTGGCCTTGGCCTCTTCCCTGATGTTCCTCAGACCTCTGGTGACTCCTTGAAACTCGCACTTCTGTTTTCATCCTGTATCCTTGACTCAGAACTCTGGCTGCAGATGGGAGAGCCCACCTGTGTGATCTCTCCTCTAAGCACCTGCATTCTCCTTCTGAGTCCTGGTCTCTCTCTGGCAGTCACTTTTTCTGAGGATGTTTATTCTGAGTCAGTACAGAGCTGAGTGTGGGACAGAAGTCTCGTCTCTCAGAGACCATCTCCTGGTGCAGCGGTCTGCCGTGAGGGGATGATGTGAGGGCATCAGAAAACAAACAGGTAAAAACAATGAAATCAGCTTTAAGGTGTAACTAAGTATTCCCTATAAAATGGGCTTTCTCCTCCAAAATCCCAACATAACCATGAATACATTACACCAAATTGTCCTCCAGTTCACTTAAAGTGTTTGCAACTGTCCCTCAGTGACTTTGGGTTGTGACGTCTCCTGGTAGAAACATGTGCAGTACAGGCAAACTTGTGGAGCCCTGGTCTGAGCTGGGGCAGTGGAGACACAGGCCCTGGGATGAGTTCTGAGCTGCCCTGGGCCCTTCAGCTGGGCACAGCCCTGCCCCGCCCCTGCTCATTTGCATGTCCCCAGAGCACCGCCCACCTCTCTGGGCATTTAGGAGCAGGCTGCTCCTGCCCCATGAAGGAGGCAGTGCCAGGCAGGACCCAGCATGGACACGAGGGCCCCCACTCAGCTGCTGGGGCTCCTGCTGCTCTGGCTCCCAGGTAAGGAAGGCCAGCAGCAGGAACGGGCTCGGGCAGTGTGGCCAGGACTTTCCCTCTCTGCAGGAGCATCCTCTTAGAACGTGAGGATGAGTGTGGTCTCTGTGTTCTGTTTCCCTTCTCAGGTGCCACATTTGCAGCCGTGCTGACCCAGACACCATCGCCCGTGTCTGCAGCTGTGGGAGGCACAGTCACCATCAAGTGCCAGTCCAGTCAGAGTGTTTATAATAACAACCTCTTATCCTGGTATCAGCAGAAACCAGGGCAGCCTCCCAAGCTCCTGATCTATGATGCATCCAATCTGGCATCTGGGGTCCCAGATAGGTTCAGCGGCAGTGGATCTGGGACACAGTTCACTCTCACCATCAGCGGCGTGCAGTGTGACGATGCTGCCACTTACTACTGTCTAGGCGGTTATGATGATGATGCTGATACCACAGTGATACAAGCCCTAACAAAAACCCCTCAGGAAAGCAGAAGTGTGAGGCTGGGCTGCCCCAGCTGCTCCTCCTGGGCCCCATCTGCTGAGAGTGATTCTCAGAGCAGCCAGGCTTGAAGGTCCTGCAGGGTCGGGTGGAAGGGGCCAGGGTGACTCCTCTGAGGCTCCCTCCTTCCTCCTCCTTGGCAGCAGCAGCACAGACATGACCATGTCCCTACTGTTTTAAGGAGGGCAATTATTCCTTTCAAGTATTTTAAGCTAGAGCATTATTTGAGATTCATGGAACAAAAGAGATTACACTATAAGTATTACAAGGGAAAATACTGTAAATACAGGTGATTATAAAATTTCATATCTACTGTTATTTTAAAATGTATTTGATGTTTAAATGTATTTGCTGTTTGAAAGTCCGTGTTTTACACACACAGAAACACACACACACACAGTTTCATAGAGCGAGTTCCCTTCCATCTGCTGGTCTCTCCTCCAATATCTGCAGTGGCTGAGGCTGTGCCTGGCAAGACCTGGAGATGGAGCTTCTTTCAGGTCTCCCACATGGGTGCCAGGGCTCCAACACTGGAGCCATCTACAGGAGCTTTCCCAGGCCAAGCAGGGAGCTGGATTGGAAGTGGAGCAGCCAGGACTCCCACCGGTGCCCATGTGGGATGCCGGTGCTCCTTTGGTCGTTGTAAGCACTACACAAAGCCGGCAATCATGTCCACTGTTGCGAGAGCATAATGCAACATCCCACCAGATCCTCACTCCCATCCTCACTCCTCTTCTTTTCCTTTTAAGTTTTATGTGGACACACGTTCAATTTATTACCACCAGCTTAACCTTCCAGTAAACAAAGAGCTCAGTGATGAGTGAGCAGAAAACCACTTTTCCTCAAGAGTCTAGACAAGGCTGTGAGTTTCTTTTTTTTTAACTTTTATTTAATGAATAAAAATTTCCAAAGTACAGCTTATGGATTACAATGGCTTCCCCCCCCCCATAACGTCCCTCCCACCCGCAACCCTCCCCTTTCCCACTCCCTCTCCCCTTCCATTCACATCAAGATTCATTTTCGATTCTCTTTATATACAGAAGATCAGTTTAGCATACATTAAGTAAAAATTTCTACAGTTTGCTCCCACACAGAAACATAAAGTGAAAAATACTGTTTGAGTATTAGTTATAGCATTAAATCTCAATGTACAGCACACTAAGGACAAAGATCATACATGAGGAGTAAGTGCACAGTGACTCCTGTTGTTGACTTAACAAACTGACACTCTTGTTTATGGCATCAGTAATCACCCTAGGCTCTTGTCATGAGCTGCCAAGGCTATGGAAGCCCCCTGAGTTCACTGACTCTGATCATGTTTAGACCAGGCCATGGTCAAAGTGGAAGTTCTCTCCTCCCTTCAGAGAAAGGTACCTCCTTCTTTGATGACCCGTTCTTTCCACTGGGATCTCACTCCAGAGATCTTTCATTTAGGTTTTTTTTTTTTTTTTCCCAGAGTGTCTTGGCTTTCCATGCCTGAAATACTCTCATGGGCATTTCAGCTGGATCTGCATGCCTTAAGGGCTGATTCTGAGGCCAGAGTGCTGTTTAGGACATCTGCCATTCTATGGGTCTGCTGTGTATCTCACTTCCCATGTTGGATCATTCTCTCCCTTTTTGATTCTATCAGCTAGTATTTGCAGACACTATTCTTGTTTATGTGATCCCTTTGGTTCTTAGTCCTATCATTATGATCAATTGTGAACAGAAATTGATCACTGGGACTAGTGAGATGGCATTGGTACATGCCACCTTGATGGGATTGAATTGGAATCCCCTGGTATGTTTCTAACTCTACCGTTTGAGGTAAGTCAGCCTGAGCATGTCCCGAATTGCACATTTCTTCCCTCTCTTACTCCCACTCTTATATTTAACAGCGATCACTTTTCAGTTAAGTTTCAGCACTTAAGAAGAATTGTGTATTGATTACAGTATTCAACCAAAAGTATTAAGTAGAACAAACAAAAAAATACTAAGAGGGATAACATATTAAGTTGCTCATCAACAGTCAGGGTGAAGGCTGATCAAGTCACCGTTTCTCATGGTGTTCATTTCACTTTAACAGGTTTCCTTTTTGGTGCTCAGTTAGTTGTCACCTATCAAGGAGAACAAGTGGTATTTGTCCCTTTGGGATTGGCTTATTTCACTCAGCATAATGTTTTCCAAATGCCTAACAGGGATCACTTTTCAGTTAAAATTTAAACACCTAAGAATAATTGTGTGTTAATTACAGAGTTCAACCAATGGTACTAGAACAAAAAAATACTAAAATGGATAAAGTATTACATTGTACATCAACCGTCAGTGACTTGATCAGCTCCTGTCCTGACGGTTGAAGGCTGCGAGTTTCAATCCTCCCAAACCCTTTGAAACTACCAGACCTGAGGTGCACTGGCTCCCCCTGGGGGTCACAGGTGGAATCGCGACAGTTTTCAATCCCTTATTGAGCAATTCCTCATGCAGTCCAAAATCAAACAGAACATTCTCATCGATTTGAATCAATAGTAGCTTCATTGTTTCTCAGAACTGCACATGACTAACAGTATCACAATATCCCATGCACAGAATAATTGTAGAAAGTTGTGCAGAGCCCTTCATCTCATAGATCTCTCATTTTGTGGGCAGGGCAGATAAGAAACAAACATATAACGTTCTACACCCCTTCCCACTCTGCTCCATGCGAGATTCCTCCCCAGGAGGACTGCCATTGCTCAGGGCAAGCGGGCAGTGGGTGTCCAGGTCCACATAGTGCATCCTCCTGTGTTGGGGGCAGAGGCAGAGGCAGAGGGATCTTATCGTGCAGTTCAATATTTGTGTTCCATGAAAAAATAAACTAACTGTAGTCTCAGTAATGGTCAGACGGCCAAACTGACCTTTGATTGAGGAAAAAGGTTTTAAATTTCTGAAATTGCTGAGGAATGAAACCAGCCAACACACAGGTCAGTGGAAGAATCAGTGCCCAGGGTGCTGGCTCTGTGATCTAGCAGGTCAAGCCACTGCCTGTAGTGCCGGCATCCCATATGGGTGCTGTTTCAAGTCCTGGCTGCTTCCTCAGATCCGGCTCTCTGCTGTGGCCTGGGAAAGCAGTAGAAGATGGCCCAAGTCCTTGGGCTCTTAACCTGCGTAGGAGAGCTGAAGAAAGCTCCTGGCTCCTGGCTCCTTGAACCTGGCGCAGCACACCAGATGTAGCAGCCATTTGGGGGGTGAACCAACAGAAGGAAGACCTTTCTCTCTATATATCTCTCTCTCACTGTTTAACTCTGCCTGTCCAAAATAATAATAATAATAATAATAATAATACAGGATCAAGCCCAGGATAGGGTAGAACACACAGCTCCTCACTACCTCCGCCTCACTCCACGGGGACACAAATCTGCCATCAGTCCCTCCTGCAGCTGAACCCGACTGCCATTCTCTCAGAGCCTCCTCAACCCCAGGGGACTGCATGTCAGTGTGGGGCAGGGCCTCCTCTGCATCCCAGACTCCTTCCTCTCCTCCTCTGTTCCTTCTCATCCCTCCACTCATCCTACCTCTCATGTCCCTGCAATGCCAATTTCTCCCCTCCATGCAGAAACAGATCAACCAATAGAAGCCTCCTCCTCCCCTCTTGTGTTTGATAGCTGACCCTGTGGCTGTCACATACCTGCACTGACAGGAGGTCATCAAGATATTTACCCAACAGATTCTCTCTCAGAGCCACTGTGTGCTCACTCAGCTTACAGTCAGCTGTTCTCTGTGTGCTGTAGAATGGACCCCACGTGAGAACACAGTGCCATTGGGAGGATATCAGAGCCCAGCCACTCACTCAAAAAGGGAAAAGACACTGACTGCTCCTCCCAAGGTGTGACCAGGTGTTCTCTAGAGAAAAGGACTTTCTGATACAGAATCCCAACCTAACCATGAATAGATTATACCATCAGGTAGTTCAGTTCACTTAAATTGTTGGCAAATGTCCATCAGGGACTTTAGGAAGTGACGTCTCCCAGTAGAAGCATACGCACTGCAGGTAAACTTGTGCAGCCCTGGTCTGAGCTGGGGCAGTGGAGACACAGCCCCTGGGCTGAGTTCTGAGCTGCCCTGGGCCCTTCAGCTGGGCACAGCCCTGCCCTGCCCCTGCTCATTTGCATGTCCCCAGAGCACCGCCCACCTTTCTGGGCATTTAGGAGCAGGCTGCTCCTGTCCCATGAAGGAGGCAGTGCCAGGAAGGACCCAGCATGGACACGAGGGCCCCCACTCAGCTGCTGGGGCTCCTGCTGCTCTGGCTCCCAGGTAAGGAAGGCTAGCAGCAGGAACGGCCTCGGGCAGTGTGGCCAGGGCTGCCCGTCTCTGCAGGAGCGTCCTCTTAGAACGTGAGGATGAGTGTGGTCTCTGTGTTTCTGTTTCCCTTCTCAGGTGCCACATTTGCTCAAGTCCAACCCAGACTCCATCCTCCGTGTCTGCAGCTATGGGAGGCACAGTCACCATCAAGTGCCAGACCAGTGAGAGTTTTTATAGTAACAACTGCTTATCCTGGTATCAGCAGAAACCAGGCAGCGTCCCAAGCTCCTGATCTATGAAGCATCCACTCTGGCATCTGGGGTCCCATCTCAGTTCAGCGGCAGTGGATCTGGGACACAGTTCACTCTCACCATCAGTGGCGTGCAGTGTGACGATGTTGCCACTTACTACTGTTAAGGCAGTTATCATAGTAGTGGTTGGTACCACAGTGATACAAGCCCTAACAAAAACCCCCCAGAAAGCAGAAGTATGAGGCTGGGCTGCCCCAGCTGCTGCTCCTGGGCCCCATCTGCTGAGAGTGATTCTCAGAGCAGCCAGGCTTGAAGGTCCTGCAGGGTCGGGTGGAAGGGGCCAGGGTGACTCCTCTGAGGCTCCCTCCTTTCCTCCTCCTGGTGGCAGCAGCACAGACGTGACCATGTCCCTACTGTGCTAAAGGAAACCAATTATTCTGTCTAATTATTCAAAGCCTGAGCATCATTTTAGATTCATCGTGCAAAGGAGAATACATTATAGCTATTACAAGGAAAATATTTTAAATTCTGGGGATTAGAAAATATTATAAAGGATGCCAATTACATATATACAGTTTTTTTAAAAAAATTATTTGTTTATTTAAAGTCCTGTTTTACACACACACACACACACACACACAGTTTCATGGAGAGAGTTCTCCATCTGCTGGTTCACTCCTCCATGGCTGCACAGGATGAGGCTGTGCCTGGCAAGAGCTGGGACGTGGAACTTCTTTCAGGTCTTCCACGTGGGTGCCAGGGCTGAAGCACTTGTTCCATCCACTGGTGCTTTCCCAGGCCATTAGCAGGGAGCTCGTTTGGAAGTGGAGCAGCCAGGACTCCCACCAGTGCCCATGTGGGATGCTGGCGCTGAATGCTGTGGCTTTACGCACTGCACAAGGCTGGCCCGTCCTATCCACAGTTGTGAGAGCATAATGTTACTTCCCACCATGTCCCCCCTTCTTCCTCACCTCCACCCTCCTCTCTTTTACCTTTAAGTTTACTTGGACATACGTTCAATTTATTCTCACCAGCTTAACCTTCTGGTAAACAAAGAATTCCACCAGGAGTGAGCAGAAAAACCACTGTTCCTCAAGAGTCTAGACAAGTCTGTGAGTCTCAGTCCTCCCAGTCCCTCTGTCACTACCAGACCTGAGGTGCACTAGCGCCCCCGGAGTCCATGATGGAATCGCATCAGCTTTCAATCAATCACTCATAGGGCAATTTTTCGTTCAATGCAAAATCAGATGGACAATTCTCATGGAAATGAAACAATAGTGGCTTCATTGTGTGTACACAATGGTACACGACTGACAGTATCACAATCTTTTGTTGATGTAGAATAAATGGAAAGAAATTGAATAGAACTCCTTATCTCATAGATCTTTTTTTAGTGATCAGGGCAAATAAGCAAGCATATGTTTTATACCTGCTCCCATGTGCCTCAAGTGAGATTTCTCCCTGGACACTGCCATTGCTGGGGGCATGTGGGCAGTGGGTGTCCAGGTCCACCTAGTGCATCCTGCTGTCTCGGGCGGAGGCAGAGGGGACAAATCAGGCAGTTCCACACTGTGTCTCCTGAAAAGATACACTAATTATAGTCTCAGTAATGGTCAGATGGCCAAATAGTCCTTCCATTGAGGAAAAAGCTTCTTAAATTTCTCAAATTGCTGTAGCATGAAACCAGCCAACACAGAGGTCAGTGGAAGAATCAGTGCCAGACACTGGATGTGAAAATAATGGAGCCCACAGCACTGCGGCACAGCAGGTTAAAGTTATGGCCTGAGGCACCGGCATTCCATGTGGAGCTAACTCAAGTCTCAGATGCTCCTCTTTTAATCCAGCTCTCTGCTATGGGCTGGCATAGCAATAGAAGATGGCCCAAGTCTCTGGGCCCCTGAGCCCAGATGGGAGACCCAGAAAAAGCTCCTGGCTCCTGGATTGGGATCGAATCAGCTCTGGCCATTGCAGCCATTTGGGGAGTGAACCAGCAGATGGATGACCTCTCTTCTGTCTTGACTTCTCTCTGTAACTCTTTCAAATAAATGAAATAAATCTTAAAAAAAAACCCTAGATCCCAGTTTTAGCAGGGTGTTTTGTACTGTGGTGAATACTTATTTTTAATAAATATAATTTATATACTTTTTATAAATGATAACATTTTCCATGTTTCAACATATTTATTTACTTGTAAGACTGGGCATTGGAGAGAGGCAAAGCCGGGAAGGAGCGGGGAGTTCTGTAAGCTGGTCTGTCGACAAATGGCTGTAACAGTGAGTTCCTGGCCAAACAGAAGCCCAGAGCCAGAACTGCCCCTCGTCTCCCCTGTGGGGCAGGAATCCAAGAACTTGGGCCATTTTCTGCTGCCTCTCAGGGTGTGCATTAACAGGAAATGGGATCAGAAGTGGAGCAGGAGGATTCAACCCAGTCTCTGATGTAGGCTGCTGGCATTGCAAGTGGCAGCCTTATCCTTGTGCCATGATGCCAGCCTTCCCTCCTCTCCGGATTTCGTTCTTTTTTATTTTATTTGAAAGTCAGTTTACAGTGAGAGGCATAGACAGAGAGAGAGAGAGAGAGAGAGAGAGACAGGTTTCCACACAGTGGTTCATACTCTAGAAGGCTGCAATTGCCGGAGCTGCACTGATCCAAAGACAGGAAACATGAGCTTCTTTCGGGTCTCCCACATGGGTGCAGGGGCCCAAGGACTTGGACCATCTTCTACCGCTATTTCTGGCCTTAGAGGAGTGCTGGATCAGAGGAGAGCAGGCAGGGCTAGAACCAGTGCCCATATGGGATGCTGCCACTTCAGGCCAGTGCTTTAACCCTCTGAGCCACAGTGCTGGCCCCTTCTCCGGATTTCTTAAAAAAATGTGAACATTTCTGGACGGGGGAGAAAGGAAAGTTATTTTTCTGGATGTTTCTCAGAACTATGGAGATTCCTTGAAACTCACACTTCTGTTTCCCCTTGCATCCTTGACTCAGAACTCTGGCTGCAGATGAGAGAGCGCACAAGTGTGATCTCTCCTCTAAGCACCTGCATTCTCTTTCTGAGTCCTGGTCTCTTTCTGGCAGCTGCTTATTCTGAGGATGCTTATTCTGATCAGTTTCAGAGCTGAGTGTGGGACAGAAGTTTCATCTCTCAGAGACCATCTCTCAGGTGCAGTGGTCTGCCTCGAGGGGACGGTGTGAGGGCATCAGAGGACAAACAGGTAAAGACACTGACCTCAGCCTTAAAGTGTTCACTATTCATTGGAAAAGCGACTTTCTCCTCCAGAATCCCAATGTAATCATGAATAGCTTACACTATCTTGTCTTCCAGGTCATTTAAAGTATTTGAAAGTGTCCCTCAGTGACTCTGGGATGTGATGTCTCCCAGTAGAAGCATGTGCACTGCAGGCAAACTTGTGCAGCCCTGGTTTGAGCTGGGTCAGCTGGAGGATGAGTGTGGTCTCTGTGTCTCTGTTTCCCTCCTCAGGTGCCACATTTGCCCAAGCCGTGCTGACCCATACTCCATCCCCTGTGTCTTCATCTGTGGGAGGCACAGTCACCATCAATTGCCAGTCCAGTCAGAGTGTTAATAGTAACAACTGGTTATCTTGGTATCAGCAGAAACCAGGGCAGCCTCCCAAGCTCCTGATCTATCTGGCATCCACTCTGGCATCTGGGGTCCCAAATAGATTCAAAGGCAGTGGATCTGGGACACAGTTCACTCTCACCATCAGCAGCGTGCAGTGTGACGATGCTGCCACTTACTATTGTCTAGGCGGTTATAGTAGTAGTGCTGATTCCACAGTGATACAAGCCCTAAAAATAACCCCCAGGAAAGCAGAAGTGTGAGGCTGGGCTGTCCCAGCTGCTCCTCCTGGGACCCATCTGCTGAGAGTGATTCTCAGAGCAGCCAGGCTTGAAGGTCCTGCAGGGTCGGGTGGAAGGGGCCAGGGTGACTCCTCTGAGGCTCCCTCCTTTCCTCTTCCCAAGTCAGGTTAATTGGCTGGTGATGATTCTTCCCTCTACTCACCTGGATGATGGCCAGTAGGTATGGGAGCAATGGAATTATCATCTTGGCGAGTCAGTTCAACCAAGGGGGTTGATGGGGTTGGCGGTGGCCTTCCAGGTGTTCTCAGCCACAGGAAAAGAGGGAGTTGTTTTAGGTGGGTATAGACCGCCACCTGGCGTCAGAGGGGAGATTGACAAAAATCCCAAAACAAACCCTGGCAAACTGCTTCTGGGGAGGCAGCTTCTTCTAGGAACTGGACCTTCCCATCGTCTCCTTCACATGCCACAAATCAGTAAACTCTCCTTTGAGCAACTTCAGTCGAGCCTGTTGAGTGACACCCCAAGTGAGAAGACCTCTTGTGTCTGCTAACTCCCCTTGTCTGCTAGCTCCCACGCTTTCCTGTCCATCTGCCTTCCACCATGGGTGATGCACCACCAAGATCCTTGCCAAATGCTGCTCCCAGGAGCTGGGACATGTGAGCCTCAAGAGCTGGAGGCCAAGTACATTTCTGTCCAGCAGCAGTTATTCCGTCTGGGGTAATATGCTACAGCAATACACAATGCATGGACAACGCTCACACTCATGCTTAAGAGAGCGTGCATTCCAGCTCTGGTTCTGATGAGGATTCCGTTTTAAAATTTCAGATCCTGAAAGCAAAACTGCTGATGCAGCCCTGGAGCAGAGGTGTAATAAGCTCAGAAGAGTCCAAGAATCAGGGTCCTGAAGAACAAGTTGCATCTTTTGGAACAACTACAAGAGGGATGCTGGCGCTGCATACCGGGGCTTCACTCAGTGCACAAGGCCAGGCCATCCTATCCAGAGTGGTGAGAGCATAATGCTACTTCCCACCATGTCCTCCCTCCTTCCTCATTCCCATACCCACTACTCTTCTATTTTGTTTTAAGTTCTACACTGACATACTTTCACTCTATAATCACCAGCTTCTCCCTCCACTAAACAAAGAATTCAACCCGGAGTAGCACAAAAACCACTGTTCCTCAAGAGTCTAGTCAAGGTGTGAGTCTCTTCCTCCCAATCCCTCTGTCACTACCAGACCTGAGGAGCACTGGCGCCCCCTGGGGGTCACGTTTGAAATCGTGTCTGCTTTCAATCCCTGCTTGAGCAGTTCTTCATTCAATTCAAAATGAAATAGCAAATTCTCACCGAATTGAACCAATAGTAGCTTCATTGTTTGCACACAGTGGCTCACAACAAACAGTATCACAATCTCCTAGGCATAGAATAATTGTAAAACTCACACAGAGCCCTTCATGTCATAGATCTCTCATTTTAGTGGGCAGGGCAGATAAAAAACAAACATATAACATTCTACACCTGCTCCCACTCTGGTCCATGTGAGAGGCCTCCCCTGGACACTGCCATTGCTTGGGCAGGTGGACAGTGGGTGTCCAGGTCCACGTAGTGCATCCTCCTGTGTTGGGGCAGAAGCAGAGGGAACGAATCTGGCAGTTCCACACTGTGTTTCCTGAAAAGATACACTAATTGTAGTCTCAGTAATGGTCAGATGGCCAAATAGCCCTTCAATTGAGGAAATAGATTCTTAAATTTCTCAAATTGCTGTAGCATGAAAGCAGGAAACACAAGGGCAGTGGAAGAATCAGTGCTCAGACACTGGATGTAAAAATAATGGAACCAATTTTAGCAGGGTGTCTTGTACTGTGGTGAATACTTATTTCTAATAAAAATAATGTTCTTAAATGTTAACATTTTCCATTTTTCAAATATGTATATATATATATATATACTTGTAAGACTGAGAATTGACGAGAGGCAAAGACAGAGGGGGAGAGAGAGAGAGAGAGACAGAGACAGAGAGAGAGAGAGAATGTCTGTAACCTGGTGCATCCCCAAACGGCTGTAGCTGTGAGTTCCTGGCCAAGCAGAAGCCCAGAGCTAGATCTGCCCCTGGGTCTCCCCTGTGGGGCAGGAATCCAAGAACTTGGGCCATTTTCTGCTGCCTCCCAGGTGTGCATTAGCTGGACATGGGATCAGAAGTGGAGCAGTGGGGATTCAAACCTGACTCTGATGTAGGCTGCTGGCTTTGCAAGTGGCAGCTTTATCCACTGTGCTGCAAAACCAGCCTTAACTCCTCTCCAGATTTTCTTAAGAAAAACGTGAAAGTGTCTGGACAGAGGTGAGAAGAAAGTTTTTCTGATGTGCCGGAGGCCAGCTCCAGGAGATTCAGGGGTTCCCGATGGTTTGGAAGGCATCTGCATAGGGAGGAATGAGAGACGTGCTCACAACAAGGCTGTTAGTTTTACACATTCTTGACTATTCTCATAAATTCTGTAATGTCCACTCATTAGTGATCTTATAGAGATAATGATTCTTCTTTACGATAACACAGCCTATTTCCCATCCACTTTAAACCATTGACTTTGTATTATGTGTAACCCCTCCCCCATCTGGATTTCCATAGCCATGTAACAATTTCTTTGAGTACAAAGATTTACTTGATATTTGAGATACAATAGAACAGAGACTCAAAGTGATGCTAAAGTATATAATAATCGATTACAAAAAATATAGTGGTTATTTTGCAAAGAATCAGAACGTCTACTTATAATAATTGATTACAAAGATTGGAACATCTACCTTTTAATTTAACTGTACTAGTTTTTAATCATTAACACCCTACTCAAACAAACCTGTTCATTATATACGTCCTTTCCATAACCCTTCACTACTATTAGTTTCAGTAACTCATTCAAGACTCGCTCACTGATTTTGGTAATTACTTTATGTCCTTCCCACCAGGCCACACAAACTCAGGCACTTACCACTATTTGTGTTTCTCTCAGACACTTAAATTGTTAACTCTCATTTACCAGTCATTAGTCTATGATGAGACAGACTCTCAAGTGGATTATAGCAGAGACGGAAGACCTTCCCCAAGGACCCTCTCATCCCTAAATCAGGTCTAACTGCGTCCCACAAGCCCTGCAGTTTGAGTTCTAGGCTTTTACTGCAGGTAACTGAAGCATCGGAGAGGGTTGATTGACTCTAGGAGGATCCAGTCCATCAACAGCTCAGCCGTCAGTGAGGTCATTTGGAGCAGAGGCCGATTCTCAGAGATTTCCCAGAATGTAGGATCATCAGCGAGATCACCAGGAAACTCTGGCATTTTGTATCAATAAACCTAAAACCAGCAAGAGGCCTGCAGCTTGTTGTTCTCACACCCACGGAGACAGACTCCTGCTCAGACCTTGCAGACAGCCAGAGTGGCCTTGGCCTCTTCTGATGTTCCTCAGACCTCTGGTGACTCCTTGAACTCGCACTTCTGTTTTCCTCCTGCATCCTTGACTCAGAACTCTGGCTGCAGATGGGAGAGCCCACCTGTGTGATCTCTCCTCTAAGCACCTGTGTTCTCCTTCTGAGTCCTGCTCTCTCTCTGGCAGTCACTTTTTCTGAGGATGTTTATTCTGAGTCAGTACAGAGCTGAGTGTGGGACAGAAGTCTCGTCTCTCAGAGACCATCTCCCTGGTGCAGCGGTCTGCCGTGAGGGGACAATGTGAGGGCATCAGAAAACAAACAGGTAAAAACAATGAAATCAGCTTTAAGGTGTAACTCAGTATTCCCTATAAAATGGGTTTTCTCCTCCAAAATCCCAATAACCATGAATACATTACACCATATTGTACTCCAGTTCACTTAAATTGTTTGCAACTGTCCCTCAGTGACTTTGGGTTGTGACGTCTCCTGGTAGAAACATGTGCAGTACAGGCAAACTTGTGCAGCCCTGGTCTGAGCTGGGGCAGCTGGAGACACAGGCCCTGGGTGAGTTCTGAGCTGCCCTGGGCCCTTCAGCTGGGCACAGCCCTGCCCCGCCCCTGCTCATTTGCATGTCCCCAGAGCACCGCCCACCTCTCTGGGCATTTAGGAGCAGGCTGCTCCCACCACATGCAGGAGGCAGTGCCAGGCAGGACCCAGCATGGACACGAGGGCCCCCACTCAGCTGCTGGGGCTCCTGCTGCTCTGGCTCCCAGGTAAGGAAGGCCAGCAGCAGGAACGGCCTCGGGCAGTGTGTCCAGGACTGCCCGTCTCTGCAGGAGCATCCTCTAAGAATGTGAGGATGAGTGTGGTCTCTGTGTTCTGCTTCCCTTCTCAGGTGCCACATTTGCAGCCGTGCTGACCCAGACACCATCACCCGTGTCTGCAGCTGTGGGAGGCACAGTCACCATCAGTTGCCAGTCCAGTCAGAGTGTTTATAATAACAACGACTTAGCCTGGTATCAGCAGAAACCAGGGCAGCCTCCTAAGCTCCTGATCTACAGGGCATCCAAACTGGCATCTGGGGTCCCATCACGGTTCAGCGGCAGTGGATCTGGGACACAGTTCACTCTCACCATCAGCGGCGTGCAGTGTGACGATGCTGCCACTTACTACTGTCTAGGCGGTTATGATGATGATGCTGATACCACAGTGATACAAGCCCTAACAAAAACCCCTCAGGAAAGCAGAAGTGTGAGGCTGGGCTGCCCCAGCTGCTCCTCCTGGCCCCATCTGCTGAGAGAGATTCTCAGAGCAGCCAGGCTTGAAGGTCCTGCAGGGTCAGGTGGAAGGGGCCAGGGTGACTCCTCTGAGGCTCCCTCCTTCCTCCTCCTTGGCGGCAGCATCACAGAGATGACCATGTCCCTACTGTTTTAAGGAGGGCAATTATTCTTTACAAGTATTTTAAGCTAGAGCATCATTTGAGATTCATGGAACAAAAGAGAGAACACTATAAGTATTACAAGGAAAATACTGTAAATACAGGTGATTATAAAATTTTAGGAAAGAAACCAATTTCATATCTACTGTTATTTAAAAATGTATTTTCTGTTTGAAAGTCTGTGTTTTACACACACACACAGCCCCACACACACAGTTTCATAGAGCGAGTTCCCTTCCATCTGCTGGTCTCTCCCCCAATGGCTGCAGTGGCTGAGGCAGTGCCTGGCAAGAGCTGGAGATGGAGCTTCTCTCAGGTCTCCCACATGGGTGCCAGGACTCCAACACTGGAGCCATCTACAGGAGCTTTCCCAGGCCAAGCAGGGAGCTGGATTGGAAGTGGAGCAGCCAGGACTCCCACTGGTGCCCATGTGGATGCTGGTGCTGCCTTTGGTCATTGTAAGCACTACACAAAGCCCGCAATCATATCCACTGTTGCGAGAGCATAATGCAACATCCCACCAGATCCTTACTCCCACCTTCACTCCTCTTCTTTTTCTTTTAAGTTTTACATGGACACACGTTCAATTTATTACCACCAGCTTAACCTTCCAGTAAACAAAGAGCTCAGCGATGAGTGAGCAGAAAACCACTTTTCCTCAAGAGTCTAGACAAGGCTGTGAGTGTCTTTTTTTTTTTAACTTTTATTTAATGAATAAAAATTTCCAAAGTACAGCTTATGGATTACAATGGCTTCCCCCCCCCATAACGTCCCTCCCACCCGCAACCCTCCCCTTTCCCACTCCCTCTCCCCTTCCATTCACATCAAGATTCATTTTCGATTCTCTTTATATACAGAAGATCAGTTTAGCATACATTAAGTAAAAATTTCTACAGTTTGCTCCCACACAGAAACATAAAGTGAAAAATACTGTTTGAGTACTAGTTATAGCATTAAATCTCAATGTACAGCACACTAAGGACAAAGATCCTACATGAGCAGTAAGTGCACAGTGACTCCTGTTGTTGACTTAAGAAATTGACAGTCTTGTTTATGGCATCAGTAATCACCCTAGGCTCTTGTCATGAGCTGCCAAGGCTATGGAAGCCCCCTGAGTTCACTGACTCTGATCATGTTTAGACCAGGCCATGGTCAAAGTGGAAGTTCTCTCCTCCCTTCAGAGAAAGGTACCTCCTTCTTTGATGACCCGTTCTTTCCACTGGGATCTCACTCCAGAGATCTTTCATTTAGGTTTTTTTTTTTTCCCCAGAGTGTCTTGGCTTTCCATGCCTGAAATACTCTCATGGGCATTTCAACCGGATCTGCATGCCTTAAGGGCTGATTCTGAGGCCAGAGTGCTGTTTAGGACATCTGCCATTCTATGGGTCTGCTGTGTATCTCACTTCCCATGTTGGATCATTCTCTCCCATTTTTATTCTATCAGCTAGTATTTGCAGACACTATTCTTCTTTATGTGATCCCTTTGGTTCTTAGTCCTATCATTATGATCAATTGTGAACAGAAATTGATCACTGGGACTAGTGAGATGGCATTGGTACATGCCACCTTGATGGGACTGAATTGGAATCCCCTTGTATGTTTCTAACTCTACTGTTTGAGGTAAGTCAGCCTGAGCATGTCCCGAATTGCACATCTCTTCCCTCTCTTACTCTCACTCTTATATTTAACAGCGATCACTTTTCAGTTAAGTTTCAGCACTTAAGAGGAATTGTGTATTGATTACAGTATTCAACCAAAAGTATTAAGTAGAACAAACAAAAAAATACTAAGAGGGATAACATATTAAGTTGCTCATCAACAGTCAGGGTGAGGGCTGATCAAGTCACCGTTTCTCATGGTGTTCATTTCACTTTAACAGGTTTCCTTTTTGGTGCTCAGTTAGTTGTCACCTATCAAGGAGAACAAGTGGTATTTGTCCCTTTGGGATTGGCTTATTTCACTTAGCATAATGTTTTCCAAATGCCTAACAGGGATCACTTTTCAGTTAAAATTTAAACACCTAAGAATAATTGTGTGTTAATTACAGAGTTCAACCAATGGTACTAGAACAAAAAAAATACTAAAATGAATAAAGTATTACATTGTACATCAACCGTCAGTGACTTGATCAGCTCCTGTCCTGACGGTTGAAGGCTGCGAGTTTCAATCCTCCCAAACCCTTTGAAACTACCAGACCTGAGGTGCACTGGCTCCCCCTGGGGGTCACAGGTGGAATCGCGACAGTTTTCAATCCCTTATTGAGCAATTCTTCATGCAGTCCAAAATCAAATAGAAAATTCTCATCGATTTGAATCAATAGTAGCTTCATTGTTTCTCAGAACTGCACATGACTAACAGTATCACAGTCTCCTAGGCATAGAATAATTGTAAAAAGTTGAGCAGAGCCCTTCATCTCATAGATCTCTCATTTTGTGGGCAGGGCAGATAAGAAACAAACATATAACGTTCTACACCCCTTCCCACTCTGCTCCACGCGAGATTCCTCCCCAGGAGGACTGCCATTGCTCGGGGCAAGCGGGCAGTGGTTGTCCAGGTCCACGTAGTGCATCCCCCTGTGTCGGGGGGCAGAGGCAGAGGCAGAGGGATCTTATCGTGCAGTTCAATATTTGTGTTCCATGAAAAAATAAAATAACTGTAGTCTCAGTAATGGTCAGATGGCCAAACTGACCTTTCATTGAGGAAAAAGGTTTTAAATTTCTGAAATTACTGAGGAATGAAACCAGCCAACACACAGGTCAGTGGAAGAATCAGTGCCCAGGGTGCTGGCTCTGTGATCTAGCAGGTCAAGCCACTGCCTGTAGTGCCGGCATCCCATATGGGTGCTGTTTCAAGTCCTGGCTGCTTCCTCAGATCCGGCTCTCTGCTGTGGCCTGGGAAAGCAGTAGAAGATGGCCCAAGTCCTTGGGCTCTTAACCTGCATAGGAGAGCTGAAGAAAGCTCCTGGCTCCTGGCTCCTTGAACCTGGCACAGCACACCAGACGTAGCAGCCATTTGGGGGGTGAACCAACAGAAGGAAGACCTTTCTCTCTATATATCTCTCTCTCACTGTTTAACTCTGCCTGTCCAAAATAATAATAATAATAATAATAATAATAATACAGGATCAAGCCCAGGATAGGGTAGAACACACAGCTCCTCACTACCTCCGCCTCACTCCACGGGGACACAAATCTGCCATCAGTCCCTCCTGCAGCTGTGCCCCCAACTGCCATTCTCTCAGAGCCTCCTCAACCCCAGGGGACTGCATGTCAGTGTGGGGCAGGGCCTCCTCTGCATCCCAGACTCCTTCCTCTCCTCCTCCATCCCTTCTCATCCCTCCACTCAGTCCTACCTCTCATGTCCCTGCAATGCCAATTTCTCCCCTCCGTGCCGAAACAGATCAACCAATAGAAGCCTCCTCCTCCCCTCTTGTGTTTGATAGCTGACCCTGTGGCTGTCACATACCTGCACTGACAGGAGGTCATCAAGATATTTACCCAACAGATTCTCTCTCAGAGGCACTGTGTGCTCGCTCAGCTTACAGTTAGCTGTACTCTGTGTGCTGTAGAATGGACCCCACGTGAGAACACAGTGCCATTGGGAGGATATCAGAGCCCAGCCACTCACTCAAAAAGGGAAAAGACACTGACTGCACCTCCCAAGGTGTGACCAGGTGTTCTCTAGAGAAAGGACTTTCTGCTACAGATCCCCACCTAACCATGAATACATTACACCATCAGGTAGTTCAGTTCACTTAAAGGGTTGGCAATGTCCTTCAGTGACTTTGGGAGGTGACATCTTCCGGTAAAAGCATGCACACTGAAGATACACTTGTGCAGCCCTGGTCTGAGCTGGGACAGCTGGAGACACAGCCCCTGGGCTGAGTTCTGAGCTGCACTGGGCCCTTCAGCTGGGCACAGCCCTGCCCCGCCCATGCTCATTTGCATGTCCCCAGAGCACCGCCCACCTCTCTGGGCATTTAAGAGCAGGCTGCTCCCGCCCCATGCAGGAGGCAGTGCCAGGCAGGACCCAGCATGGACACGAGGGCCCCCACTCAGCTGCTGGGGCTCCTGCTGCTCTGGCTCCCAGGTAAGGAAGGCCAGCAGCAGGAACGGCCTCGGGCAGTGTGGCCAGGGCTGCCCGTCACTGCAGGAGCGTCCTCTAGAATGTGAGGATGAGTGTGGTGTCTGTGTTTCTGTTTCCCTTCTCAGGTGTCACATTTGCCCAAGGGCCAACCCAGACTCCATCCTCCGTGTCTGCAGCTGTGGGAGGCACAGTCACCATCAATTGCCAGACCAGTGAGAGTTTTTATAGTAACAACATCTTATCCTGGTATCAGCAGAAACCAGGGCAGCCTCCCAAGCTCTTGATCTATGATGCATCCACTCTGGCATCTGGGGTCCCATCGCGGTTCAAAGGCAGTGGATCTGGGACACAGTTCACTCTCACCATCAGCGACGTGCAGTGTGACGATGCTGCCACTTACTACTGTCAAGGCAGTTATCATAGTAGTGGTTGGTACCACAGTGATACAAGCCCTAACAAAAACCATCCAGGAAAGCAGAAGTGTGAGGCTGGGCTGTCCCAGCTGCTCCTCCTGGGCCCCATCTGCTGAGAGTGATTCATAGAGCAGCCAGGCTTGAAGGTCCTGCAGGGTCTGTTTGAAGGAGCCAGGCTGACTTCTCTGAGGCTCCCTCCTTTCCTCCTCCTTGGCGGCAGAAGCACAGATGTGACCATGTCCCTACTGTTCTAAAGGAAACCAATTATTCTGTCTGATTATTCAAAGCCAGGGTGCCAGGGCTGAAGCACTTGTTCCACCCGCTGGTGCTTTCCCAGGCCATTAGCAGGGAGCTCGTTTGGAAGTGGAGCAGCCAGGGCTCCCACCAGTGCTCATGTGGGATGCTGGTGCTGAACGCGGTGGCTTTACCCACTGCACAAGCCCAGCCCGTCCTATCCACAGTTGTGAGAGCATAATGTTACTTCCCACCATGTCCCCCCTTCTTCCTCACCTCCACCCTCCTCTCTTTTACCTTTAAATTTTACTTGGACATACGTTCAATTTATTCCCACCAGCTTAACCTTCTGGTAAACAAAGAATTCCACAAGGAGCGAGCAGAAAAAACACTGTTCCTCCAGGATCTACACAAGGCTGTGAGTCTCAATCCTCCCAGTCCCTCTGTCACTACCAGACCTGAGGTGCACTAGCGCCCCTGGGAGTCCATGATGGAATCACATCAGCTTTCAATCCCTGATAGGGCAGTTTTTCATTCAATGCAAAATCAGATAGACAATTCTCATCGAAATGAAACAATAGTGGCTTCATTGTGTGTACACAATGGTACACGACTGACAGTATCACAATCTTTTGTTGATGTAGAATAAATGGAAAGAAATTGAATAGAACTCCTTATCTCATAGATCTTTTTTTAGTGATCAGGGCAAATAAGCAAGCATATGTTTTATACCTGCTCCCATGTGCCTCAAGTGAGATTTCTCCCTGGACACTGCCATTGCTGGGGGCATGTGGGCAGTGGGTGTCCAGATCCACCTAGTGCATCCTGCTGTCTCGGGCACAGGCAGAGTTAGAGGCAGAGGGGACAAATCAGGCAGTTCCACACTGTGTCTCCTGAAAAGATACACTAATTATAGTCTCAGTAATGGTCAGATGGCCAAATAGTCCTTCCATTGAGGAAAAAGCTTCTTAAATTTCTCAAATTGCTGTAGCATGAAACCAGCCAACACAGAGGTCAGTGGAAGAATCAGTGCCAGACACTGGATGTGAAAATAATAGAGCCCACAGCACTGCGGCACAGCAGGTTAAAGTTATGGCCTGAGGCACCGGCATTCCATATGGCGTGGACTCAAGTCTCAGATGCTCCTCTTTTAATCCAGCTCTCTGCTATGGGCTGGCATAGCAATAGAAGATGGCCTAAGTCTCTGGGCCCCTGACCCCAGATGGGAGACCCAGAAAAAGCTCCTGGCTCCTGGATTGGGATCGAATCAGCTCTGGCCATTGCAGCCATTTGGGGAGTGAACCAGCAGATGGAAGACCTCTCTTTCTGTCTTGACTTCTCTCTGTAACTCTTTCAAATAAATGAAATAAATCTTAAAAAAAAAAACCCTAGATCCCAGTTTTAGCAGGGTGTTTTGTACTGTGGTGAATACTTATTTTTAATAAATATAATTTATATACTTTTTATAAATGATAACATTTTCCATGTTTCAACATATTTATTTACTTGTAAGACTGGGCATTGGAGAGAGGCAAAGCCGGGAGGGAGTGGGGAGTTCTGTAAGCTTGTCTATCGACAAATGGCTGTAACAGTGAGTTCCTGGCCAAACAGAAGCCCAGAGCCAGAACTGCCCCTGGTCTCCCCTGTGGGAAAGGAATCCAAGAACTTGGGCCATTTTCTGCTGCCTCTCAGGGTGTGCATTAGCAGAAATAGGGATCAGAAGTGGAGCAGTGGGGATTCAACCCAGTCTCTGATGTAGGCTGCTGGCATTGCAAGTGGCAGCCTTATCCTTGTGCCATGATGCCAGCCTTCCCTCCTCTCCGGATTTCGTTCTTTTTTATTTTATTTGAAAGTCAGTTTACAGTGAGAGGCATAGACAGAGAGAGAGAGAGAGAGAGGTTTACACACAGTGGTTCATACTCTAGATGGCTGCAATTGCCGGAGCTGCACTGATCCAAAGACAGGAAACATGAGCTTCTTTCGGGTCTCCCACATGGGTGCAGGGGCCCAAGGACTTGGACCATCTTCTACCGCTATTTCTGGCCTTAGAGGAGTGCTGGATCAGAGGAGAGCAGGCAGGGCTAGAACCAGTGCCCATATGGGATGCTGCCACTTCAGGCCAGTGCTTTAACCCTCTGAGCCACAGTGCTGGCCCCTTCTCCGGATTTCTTAAAAAAAATGTGAACATTTCTGGACAGGGGAGCAAGCAAAGTTATTTTTCTGGATGTTTCTCAGAACTATGGAGATTCCTTGAAACTCAAACTTCTGTTTTCCTCTTGCATCCTTGACTCAGAACTCTGGCTGCAGATGAGAGAGCGCACAAGTGTGATCTCTCCTCTAAGCACCTGCATTCTCTTTCTGAGTCCTGGTCTCTTTCTGGCAGCCGCTTATTCTGAGGATGCTTATTCTGATCAGTTTCAGAGCTGAGTGTGGGACAGAAGTTTCATCTCTCAGAGACCATCTCCCTGGTGCGGTGGTCTGCCTCGAGGGGACGGTGTGAGGGCATCAGAGGACAAACAGGTAAAGACACTGACCTCAGCCTTAAAGTGTTCACTATTCATTGGAAAAGCGACTTTCTCCTCCAGAATCCCAATGTACATGAATAGCTTACACTATCTTGTCTTCCAGGTCATTTAAAGTATTTGAAAGTGTCTCTCAGTGACTCTGGGATGTGATGTCTCCCAGTAGAAGCATGTGCACTGCAGGCAAACTTATGCAGCCCTGGTTTGAGCTGGGTCAGCTGGAGGATGAGTGTGGTCTCTGTGTCTCTGTTTCCCTCCTCAGGTGCCACATTTGCCCAAGCCGTGCTGACCCATACTCCATCCCCTGTGTCTTCATCTGTGGGAGGCACAGTCACCATCAATAGCCAGTCCAGTCAGAGTGTTAATAGTAACAACTGGTTATCTTGGTATCAGCAGAAACCAGGGCAGCCTCCCAAGCTCCTGATCTATCTGTCATCCACTCTGGCATCTGGGTTCCCATCGCGGTTCAAAGGCAGTGGATCTGGGACACAGTTCACTCTCACCATCAGCGGTGTGCAGTGTGACGATGCTGCCACTTACTATTGTCTAGGCGGTTATAGTAGTAGTGCTGATTCCACAGTGATACAAGCCCTAAAAATAACCCCCCAGAAAAGCAGAAGTGTGAGGCTGGGCTGTCCCAGCTGCCCCTCCTGGGCCCCATCTGCTGAGAGTGATTCTCAGAGCAGCCAGGCTTGAAGGTCCTGCAGGGTCAGGTGGAAGGGGCCAGGGTGACTCCTCTGAGGCTCCCTCCTTTCCTCTTCCCAAGTCAGGTTAATTGGCTGGTGATGATTCTTCCCTCTACTCATCTGGATGATGGCCAGTAGGTATGGGAGCAATGGAATTATCATCTTGGCGAGTCAGTTCAACCAAGGGGGTTGATGGGGTTGGCGGTGGCCTTCCAGGTGTTCTCAGCCGCAGGAAAAGAGGGAGTTGTTTTAGGTGGGTATAGACCGCCACCTAGCGTCAGAGGGGAGATTGACAAAAATCCCAAAACAAACCCTGGCAAACTGCTTCTGGGGAGGCAGATTCTTTTAGGAACTGGACCTTCATATTGTCTCCTTCACATGCCACAAATCAGTAAAGCTCTCCTTGGAGCAACTTCAGTCGAGCCTGTTGAGTGACACCCCAAGTGAGAAGACCTCTTGTGTCTGCTAACACCCCTTGTCTGCTGGCTCCCACGCTTTCCTGTCCATCTGCCTTCCACCATGGGTGATGCACCACCAAGATCCTTGCCAAATGCTGCTCCCAGGAGCTGGGACATGTGAGCCTCTAGAGCTGGAAGCCAAGTACATTTCTGTCCAGCAGCAGTTATTGCGTCTGGGGTAATATGCTACAGCAATACACAATGCATGGACAACGCTCACACTCATGCTTAAGAGAGCGTGCATTCCAGCTCTAGTTCTGATGAGGATTCCCTTTTAAAATTTCAGATCCTGAAAGCAAAACTGCTGATGCAGCCCTGGAGCAGAGGTGTAATAAGCTCAGAAGAGTCCAAGAATCAGGGTCCTGAAGAACAAGTTGCATCTTTTGGAACAACTACAAGAGGGATGCTGGCGCTGCATACCGGGGCTTCACTCAGTGCACAAGGCCAGGCCATCCTATCCAGAGTGGTGAGAACAGAATGCCACTTCCCACCATGTCCTCCCTCCTTCCTCATTCCCATACCCACTACTCTTCTATTTTGTTTTAAGTTCTACACTGACATACTTTCACTCTATAATCACCAGCTTCTCCCTCCACTAAACAAAGAATTCAACACGGAGTAGCAGCAAAACCACTGTTCCTCAAGAGTCTAGTCAAGGTGTGAGTCTCTTCCTCCCAATCCCTCTGTCACTACCCGACCTGAGGAGCACTGGCGCCCCCTGGGGGTCACGTTTGAAATCGCGTCTGCTTTCAATCCCTGCTTGAGCAGTTCTTCATTCAATTCAAAATGAAATAGCAAATTCTCACCGAATTGAACCAATAGTAGCATCATTGTTTGCACACAGTGGCTCACAACAAACAGTATCACAATCTCCTAGGCATAGAATAATTGTAAAACTCAAATAGAGCCCTTCATGTCATAGATCTCTCATTTTAGTGGGCAGGGCAGATAAAAAACAAACATATAACGTTCTACACCTGCTCCCACTCTGGTCCATGTGAGAGGCCTCCCCTGGACACTGCCATTGCTCGGGCAGGTGGACAGTGGGTGTCCAGGTCCACCTAGTGCATCCTCCTGTGTTGGGGCAGAAGCAGAGGGAACGAATCTGGCAGTTCCACACTGTGTTTCCTGAAAAGATACACTAATTGTAGTCTCAGTAATGGTCAGATGGCCAAACAGCCCTTCAATTGAGGAAATAGATTCTTAAATTTCTCAAATTGCTGTAGCATGAAAGCAGGAAACACAAGGGCAGTGGAAGAATCAGTGCTCAGACACTGGATGTAAAAATAATGGAGCCCAATTTTAGCAGGGTGTCTTGTACTGTGGTGAATACTTATTTCTAATAAAAATAATGTTCTTAAATGTTACATTTTCCATTTTTCAAATATATATATATATACTTGTAAGACTGAGAATTGACGAGAGGCAAAGACAGAGGGAGAGACAGAGAGAGAGACAGAGAGAGAGAGAGAGAGAATGTCTGTAACCTGGTGCATCCCCAAACGGCTGTAGCTGTGAGTTCCTGGCCAAGCAGAAGCCCAGAGCTAGATCTGCCCCTGGGTCTCCCCTGTGGGGCAGGAATCCAAGAACTTGGGCCATTTTCTGCTGCCTCCCAGGTGTGCATTAGCAGGACATGGGATCAGAAGTGGAGCAGTGGGGATTCAAACCTGACTCTGATGTAGGCTGCTGGCTTTGCAAGTGGCAGCTTTATCCACTGTGCTGCAAAACCAGCCTTAACTCCTCTCCAGATTTTCTTAAGAAAAACGTGAAAGTGTCTGACAGAGGTGAGAAGAAAGTTTTTCTGATGTGCCGGAGGCCAGCTCCAGCATATCCAGGGGTTCCCGATGGTTTGGAAGGCATCTGCATAGGGAGGAATGAGAGACGTGCTCACAACAAGGCTGTTAGTTTTACACATTCTTCACTATTCTCATAAATTTTGTAATGTCCACTCATTAGTGATCTTATAGAGATAATGATTCTTCCTTATGATAAAAAAGTCTGTTTCCCATCCACTTTAAACCATTGACTTTGTAGTATGTGTAACCCCTCCCCCATCCGGATTTCCATAGCCATGTAACAATTTCTTTGAGTACAAAGATTTACTTGATATTTGAGATACAATAGAACAGAGACTCAAAGTGATGCTGAAGTATATAATAATCGATTACAAAAATATAGTGGTTATTTTGCAAAGAATCAGAACGTCTACTTATAATAATTGATTACAAAGATTGGAACATCTACCTTTTAATTTAACTGTACTAGTTTTTAATCATTAACACCCTACTCAAACAAACCTGTTCATTATATACGTCCTTTCCATAACCCTTCACTACTATTAGTTTCAGTAACTCATTCAAGACTCGCTCACTGATTTTGGTAATTACTTTATGTCCTTCCCACCAGGCCACACAAACTCAGGCACTTACCACTATTTGTGTTTCTCTCAGACACTTAAATTGTTAACTCTCATTTACCAGTCATTAGTCTATGATGAGACACTCTCAAGTGGATTATAGCAGAGACTGAAGACCTTCCCCAAGGACCCTCTCATCCCTAAATCAGGTCTAACTGCGTACCACATGCCCTACAGTTTGAGTTCCCTCTAGGCTTTTACTGCAGATAACTGAAGCATCGGAGAGGGTTGAATTCCTCTAGGAGGACCCAGTCCATCAACAGCTCAGCTGTCAGTGAGGTCATTTGGAGCAGAGGCCGATTCTCAGAGATTTCCCAGAATGTAGGATCATCAGCGAGATCACCAGGAAACTCTGGCATTTTTGTATCAATAAACCTAAAACCAGCAAGAGGACTGCAGCTTATGGTTCTCACACCCACGGAGACAGACTCCTGCTGAGACCTTGCAGACAGCCAGAGTGGCCTTGGCCTCTTCTGATGTTCCTCAGACCTCTGGTGACTCCTTGAACTCGCACTTCTGTTTTCCTCCTGCATCCTTGACTCAGAACTCTGGCTGCAGATGGGAGAGCCCACCTGTGTGATCTCTCCTCTAAGCACCTGCGTTCTCCTTCTGAGTCCTGCTCTCTCTCTGGCAGTCACTTTTTCTGAGGATGTTTATTCTGAGTCAGTACAGAGGTGAGTGTGAGACAGAAGTCTCGTCTCTCAGAGACCATCTCCCTGGTGCAGCGGGCTGCCGTGAGGGGACAATGGGAGGGCATCAGAAAACAAACAGGTAAAAACAATGAAATCAGCTTTAAGGTGTAACTCAGTATTCCCTATAAAATGGGTTTTCTCCTCCAAAATCCCAATAACCATGAATACATTACACCATATTGTCCTCCAGTTCACTTAAAGTGTTTGCAACTGTCCCTCAGTGACTTTGGGTTGTGATGTCTCCTGGTAGAAACATGTGCAGTACAGGCAAACTTGTGCAGCCCTGGTCTGAGCTGGGACAGCTGGAGACAGCCCCTGGGTGAGTTCTGAGCTGCCCTGGGCCCTTCAGCTGGACAAAGCCCTGACACGCCCCTGCTCATTTGCATGTCCCCAGAGCACCGCCCACCTCTCTGGGCATTTAGGAGCAGGCTGCTCCCACCCCATGCAGGAGGCAGTGCCAGGCAGGACCCAGCATGGACACGAGGGCCCCCACTCAGCTGCTGGGGCTCCTGCTGCTCTGGATCCCAGGTAAGGAAGGCCAGCAGCAGGAACGGGCTCGGGCAGTGTGTCCAGGACTGCCCGTCTCTGCAGGAGCATCCTCTAAGAACGTGAGGATGAGTGTGGTCTCTGTGTTCTGTTTCCCTTCTCAGGTGCCACATTTGCAGCCGTGCTGACCCAGACACCATCACCCGTGTCTGCAGCTGTGGAAGGCACAGTCACCATCAATTGCCAGGCCAGTCAGAGTCTTTATTATAACAACTACTTAGCCTGGTATCAGCAGAAACCAGGGCAGCCTCCTAAGATCCTGATCTACAGGGCATCCAAACTGGCATCTGGGGTCCCAGATAGGTTCAGCGGCAGTGGATCTGGGACACAGTTCACTCTCACCATCAGCGGCGTGCAGTGTGACGATGCTGCCACTTACTACTGTCTAGGCGGTTATGATGATGATGCTGATACCACAGTGATACAAGCCCTAACAAAAACCCCCCAGGAAAGCAGAAGTGTGAGGCTGGGCTGCCCCAGCTGCTCCTCCTGGCCCCATCTGCTGAGAGAGATTCTCAGAGCAGCCAGGCTTGAAGGTCCTGCAGGGTCAGGTGGAAGGGGCCAGGGTGACTCCTCTGAGGCTCCCTCCTTTCCTCCTCCTTGGTGGCAGCAGCACACACATGACCATGTCCCTACTGTTTTAAGGAGGGCAATTATTCTTTACAAGTATTTTAAGCTAGAGCATCATTTGAGATTCATGGAACGAAAGAGAGAACACTATAAGTATTACAAGGGAAAATACTGTAAATACAGGTGATTATAAAATTTTAGGAAAGAAACCAATTTCATATCTACTGTTATTTAAAAATGTATTTTCTGTTTGAAATTCTGTGTTTTACACACACACACAGCCCCACACACACAGTTTCTGAGCTTCTCTCAGGTCTCCCACATGGGTGCCAGGACTCCAACATTGGAGCCATCTACAGGAGCTTTCCCAGGCCAAGCAGGGAGCTGGATTGGAAGTGGAGCAGCCAGGACTCCCACTGGTGCCCATGTGGATGCTGGTGCTGACTTTGGTCATTGTAACCACTACACAAAGCCCGCAATCATATCCACTGTTGCGAGAGCATAATGCAACATCCCACCAGATCCTTACTCCCATCCTCACTCCTCTTCTTTTTCTTTTAAGTTTTACATGGACACACGTTCAATTTATTACCACCAGCTTAACCTTCCAGTAAACAAAGAGCTCAGCGATGAGTGAGCAGAAAACCACTTTTCCTCAAGAGTCTAGACAAGGCTGTGAGTGTCTTTTTTTTTAACTTTTATTTAATGAATACAAATTCCCAAAGTACAGCTTATGGATTACAATGGCTTCCCCCGCCCCCATAACGTCCCTCCCACCCACAACCCTCCCCTTTCCCACTCCCTCTCCCCTTCCATTCACATCAAGATTCATTTTCGATTCTCTTTATATACAAAAGATCAGTTTAGCATACATTAAGTAAAAATTTCTACAGTTTGCTCCCACACAGAAACATAAAGTGAAAAATACTGTTTGAGTACTAGTTATAGCATTAAATCTCAATGTACAGCACACTAAGGACAAAGATCCTACATGAGCAGTAAGTGCACAGTGACTCCTGTTGTTGACTTAACAAACTGACACTCTTGTTTATGGCATCAGTAATCACCCTAGGCTCTTGTCATGAGCTGCCAAGGCTATGGAAGCCCCCTGAGTTCACTGACTCTGATCATATTTAGACAAGGCCATGGTCAAAGTGGAAGTTCTCTCCTCCCTTCAGAGAAAGGTACCTCCCTCTTTGATGACCCGTTCTTTCCACTGGGATCTCACTCCAGAGATCTTTCATTTAGGTTTTTTTTTTCTCCAGAGTGTCTTGGCTTTCCATGCCTGAAATACTCTCATGGGCATTTCAACCGGATCTGCATGCCTTAAGGGCTGATTCTGAGGCCAGAGTGCTGTTTAGGACATCTGCCATTCTATGGGTCTGCTGTGTATCTCACTTCCCATGTTGGATCATTCTCTCCCATTTTTATTCTATCAGCTAGTATTTGCAGACACTATTCTTCTTTATGTGATCCCTTTGGTTCTTAGTCCTATCATTATGATCAATTGTGAACAGAAATTGATCACTGGGACTAGTGAGATGGCATTGGTACATGCCACCTTGATGGGACTGAATTGGAATCCCCTGGTATGTTTCTAACTCTACTGTTTGAGGTAAGTCAGCCTGAGCATGTCCCGAATTGCACATCTCTTCCCTCTCTTACTCCCACTCTTATATTTAACAGCGATCACTTTTCAGTTAAGTTTCAGCACTTAAGAGGAATTGTGTATTGATTACAGTATTCAACCAAAAGTATTAAGTAGAACAAACAAAAAAATACTAAGAGGGATAACATATTAAGTTGCTCATCAACAGTCAGGGTGAGGGCTGATCAAGTCACCGTTTCTCATGGTGTTCATTTCACTTTAACAGGTTTCCTTTTTGGTGCTCAGTTAGTTGTCACCTATCAAGGAGAACAAGTGGTATTTGTCCCTTTGGGATTGGCTTATTTCACTCAGCATAATGTTTTCCAAATGCCTAACAGGGATCACTTTTCAGTTAAAATTTAAACACCTAAGAATAATTGTGTGTTAATTACAGAGTTCAACCAATGGTACTAGAACAAAAAAAATACTAAAATGAATAAAGTATTACATTGTACATCAACCGTCAGTGACTTGATCAGCTCCTGTCCTGACGGTTGAAGGCTGCGAGTTTCAATCCTCCCAAACCCTTTGAAACTACCAGACCTGAGGTGCACTGGCTCCCCCTGGGGGTCACAGGTGGAATCGCGACAGTTTTCAATCCCTTATTGAGCAATTCTTCATGCAGTCCAAAATCAAATAGAAAATTCTCATCGATTTGAATCAATAGTAGCTTCATTGTTTCTCAGAACTGCACATGACTAACAGTATCACAGTCTCCTAGGCATAGAATAATTGTAAAAAGTTGAGCAGAGCCCTTCATCTCATAGATCTCTCATTTTGTGGGCAGGGCAGATAAGAAACAAACATATAACGTTCTACACCTGCTCCCACTCTGCTCCACGCGAGATTCCTCCCCAGGAGGACTGCCATTGCTCGGGGCAAGCGGGCAGTGGGTGTCCAGGTCCACGTAGTGCATCCTCCTGTGTTGGGGGCAGAGGCAGAGGCAGAGGGATCTTATCGTGCAGTTCAATATTTGTGTTCCATGAAAAAATAAACTAACTGTAGTCTCAGTAATGGTCAGATGGCCAAACTGACCTTTCATTGAGGAAAAAGGTTTTAAATTCCTGAAATTACTGAGGAATGAAACCAGCCAACACACAGGTCAGTGGAAGAATCAGTGCCCAGGGTGCCGGCTTTGTGACCTAGCAGGTCAAGCCACTGTCTGCAGTGCCGGCATCCCATATGGGTGCTGTTTCAAGTCCTGGCTGCTTCCTCAGATCCGGCTCTCTGCTGTGGCCTGGGAAAGCAGTAGAAGATGGCCCAAGTGCTTGGGCTCTTAACCTGCATACGAGAGCTGAAGAAAGCTCCTGGCTCCTGGCTCCTTGAACCTGGCGCAGCACACCAGACGTAGCAGCCATTTGGGGGGTGAACCAACAGAAGGAAGACCTTTCTCTCTACATATCTCTCTCTCACTGTCTAACTCTGCCTGTCCAAAATAATAATAATAATAATAATAATAATAATACAGGATCAAGCCCAGGATAGGGTAGAACACACAGCTCCTCACTACCTCCGCCTCACTCCACGGGGACACAAATCTGCCATCAGTCCCTCCTGCAGCTGTGCCCCCAACTGCCATTCTCTCAGAGCCTCCTCAACCCCAGGGGACTGCATGTCAGTGTGGGGCAGGGCCTCCTCTGCATCCCAGACTCCTTCCTCTCCTCCTCCGTCCCTTCTCATCCCTCCACTCAATCCTACCTCTCATGTCCCTGCAATGCCAATTTCTCCCCTCCGTGCCGAAACAGATCAACCAATAGAAGCCTCCTCCTCCCCTCTTGTGTTTGATAGCTGACCCTGTGGCTGTCACATACCCACATTGACAGGAGGTCATCAAGATACTTACCCAACAGATTCTCTCTCAGAGGCACTGTGTGCTCGCTCAGCTTACAGTTAGCTGTACTCTGTGTGCTGTAGAATGGACCCCACGTGAGAACACAGTGCCATTGGGAGGATATCAGAGCCCAGCCACTCACTCAAAAAGGGAAAAGACACTGACTGCACCTCCCAAGGTGTGACCAGGTGTTCTCTAGAGAAAGGACTTTCTGCTACAGATCCCCACCTAACCATGAATATATTACACCATCAGGTAGTTCAGTTCACTTAAAGGGTTGGCAATGTCCTTCAGTGACTTTGGGAGGTGACATCTTCCGGTAAAAGCATGCACACTGAAGATACACTTGTGACGCCCTGGTCTGAGCTGGGACAGCTGGAGACACAGCCCCTGGGCTGAGCTCTGAGCTGCACTGGGCCCTTCAGCTGGGCACAGCCCTGCCCCGCCCCTGCTCATTTGCATGTCCCCAGAGCACCGCCCACCTCTCTGGGCATTTAAGAGCAGGCTGCTCCCACCCCATGCAGGAGGCAGTGCCAGGCAGGACCCAGTATGGACACGAGGGCCCCCACTCAGCTGTTGGGGCTCCTGCTGCTCTGGCTCCCAGGTAAGGAAGGCCAGCAGCAGGAACGGCCTCGGGCAGTGTGGCCAGGGCTGCCCGTCACTGCAGGAGCGTCCTCTAGAATGTGAGGATGAGTGTGGTGTCTGTGTTTCTGTTTCCCTCCTCAGGTGTCACATTTGCCCAAGGGCCAACCCAGACTCCATCCTCCGTGTCTGCAGCTGTGGGAGGCACAGTCACCATCAATTGCCAGACCAGTGAGAGTTTTTATAGTAACAACATCTTATCCTGGTATCAGCAGAAACCAGGGCAGCCTCCCAAGCTCTTGATCTATGATGCATCCACTCTGGCATCTGGGGTCCCATCGCGGTTCAAAGGCAGTGGATCTGGGACACAGTTCACTCTCACCATCAGCGACGTGCAGTGTGACGATGCTGCCACTTACTACTGTCAAGGCAGTTATCATAGTAGTGGTTGGTACCACAGTGATACAAGCCCTAACAAAAACCATCCAGGAAAGCAGAAGTGTGAGGCTGGGCTGTCCCAGCTGCTCCTCCTGGGCCCCATCTGCTGAGAGTGATTCATAGAGCAGCCAGGCTTGAAGGTCCTGCAGGGTCTGTTTGAAGGAGCCAGGCTGACTTCTCTGAGGCTCCCTCCTTTCCTCCTCCTTGGCGGCAGAAGCACAGATGTGACCATGTCCCTATTGTTCTAAAGGAAACCAATTATTCTGTCTGATTATTCAAAGCCAGGGTGCCAGGGCTGAAGCACTTGTTCCACCCGCTGGTGCTTTCCCAGGCCAGTAGCAGGGAGCTCGTTTGGAAGTGGAGCAGCCAGGGCTCCCACCAGTGCTCATGTGGGATGCTGGTGCTGAACGCAGTGGCTTTACCCACTGCACAAGCCCAGCCCGTCCTATCCACAGTTGCGAGAGCATAATGTTACTTCCCACCATGTCCCCCCTTCTTCCTCACCTCCACCCTCCTCTCTTTTACCTTTAAGTTTTACTTGGACATACGTTCAATTTATTCCCACCAGCTTAACCTTCTGGTAAACAAAGAATTCCACAAGGAGCGAGCAGAAAAAACACTGTTCCTCCAGGATCTACACAAGGCTGTGAGTCTCAATCCTCCCAGTCCCTCTGTCACTACCAGACCTGAGGTGCACTAGCGCCCCTGGGAGTCCATGATGGAATCACATCAGCTTTCAATCCCTGATAGGACAGTTTTTCATTCAATGCAAAATCAGATAGACAATTCTCATCGAAATGAAACAATAGTGGCTTCATTGTGTGTACAAATGGTACACGACTGATAGTATCACAATCTTTTGTTGATGTAGAATAAATGGAAAGAAATTGAATAGAACTCCTTATCTCATAGATCTTTTTTTAGTGATCAGGGCAAATAAGCAAGCATATGTTTCATACCTGCTCCCATGTGCCTCAAGTGAGATCCTCCCTGGACACTGCCATTGCTGGGGGCACGTGGTCAGTGGGTGTCCAGGTCCACCTAGTGCATCCTGCTGTCTCGGGCAGAGGCAGAGTTAGAGGCAGAGGGGACGAATCGGGCAGTTCCACACTGTGTCTCCTGAAAAGATACACTAATTGTAGTCTCAGTAATGGTCAGATGGCCAAATAGTCCTTCCATTGAGGAAAAAGCTTCTTAAATTTCTCAAATTGCTGTAGCATGAAACCAGCCAACACAGAGGTCAGTGGAAGAATCAGTGCCAGACACTGGATGTAAAAATAATAGAGCCCACAGCACTGCGGCACAGCAGGTTAAAGTTATGGCCTGAAGCACCGGCATTCCATATGGCGTGGACTCAAGTCTCAGATGCTCCTCTTTTAATCCAGCTCTCTGCTATGGGCTGGCATAGCAATAGAAGATGGCCTAAGTCTCTGGGCCCCTGAACCCAGATGGGAGACCCAGAAAAAGCTCCTGGCTCCTGGATTGGGATCGAATCAGCTCTGGCCATTGCAGCCATTTGGGGAGTGAACCAGCAGATGGAAGCCCTCTCTTTCTGTCTTGACTTCTCTCTGTAACTCTTTCAAATAAATGAAATAAATCTTAAAAAAACCCTAGATCCCAGTTTTAGCAGGGTGTTTTGTACTGTGGTGAATACTTATTTTTAATAAATATAATTTAGATAATTTTTATAAATGATAACATTTTCCATGTTTCAACATATTTATTTACTTGTAAGACTGGGCATTGGAGAGAGGCAAAGCCGGGAGGGAGTGGGGAGTTCTGTAAGCTTGTCTATCGACAAATGGCTGTAACAGTGAGTTCCTGGCCAAACAGAAGCCCAGAGCCAGAACTGCCCCTGGTCTCCCCTGTGGGAAAGGAATCCAAGAACTTGGGCCATTTTCTGCTGCCTCTCAGGGTGTGCATTAGCAGAAATAGGGATCAGAAGTGGAGCAGTGGGGATTCAACCCAGTCTCTGATGTAGGCTGCTGGCATTGCAAGTGGCAGCCTTATCCTTGTGCCATGATGCCAGCCTTCCCTCCTCTCCGGATTTCATTCTTTTTTATTTTATTTGAAAGTCAGTTTACAGTGAGAGGCATAGACAGAGAGAGAGAGAGAGAGAGACAGGTTTCCACACAGTGGTTCATACTCTAGATGGCTGCAATTGCCGGAGCTGCACTGATCCAAAGACAGGAAACATGAGCTTCTTTCGGGTCTCCCACATGGGTGCAGGGGCCCAAGGACTTGGACCATCTTCTACCGCTATTTCTGGCCTTAGAGGAGTGCTGGATCAGAGGAGAGCAGGCAGGGCTAGAACCAGTGCCCATATGGGATGCTGCCACTTCAGGCCAGTGCTTTAACCCTCTGAGCCACAGCGCTGGCCCCTTCTCCGGATTTCTTAAAAAAAAAATGTGAACATTTCTGGACAGGGGAGCAAGCAAAGTTATTTTTCTGGATGTTTCTCAGAACTATGGAGATTCCTTGAAACTCAAACTTCTGTTTTCCTCTTGCATCCTTGACTCAGAACTCTGGCTGCAGATGAGAGAGCGCACAAGTGTGATCTCTCCTCTAAGCACCTGCATTCTCCTTCTGAGTCCTGGTCTCTTTCTGGCAGCCGCTTATTCTGAGGATGCTTATTCTGATCAGTTTCAGAGCTGAGTGTGGGACAGAAGTTTCATCTCTCAGAGACCATCTCCCTGGTGCGGTGGTCTGCCTCGAGGGGACGGTGTGAGGGCATCAGAGGACAAACAGGTAAAGACACTGACCTCAGCCTTAAAGTGTTCACTATTCATTGGAAAAGCGACTTTCTCCTCCAGAATCCCAATGTAATCATGAATAGATAATGCTATCTTGTCTTCCAGGTCATTTAAAGTATTTGAAAGTGTCCCTCAGTGACTCTGGGATGTGATGTCTCCCGGTAGAAGCATGTGCACTGCAGGCAAACTTGTGCAGCCCTGGTTTGAGCTGGGTCAGCTGGAGGATGAGTGTGGTCTCTGTGTCTCTGTTTCCCTCCTCAGGTGCCACATTTGCCCAAGCCGTGCTGACCCATACTCCATCCCCTGTGTCTTCATCTGTGGGAGGCACAGTCACCATCAATAGCCAGTTCAGTCAGAGTGTTAATAGTAACAACTGGCTATCTTGGTATCAGCAGAAACCAGGGCAGCCTCCCAAGCTCCTGATCTATCTGGCATCCACTCTGGCATCTGGGGTCCCAAATAGGTTCAAAGGCAGTGGATCTGGGACACAGTTCACTCTCACCATCAGCGGTGTGCAGTGTGACGATGCTGCCACTTACTATTGTCTAGGCGGTTATAGTAGTAGTGCTGATTCCACAGTGATACAAGCCCTAAAAATAACCCCCCAGGAAAGCAGAAGTGTGAGGCTGGGCTGTCCCAGCTGCCCCTCCTGGGCCCCATCTGCTGAGAGTGATTCTCAGAGCAGCCAGGCTTGAAGGTCCTGCAGGGTCAGGTGGAAGGGGCCAGGGTGACTCCTCTGAGGCTCCCTCCTTTCCTCTTCCCAAGTCAGGTTAATTGGCTGGTGATGATTCTTCCCTCTACTCATCTGGATGATGGCCAGTAGGTATGGGAGCAATGGAATTATCATCTTGGCGAGTCAGTTCAACCGAGGGGGTTGATGGGGTTGGCGGTGGCCTTCCAGGTGTTCTCAGCCGCAGGAAAAGAGGGAGTTGTTTTAGGTGGGTATAGACCGCCACCTAGCGTCAGAGGGGAGATTGACAAAAATCCCAAAACAAACCCTGGCAAACTGCCTCTGGGGAGGCAGCTTCTTTTAGGAACTGGACCTTCATATTGTCTCCTTCACATGCCACAAATCAGTAAACTCTCCTTTGAGCAACTTCAGTCGAGCCTGTTGAGTGACACCCCAAGTGAGAAGACCTCTTGTGTCTGCTAACTCCCCTTGTCTGCTGGCTCCCACGCTTTCCTGTCCATCTGCCTTCCACCATGGGTGATGCACCACCAAGATCCTTGCCAAATGCTGCTCCCAGGAGCTTGGACATGTGAGCCTCTAGAGCTGGAAGCCAAGTACATTTCTGTCCAGCAGCAGTTATTGCGTCTGGGGTAATATGCTACAGCAATACACAATGCATGGACAACGCTCACACTCATGCTTAAGAGATCCTGCATTCCAGCTCTGGTTCTGATGAGGATTCCCTTTTAAAATTTCAGATCCTGAAAGCAAAACTGCTGATGCAGCCCTGGAGCAGAGGTGTAATAAGCTCAGAAGAGTCCAAGAATCAGGGTCCTGAAGAACAAGTTGCATCTTTTGGAACAACTACAAGAGCTTCTGGATTTCTGTTTCGAAGCTCATGCTTTGCTGATAACACTCTTGCACCTTTGGTTTCAGATCTTTATTTAGATTTATTTACTTTTTAATAAGAGCTGTGTGTCTCGGGGCTGGTGTTGTGGCATAGCAAGTAAAGCCACCACCTGTGACGCTAGCATTCCATGTGGATGCCAGCTCCTGTCTCGGCTGCTCCTTTTCCATCCAGCTCCCTGCTAATGTGCCTGGGAAAGCAGCAGAAGATGGACCAAGTGAGTCAGCACCTGCATCCCCATGGAAGACCTGGTTCCTGGCATTAGCCTGGCCCAGCCCTGGCCATCGAGGTCATTTGTGGGAGTGAACCAGTGGGTGGAAGATCCCTTTCTTTCTGTCTCTCCCTCTCTTTCTCTGTAACTCTGCCTTTCAAATAATTAAAATAAATCTTAAACAACAACAACTGTGTGTCTTTCCTTTTTGGTCTCATCCTTGGTAGGCAGTACCACTCCCAGTTAAAGTCTGACTTACTTAGGTTAGATGTCCTTTATTCTAGCGAAATGAAGAATATTTAGATGTATGTCAATGCATTTTTTGTTTAGACCGATGCATTAAAAGTGGATTTATAATTTAGTACTTTCTCAGAAGAAACCATGCTGTAAGTAGACATTGAATTACGTGGCCAGCTCCCAAAGACCCATTCAATGCATAGAGTACCTTCTGGTATTACCTAACTGCAGGGCAGTTTCTAACATGATCAGCCGGCAGCATTTTAGACAAGATAGATAAAGGAAATTACCTTTATGATTTTGGGGGTAAAGTGAGGTTTCTGGAACAGGAAACAAAAAGCATGCATTTTAGAGAGACAAGATGCTTTTCATAATCCACCCGACTCCCTGACAGTTGGAGAGCTGGATCCCAAATCATCACCATCACCATCATCAGCAACAGTTTTCTTATTTACACAGTGATTTACTGCTTCAGAGCACTTTTCCATACTTTATTCCGTTTACAGCTTCTAACAAATTTGGCTTAAACAAGAGGGGGCTGAGGCTCAGAGAGAGATGACTCATCTTCTGAGATCCCACAGTCACACGGGCGCAGAGCTGGGATTTGACCCCAGGATCATCCAGTGCTCACCTTCACCACAGCAGAACCCTGACTTCCAGGTCAAGAACCAGCTCATTTTGGCAGCACTGATCCCGCGAGAACTGCTTGATTTTCTGCTCAGTGTCCTGCACCGCGCCTCCTTCCATGCTCTGTGAGGTTGAAGGTTGTGCCACGGTGGCACGCGCTGTGTCCAAGGGTCTCTTACGGATCTTGGGAGGGTTCCATCTGCAGGACCAGGATGCTCCTGGCATTGAATCCACTCTGCTTTACCCAGAACTGAAAGGGGCGCCTCCCAGACTTTCTTCAAGGGGCTGAAGGACTGCAGAAAGGGGTAGAGAGAGGGGCGGACGTTTCCCCTTCTGTTTGCACCCTCCGTGGGCTGCTTTCGCCTCACAAGTCAGCTCTGAACCAGCTGCAGGTGAAAACTGAGCTCGTTTCCACCTTTAACGTTTAAACTGGAACCAAGACTTCTCTGGAGTTTGCTCTTCCTGTTGAATGCTGCCTAGACAAGGAGCTGAGAGACAGTTCAGGTGTCCACTAGGGCCTCCCACAAAGTGTCCTCCTGGGACCTTCCCAGAATACCCTGGAGGTCATCTCCTGCTGAAGCCAGGGGGTGCTGACTGCACAAGGATCAGGGGCCCAGTGGTTTGCGCTGAACAAGAAGGGTCTTGGGGCTTGGAATCGACTGAGATCTTTATTTTCAAAGAGCAAAGCCATGTGTCCCCTTCCTTGTTTATTTCTTTATATCTAGGTGAGCCATTACCTCATAGGGTGGAGGGCGTCTTTCAAAAGGTGTTTTTGAGGCTGGGGGAGGGGCAGGTGTGTGGTGCAGTGGTGAGTTGCTGTCTGGGATGCCCACATCCCATCCCAGAGTCCATGGCTTCAAGCATTGGCTCTGATTCCAGTTCAGCTTCCAGCTAATCATCTCCCTGGCAGCAGATGATGGCTCAAGTACTTGAGTCTTTCCACACCAGAGAATGGGATTGAGTTCTAGGCTCCTGGCTTCAGCCTGGCACAGTCCTGATGGTTGCAGGCATTTGGTGAGTGAACCAGTGGATGGAAGATCTCTGCCTCTCTGCCTTTCGAATAAAATGAAATGATAATCAATCAATAAATAATCATCTACAGAGGTTCCTGTATTGTCCAGGGCTTTGCTTTTTTCTTCTTCTCATGACTTCCTTTTAAAAAGCAAAGGATAATATGGTGAATACCCATTGACCTTAAAATGCCTCAATTGGGTGGGTGGGAGAGTGGTTATGGTTGGAACAATCACTATATTCCTAAAGTTGTACATATGAAATTTGTGTTCCTTAAATAAAAGGTTTATTTTTGAAAAGAATACCTCAGTTAGAGGCTGGGACTGTGGAGCAGCATGAAAGGCCACTGCCTGCAGTTCCGACATCCCATATGGGGGCCGGTTCACATCCCAGCTGCTCCACTTCCAGTCCAGATCTGCTATGGCCTGGGAAAGCAGTAGAAGATGGCCAAGTCCTTGGGCCCCTGCACCCTCATGGGGGATCCAGAAGAAGCTCCTGGCTTTTGTCTTTGCATCAGTGCAACTCCAGCCATTTTAGCCAATTGGGGAGTGAACCAGCGGATGGAAGTCCTCTCTCCCTCTCTCCCTCTCTCCCTCTGTCTCTCTCTCTGCCTCTTCCTCTCTGTACTCTTTCAAGTAAGTAAATAAATCTGTTTTAAAAATGCCTACATTGATGCCCATTTTGGAGGTAAAAAGAGACCCTATGAAATTAGGAAAACAAATGGTAAAGAAATTGGAACTCAGAGGCTAATCCTCAGCCTGCGGTGCCGGCACACCAGGTTCTAGTCCCGGTCAGGGCGCCGGATTCTGTCCCGGTTGCCCCTCTTCCAGGCCAGCTCTCTGCTGTGGCCCGGGAGTGCAGTGGAGGATGGCCCAAGTCCTTGGGCCCTGCACCCCATGGGAGACCAGGAGAAGCACCTGGCTCCTGCCTTCAGATCAGTGCAGTGCGCCGGACATAGCGGCTCTGGAGGGTGAACCAACGGCAAAGGAAGACCTTTCTCTCTGTCTCTCTCACTGTCCACTCTGCCTGTCAAAAAAATAGCCCTTGAAGAAAGGATTCCTACACTGATATCAGAAAGATCATAAATATGAAGGTTCCTCAAAACGTTTGTGGAAAAATAGAATTGAAATTTTGAGCTTAATTGGGTGAAAAAAATGTTTTGGTGGTAATTTTTTATGTCCATTGTAAGAAAACTATTCATGAACTTCAAAATTTCTCTTGCACAAAATAAACATTAGATTCCATTTTCCATGAGCTAGTCATGCTAGAAAAATGATTCCTCTATAGACCCTTAGTGTCATCATGACAGCTTGTCAATCTCCCCTCTGACGCTAGGTGGCGGTCTATACCCACCTAAAACAACTCCCTCTTTCCTGAGCCCCAACTCTGGAAGACACAGCTTCAGTCTCTTGCGCACTTAGCAGACGCCAAGCTCCTTCCGTGGAGGAGCTCCTGTCACTCCTGGAGGAGCCCGTGACGGGAGTTCCCAGATCCCCACGCGTGGGGAAATCGAGCCTCAGACAGGTGATGTGGCTGCCCAGAGCCCTGCTGCACGAAGAGCTGTGGTATGACTTGTTCCTTCTTTCTCCTTCTTCTTTTTTTAAATTTATTTCTTATGTTTTACTTTTGAAAGGGTTCGGGGCCGCCACTCGGGCTCGCGTCCTCGGCCGCGGTGGAAGTCGGGCAATGGCGGCGGGGGCGGCTCACCTGGACGCCCTTCTCCTCAGGGCTGCTGTGGACTTGGCGGGTGTTGTGGATCCTGCGGGGCGCCCTTTGGGCTGCGGGCCGGCTCCCTCTAGGCTTTGTATTCCTGAGGCCCACAGGCGCAGGCCCGAGGTCGGGGGTGGTCCTGTGCGTGGGGGCGCTCAGGCAGGGACGGCCCCGCAGGCTGCGGTCCCGGTCCCGGCTCCTGGTCCTTAGCTTTGCGGGCCGAGCTCCAGGCAGGCGGTGGAGAGGACGCTGCCATCCGATGGCGGCGGTGCCCTGTTAAACTTGGTGTGTCCCTGGGCCGGGTGCGGGGTGCATCTATCCTACACCTTCTCTTTTTGAGAGGCCCGACCTGCACCCTATGTGAGTCATTTCTGCGGGGCAGGGACGCCATCCTCGGGAGTCCTGAAGACTCCAGGAGGGCTGGAATCCTGTTTGGGATGCATTTAATCTGTGGGGAGTAGGCGTTCTCTGCTGAGCTTGCTTTTTCTTGGGGATGGTCGGGCTCTTCCCTGGGGATCGGGATAAAGGCCTGCACAGGTGAGGCTTGGGAGCAAGGAGCTGCTGAGCGCCCCATAGGTGTGGTGGAGCCCAGCGCCTACAACAGGCAGGGACCACTGCCCCGGCCCGCAAGGTGGGCGGCAGATTTCCAATGTCGGAGTTTTCACTATGTTGGAAACACCAAGGCCCTGGACAAGGCTGGAGTACCGAGGGCAGATTATACGTACAAGCATCGTGCTTTCTGTACTCTTTTGCAATCCAAGCCCAGTGCCAGGCAAGACACCCACCAGACTTCCTCCAGCAGCCAGTGGTAGGATGGGCGGGCCTGGAGCTGGCTGAGAGCCCAGGTGGCCAGCCTGAGGGGGAGGTCTGGGTGCAACAAGGTCACTGTCACTGCCAGCACACAGGCCAGCACCGCCAGACCAGTGAGATTGACAAGCATGAAGCTGGCCAGGAGCTCCAGCACAGATGAGGTTAGGAAGGCAGAGTGGCTGGGAGGGAAGAGACCACTTATCTCTAAAGGGAAGGCAAGCTGGGCTCCAGGAGACATCCCAGCCTTGTAAGCCTAGTGTGGTGTCCCAAGGCCAGGCAATGGGTCAGAGGAGGAGACCGGGAAGGGGTGGCAAAGGATGGGGCTGGGGTCGGGGTCGGGGCCGGGACCCAGGCTGGGGCAGTGTGGGGGCGGTGTAGGCTGGGCGCTGGTCCAGCAACGCAGGTGTCCCTGTCCCTACCTGGTCCCTGTCCCGTTCCTGGCGCTGTGCGTGGCGCCCAGAGGGAGTCAGTCTCCGCAAACCCAACCTCCTACTCCTCTGGGCGCCACCATCTTGTGTCTGAAGGGGTGGGGCAAAAGGCGTGACAAGGAGAGGCGCACGACGAACTCCGGCCAATCGGTGGGGCCAACCTGAGGGTCGCCAGCTGTCATTGGTCCGTTTGAACAGCGCTCAAATGGGAGGGGGCGGAGGCGTATTAAAATCTCGCCCCAGTTGGCAGGGTGATCCCTCCAAGGACATGCAGCATTGAACAGGTCCCAGCCTAGCCCCGCCGCCTAAAAGAGCCGGAACTTGGACTTGGCTAAAATCGGATGCCCTTCTTCCTCCTAGCCCGGAACCTGAGCTCCACAGGCTGCGGTCGGGGCTCCTCCTAGGTGTCCGGATCGGGCTCGCCGCCTGCTCTTCCTCACTCCATTCCTGGGTCCTGTCAGTGACGCCACGCCTACAGTGCGCAGTTCACACAAGGAACAGAAACACTGCCTGTTTCCAGCTGCTCGCGAGGCGAACATTGTCCCGGAGGTTCCACACTGCTGGTCCCAGCTTGCTTCTCCAGGTTTTTCCCGAATTCTCGCAGGATCTCCTGGTCCACAGACGGGAGGCAGCTCAGCTCCCTAGTGGGCGCCCAGCACTACATGCGCTCTAACTGCCGCTGGGGGTCTGCGCTCTGTGGGCTCTGGGCTCCTTCAGAAGCTGGCCATTTCCTAGATAATAGCCCAGACATGTTTGAGACGGTGTCCCGAATACAAGTCTGCTGAGAATCCCTGCGGGTTCTGCGTCAGCCCTCCGATGTTCAGCTGCGCCTTGATCAGCTTCCCAATGTCTGCTACATCAGACTGCAGAATTTCTACCCCCAGTGTGTCCAAGCTCTGAGCACAAAATGCTGATTTCTCCGAACAAAGGAAAGTAGAAGAAACACGAGTTTTGTCCATCGTCTGGATGGTGGTTATTGCTGCTGATGTTGTTATTGTCCCCCTAGACATTCTTTCCCCAATTCCTTTATTTAAATAAAACTTATTAGTCATTTTCACTTGAAAGGTAAAGAGACAGAGAGCAAGATCTTCTATGTGCTGGTTCATGGGGAGCCTGGAACTCAATCCCAGTCTCCCCTCCTGGCTGGCAAGGACCCAAGTACCTGAGCCATCCCCTGCTGCCTCCCAGGGTGCACATTAGCGGGAAGCCAGACTGGAAGCAGAGGCGTCAGGACTTGACCAGGCACTCCACTCTGGGATGCAGGCACGCTGGGCGGCAAATGCCCATGCCCCTGCCCCCAGTTGCACATCTTGGGGAACATGCGCTCCTTCCTTCCCAGATTCTGATCCCAGCAGCCTTACCCTCTCCTCAGGATTCTGACTTGCCTAGCGAGCTGATGCCACAGACGGCTTCCACCCCCAGCCCGCTCAGAGACATTGCCCTTCCCATCTCCTTTCTGTTCCGTCGTAGCCTCCTCTCTCCTGTGCAAGTGGATCTCTAAATCTGTATCTTCAGCCTGAAGCTCTCTTGCAAAGTTGAGGTTGCAACAGCTCCCCGGGGCATGGCCGCTCCTGGATGCGCCTGGTGCATCATGTGTCTGCACTTGAGCAAATAAGCAGCAGATCTGCACACCAGGAAGCGTGCAAAGGCCGTCTCTGTGTTGGTGGGACCCTCTACGAGAGGATTTCCATCAGCTGTAGACCCAGACCTCCCCTTGCAGTGAGCTGGGATTTTGCAAATGCAGAGCCACACTTTTTTTCTTGGAGAGCCAGAGGGGAGAGAGAGAGAGCACACTCCCACCCACTGGTTCACTCCTCAAATGTTCCCAGGAGTGAACAGGAGCTCAGTCCAGGTCTTCTGATTGCTTGGGTTTCGACTTAGATTCTTTCTTTCTTTCTTTCTTTCTTTCTTTCTTTCTTTCTTTCTTTCTTCTTTCTTTCTTTCTTTCTTTCTTTCTTTCTTTCTTTCTTTCTTTCTTTTTAAGATTTATTCATTTAGTTGATAGGCAGAATTACAGAGTGTGAGGGAGAAACACAGAGAGAGAGGGCTTCTATCTGCTGGTTCACTCCCTGAATGGCTGCAACAACGAGGGCTGGGCCAGGCTGAAGCCAGGAGCCTGGAGCTTCTTCCAGGTCTCCCAGCGGGTGCGCGGGCCTAGCACTTGGCCCATCTTCTGCTGCTTTCCCAGGTGCATTAGCAGGGAGTGGGGCAGCTGGGACAGAGCTGAGAGAGACAAAGGTATCTCCCTCTGCCTCTCAAGTAGATAAGGATAAATATAAACACTAAAAAAAAAAAAAGAAGAAGAAGAAGAAGAGGAATGTGACACTGTGGTGTAGCAAGTAAAGCCACCACCTGCAATGCTGGCATTCCATATGGGTGCCAGTTCATGTCCCGCCACTCCACTTCTGATGCAGCTCTCTGCTGTGGCCTGGGAAAGCAGTAGAAGATGGCTCAAGGCCTTGGGCCCCTGCACCCACATGCAAGACCCGGAAGAAGCTCCTGGCTCCTGGCTTCGGATCAGCACAGCTCCGGCGGTTGTTATCAGCTAGGGAGTAAACCAGCAGATGGAAGACCTCTCTCTCTCTCTCTGCCTCTCCTCCTCTCTCTGTGTAACTCTGACTTTCAAATAAATAAATATATCTCTTTAAAAATAAGAAGAAATCAATGTAGTATTTACAGTAGCAGCTGAGGAACATTTTGCAATTTTGCTTCCTATTTCTAAAAATTTGTAAACATGAGGGTCTAGATGAAGTGTGCTTGCATATTTAACTGGTCTCAGCCCTGATGTGACTTAAGGAAAGAATCGAGAGAAGAAACTACTTGCAGGCCTGTGTGAACCTGCAAGGCAGCACGTTAAGCCCCCCAGGGTGGGGCACCAGCTCCCATCTGATCTGGCTCCCTGCTAATGTGCCAGGGAAGTCACTGAAGATGGCTCAACTGCTTGGCCCCTGCCACCCATGTGGGAGACCCAGAGAAGTTCCTGGCTCCTCTCCCTCTCTCCTTCTCTGTCACTCTGCCTTTTGAATTAATAAATAAATCTAAAAAAGATCCCACTTATACTTTGATTTAAAAGATTGTCAAAGGCGAGTCTATGACAGTGACACCGGTGTGATTGGTTATATAAAGAGGAATGGGACAGAATTTTGGTCAAAAATTCAGAAGCACGTTTTGTGTCACATGCCCTCCATAACACACCGAACTTGGTAGGAGACATGGCCTGAGTGTATAGTGACGGCATCCTTTGCCAAAGTAAAAGGATTACATGTAATGTTCTGGATCTGGCCAAAGAAGGAACATCGTAGAGAAACCTCTCTATCCCAGGGCCAGTGCTGTGGCATAGTGGGTAAAGCTGCCACCCAGAAATGCTGGCATCCTACAATGGTGCTGGTTTGAGCCCCTGCTGCTCCACTGCCAGTCCAGCTCCCTGCTAATGTGCTTGGGAAAGCAGCAGATGGCCAAGTCCCTGGGCCCCTGTACCCACTCTGTACCCTGGAAGAATCTCCTGGTTCCTGGCTTTGGGTCAGTCCAGCTCCAGCAGTTGCGGCCATTTAGGGAGTGAACCAGCAGATGGAAGACCTCTCTCTCTGTCTCTCTTTAATTCTGTCTTTCAACTAAAGAAATAAATTTTAAAAAAAAAGCAACAAAGAAAGAAAGAAAAGCCTGTATCACACGTGACTTCATAACCACTTTTGGCTTCATAAAGGGAATGCTGGCCACATGCAGTTGAATCAAGTCGATTTACTTTAGACAAGAAGGCACCTGAAGAATAAGAAGAGTTCAGCCAAACAACACATTTGAAAATCATGGTCTCAACCAGAAAATAGAACTATTCTTGAATGTGTCCTGCCCACTGATACTTATTAGTAGTAATATTGACGAGTGGAGTTTAAGTTGGGTGTTTACTTTTGTAAATAAGAGATACACCAAGATGGATCTGTTGTTATTACCTGGAGTCCAAGGCTTAAATTGTGGTTCACTGGGGACGTGTTGTCCAGTCCATGGTCTGGTCAAGTGCATAATGACACCCGTCTACCATTATAGAATCCTACAGGATCGTTCACTGCCCCCAAATCCTCAGCACTCTGCCTGCTCCTCCCCTCCTCACCCTAAACAACCAGCAACCTCAGATCTGTTTACCACATCTCTCCTAGAACGCCTTAGGGTTGAAGTCACAGTATGCGACCTGATTCTCAGATTTCACATGGCATTCTCTCGCAGAGCAATATGGATTCAAGTTCTCCCCATGTCATTGCTAGCCCATGACTTTTTCAGGGCTGAATAATCTCCCACCATTTGGGTCTACCAGTTCACCATCCATTCAGCTGTTGGAAGACACCTTGGGTATTCCCAAGTTTGCGCAATTCTGAATAAAGCTGCTAGGAACATTCTTGAGTATTTGTATGGACATAAGTTTTCAATTCATTTGTGTAAATACAAAGGAGCAAGATGACAGCTTCATATGGATAATGAAGGAATGCTTGATTTTGTAAGAAATCATCAAACCGTCTTCTGAAGCGGCTGCACCAGGTTGCATTCCCACTGGCAGTGAGTAAGACTTCAGTTGGGCCACATACTCACTCACCTTTGGTGGTCTCCATGGTTTGGCTTCTGGTCATTCTAATAGGCAAGGAGTAGTGTCACACTATTGACCTAATTTGCAGTTCCCTGATGCCATGTGGTGTGGGCATTGTGATGTGTGATTGTTCACCATCCATATATCTTCTTTCCTGAGGTCTTTGGCCCATTCTTAAGCTGGGTTTCTTGTTTTGTCATAATTGAGTCTGAAGCGCTCTTTGTATGTTTTGGATAATAGTCCTTTTCCAGATATGTGTTTGCTTTTCTGCCCTGCACACAACTAAGAGCTCTGTCCCTTTAGGACAGCTCTGAGAAACTAGTCACTCAGGGGGGTGGTCCTGATAACCATGTAACTTTGCAGAGGCATGGCAAGTATGGCGTGACCACCTGCTCAAGCAGGAGCCCCCACAGCCCCAGTTCTGTGCCGGGAGCATTGTGAGCAGCAAAAGAGCTGTGATCCATCTTGGGGGAACATGCATGTAACCTCCCATCTAGAAATATGGTCATTCACTAAGCCCCACCTCCCCTTCTCAGGAACTTGGAAGAGAAGCTGACCAGGGGTGGAGGAAGGGCCGCATGCCAGTTTCCTTGAGGTGGAGGCAGGGGTCCTGTCTTCTCCAGGAGGCCTCCAGCCATCAATTCAGCTCCCCCAGCTTTGTGCGGGTGGCCTTATAGATGGTCAAGGTGCTAACATGGGTTTGGGGAGGGTTGGGTGCTACCAAGGGCCCTACTGACCGGAACACCTCACAGAGAATTCCAGGCACCTGGCCTGCCCCGTCCCCTACTGAAGCCGGGCTTCACACTGGGTGGGCTGGGAACAAAGCAGCATGGACATACTGCTCCCCTCCACATACAGCTGTTGGGCTGCAGAGCAGGTGGATCCCATACCCCAAGAGATCAGGTGCATGGCCCTCGGGGTAATGGGGTAGTGTTCTCCCTTGACAATGCAGGAGATGTTGGATGCGGACACTGACAACTCTGTTGCAAAGCACAGCTCTGTGGACTGGGACCTCCCTGCTGGGCCAGAGACCTCAGACCCCGACCCTCATGTGCCTGTGCCATGTGGACGCTGAGACTCTCCGTCCCTCTCCCCGGCCCAGCCTCTGGGAGGCGTCACTCTCTGCTCTACTTCTATGAGGTCACCCCTTCTGTGATCCCCAAATGGGTGAGATCGCCCAGCATTTGTCTTTCTGTGAGAGCCGCCCGTCTGTACCTCCATCACCTCTGCAAGGTGCACACAGGGACCCAAACGTCACACGGGACCAAAGCCATGCACACATGGTGAATTTTATTCATGAGAAGCATTTTCAAATGCTCAAGAAAAACGTTCAGTCAGCTCAGCCTGCGGATTGCTCCTGGTGACGGGGGCTGAGTGAGGCTACTGGGGGACCACTCTGCAGCAGCGGAGGCCAGGGCCGCTCCTTCGGGACCGCAGGACGCAGCACGCCCTCCGCAGGAACCCGAGGATCCTCCTGCCGACCCCGCGCCGGCCCTGCCTCTTGCCCTGGGCGCTGGCTGTGGTGCCTGTGGTGTCAGCAGTGGCTGCGGTCCCAGCCTCCTCGGGCTCACAGGCTGCTGCAGCATCTTCTGTCTCAGCAAGGTCCACAGGGCTCCTGGCACTGGGGCTGGAGGGCAATGCCTTGGAGGCTGGCTCAGGGGCTGCGCTGGGAGCAGGGTTCCGCTCCTGCTGTGGCTGGCCTGGTAGGAGAGAGTCAAGAGTGGGGTCTCCACGTTGGGCCTTGGGCTCAGCTCCTGGAGGCACCGAGGTGTCAGGGGCTGTGTGGGGAGAGGGGACAAGACTCACTGGAGGCCTCGGAGGAGTCGGGGGCTGGGCTGAGAGCTCGGCTCCGCTCCTGCTGTGGCTGGCCTGGTAGGAGAGAGTCAAGAGTGGGCTCACCTTGGGGGCTTTGGGCTCAGCTCCTTGAGGCCCTGAGGTGGCAGGGGCTTTGTGGGGAGAGGGGGCAAGACTCACTGGAGGCCTCGGAGTAGCTGCTTTGTGCGGAGGAAACGTAGTCCACGGCCATGCTGTCACAGGACACCGACACCAGAGACAAGCTGTCGTCCTCCATGGGGTGGCGCTCGCCACAACGTGAGGACTCGGGCAGGGACACGGGGCTGTGGGCCTGAGGGCCTGGCTGCCCCTCGGTCCCCTTGCCTGGCAGCAGTCCGAGGCCCGCCAGGTACTCCCTGGCCTCTGGGTCCCGGGGAACGCTCAGGGGCTGCAGCAGGGTGACCGCGTCCTCCTCGCCCTCCTGGGCGGCTTCTCGGCCGGGGCCGAACCACCAGTGGGTCCTGGCTTCCTCCGCACTCGGCCTCCCCGAGGCGTCGATGGTGAGCAGCCAGGCCAGCAGCTCCTGCAGGGCCGGGCTGACGGTACACGGCAGCACATAGCAGGCACACAGCACCGTGTCCTGCAGCTCCTCCGTGTCCTTGCCGCGGAAGGGCAGCGTGCCCGCCAGCATGGCAAACAGCACCACCCCCAGGCTCCAGACGTCTGCCTTAAATGCGTCGTAGGCCTCCCCGAGGAAAACCTCTGGTGCGCAGTACTCGGGGGTGCCCCAGAAGCCCCTTACCAGCGTGCCCTGCTCCAGCCTCAGGCTCAGCCCGAAGTCTGCCAGCTTGATGTTCAGGTGCTCGTCCAGCAGCAGGTTGCCCAGCTTGAGGTCCCGGTGCGCCACGTGCTGGGCATGGCAGTAGCTCACGGCGGCCAGCACCTGGCGGAAGAGGGCCCTGGCCTCGGCCTCGGCCAGGCCTCCCTGCTCCAGCACGTAGCGCTGGAGCGAGCCCCTGGTCGCCAGCTCCATGACCAGGAACAGGTGCGTCCTCGTGTGCCGCTCCTCCAGCAGCCGCACGATGTTGTCGTGCCGCAGGCTCCTCAGGATGGCCGCTTCCCCCTGCGCGGACAGCGCGCTGCTGGGAGAGCAGTCTCGCAGGAGGATCTTCACCGCCACGTACTTGCCCGACGCCAGGTGCCGGGCCAGCTTCACCAGGCCGCAGCCGCCCTGGCCGATCACCTCCACGAAGCGGAACCCGTCCAGGGGAGGATGGAAGGCCATGCTGCCGGCCACCTAACTACACTCTCTCGACTCCCTAAATCACGCGATGCACACTAGCTAATCACCGACCCTCACTGCACTACCTACAACACAAAGGGACCACGGGGGACTGACTACCCAGCTGACTAAGACACAGCAGCAGCTACACTCACTACTCTAAAGGCAAAGCCGCTAGACTATCTCAATAAAACAGAACACAACAAAGAGGAAAAGCCGCTAAATACTCTAATGCTGATGCTTCTGATCGTGCTAGCTGACTAGAGTGGGGGAAGCAAAAATAAACAAAAACTGCAAAAAAAGACCCACTGGGCAAAACAACAACGAGGAGGAAAACAACAAACTAAACAAAATGGGAAAAAGCAACAACCAAATAGACCCAGAAACAAACAACCAAGAAAAAGCACAAGCAACACCAACAAGCAGAAACGCTAGTTAGAGGGGTCCTAGTTACACAGATCACAAAAGAGTGCTCTCTGGGTAAGGCGGACGAAAATCTAGGCCCCCGCCGCCGCTATATATACTTTCTGGGGGCTCACCTCACATAGCAGCGCCTTGTGAGATCAGAGCAAGAAATGGACCAATCACAGCCCAGCCAGGGACTGAGTAATAATACGTCTTTCATAACAGTGGTGCCTTATGAAGTCAGAGCAAGAAATTGACCAATGGGAGCTGTAGTTCATCCACAGTGGTTTTCTCGAGAATCTGCCAATTAAATAAAAACGATACCCGGATACCGGAGAATCTGTGGCCTAGGTTGGTGATAGAGATTGATACTTAATATTTGAGAAACTCCAACCTGTAGATTGCTTCCGTGGCCTTCTCATTTCTGGTGTAAATATGATAATAAGTGTGTCTTTCGAAGACCTCCTAGTGTCTCCACGTAGTATATCCCCTCCTCTCCTTTACCCACTGAGTGATGTGTCTCAGAATGATGGAACAATCTCTCTGGCCTCGGTAAACTGGACAAGTGTTCTGTTGCCCAAGACACCATCAGGTACACAGTTCCCATCTCCAGAGCTGAGAGGAAGGTGGCTTTGTCACCCTTTTCCCCTAAGTCATCATCAGATTTCTCGGCAGAAACCCTGGAAGCCCAGAAGGTAGTGGGGTCCATGCAGTCCAAACATGGAAGGCCTAATCAGTGGCAGCCGAGAAAGCTACATCCCCCCAGACGGTCCTCTGCCTAGGAGGGAGGAATCGAGGCACTCCCAGACACTTGGGGATTGTGGGCTCCTGTAACAACAATGACCAAACTCCTGCCTCCTGGCTTCAGCCTGGCCAAGGCCTGGTGGTCATCTATGGGGTATATCAGAGGATGGAGGAGCTCGCTCTCTCTCTCTCTCTCTCTCTCTCTCTCTCTCTCTCTCTTTCTCTCTGACCAGCAATCTCTTTCCCCTGTTCACTCTCACTCAAATAGAATACAACTTAGAAAAAAAAGAGAGACTCCCTGCTTCAACTCCTCAGGACGTGCACAGCCTAGAAATGACGAGTCGATGGCTACATCACAGCATCGAATCTAGCTCCTTGGGACATCATCGTGCTGAACCCCAGGGCCAGTGTTTCTCCCGAGGAAGCAAGAACTTCATCTCAGGTAGGAAACGAGCCCGGTAATCCCCGCCCCCACACAGCAAGTGGATCGGTGTCTCCTGCAGTTCTTGAGGAGCCCCTAGGGCCCAGCACAGTCATGGGCCCCAGGAACAAGTAGTGGTCCCTTGGCACCGACTGTCCAAGCCTTCTTGGGAGAGAAACCCTCCCTGGGGAGATGACCCCTCCTTTAGGAAGCCCAGGGACATTGGGCAGTGTGATTTCCTGCAGTGCTGGTCTCTCCCTCAAGGCTAGGAGGAAAGAACCAGCACCCCAGGAATTCTCACTACAGTTTTATTAAATAAGCTGAAAAAACAATAGAGTATGAGAATTTGGGGACTGTTTAGCATAGAGCTCAGGTGAAAGCCCATCTCACTTAAAAGATCTGAGTTGTCTTTAGAGGCTTTTTGTTTTTATTGAGTTGAAAGGCAGAGTTACAGAGAAGCAGAGGCAGAGAGAGAGAGAGAGAGAGAGAAAGAAAAAGAGAGAGAGAGAGAGAGGTCTTCCATCTGCTGGTGCACTCCCCAGAGGGCTGCAACAGCAAGAGCTGGACTGATCAGAAGCCTGGAGCCAGGAGCTTATTCCTGTCTCCCCTGCCATCTTCTACTGCTTTCCCAGGCACTAGCAGAGAGCTGGGTCACAAGTGGAGCAGCCAGGCACCAAACCAGTGTCTCTATGGGATGCAGCACAGCAGGCTGCAGCTTTACCCATTATGCCCCAGCAATGACCCCAGACGTTTGACTTTTCTAAGGCAGATAAATAAAGATGAAACACAGGGTACTTCCAAAATTTCACGGAAAATATACAATTCAAAGCTTATTTAGGTAAAAAGCAGTTTTGAACCTGTGATAATTTTTGTTTAACAAAGTTCTACTGTGAACTTTGGCAGCAAACATGCTGTCCTTTAATTCCTTTTCCATGAGGTTTTCCAAGCCCCTTCAGGTAACCCATTTGAGGAAAAACTGTTCCCATACATTCTGAAAAGCAGCACCCGTAAGGACGAGAGACACCACCAGCTCTCATTCTCATCGCTCCTCCCCAGTGCTGGTGGGAGCCTTGCAGACCCACCTGGTTCTAGAAATCCATCTCCCCAGAGGTGTGTGATGGCCCTGAGGACTCTGTGTCCCCCGGCTCTTCTCAGCAGTAGCCTGAACTTGCTGTGGAAAGCCCTATCTTGTCCAAGCTGGACTAAAAGGAGGGGGCAGAATCTGTGTGGGCACTGCCTCAAGAATTCAATTCATGTAAATCCCAAAGGAAACTCCTAAGAAAATGTCTTATTAGACTGTTTTTATTTTTAATATTTATTTGAGGGCAGAATGAAAGATACAGGGAGACAAACATAAACACACACACACACACACACACTGAGAGAGAGAGAGAGAGAGAGAGAGAGAGAGAAATTGTCCATCCATGGTTCACCTGCCACACCCCACACAAATGGCTACCATGCCTGGACTAGGCCATCTGAAAGTAGGTACCCAAATTCCATCCAGGTCTTCCCAGAAGGAGGCAATGCCCCAGGTGATTGGACCATCTTCCTCTGCCTTCCCAGGCATGTTAGCAGGGAGCTGGATCAGAAGCAGAGCAGCCAGGACCCAAACCAGCCTCCCAATATGGGATGCCAGTGTCTCAGGCAGCAGCTTTACTGCTATGCCACAGTGCTGGGGCCCAGGGTTCTTTAAGATTTATTTATTTGAAAGGTCAAGTGTCAGAGTTTGATCTTCTATTCTCTGCTCACTCCCCACATGGCCCCTTTGGCAAGGGTGAGCTGGTTTCAAGCCAGAATCTAGGGGGCTGTCACTGTGGCATAATGGGTTAAGCCAGCGGTGCAGTGCTAGCATCCATTTGGGTGCTGGTTTGAGTCTCAGCTGCTTCACCCCAGATTCAGCTCCCTGCTAATGGGCCCAGGAAAGCTGCAAAAGATGGCCCAAATGTTTAGGCCACTTCTCCCATGTAGTAGACCCGGAAATCTCCTGTTCCAGGCTTTAGGCTGGCACAGCCTTGGCCACTGTAGCTCTTTGGGAAATGAACCTACAGATGGAAGATTCTCTCTCTCTCTCTCTCTGTTTGTGTGTGTGTGTGTGTGTGTGTGTGTGTCTCCCTGTATCTTTCATTCTGCCCTCAAATAAATAATGACTTTTGGGGTCATTGCTTTGGCATAATGGGTAAAGTTGCAGCCTACTGTGTCGGCATCCCATATGGACACTGGTTTGAGCACTGGCTGCCCCACTTCTGATCCAGCTCTGTGCTATGGCCTGGGCAAGCAGTAGAAGATGGCCCAAGTCCTTGGGCCCCTAGACCCACATGGAAGACCTGGAAGAAGCTCCTGGCTTTGGATGGGACCACCTCTGGCCATTGCAGCCATTTAGGGAGTGAACCAGTGGATGGAAGACCTCTCTCTCTCTCACTCTCTCTCTCTCTCTCTCTGCCTCTCTGTAACTCTGCCTTTCAAATAAATAATCTTTAAAAAATATCTTAAAAAATAAAAATATTAATTACTCTGTCTAGACTTTTTTTTTTGCATCCTTTGTGTTGTAACAATGTGGTCTGAGGTTCAGAGAGAAGAGTAGCATCTAAGCCTGTGATTAGACTTCTAGTGAGCCTGAGGCCTTGGCCTGCGACCTCCACGTCCATGCTCCAGTCTCTCTTCCCTGGGTGAGACAAGAGGACAGAGGAGAGCAGAGTTGGGACACATCTCTTCTGACACGAGAAAGGCTAGAGAGATCTAGATCTATTTCCTGTCAGCAGCCGTAGAACCCCAGTTGGTTACTGTCTGCTAAGATGATGTCTCTTCAGAGCAGAGTTTTTATTGAGGAGGAGACTGGAATTCTGTGGGCAGAGGAGGGGGCCCTCAGCAAGTTCAGGAAATGCATGTTAGGAAACAAGGAAGCAAGGGATTCAAAGTTCTGTCACCAAAATAAACAATTCTTTCATCCCATTTCTCAACAAACTTTTGGAAGTAACTTTGTATTTCGTAAGGGTTGCATTTTCCCTCCCCCTTGAGCTGGAAGTCTGGAGGTATTTTCCTCTGATTTCACCCTGAGCAGCTGGTGGGGGCTGATGGAGGTGAAAGTCATGGAAGCCTGAGGGACTCCATGAGCTGGCTCTCTGGGTGTTAACCCTCAGGCTTCCTCACTAAGCCCACAGCAGTTCACCAGCCACCCTCTGAGTTTCCTACCCACATCTCAGCTCCGGCAGAGGCCTCTGCTCTGTGAAGCTGTGATTGTCTGCATTTGCCAGTCATGCCAGTGCTTGGAGAAGTGTTTTGCCAATTGGTTTATTCTCCGAGGGATCAAAGGAGAGTGGTTGATTTTCGGTGTGACTGGCTGTTCCCCTTTCTGTGATGCCGGCAGTGTATATGTTGGCACACAGACGGGAAGGCTTTTGGTGCCCTCTTTTACACTGGAAATTGAACTTTACTTGTTTCTTCTTGCAAGTAGCTCCTTCCCCAGCCCTTTTCTTGAACAGAAGCAGAGAGATGTTCTCAGGAAGTCCTCCTCTTTTGGAAAGGCAGGATGCCACAAATCGCTCGGGAATAAGGTGCTTCCTAGAATCAACGTTGTGTCGGTCACAGAGCAGCAGTGAGTTTTCGTTTCCTGGTCTTCCTGGCCAGTGGGTTTTGATGCCAGGCCTGTCCTCCCAGGCTGAGATGTGGATGCAGGCGATTTGCCTAAGATCCAAAAACTTAGTGTCTGGAGTCAGAAAGCCCATGGGCCAGAAGGAAGGGAAAGAAAATCCACTTCAGCTCGATGACCAAGGACAACTTTGATTTTAGGAGGTGCCTCACTCCTGAGCGATTTGTGGCATCTTACTTGCAATGTTTATTTTTCAGTTATTTTCACCTCCTTGAAAGGTAGAGTACAGGTACTTGGAGAGAATGAGAAAGAGATGGAAGAGAGCTTCTATCCCGTGATTTACCCTCCCCCACCCTCCAAATACCTACAGCAGCCAGGCCTGGGCTAGGGCAAAGCCAGGAACCCCAAGCTCCATCTGGTTCTCCTACATGGGTGGCAGAGATCTGAGCACTTGGAGCCATCATCTGCTGCCTCCCAGGAGGCATTAGTAGGAAGCTGTATTGGAAGCAGAGTATTCAGGACTCCAACTGGCATGCTGACATGGGATGTGGTTGGCCCAAGCAGCAGCCGAACCTGCTTTGCCACAGTATCCACCCACCATCCTACATTTAAAAAGGAGGAGGACTTTCTACGTACATCTTTCTCTCTCTCTTTTTGTTCAGGGAAAGGGGTGGTAAGGGATTATTTGAAGGAAAAACAACAAAGTTAGACTATAATTATACAAAAGGACTAACACACTTCCTGTTTGGGGACCAGTATATATGACATGTGGTGCTTATCATTCCCAGCAACACAACAGAAAAAAAAAAACTTGAAAAATCAAAACTTCTTCTTTGATCTACCAAAAAGTTGAAATCGTGGGCAAACCAGTCCGCTAGACATTTTTAATCCCTGATCCAAAATGCAACGCCCTTTCCTTACCTGAAGCCCTCTGAAGGACCAGGGGGTCTCACAAATTAGTGTCCATTCTCCTGAAGCCCATGACCCAACCCACTGCCCTGCCCCCCACCATGAATGACCAATATTCTTGCTCAACTCCCAATGGCTCAACACCCCAAACATTCCAAGCCAACTGCCTATGTGACAGTTGCACCAAGAAGTAGCATTGCCTTCAACTGACAAAGCTGGGTCAGGAGCAGTTAGGAGTCATCAACGGGGACAGCAGCCTGCAGATCTAGGGCTCAGGTGGTGCAGTGCAGTCTACAAGCTCCTGTTGCCTTGTTGACCAAAGATAGCAGCAGCTGGAAGGCAGTCTGGCTGAGAAAGGGCAGTGGCTGCACCAGCTCAGAGTGTGAGCCTCCCTCTTGTGTCCGTTCTCCCCAGAACCCAGTCTCTGCTGTGCACACTGTAGTCGTCACTCAGCAGTCTCCTCACAGGCTCCATTCCCACAGGGCTTGCAGGGGAGTCCCAGGCAGGAGTATTTGTGGTTTTGTTGGCTCAGATGCCCATTTGGATCTGTTGAAGTCCTCACGGGCCCTGGCACTAGATTTCCTAGAGCAGATCGCTTTTCTTATGACTTCTGTATCTGCTCTTTTCTTGTACCTGTGAGCCATGATCCTAGAGAATACATTTGAGACAGAAACAACTGTTGGCCTGTTGGTAGCAGAAGACTACGGAAAGGTGTCCAGTTTTCCAACATGCCACTTCTGTTCTCTTGTTCATCCACTGCTAGGGAAGCAACCAAGTTGGGTTCAGACAGAGGGATTTTACAGTGTGGTGTACACTCAGGATGCTGCTGGGCTGCTCAAAAGGAATATGCACTACTGAGAGACACTCACAGAAAGGCAGCCAAGCACAGTGACCGGGAGCCTGGGCTCAGACCTCATGGAGAAGACACGTGAACTTAGGAAAGCAACTGAATCCCTGTGTCCTCTGTCCCCTGCTCTGGGATAGGAACTGTTAATGTGGCCCACTTGCTAGTAATGTGTTACGAAGCTTAATTATAGACAAATACCCATAAATCCTGAAGAAACGTGGCGCATCATTAGCATCACAGAAACATTTCCACGTGCAGTGTCTGGAAGAATTAGCCGGATGTGTGTGGTGGTTGTCCCCGGAGGGGAACCTGGAGGGCCCCGAGTCGGCCGGGGATGCCGAGTGACTTTGCAGCCTTTGCACGGGCATGATGCTCCGCAGCTTACCCAGAACATCTGGTACCATCTTCTGAGAATCCCCCACCAGTCCCGTGGGGTGGGCAGAACATGCTGTGCCCCACACCTCACAGTCAATGTTCCTGACCTGAAGAGGGTGAAGTCACTTGCCCAGAGTCACACACAGAGGAGTGATGGACCAGAGACAGGAGCTCTACTGTTCCCTGGGGACAAAGGCCCTTGAGCACCTGAGTCCTCTGGATCCTGCTCCAGAGCCCTGAAACAGGAACTTCCCTCACTCAGTCTCTCCCACTGCCCTGCTGCAAAGGTGCTGTAGGGTGGGGAGAGGTGATTCCCTAGGAGAGGAGCTTGAGCTGAGAGAAGGACATGCCCTTGACCTGGCATCCTCTCCTGTGTTTCAATCCCTCACTCAAAGTTGTGCAGCTCTCCTGAAAATACAGCATGGAGCCCCCACTTCCCCCAGCATCTCCACACTCTCAGGTGCCCCAGGTGAGATTCCTGGGAGACAGGTGTCCCCCTTGGGACCAGTGTTGTGGCTCCAAACCCAGACCTGTCCACACTGACATGGCACCACTTTACCTGACCCAGCGCTGGCTGAAGAGTTAGTGCTCATTCACGGGGAAAGGTGGGTGCTGCGCTGAGGATGTTAGGAATTCAGCGGATGGAGCTGCGATGTCCTTATCATTTGTTGACTGCTGCCCTGAGCGATGGACTGGCCGAGAAGTAGCTCCAGCTCTGAGCGTACCTTCCAACTCACATCCTTCCTCCCCAGACTCCGTCCCTACCAACTCTCGTCCCTCCAGAGACCCTGCAGAGGCAGGAGGCAGATTCCACTCTCAGAGGGCCCATCCACAGCTACAGTCTGGGGCCCTTGTCTGGTCCTTGTCTGGGTTCTCCTGTCGGGGACCACGCAGCATGTGACCTCTTAGTTGAGAGACAGGGCTGGACAGGCCAGACCTGATAGTACTGATAACGCAATCTTGTGTGACCTTGTGCCTTAAGGCCTTGTAACCTTTCCCCTACTTGCATTAGCATTGCAGCTACAAGATAAGCCCCCCCTCCTTCCCCCTCCCGATACCCTGCCTCGATGATATATAAGTGTGTGGTTGAAAAATAAAGTTGCAGCTTGATCGGCACCTGTCTTGCTGCCATCCTTGTGTCTCCTGTCCCTTTCATTTCTCCTTCTAGGTGCTCGGCCCCAGTTGCTGTCCCGCGGGACGGGACATTCTCCCTGAAGCCCTCCTTCTCTGGGCCTCCAAATGTCTGCTGCACTATCCTGCTTGCACAGTCCTGTGTCTGGAAGTTTGCTCTCTGGAAGAAATGGCTTCTATTTTTTTGTCAGTTGGTGCTTAATGATGCTGATGTGCAGTGCACACACAAGAAGCACACAGCTTTAGGATGAAAACAGCAGCGCAGGGACTCTGGGCAGCCTGCTGCTGAGGGAGACAGTCATGATCCCTGGTCTACTCGGGAGAGGAAGGAAATCGACTCCTGCACTATTCTGAGCCGAGGGATGAATGTCATTAGCACAAAGTTAGTGTGACGAGGGCCTCAGCACACAGGAGCAGAGCAGGCCGGCTGGGGAATGCAGCAGGGCCCTGGAGGATTTCTGCCAGGGAGGCATGAGGGTGCCCGGGAGCGTGGGGACAGCCAGAGATAAAGGTGACAGCAGAGGGTCATGCCCACCACAGCTCATGTAGCTGTCTATCTCCATGTGTGTATCATTTTATATAAAATAGTTAAGATGTACTAGTAGTACGTAACTTGTGTTAAACATCAAACCTCCAGCTCTAAAAGCAGAACGTGTCTCATGGTAATGCTGAATCTACGCGATTCAAAATCTGTTGCCAAATTAGCTGACGGGGAAGACATTTAGGGAGACACTGGGTCCTGGTCAGTTCTCTTTAGAGTGATTCGAGCTTCAGACAGCTTGCGAAGCTCCAGGCCCATTGAGACCTAAATTCCAAAATATGTCTGGGCCATTTGAGGACAAGAAACGGCAGCCCATTTTGGGGGACCTGGGACAGGGTGACAGGGATGAGGGGAGCCGAGCTTGCGGGGGTGGCACGCAGGATCCAGAGGGGTCTCTGCTCCCTGCAGTGACTGTTTTCTGTTGAGGGCCTCTTGGTGTGAAGTCAGCTCGATAGTCACCTGGGCAGCCTTCCGGGGACTGGAGCTTGAATGGAGAAACCGCAGAGACGGGAGGGCTCGAACTCCTGGGATGAAAAGGCTGAGTCCCACACACCTGGGCCCCATGAGAGGCAGGCAGTCTGATACACAGAAGCAGAGGGCCGACCCTGCCCCTCCACCGCTTCCTGCCATATCATGCAGGCAGGAGACCTGCAGGTTAGATATGGACAGCTTCCTGGAATTCTTTTCTTTATCTCTGAATTAGTGGCATTCTTTAAAACTACTACCAAGCTTAGCCAGTGCCTTTCCATTCGAAGGAAAGTTTTATGTTGTGGTAATTAAAAAACAAATTTTATGCCTTAATGTATTCCAGTGTTAGAATCAGATGGAAAATATTGCTGTTTAAAATGAAATAGTCAGTTCTATTTGTGTTACAAGTCACTTGTAGTCCTGCCTCCTTAGCACTTGCTTAGACAGCTTCCTACTGGTTTTCCTTCCCTTTCTTGTTACGTATACATGAAAAATTTATGGAAACTTGACATGAAGGGTGATTCCATAAGGCAAGATCAGGCCCCCACGTCGCTCAACAAAAGCTGGCGGGGGGGGGGGGGCACTAGGACGTGGGGCAAATCCCAGTTGACCTTAGATCCTGGAATATTGGTGCCAAGGCCTACTATGTGCCATTAGAAGTACAAATTTAGGCCAGGTGGGTACCCTGCTTGCAGGAGGGCAAAGAGGCTGGGAGCCTCAATCTTCATCCTTCCCCCAAGAGGCCTGACCATAAGATAGGCAAGGCAACCCACACTGTTCCACTTCACCCAGTAATTGAGGATGCTATCACCAAACAGCCAATCTGAGGATGCTTCCTGTTTAGCTTTAAGAGGGTTGGGAGTTCAGAGTGGGGACCTGCAGGGCATGACAATGACAAATGTTGGAGCACTCTTCAAAAAGTATGCAACATAAACTACACCCTTGCAGTCACACACGTGGCCCTACAGGGAGCTGCAGTGCTGACCTCCAAATGGAGGAGCCCTTGGAGGGCTTGGCCTGGAAACCTTAGAAGCTTACATGGCTCAGGCGATTTTTGCCATCTACTTCCCTCTCTTGCGTGGTCTCATGCAAATGTAGTCACTCTGATATTGTTTTCAATTTTGCTGCTTTTCTTTTGTGCCACAAAGAGAGTGAGTGAATTGGAGAAGACATGAACTTACTTTAAACCTTACTCTCCGCCTACCCACTCCACACTTAGCATTTCCTATTCCTCTTCTTCTTCAACTCCTTCTATCTCCCCCAGGCTGTCCCTGTAATATACTGCAAGAAAATTTCTTGACAGCTCAAGGGAAGAGAATAATCGTGCAAGCCCAAAGCCACTCAGTGCAGAAAAATTCCCGAGAGAGCAGTGCCAAGAGTAGATTACCGAGAACACTGACAGTAGAGCCAGAGTTCACTGGGGCCCTTTGTTGTCAAGTGGGAGCACAATTCTTCCCACCCCCTGCCTAACTCCCTGCCATGCAGGGTTGCTGGGCACCATTCAGTGGTGGAGCCTTGCTGCCAGAAATGAGGGCAAAGCAACGAGAGTGGGAGAAGAGGGTGGCCTAGAGAAGTTATGGACATTAACAATGCAAGTTTGTTACCTGCCAGGTCTCTCAGGATGAGCACTGTACAGTGGGAAAGCAGGAGCAGAAGAGAGGAATGGCAACTAAGGCACAGAGAGGATCAAAGAGTTGAGGGGGAAAACTAGCTAGAAGCAGATTACTGATCTGTGTTTCTGAATCTTCCACTGCTGTGAAACAATCTTCTGCAAACCCAGGAGCAAGGAATCCAGGGGCCCTTTCCAGCACTCAAGTGCTCTATGGTGAGCCAGGAATTCCTGCTCTTCCAAGTCAAGTCTCTATGACCTCCTATGATGACACCGACTTCCTTCCCCTCTAACTGTTCTTGATTGTTTGCTGTCTCCTAATTACTGCCGATGTCTTTTGTCCTCACTCCACCAGTCACATTGTCCTCCTATTTGGGAATATTAGAACGATCCTGGTACAATACTACTCTTCCTAATCAGTCGACTGATGATTTCTACAATCCATCCTACCTGTGCAGCACCTGTTACCAGCTTAGGGCTATGCTGGGCTCTGCAGAAGAGAAGACAAAGCAATTCCACATGTCTGGTCACTGTCTTTTGCCTCGGATGTCTGTAGCTATTTGAAAGACACTTAATCTTCACAACAAACACATTCAGCTTCCTAGTTCAACGGAGAGGATGAAGGTGAAAATAGAGATAACATATAAAAGGTCCATATCCCCTTAGTTTGCAAATTCTGTTACAGGTGGATTTCCAGCCACATAAATAAATGGGACCTGCCAGCGTTTGGTGGAGAAGGCACCTGAGCAGGCCTGAGGCCTGGGAGCAGGAGTTGGCATGGTTGGATCTGGAAGAGGTGACAGCGAAGCTCTGAGTGCCAAGCAAGGCTCCGAGAAGAGCAGCCACTACTTAGCTCTGTGGGTTTCCTGGTTCTGACCTGGTTGACCCAGGAGACAAGGTCTGTGGGACTCTGGGAGTCTGTGTGTGCGGCCAGCCCAGCTGCCCCTTCACACTGCCCTGTAGGATCCGAGTCTGGTCCTGGGCAGTCTTGGGAGGTGGTTGTACATAGGAAGCTCCAATGAGAGCAAACTTAGTTTCCGTTCCCAGTCCCAGGACTTAGGATTTCGGGCTGGGTGAGCAACGAAAGCTAGAAATGTGGCCAAAAGTCCACTTCATAGCTCTATGCTGCAGCACCTGGGAACACGCGCAGGAACGCAGAGGAAATACTCTTTACCTTACCCAACCCTGAGGGTGCTCCGTGGACAGGCGTAGGCAGTCGGCACACGAAGGTGCTCCTTCAGAATCTGACCTGCAGAGGGAAGGGTCTGCTTCTCAGCCACCCCCTGGCGTGCGCGAGTAGAACTTGCTCTCCAGGTTCATGCAGTGCCTGTGTGGGAGTGTGTCTCACCAGATTCTTTCCATTGTGGGTCCACACCCAAAACTCAGCCCAAAATCTCTTGTGCACAACTCCCAAGAAGTGCTATCCAATATAAGTGTTAAAGGCATGATCTGTCTGAGAGGTCACTCCTTAAATACCTGAGAAAGAAATGATAACAAACCCAGCACACCTAAGGCCCAGAGGCCCGATACCACTTCCCCTCATGTCATTATAGCATGAACAGAACAAATGCAACCTGGAGACACATTTCCTGTTTCTGGTTGTACACCCCCTTCTTCCTCAGTCTCCAGAAGAGCAGTGTAACTAAACTGCCCCTAAGCACCCTCTTCCATTGGCTCCTGCCTTGGGTAGTATTCCCAAGTTGGAGTGTCTCCATCATTGCTGCTCAAACCACACTGTCTGTCCATGACCTTTAGAGACACAAACATGAACAAAAAATTATTAGAAAGAGCAGCTCACCTACTTCTACTGTAGCTGAGATCACGCTGTCTCACACAATTTTACCCTGCTCTTCCCACTGGATTCTCTGACCCTCCATGGGCTCCGTGAAGTCAGAGCCCTTCAACAAGACATGGGCTGCAGCTGGAAACTGTCAAACAAGAGGCTCTCCCTTGCATCTTCACACTTCTCCGTATTGCTGGGCTATTACAGTTTTTGCTGAGCAGCATTTCAGCCTGAAATTCCCACTGTGCCAGGAGACACTTTGAGTTAGATGAGTTCAATCAGCAGACATTGTGCCTGGCTCAGGTCAGAGGCATGGAGAGTGTTCTGTTAGGATGGGAACGCTCTCTCTGCATGTCAGACAGGCTGTGACCAGTGCCCATGACTCCACTGAGTACTTGAAATGTAGTGAGTTCGACCAAGGATTTGGGCGTTTAACTTTAATTATTTGAAATAATAATTAAGTGCTTTGGATGAAAGCACACATCTGGGTAGTGGCTGCCATATTGGGTCTAACGATGAGGGACATGGGACTCCCCTTGCCTGGTTTTTCCCTGTCGAGTAGCTTGCTGGCTTGATCCAACCACTCATTTATAGGTGAGTGACATACATGTCCTAGGGCCAGGCACCATGTGAAATCTTGCAGATGCTAAAATAGGCATGTGAGTATCTAGCCCTAGAGGGATCCCCAGCAGGCTACATACAAGCAGTAGAAAAGAGGTGACAAGCAGAGCCTAGAAGCCCCATCTAGACACCATCAGAGCTCTACTCTGCCCTTAGGGCCTTGCCCAGCATCAAGCACACAGTAGGCACCCAGATTGCTCATGGAATCACTATCCATTTGGACAGCTATTTGACTCTCATGTTTTTTAAAAAGATTTATTTATTTATTTGAAAGACAGGGAGGCAGAGAAAGACTTCTATCCGCCCATTTACTCCCCAAATGGCCGCAAAGACCAGAACTGTACCGATCCTAAGCCAGGAGCCAAGAGCTTTTCCAGGTTTCCCACGTGGTTGCATGGGCCCAAGGACTTGGACCATCCTCCACCAATTTCCCAGGTGCATTAGCAGGGGGCTGAATCAGAAGTGGAGCAGTTGGAACTTGAACTGGTGCCCGTCTGGGATGTTGGTGCTACAGGCTAGGGCTTTAACCCACTGCACCACGTCGCTGGCCCCTGACTCTCATGTTTTACAACTCATTTCCCAATGAGGGAGACACAGAATAGCAGCCTGTTCATGGCCTGTGGGGCTGAGCTTAGTGGAGGTAATCGGAAGCCAGCTGAGTGTGCCAGAAATTACATCCCCTGGGACTACACATGGGTGGGTGTCGCTCCCCCTCTTCGTGGAGGAACGACACTAAGCCCTGCCTAGGCTTCATATCCGAGTCACGGCACCATTATGTCGCTCCCCCTCTTCGTGGAGGAACGACACTGAACCCTGCCTAGGCTTCCTATCCGAGTCACGGCACCATTATGTCGCTCCCCCTCTTCATGGAGGAACGACACAGGACCCTGCGCTGTTCTTTCGTCTGCTTGGCCCTCCCCGGGTTTGCTGCTGGTTCTTCCCGGGTTGGCTACTATCCCTTCCACCTCTGTGGAAGGGCAGTTCCCCCTGGCCACATTCCCCACTTCCGCAGGGGAGCGGCACACCGCCGGCCGGCTCTTCTCGGGGGCTGCACAGGTGTTCCTTCAGCTAGATGTTCCCCTTAGATGTTCCTGGTGCATGCCGTCTCTCTCCTCCTTTATAGTCCTCCTCCGCCAATCCCAACTCAGCTGCCCACACGCCGAGTACGCTGCTCTCCAATCAGGAGCAAGTCCTACAGTTTATTAGTTGAACTGGAGGCAGCTGTGCGGAAGCTGTTTACTTCTCTCCCAACGCCATGTTGTGGGAGAGCAGATGCATAGAATAAGTCTTAATTTCAGTAACTTAGTCCAGTCCGGATTGCTCCCCACAGGTGGGCTTCACTCCCCAGGCAACATCTGACTTTGAGATCACCCCCAAGGAGGTTTCTCCCCCATGACAGCCTCTCATCTTGGCCACCCCCTGCTGGCTCCACTGGGAACTTCTTGCTTCCCTTCCTCACCTCTCCCTGAACCTCCAGACTGGGCTCCTCAATCCCCCTGTGTGCCAATGCTCTGTCTGCTCCTCTCCTACCCCAACATGTAAACAGTTATTGTTCGCCGCCTTAACAAACTTGTCCTCCTCGAGGCTCCGTGTGGTGAGGGGTCCTGAGGTGCCATCAGCCTGGGTTGAGCACAGGAAGCAAGGGGTCCCCACATGCTCAGGGATGCAGACCCTCACTCTGGGCTTTGCTCTGCCCAGGTTGGGGGCTGGAGGGATGAAGCTTCACCTTCAGCATCTTCAGCACCAATAGAAGAGATCAGAATGAGTGACAGAGCCCCTCCATGCACAGTCTCTAACCCGGGTGGCAGAGTAGGGCACAGGCTGGTTTCTGTTGCTATTGACTTTTTTTTTCACTTTTGATTATCTGCTGTTGAAGAAATCGTGACATGCTATTGAATATGAAAATAAAAATGAGGCACCGAAATGAAATCCTTGAAGTGCCTCAATGCAAGCAAAAGTATGAATTGGAATTAAAACATTGTTTCCATGTGAAGGTAAAATAATGATGCTACTAGATTAATGTACAGAGCATGTCTTGAAGGTAAAAAAGTGGCATGGGTTTAAAGCATGCAGAAACAGACAAAACAAACACGAAGACTGTGATAAACTACACTATGACAGAGCTTCGAATTGTATACACTCATAATATCTGTAATAGACACTCACGTATACAATTTGGACAGGCACAACCCAGAAAAACAATGTGTGCAAATGGGCAATGAAAAATATACCATGTGATATATGTCTTTCAGTGTATTTAAGAAATTGTGATATTTGTAGCAAACAGAACTGGAGATCATTGTTAGGTAAAATAAGCCAGATGTGGAAAGACAAACAGTACATATACTCTCTTATATGTAGAAGTCAATTTAAAAATCAGTGAAAGAGTGATTACTGGAAGCTGGGAAGTGTAGCAGGGGTGTGGTGGGGGAGGTTGGCTAACAGGAACCGTGAACACAGTAGGATGGAGGTGATGGGTTCTCCTGTTGCACAGCACACTGAGGTCAGAATAGTTGTCAATAATGGGTAATTTACTATATAAAAGGCTGGAAGAGATGATCTGGAAGGCTGCAAACACAAAAGATCAGAAAATGAAAAGGCAAATTGGTTTGATCATCTTATGCCATGTATATGGGTTGAAACACCTCACTGTGTCCCATAAAATGGATAAGTATTACATATTCAAATGTTTTAAAATAACTAAAGTACCATAGGAAAAGTTACTCAGCATGACTATTCACCAGGGGAGTGTAAATTTTAATCATGACAGCCCCTGCAGACTTGTCAATATAGATAAAATAACAAAAAAAAGTTTGAAAGTATTGGGGAAAATATTGATAAAATCAGAACTTCTGTTACATGATTTATTGAGTTTCAATATATTCAGTAATTTGGAAAATTCTTGGCAGTTATAACTAAAGTAAAACGTATGTCCACTTTATAACTCATTGTTTCCATTCCTAGGGATTTTCTTAAGGGAAATGAATCCATAAAATATTCCAAGAATGTTCTGACAACTTTTTATTGTCACATCCCCAAAGTGAAAATTACTAATTGGAGAAGGAGTAAATGTTGGCATTTTTGTAGAAAGAAGATTATTCCACAGTAGAAAAGAGAAGATGTTTGCCATAGAAACAGCACCAATGAAATTCAAAATGTGATCAAAAGAAGCAAGGTATCAAAGAGGAGACCCTGTAGGTTTGCAGTTATATGAAGTTCCAGAATAGGGAAAGTTGATGAGCCATTGATAGGAAACGCAGTAGTGGTGGTGTAGGTGGGGAATGGAGCATGACGTTGACAGGAAAGGAGATTGGGGGCCTTTGGGATGCTGGGATCAGGGTGTATCTTGATCAGGGTAATGGGTGGGGGAAGGTATATGTTTATATGCATTCAGAAGCACTAAAATTCACCTTATTTACAGTAATTTGCTTCACTATTACTTAGTTATTATGTTTTAAAAAAATCAGTGAGAAGGAATTATGGACTCAGAGTATCAGAGTGTGTTTCCATCTTCCTTACAAGCACTGATACCAGGAAAACCAGCTTTGGAACCTCTGATCTTCTCTATCTATAGAGAATGTGGGACTAGTTGCAATAGATCATGAAGCCCGTAAGGCAGTATTCCACGAATGGTGTCTTCAAGACTTGAGTAAATGGCAACTGGCAGCGTATATGGTAATTCTGTTGTTGGTTTTGTTGTGCCTTGTTTTTGTTTTGCTTTGTTCTCTGCCATTTAAAACCATTTCTTCCAGAGAAGATATACAAAGACCACATTGTGTATGACTTCCTTTGCACACTTAGAAATGTCATTTTACAACAAATGTAAGGCTTGGGGTTATTTGGGTATTGTGTTTTCAAATAAGAAAGGTAAACTCTCAGGGAACTTATGTCCCTGGCAGGACTCTTGAGCCCTGCGAAAAGATCCTGAAAATTGACCCTAAATTTTGACCAGACCTCAGGGGACAGTCCAGCCAGCCTGGGAGGAAGGGTCATACTCAGGGTATAACCCTGCAGGAGGAAACATACTGTCTTGATGATTATTCTACTGGGCAAGGTGTGTGCTCAGAAGTGCCGGAGGCCATGGGAGCCTTGGTTTGTTGATATTTTTATTATTGAGGCTTTGCAGGGAACTTAATTGGGAAAACTGGTAGAGGAACCTGGCTGAAGTCCATCTATCAATTCATCTTCATTATTGAGAGGTGCTTGCTTAGTGATGGCCTCAAGATGAATATTAACTGGGGAATTCTTATTTTCAATCTTGGCTACATCACTTGAAAAATCTAATCCTAAAATTTTCAAAACAATTTTCATCTCCAGTCCTTCAACTGTGTTTCTTCTAATGCCTGAGAATCTGTCCAAATCGGTGGTCAATATCATTACATTGATGGCCACTGTTTGCAAAGTGACCATGAGATGTGAATCCTGGACTATATCCTCTGTTGTGATTTCCATTCTCTCAGGGCCTCCTTGAAGATGGCTGTGTGGTGACATATGCCTACAGTAACTCCCTGACAAGGGTCAAGGAAAATATGTCTCTACATCCAGAAAGAATTCATAGACAGAAGGGAAGGCCTGGATTAATCTGGAATTGTGATCTCACTATCAATATATTTCAAATATACATCAAATGTCTGCACCTTTCTATGTATACCATAGCATATATTCCTGTTTTCTACAAGTGGAGAATCACTTACATGCCACAGGCAGCTGGCAGCATCAGCACTTCTACTCTGGGCTCCCTAGGCATGACTGGAGACCACACGATTGAGTGGTCTACCCGTTACATGGCTGATGCACTTTGGTTTCAGGGCGAGGAAAAGGGAATTTCTCATTTTAGCATCTGCTTCCTGAACTGCCATATTCCCTGGCCTTTAATAGGCTGTAGTTTAGACTCTTAATTAATTTCCTCCATTAAAATATTTTCTGCTTCAAATACTAAGAGTAGCTCTTCTTTACTGTATGACCCCTGCCTGAGGCTGTAACCCAGACTCCTCAAGGGAACGACCTCCCTCCTGTATTAATGCAGGAGAGGCATGACCATGTGTGTGTTGCAGGGGCTGAGGAAGAGGAAAGAGGACTGGGGTACAGAGGAGTCTCCCAGACAGCTTCTGCTTCTGCTTCTCCCTTCCAGGGACTCTCAAAGCTTGGCTGCATCTGAGAATCAGTCTAGCAGATGGAGGCCCCAGAGGAGCAGCTGGGGCAGTGCAGCCTCACACTCTGCTCCCCTGAGTGGTTTATGTTGGGGCTTGTAGCACTGTGGGAGGCCAGTTGTAAGCCCACAGACAGTAATCAGTTGCAGGACCTTCTGGCTGCACACCGCTGATGGTGAGAATGAAATCTGATCCAGATCCACTGCCGCTGGGCCTCACTGGGACTCCAGTGTGCAGATGGGGTGCATGACACATCAGGAGCTTAGGAGGCGGCTCTGCTTTCTGCTAACGCCAGCATGAACAGTTGCTAATGCCCTGACTCACCTGGCTAGTGATGGTGACTGTGCCTTCCAGAGATGTAGACAGGATGGAGACTGGGACATTTGGATGTCACGTTTGGCACCTGAGATGGGAAACACAAATATTCACACCAATTATCATGTTATATGAGAGCTTTGGGCTACCTTGACCATGCTGGCTGAGCAGATTCCTAGTGTTGTTCTTCCTTATCTGGCAGCCAGAGCAGCAGGAGCCTCAGGAGCTGAGTGGGGGCCCTCGTGTTCATGCTGGGTCCTGGCTGGAACCGACTCCTGCACAGGAAGAGCAGTCTGGTCCTAAGGCTACAGGACAAGAGGGTTGTGCTCTGGGGAAGCACAAATAAGCAGGCAACAGGGCAGGGCTGGGCCCAGCTTCAGGGTTGACTCAATTCAGTAACTCAGCAGTGTCCTTGGGCATCTTAGTCCAGCCCAGGGAAGCACAACTTGGTCTAAGAACATGTTTCTCCCTGGGACCTTTTCTTGTTTTTAAATAAAAGATGTTTTAGGGACATTTGTCAAAACTTGAATTGGACCTAGGACTAGACGGATGTCTATTCCTTAGCTGTGTTGCGACTATGTATGACAATATCCCTGTCTGTAGAGAACACACAGGAAAGTCTTAAGACAGTGGGGCTGTCAGGTCTTCAACATATGCTCAAGTATTTCCCATGTAGGGAAAAATAGTTGTTGTTGTATTTACAACATTTTTGTGTCAAATGATTTCATTTTTCAAAAATAAAAAAATTTATTGGCAGCACCTTAAACACATTCATAACCATTTTGTAATGATCCTATTATTATTTATGTAATGTAAGTAGTTACAGACATGTAAAGAGTATACCACGTCTGGAAAAAAGCCCATGAGAGTTTCTCAGGCATGGAAAGCCAAGACAATGTGGAAAAAAAAAAATGACTCAAATGAAAGATCTCTGTGAGTGAGATCCCAGCAGAAAGAACCAGCCATCAAAGAAGGAGGTACCTTTCTCTGAAGGGAAGAAAGAACTCCCACTTTGACTATGGCCCTGTCTAAATAAGGTCAGAGTTTGTGAACTCAAGAGGCTTCCATAACCTTGGCAGCTCATGTCAATTGTTAAATAACAATGGGAGTCACTGTGTACCTACTGCCCATGTAGGATCTCTGTCCTTCATATGTTAAACTATGCAAAATAACAGTAAAACTACTATTCAAACAGTACTCTATGCTTTGCGTGTCAGTGTGGGTACACTCTGTTGAAATCTTTACTTAGTATATACTAAGTTGATCTTCTGTATATAAAGATAATTGAAATTGAATATTGATGAAGAATGGGATGGTAGAGGGAGTGGGAGATGGGATGGTTGTGGGTTGGAGGGAGGTTATGGGGGGAAAAGCCACTATAATACGTAAGTTGTACTTTGCAAATTTATATTTATTAAATAAAAGTTGAAAAAAAGAGAATACCACGAAAAGTTGGTGTCACCCACAGACAGATCTCTTTTATTACCCAGGGACTGAACAGGCTGTGCCTACACCCCCTTGTTCTAGCCCTTTCTTCGCCCTTTGGCATTATTTCCCACAATTTTCAGCATGGCCAATGAAGTCAGATCTGATTAGCTTTGGGAGAATTTCTGGTTCTGCCTTTCACTATGGAAGCCTGGATTAGCAGAAACTAGCATGCACCTACTCCCACCCGCACTCCCAGCACCTTCTCCACAGGAAGGTGCCAAGATCACATCACCTGGGCAGGAGCTCTGAGCTGCCCTTGGTCCTCTGCAGCAGGTGATGGAGGAGCCCAGGGAGAAGTGCATGTATGAAGCTCGCAGGTCTGGGTGAGGGCATCTGCTGTGTAGTGCGTATCCCTGCCATGCCCTTCTCTTCTTTTCCTCACTGGCACTGGGTGGAGACATCGTCTGACCCAGATCCCAGACTCCCTGTGTGCATCACCAGGAGAGGGAGTCTCCACCCCCCATCAAGCCAGCACTTGTGCACTGGGAGAGATATCTTGGACCCCAATAAACATGGACACGGCTTTGAACCCCTTTGTCTCACATCTCTACCTTGGCTCCAGGAATCCCAGCCTGGCTCCATTGCAGGGCAATTGGAAGCAGCTACCTCAGCTTTTGTGCACAGGAATCAGGGTACGCAGGGGAGTATCCCTGAGGCAGGATTATAGATGGCCAGAGCATGGTGGTGCAGCCTGGATGCAAACCTCCTGCTACTTGTCCTGGGGCCTGAATTTCATGGGAACTTGATTGTGGCAGCCAGGATCCACTTTCAGAGAGATGCAATTCCAAACAGAGCAAACTCTACTAGGGGGAGGCATCAGTGTGAATACTGTGATTACTCCCATTCTTTCCTCCTCGCTGTACTTTTGTAACTTCTGCCAAGCCTATCTGTCACTGCACTAAAGCAAGAGAAGGGAGCTGTGACTGCACAGGGCCCAGACTGAGCCTCTGCTAAGGCAGCCCACCATGGGTGATGATAGGAGGTTCTTAAATGCCTCGGCTCCCTCACCTCTCAGGTAGAGCAACCCCAGAGCCTTTGCCCTGTGCTCACAGGTGTACTTGAGCGTCACTCTTCACGGTATGAGTGCCTTACCCGAGAGTCTTATATTCACGGTCTATTCCCTGTTTCTCTTTCCTGCGGCCTTCCAGGGTTCCTGCATCCCATAAAGGCAGTGCCAGCACCACAGTCCTTGCCTTTTATGGACCCTCATAATACAGTGGAGAAATCTTTATTTTGGAGTACATCTGTGGCTCCAATCATTGTCACTTCTCCTTTGTTAAAGCATAGAATAATTCAACACAATCAGAAGCATTTAATCTATCATCTCTTACAATGGATTTAGATGCTTTCCTTTAGGTCTCCAAAATAGCTGTGTACCACGAATGGAACTTGGGAGATGTGACTAAATGAAGGACTTTGAAATTGAGGGGTTACCTGGGAACATCCAGGTAAGATCATCGAATCACAGAAGTCCCTCTAATAGGAGAAGGACTCCAGGCAGGGAGGAGAGGTGACAATGGAAAGGGATGTGGGAGAGATGGTGAGAAGGGGTTGTGGAGCAGGGGATTGGGAGCATCCTGAAACTGAAAAATCAGGACTTCACACCTTTGCAACTGGAGCCTGCAGAAGGAACATGCTCCTACAAACTTGCTGATTTTAGTTCGGTGAGAATGCTAACCTACAGAATGACACAATCTTCAATATTTGTTGTTTGAAGCCATCGAGATTTGGGCAAGGTTAGAGCAGCAATAGGAAGCTAATAGGAGAGCAGAGAGAATGGGTGGACGTCCTGATTTCCCAAATGCATCCATCATGTCATCACTGGGTGACAATGTTGGTAGGAGATGGAGAATACTTTGTTGTCAGGTGTTTGGTACCACAGTGCTTCTTTGGTGGAATATCTGTCGGGTAAAACATTGTGATAGGCTCTTGTGCTCTCTGGGAGTGTGGGAGCCTGGGGCCACTCTGGCGGATTGTGAGAGGACCTTGGATGGATCAGGAACTCGTGGTCCTCAGCCCCATGAAGGGAGTATGTGAGCCTGCCTCTAACACAATCCACCATTGCCTCTTAGGAGACTATTTTCCATTCATTCTGGACAGCAAGTTTGGTGTGGGGTGACAGGGTGATGAGAGTGACTTGCTTAGCTGAAGTATGGACATGACTACAACTTTAGTTGTGTTAGTTGTGTTCATGAAGCATTTTGAAATGTTTTCTATGAATAACAATTGTATGGGCTTATCGTGGATGATGGGAGGAATCCTGAAATTAGAAAATTGATGGTCACTTATCTCTGTGATATGAACTCAAAATCAAGAGTTTGTCTGTGTGCTCCTTCTCTGCTCGGCTACTACTGAGGACAGTTAGGAAAATACACTTTGGCACCTTTTTCTTACACTGCCCCCTCCAGGTCAAGTTCCTGAGATTCAGGGAGCTGTCTCCAAATGGGTTCCAAGGAAGAGGGATGCCACTGGGGACACACAAGGCTCCGTATGAATACAGGTTGTCATGTCTCCTGGGACATCTGCTTTTCTGATCTGGACTTTGATCAATGGGTAACTTGGCACCTGGAAGGAGCAAGAAACCAATAAGCCCTCATGGACACAAGGAGAGAACATGAAGTGACCACCCATCTGGCTGACTGTGGGATGGCTTCAGTCCCAGGCTCTGGAGAGAAGCTCTGGGAACAGGGCAGCATCACGGGACGCTCTCAGTGTAACCTGAGGTCTTGTGAGGTCAGAAGCAGCCCTGTCTCATCCAGCCTGGCCTGGGAGCTGCAGGTGTAGTGAGCCTGCCAGTCCTGGGAAACTCCTGGAGAGGAGCTCCATCTCAGGACTCAGGGATGAAAAGGGATTCTGCGAGAATCTGTGCTTACTTTCCCCCTGGGAGCGTGGGGCTCAGTGCCAGGACAGCCTTCCCAGATAATCAGCTGCCCAAACATGTTCTCCTTGTTGCTTCAGTCCAGAAACTAGGGACTGTGTGGCATCTTCAAGGTGAGCTTCCTAGCCAAGCTCCTCTGCCTCGTGGGGATGGATGTTTCAGAGTGAACCCGATTCCTCCTGCAGATCGTGAGCTGCAACTTGAGCGTTAGACACAGTGATCGTGTGCCCACTTGTGCTTCAGAAATTACCATGCAGTATGTGGAGTAATTTTCCCTGAAATATTAGAGACCAAGGCACAAGTCCAATGCCACCTATGAGGTAGAGATGCCAATAGCCTTGAGGCTCTCTTCTGCTTCCCTGAGTATCCTGGAGTGCTTTGCCCAGGCTCCCACCTCAAGTCCACTCCCTCTGTAGAGCCTCACAAGGTTCCTGTTCAGTCTATGAAGAATGAACTTGCCCACCAGCCCCTCAAGCTGGGGCTGGGCTCTGCTACCTCCCCTTTAATAGATTGTGCCCGAGCATAGCATTGACAGCCATTTCTATCTGGCTTCTTGTACAAAGGCAAAGCAGGGAAGTCCCAGAGTTCCTACTGTCATGTTTCAGCTTGGCTCTGTTCTTAATAGGAACAGGACAAATGTAGTCTCACCCTTTGAGAGGAGCAACACATGGCATTGCCTGGATGGGTTTCCTCACATGCTGCAGGGGGCAGCTTGTGCTTCCACTGTCTCTGGCGATCCTGGCAGCATCTCTAGATGACTATGACCATCACCTGTAGAAGCAGCAGAGAGCTAGGAACCTAAGGAGGCGCCCAGGCTGCTAATTCTTAGGGCTACTGTGGAGGCTCTTGGAAAAACCCCCTCCAATTGCCAGGGAAGTGACTTTGATATTGTTTTCCCCCTTTGCCATAAATGGAGTGGAAGCTGAAGACCTGGGATGTGTGACTGCCTGCAGTGCTCTGTCAGGTTCCCAAACAAGGACAGCCTTTGAGGGCTGGGGATGGCTGCCCTGTCAGCAAGACAGCTGCTCCACGCTGGGAGCACCATCCAATCTGTGAAGGGACTGTGTGGTAGAGGCCCACAGCCTCAGATTCCATGGTTTTCTGACCTTAGGAAGCAGGGCCAGGTTGAAGAATTATTAGCTCACTTTAGCTCAGTTCTTTGTGGAGAGAAAGGAGAAGGAGACTGGAACCAAGTTATGATCTCCAAGGATGTGTTGCATGGATTGATTTGTGGATGTTTCCACTATCTACCACAGTGCAACAGATCGCCCCAGCAGGTAAAGGATCTAAAGGATGACGTTAAGTCCATGACTTGTGGGTTGCTTGCGCGGCTTCTCTGTTGTTCTGCCTGGGCTTTCATGCGGCAGAAGGCATCTGAAGCAGCTGGGTGAGTCCACATTGCTCTCGCCCACATCTCTGCCATTCGGTCCTGGTGATGCTGATGGGCCGGGGTTCCCCTAGCAGCATGCCGAGTGAGAGGGGGAGGAGAAGTCCACACAATGCTGACACTCAGGGTGAATTGGCACAGAAATTCAACTTAACCCTAAAACTTTTCAATTGCCACGCTCTGGTGATTGTGAACAATGTGATGGATGAGATGCCGCCGCCCAAAGGAAGAAGCACTCACACTGCTCATCCTCCCAGACTTCTTGTCAGACTCCTGGGGCGGTGTCCTGCCCACAGGCTGGGGATGTGCTGCCCCCACATGTCTCTCAGCTTTCTACAGGCTGTCTCAGCCCAACTAGAGTTTGCCATCACTCAGCACTGCAGACCAGGTGCGCTGGAGGTGCTCATAGAAGAGGTGTGTGGTAGTGGGAGGAGGAGAGGGGCTGCCATTTCAGAGCTGTCCCCAGCCTGTTGCCCTGAGAAGGCCACAGACCTGGCAACAGCCCTGGGCTGGAGCAGCAGCTGTGGCATGTCTGCAGGGGATAAGAAAAGGTGAAGGTGCCCCGAAGTTAGCATGGCTGGTAATGGTTGGAGTGACGTCTGTCCAGACCTGGAGTCTGACCCAGGCAGGCCGTGTGTCTATGGGGCAGTGGGAGCCAGCAGCACACTGAGAGTTGGCCTGGTTAATGCTGGGACTGGGCTGGGATGCTGTCAATCTTCTGGAAGGCCCTACAGCAATCCACGACCTTCTGTCCTGGGGAGGGGGGCTGGATACAGAGACCATGTGAGGTCCCCACTAGCACCTTAACAAGCTTGACATCCCCAAACAATAATACCAAGCAAATAGTGCCTTCCATTCTACATAGCTCTGATGAGTGGGGGTGGGGGAGGCCAAACAACCTCATCTTCCAGGGAATATTTGTGTTTAATGCAAGCACACACTGAGGTTGAAACCTGCCTCTCCCTTCCTCCCCAGGGTCAGAGCAGCATGAAAATGAGGAGCCAGTCTGGGTTTCCCAAGGCACGAGTGCCTGTTGAGGCTGATCCTGCTTAGAGAGGGTCGGGAAAGTGTATGGCTCTGTGAGGACTGCCGTGGGCACCAACACACCCTGGGCAGGGCCGCTTAGGCAACAAAAGTTAACTTCTCACAATTCTGGAGGCTAGTGAGTTCAGTGTCAGGATGCAGAGGGGTCTGTGTTCCTTTGTTAGCATCCTCTTGTCTGTGCGTCATCATCTGCTGCTGACCTCACCAGCCTTTCCCTCTGTGTGTGGAGTGGGTGGTAGAGCACTGGCTTCTCTTCTTGTAGAAGAGCCATCCTACTGGGTCCGGACACCTCCCCCACCTCCTTCACTCCCTCCTTTAACCCTGATTCCTCCACAGAGGCCCTGTATTTGCATATGGCCACATTGGAGTTAGGGCTCCAACAAAGGGAATTGGGAGACACAATTCATCCTGTGACAGATAGGTTCTGGGGGACACAGCCAAGGCAGTGGGGTAGCAAGCCAGGTTCCCAGTCTCAGAGCACAGAGTGCATTTTCCCTGCATCCCAACACACTGGCAGCTCCTCCCTTCCTGTTCCTGGTCCATCTGGTGTCACCAATCAAGTAGAGGGGCTCCCTGTTGACAGTGGGGCAGAATCACTCTGACTTCCTCCTCTTTCTGTGATTGGGCCTCTCTCGTTTGTTTTGACTATTTTGTGACAGCATCCTGCTGGATTTGAGAGGTAGAGTACCAAGGTTTTTTTTTTTTTTTTTTTTTTTTTTTTTTTTTAAGGTTTCTCTTGGTTTGTTATTTGAGCTATATATACAGAGAGAGACTGTGGGAGAGACAGAAAGATCTTCCATCTTCTTGTTCACTCCCCACATGACTGCAGTGACCAGGACTGGGCCACGCTGGAGCCAGGAGCCAGAAGCTTCATCCTGGTCTCCCACATGGGTGGCAGGAGCCCAAGCACTCAGGCCATCTTGTACTGCTTTCCCAGGCCATTAGTTGGGAGATGGATAGGAAGTGGAGTAGCTGGGGCTCACATTGGCGCCCGAATGGGATGTCAACCTTCCAGGAGGCAGCTTTACCTGCTGTGCCACAGCACCACCCTTTCACTTGTTTTTTTTTTTCTTGATATTTAAAAGCAAGATTTATTAAAGTCAGAGACCTCCAGCCAGAGTGGCACAGACATGGGGCTCCAAGAGAGGAAAAACCCAAAGAGGCCCATGGTACTGGGGTTTTAAGCACAATTCTGGGAAGAAAAAACTAGACATTCAGTTACAAGGTGGAGACAAAGCCCACCAAAAGACCTGGTTTGCAATCTTTCATTCTCTCTGGCTTGGAAAAAAAAGAGCCATCAGAAGGGGGGTTACTTAATTTGCTGTATAGGAAACTGGGTGCTCAGAAGGAATCCCCACTCCCTTGCTATTCTCATGATAAGATTGGAAACTTTCAAGGAGTAGGGCAGGCAGGCACTTTTGTTCTTGCTAAAGCTTTGTACCCTCAATTTCCACTGGGACCACCCTGACTACCTATTAACTCATCTGACTCCTCAGAGTCCTTCCTGCCCCCAGAAGAATGGCCCCTGACTTCTGTTAGGGGAACTGCACAGTGACTGCTCTGGCTGCTTCAGGCTGAAAAGGGGCATCATTCAGAATGGCACTAAGCAGGGTTCCAGCAGGAGGTGGCTTCTTGAGGGGGACACAGTGCCAGCTTGCAGAGACTGCTTCACCTGAGGTTTCATGTGCATGGCCATCTGGAATTTTTCTGCTTCAAGTCTGGAGAAAACAAATCGAACAAGCAGTTCAAACTCACAGGGTCTAGGGGTGCCGGATTCTGTCCCGGTTGCCCCTCTTCCAGGCCAGCTCTCTGCTGTGGCCAGGGAGTGCAGTGGAGGATGGCCCAAATGCTTGGGCCCTGCACCCCATGGGAGACCAGGGAAAGCACCTGGCTCCTGGCTCCTGCCATCGGATCAGCGCGGTGCGCCGGCCGCAGCGCGCCGGCCGCGGCGGCCATTGGAGGGTGAACCAACGGCAAAAGGAAGACCTTTCTCTCTGTCTCTCTCTCTCACTGTCCACTCTGCCTGTCAAAAAAAAAAAAAAAAACTCACAGGGTCTAAACCAAAGGACAGAGTCATTATTAGAGGACCTACCAAAGCTGCTGTCTAAACCACAAGGAAGTTTTCCCATTGAGAGGCAAATAGAAACGGACAGAAGGGGCTTGATATTAATCAGGTGGACCTTCAGGCCTGGTCAGGTATATGACCTCGCTCCTAGCTGCACCCAGTCTCCCTGACCAGTTTATCTCTGAGGAAGCAAAAGCAGAATGCAGTTTTCGGCTGACACCCTAACGGGCCATCAGGGAGGGTCTGGGGTCTGATCAGGGAGTCCTTGTAAAACTACAGAGAGTGGCCCAGGCCTGAATTTCAAGATTACTCCAAGCTCTTCTCCCAATCCTGCTTGTCAGGCCGATCCCTGCACAAGGAAGCTGAGTTGGACCAGGCCAGCGTTCCCAGAGCTGAGAGGAGGAGTGTGAAGTGTGGAGCCTCTGGCTTCACAGCTCCTGAAACTCCAAAAGAGCAGGGTCTTGCTCCCTGCTGGAAAGTGCGATTCCCGGCCCAACACCCGTCCAGCTGTGGGGGTCTGGTGCCCAGCCTCGAGACCTTCTGGAAGCACTGGAGTGTTGCCCCAGCTAGGGTCCATCAGTTATCTCAAGGCCTTCTCCCAGGCCCACACAAAGGGCTGATCCACGCAAGAAGGGAGGGGTGGTGTTTCACAGTCCAGCACCCACACAGGCTTGTCCGGAACTGGGGTCCAGCCCAGAGAAATCGTTTGAACATGCCAGGGAGTGCCCCGTCCAGAGTCCTTCAGTCAGCTCAAGGCATTTTCCTAGTTCCTTAGTGAAGATCCACACGAGAGAAGAGAGGGTTTGGATAGAGTCTCAGCTCCAGGGGATTGCTCTGGCCTTAATCAGCAAGCCCGGCCATGCAGTCTTAAGAGTGACAACCATTGGCCGGCGCCATGGCTCACTAGGCTAATCCTCCGCCTGTGGTGCCGGCACCCCGGGTTCTAGTCCCGGTTGGGGCTCTGGTTCTGTCCCAGTTGCTCCTCTTCCAGTCAAGCTCTCTGCTGTGGCCCGGGAAGACAGTGGAGGATGGTCCAAGTGCTTGGGCCCTGCACCCACATGGGAGACCAGGAGGAAGCACCTGGCTCCTGGCTTTGGATCGGCCCAGCACACCGGCCAAAGCGGCCATTTGGGGGGTGAACCTCGGAAGGAAGCCCTTTCTCTCTCTCTCTTTCTGTCTAACTCTGCCTGTTAAAAAAAAAAAAAAAAAAAAAAAAAAAAGAGTGACAACCACTCTAATTGCTCTTAACTGTCCGACAGGTATGTGGTATGAGAGTTGCTATGTAGGAGGTTGAAATTTTTTAAAAAAAGTAGAGCAGTCCACATGCTACCCAGTCTGGTGGATGATCCGACCATGGCTGGAGTCCTACTCAAGCAGGGCCCACGTCGAGTTGGAGCTGTTATCCGAGACATGGTACCAAAATGTTATGGGAGAAACAGCAGCAGATAAAATATCATTACCTCGGTTCTTGTCTCACATGGAAGGATTTCCAATCGGACAGGCAGATTTAGAAGCATGATTTCTTAGAGTGGGAGAGCTGCAGCCAGAGAGGCATGGGGGGTGCTCCAAGAGAGGAAAAAACACCACATGTGGTCTTCTCCCAGGCATCACGATGCTGACCCTATCACAGTCATCGCTGGGACCGATTCTGTGGGAAGCACAAGGATCCCTTTTCTCAATAATCAGTCATGTCTTTGAAGGCAGAGGGCATTGAGAAAGAGATCAGTCACAAATCATCAAGGATTGGAACCTGTGGTCTATGGAAGATGTCGAAGTTGGGGTTTTGACAAAAATAGTGGTACTGAGGGCCCCCGCAGGGCACCACGACAGCAGTGGGCTGGGAGGCGGAGGGCTCCAGGCTCCTGCTCTGGGTCTCTCGATCTGGCCTCGCTCCTGCCATCCTGATGTCCTCTCAGAGTTGACGGCGAGAAGCACAGCAGCTGCATGAGCCAGGAAGACATCTGGGGCCACCCAGCCTCTGCACCAACAGCAGTGAGGCTTGATCCTGGCTATGACCACTGGGAGTGGCCAGGCCTGCTCGTGACCTCCAGCACTGAGGAAAGCGACTTTCTAGGGTAATGACCATATACCCATGCTGTTAAATAACAGAGAAGCCAACAGCCACATACCTCTGTGGAACCCGTGAAATACACCCAGTTTAACCTAGGAAGTAAGTGTGTGATTTAACTAGTTATAGTGGACATTCTGTAGCTCCGCCCTGTCAGTGTTTCCCATGCATGGCCACACAGCAGCAGCATCTGGACCATCAAGCTGCTGGGTGTTGACATGTGCACCATGGCCAAGGCAGACCCAGCAGGTGGCTGGATCTTTGTGTCTGGATTCTGCTGACTCAGGCAGATGATGGAGACTGTCTCTCAGAGACACTGAGAGGTAAGGTGGATACCCGGGCTTGGAGTGCTGCCAGGGGAGTCTGAGATGAAAACAAAACACAGATCTACTCCAGTGATCTTGCTGCTCCACCCTGTCCTGCTGGTTGATCAACAGAGTGACGGATGCTGTGCTCACTGAGCAGCAGACTAAGTCTCATGGATCACATGAACCCGAGCACATGGGGCTCCTCACGTCCTCCTCTTTTAGCTGGAGCCACAGCTCCGAGACCCAGAGGGTGGGAGCCTTGTGTCCAGAGTCCTGTGCTGCACCTGCTTCAGCTTGATCCACCCCAGAGGCACTGACCTACCCACTGCTAAGGGCTCAGGTCACATGCAGAATCCCCGTGGGACATGAGTGCCAATGGCATGATGGTGAACAATGGGTCTCCAGGGCTTCATGAGTGTGACCCTTGCCCAGGTGTGATGAAAAATATGACAAGTGTTATCCTTAAGAGAGCCAAATTACAGACAGCATATGTAATTTTTATTTTTATGCCACTGGTTGGCTTTTGTATGACTTAGGAGTTAAAACTTATTTCTCAATAAATAATGGTTTATCTGAAATCTCCTGATTGTTGTACTTCCTGAGATGACTCTTGGTCTTGCTGTGGATTCTGTCACGTGGGCTCAGGGATGCCTCCTCCACATTCAGATGCATCTCGAGTTGACCCCAGACCTTCCTTGATCAGCACAGACGTACCGCCTCCCACCTCCAGATCTCATACACCATTACCTACTACTCTCCTCACACTTCTCAACAACTGAAACCATTCTATTCTCTTCCATTGATGGAGTTATTGGTTACCATTGGGCTCTCTTATGTACATGGGGTCAAAATTGCCCAATTTCTTTCTGTGCACCTGTCCCTCATAAGACAGCTTTGACTGGTTCCTGACAGCTCATACAAAGAGAGAAACTTTGGACACAAAAATGTGTCTGTTGTTGTTTTTGGTACAAAAACTGTTGGTGCATTGATTCCATCAAAATATATCATTACTTTCACAGTAGAAAAGTTCAATGGACCATGGAAACAAGTTTACAGCAGTAACAGGCATGGTTTTGAAATGAAATAAACACAGTTTTTTGTAAAATGTACCATGAAGCTCTATCACACTCCTCAAGGGGAGAAAAGACTTCACAGCGTGTAGTGTTGATTGCGAGGGTGGGAAGATCAGACTTGGGACTGCAGAGTAGGGTGTGACCACTGACTCAGGCATGGGCTTGACACCAGGGACAGATTCCTGGTAACTGTCTTTTCCTTAAGCTCTGACATTGTCGGAGCTCCTGGTGGGAAGATGATGGCATATTCCCAGAATAAGTATGATACAGGCTGAAAATAGGGTTTCAAACCCAATGCAAACACTTACACACACACTAAAATATCTTACCAAATATTATCTATCTGTTCCTGATATTTCTTTTAACCATGATGACTCCCAACTCAAGATTCTTCCATAGGCTGTTCTCTACCTTGAAATCACCCTGTGGAGAAAATTGATAGAAATAGATGGCCCAAAGTCCTTGGGCCCCTGCAGCCACCTGGGAAGAAGCTCCTGGCTGCTGCCTTTGAATCTGCTCAGCTCTGGCCGTTGTGGCCAACTGGGGAGTGAACCATCAGATGGAAGACCTCTCTCTCTCTCCTTCTCCTCTCTGTGTAACTGTGACTTTCAAATAAAATAAATGAATCTTAAAAATAAATAAATAAATAAATAAATAGTATCTCTTGCTATGTATTTTTTTTCACTTTGGGAGTTACCGTGGAAATTTGATTTAAAACTCACGTAATTTTTGTGACCAAATTGGTGAAAGTCATTGGTGAAATGTTAACTGAGATACAACTCTCTTTCCAGTGCCTAGATTGTGTGCATTTATTGTTTGAATCAATGACCAAGTGTGCAGCAAACATACACAAATTAGTTCCTTTTAGTTAGCAGTAAGATCTTTTTTTTTTAAACTTTTATTTAATGCATATAAATTTCCAAAGTACGACTTATGGATTACAATGGCTTCCCCCCCATACCGTCCCTCCCACCCACAACCCTCCCCTTTCCCACTCTCTCTCCCCTTCCATTCACATCAAGATTCATTTTTGATTATCTTAATATACAGAAGATCAGCTTAGTATACATTAAGTAAGGATTTCAACAGTTTGCTCCCACACAGAAACATAAAGTGAAAAATAATAGATTTTTTTTTAAATGATGATGAAATCAGAGCAGACCTATTGTCATGTTTAATCCCAGTGAGAGTCAAGTTGGGAATTGATAATTTCTTTTTTTTTTTTTTTTTTTACAGAGGATCAGTTTAGTATGCATTAAGTAAGGATTTCAACAGTTTGCACCCCCATAGAAACACAAAGTGAAATATATTGTTTGAGTACTCGTTATAGCATTAAATCTCAATGTACAGCACATTAAGGATAGAGATCCTACATGAGGAGTAAGTGCACAGTGACTCCTGTTGTTGACTTTACCAATTGACACTCCTGTCTATGGCATCAGTAATCTCCCTATGCTCCAGTCATGAGTTTCCAAGGCTATGGAAGCCCTCTGAGTTCTCCGACTCTTATTTTGTTTAGACAAGGTCATAGTCAAAGTGGAGGTTCTCTCCTCCCTTCAGAGAAAGGTACCTCCTTCTTTGATGACCTGTTCTTTCCACTGGGATCTCACTCACAGAGATCTTTTGCCAGAGTGTCTTGGCTTTCCATGCCTGAAATACTCTCATGAGCTTTTCAGCCAGCTCCGAATGCCTTTAGGGCTGATTCTGAGGCCAGAGTGCTATTTAGGACATCTGCCATTCTATGAGTCTGCTGAGTATCTCACTTCCCATGTTGGATCACTCTCCCCTTTATTTACTCCATCGGTTAGCGTTAGCAGGTACTAGACTTGTCTATGTGCTCCCTTTGACTCCCAGTCCCTCCACCATGACCAACTGTGAACTGAAACTGATCACCTGGAACAGTGAGATGGCATTGGTACATGCCACCTCGATGGGATTGAATTGGAATCCCCTGGTATGCTTCCAACTCCACCACTTGGGGCAAGTCAGCCTGAGCATGTCCCAAATTATACATCTCTTCCCTCTCCCATTCCCACCACCATGTTCAACAGGGATCACATTTCAGTTAATTTTCAACACTTAAGAATAACTGCATCAATTACAGATCTAAACCAGTCATATTAAGTAGAACAGATAAAAAAACTACTAAGAGGGATAATGTACTAAGTTGTTCATTAACAGTCAGGGCTATGCTGATCAAGCCACCGTTTCCCATAGTGTCCACCTCACTCCAACAGGTTTCCCTCTTGGTGTTCAGTCAGTCGTCACCGATCAGGGAGAACATATGGTATTTGTCCCTTTGGGACTGGCTTATTTCACTCAGCATGATGTGTTCCAGATTCCTCCATTTTGTTGCAAATGACTGGATTTCGTTGTTTCTTACTGCGGTATAGTATTCTAAAGAGTACATATCCCATAATTTCTTTATCCAGTCTACCGTTGATGGGCATTTAGGTTGGTTCCAGGTCTTAGCTATTGTGAATTGAGCTGCAATAAACATTAGGGTGCAGACCTCTTTTTTGTTTGCCAATTTAAATTCCTTTGGGTAAATTCCAAGGAGTGGGATGGCTGGGTCGAACAGTAGGGTTATCTTCAGGTTTCTGAGGAATCTCCAGACTGACTTCCATAGTGGCTTGACCAGTTTGCATTCCCACCAACAGTGGGTTAGTGTCCCTTTTTCCCCACATCCTCGCCAGCATCTGTTGTTGGTAGATTTCTGCATGTGAGCCATTCTAACCGGGGTGAGGTGAAACCTCATTGTGGTTTTGATTTGCATTTCCCTGATTGCTAATGACCTTGAACATTTTTTCATGTGCCTGTTGGCCATTTGGATTTCCTCTTTTGAAAAATGTCTATTGAGGTCCTTGGCCCATCTCTTAAGTGGGTTGTTGGTTTTGTTTTTGTGGAGTTTCTTGATCTCTTTGTAGATTCTGGTTATTAACCCTTTATCTGTTGCATAGTTTGCAAATATTTTTTCCCATTCTGTCGGTTGTCTCTTCACTCTCCTGACTGTTTCTTTTGCAGTACAGAAACTTCTCAATTTGATGCAATCCCAATAGTTGATTTTGGCTTTGACTGCCTGTGCCTCCCGGGTCTTTTCCAGAAATTCTTTGCCTGTGCCAATATCTTGAAGGGTTTCTCCAATGTTCTCTAGTAACTTGATGGTGTCAGGTCGTAGATTTAGGTCTTTAATCCATGTTGAGTGGATTTTTGTGTAAGGTGTAAGGTAGGGGTCTTGCTTCATGCTTCTGCACGTGGAAATCCAGTTTTCCCAGCACCATTTATTGAATAGACTGTCCTTGCTCCAGGAATTAGTTTTAGATCCTTGATCAAATATAAGTTGGCTGTAGATGTTTGGGTTGATTTCTGGTGTTTCAATTCTGTTCCATTGGTCTATCCATCTGTTTCTGTACCGGTACCATGCTGTTTTAATTACAACTGCCCTGTAGTATGTCCTGAAATCTGGTATTGTGATGCCTCCGGCTTTGTTTTTGTTGTACAAGATTGCTTTAGCTATTCGAGGTCTCTTGTGCCTCCATATAAATTTCAGCACCATTTTTTCCAGATCTGAGAAGAAGGTCTTCGGTATCTTGATTGGTATTGCATTGAATCTGTAAATTGCTTTTGGGAGAATGGACATTTTGATGATATTGATTCTTCCAATCCATGAGCATGGAAGATTTTTCCATTTCTTGGTATCCTCTTCTATTTCTTTCTTTAAGGTTTTGTAATTTTCATCGTAGAGATCTTTAACGTCTTTGGTTAAGTTTATTCCAAGGTATTTGATTGTTTTTGTAGCTATTGTGAATGGGATTGATCTTAGAAGTTCTTCCTCAGCCATGGCATTGTCTGTGTATACAAAGGCTGTTGATTTTTGTGCATTGATTTTATACCCTGCTACTTTGCCAAACTCTTCTATGAGTTCCAATAGTCTCTTAGTAGAGTTCTTTGGGTCCCCTAAATACAGAATCATGTCATCTGCAAAGAGGGATAGTTTGAGTTCTTCCTTCCCAATTTGTATCCCTTTAATTTCTTTTTCTTGCCTAATAGCTCTGGCTAGAACCTCCAGAACTATATTGAATAGCAGTGGTGAGAGTGGGCATCCCTGTCTGGTTCCAGATCTCAGTGGAAATGCTTCCAACTTTTCCCCATTCAATAGGATGTTGGCTGTGGGTTTTTCATAGATTGCTTTGATTGTATTGAGGAATGTTCCTTCCAAACCCAGTTTGCTTAGAGTTTTCATCATGAACGGGTGTTGTATTTTATCAAATGCTTTCTCGGCATCTATTGAGATAATCATATGGTTTTTCTTCTGCAGTCTGTTAATGTGGTGTATCACATTGATTGTCTTGCGCACATTAAACCATCCCTGCATACCAGGGATAAATCCCACTTGGTCTGGGTGGATGATCTTTCTGATGTGTTGTTGCATTCTATTGGCGAGAATTTTATTGAGGATTTTTGCATCTATGTTCATCAGGGATATTGGTCTGTAATTCTCTTTCAGTGCTGCATCTTTTTCTGGCTTAGGAATTAAGGTGATGCTGGCTTCATAGAAAGAATTTGGGAGGACTCCCTCTTTTTCAATTGTTCTGAATAGTTTGAGAAGAATTGGAGTTAGTTCTTCTTTAAACGTCTGGTAGAATTCAGCAGTGAATCCATCTGGTCCTGGGCTTTTCTTTGTTGGGAGGGCCTTTATTACTGTTTCAATTTCTGTCTCAGTTATGGGTCTGTTTAGGTTTTCGATGTCTTCCTGGTTCAATTTAGGCAGGTTGCATGTGTCCAGGAATCTATCCATTTCTGATAGGTTTCCCTGTTTGCTGGCATACAAGTCCTTGTAGTAATTTCTGATGATTCTTTTTATTTCTGTGGTGTCTGTTGTTACGTTTCCTTTTTCATCTCTGATTTTATTGATTTGGGTCTTTTCTCTTCTTTTTTTAGTTAGTTGGGCCAATGGGGTGTCAATTTTGTTTATTTTTTCAAAAAACCAGCTCCTCATTTGGCTGATTTTTTATAATGTTTTTCTTGATTCAATCCTGTTGATTTCTTCTCTGATTTTAATTATTTCTCTTCTCCTACTAGATTTGGGTCTGGTTTGCTGTAGGTTTTCTAGATCCTTGAGATGAATTGAAAGCTCATCTATTTGGTGTCTTTCCAATTTCTTGATGTAGGCACCTATTGATATAAACTTTCCTCTTAACACTGCTTTTGCTGCGTCCCATAAGTTTTGGTATGTTGTGCTGTTATCCTCATTTACTTCCAGAAAGTTTTTGATTTCTCTTTTGATTTCTTCTATGACCCATTGTTCATTCAGGAGCATGTTGTTCAATCTCCATGTGTTTGCGTATGCTCTAGGGATTCCTGAGTTGCCAATCTCCAACTTCATTCCTTTATGGTCTGAGAAGCTGCATGGTATGATTCTAATTCTTTTGAATTTGCTGAGACTTGCTTTATGGCCTAGCATGTGGTCAATCCTAGAGAAGCTTCCATGTACTGCTGAGAAGAATGTAAAATCTTTAGCTGTAGGATTGAAAGTTCTGTATATATCTGTTAGATCCATTTGGGCTATAGTGTCGTTTAAATCTACTGTATCCTTGTTGATCTTCTGACCGGATGATCTGTCTATTTCTGAGAGTGGAGTATTGAAGTCCCCCAGTACTACTGTATTGGGGTCTAAGTCTCCCTTTAAGTCCGTTAATAAATCTTTTAGATAAACTGGTGCCCTGTAGTTAGGTGCATATACATTGATAATTGTTATATCTTCCTGTTGAATTGATCCCTTAATCATGATATAGTGTCCCTCTTTGTCTCTCTTAACAGTTTTTGTGGTAAAGTTTATGTTGTCCGATATTAAGATGGCTACGCCTGCTCTTTTTTCATTTCTGTTGGCATGGTATATCTTTTTCCAGCCTTTCACTTTCAGTCTGTATGGATCTTTGTTGGAAAGATGTGTTTCTTGTAAGCAGCAAATAGATGGGTTTTGTTCCTTAACCCAATCAGCCAATCGGTGTCTTTTAACTGGACAGTTCAGGCCATTCACGTTCAAAGTGACTAATGATAAGTGGTAACTTTGCCCTGCCATTTGCCAAAGATAAGTTCTAATATATGCTTTGAATTCCCTGTGATCTTTTGCTGTGAGGTTTCCTTCCTTGATTTCCTTCCTTTACCTTCTTTCATATTGATGACCGTGTTTCTGTGTTTCTGTGTGTAACACATCTTTAAGCATCTTTTGCAGGGCTGGACGAGTGGCAACAAATTCTTTCAATTTCTGTTTGCAATGAAAAGTCTTTATTTCACCTTCATTCACAAATGATAGCTTGGCAGGATATAATATTCTGGGCTGGCAGTTGTTCTCTCTTAGTACCTGGGCTATATCTCGCCATTCCCTCCTAGCTTTTAGAGTTTCTGATGAGAAGTCAGCTGTGAGTCTGATTGGAGATCCTCTGAGAGTAATCTGACGTTTCTCTCTTGCACATTTTAGGATCTTTTCTTTATGTTTCACTGTGGAGAGTTTAATTACAACGTGTCGTGGTGAGGATCTCTTTTGGTCGTGTTTATTAGGGGTTCTGTGAGCTTCCTGTACTAGGATTTCTCTGTCCTTCTCCAAACCTGGGAAATTTTCTGCTAATATCTCACTAAAAAGGCCTTCTAATCCTTTCTCCCTCTCCATGCCTTCAGGAACTCCTAGAACCCGAATGTTGGGTTTTTTAATAGTATCCTGAAGATTCCCGACAATATGTTTTAGATTTCTAATTTCCTCGTCTTTTCTTTGGTCTGACTGTATCCTTTCCTGTTCTCTGTCTTCTAAGTCCGATATTCTCTCTTCTGCTTCACCCATTCTGTTTGTAAGGCTCTCTATTGTGTTTTTCATTTGATCTATTGAATTCTTCACTTCAGTCACTATCACAGTTTCCTGTTGTAATAGTTGTTTCGTTTCATTTTGATTCCTCCTTAATATTTCATTTTCACGAGAGAGATTTTCTATCTTGTCCATTAAGGATTTGTGTAGTTCCAGAATTTGTTTTTGAGAACTTCTTAATGTTCTTATCAATTTTTTGAGATCTGCTTCTTGCATTTCTTCTATGTCATCATCTTCATAATCTTGAATTGGGGTGTCTTTTTCATATGAGGGCGTCATAGTGACTTCCTTGTTTTTATTACCTCGGTTTTTGCGTTTGTTATTTGGCATATTGGAGATATTTGGTTTCTTCACTGTGGTGCTTTTTCTTGTTATACTATGACTCTAGATTAAGTGGACTATCTGTTTTTGATGGAGCCTTAGGGCTTGAGATGGGTGTGGCCTGAGAGCTCTGTTTGGTGTGCCAAAGGTGACACTCCCAGGTTAGGCGTGGTAAATCTCTCTCTCTCTCTTTTTTTTTTTTTGATTCAAAAGGGAAGTAATTCCACACAGCTGAACGAAGTTGGAGGTAGTTAGCAGGCAAATGATATACCCACAGGAGCCAGAGATCGGAAGCTCTTTCCCAAGATCCCCACAGGGAATCTGTTCGGCCCTCAGAGTGGGCTCAAATTCTCCTTCAGCCTCCCACTGGGTTGCCAAAGTTACGGAATTGTAGCGTCTCTGGAGAGTGCTCACGTGAATTCCGTGAGTTCTCTCCCCCACCGTCTCTTTTTTCACAGTCTCAGTTCAGTAGCACCACAAATTTACTAGGTCCTAATCTCCTGTTAATTCGCCCCGCCCAGAGTCAGGTTTTTCTGCTAGGCTCAGGGCCGGTGCAGACCTGAGGTCGCTCTGCTTATGACGTATGTCCAAGATGGCGCCTGCTCTTTGTCTTGCTCGCCCTTGAGAGGTGAGCGGAGAGAGAGAAACCCGTGTCCGTACTAGTCACCTTTTTTTTTTTTTTCTCTCTCTCTCTCTTTTCCAGTTAGCCTTGTGAACTTCCCCCACCGGGGGTCGTTCCCTCTAGTCTCCTCTGTCCGCTTGCCTGCCGGTGTCTTGGGCTATTGAGGTTCGGCTCACCTCGCGTTCCAGCGCTGGTGTGTTGAGTCTGCCGCTGATGTCCCGAACTGTAGGCTCCCACGCTCTCCACGCAGGTCCGCTGTGAGTCACGCGTTCCGGAAGAGTTTCTTCTGCTGTTTCCTCCCCTACTCTTCCTTGAACCTGCAGTATCTCCACTTTTATTAAACTATCTCTCCCCAGACTATCAGTGTGCTCCCTTCCTATTCCGCCATCTTGCCGGAAACCAGCCACTGTGTAATCAGCAGTAAGATCTTAATCCTGGAGCACGACCAGTGAGAATTAAAGGTATTTTCAAAGCATAGTTTTTGTTTGTAGGTGGATGTAGAAGGAGGCAGGCAAAGTGTCTGCTAAACAGTGAAGAGCGTTTGCTCATACAGTGGTGAGAGACCCGCCTACATTTCATCCAGCTGCCTGCTAGTGCACCTGGGAAAGCAGTGGAAGATGGCCTAAGTAGTTGGGCACGTGCCGCCCATGTGGAAGATCCAGACAGTGTTCCAGGCTCCAGGCTTCAGCCTGGGCCAGCCCTGGCAGTTGTGGCCATCTAGGGAGGGAACCAGTGTTCACTCTGAGGTTGTGGACAGACGGATGTGAAGTGAAGGCAAGCTGGTATGGTGAAGGCTGACCAGGAGCAGGCAGACCCCACTGCAGGCTCCATCCAGTGATGCAGAGAAGATGCATGGGCGGTGCCCATCGGGGAGGAGGGCGGGAGTGGGAAGAGGAGGGGGAACACAACTTCAGAGCTGCAATATTGTGCAGGTTGATACAAATTACAACAAACTTTTATCTGTTCTATTTCTTTAAAAATATATTCTAAACATCTGCTTCAAGCAGTATTTTCTTTTTTAAAAATTTGATTAATTTACTTGAGAGATAGAGTTACAGAGACAGGCAGAGGCAGAGAGACAAATCTTCCATCTGCCGGTTCACTCTCCAGATGGCCTCTATAGGCCAGGGCTCTGCCGATTTGAAGACAAGAGCCAGGAGCCTCTTCCAGGTCTCCCACGTGGGTGCAGGACCCAAGCAGTTGGGCCATCTTCCACTGCTTTCCCAGGTCACAGAGGAGAGCTAGATCTGAAGAGGAGCAGCCGGGACATGAACTGGTGCACACATGGGATTCTGGAGCCATAGGCGGAGGCTTAGCTCACTACGCCACAGCGCCAGCAACTCAAGCAGTATTATTATTTAGGAACTAAAGAGCATATCATTTATGAAGAGGGGTACATTTTGAAAAGCAGGTATCGAAGATCCCCTTCAGTATTTGCAGGGAGCTGATGAGTGTGTGCGTGGGGAAAACCCACGAAGGTTGGAGAAATGCTGTCTGAGGATGAGAGGGGGAAAAAAATCCCTCATTCTCCCAAGGGACAGTGCAGCCGGATGAGAACCAAGCCTATTTGTCTGAGACGTTAGATGTCATGGAAGTGTGTGCATATTGGCCACCTCTGGAGGGTCCACTGGGAAGGCATCATGATTAGCAACAAGAAGGAGGCTGGGATAATACTTTCAGTATGGTCGGTCCAGTGTCAAGTACTGTAAGGTGTACAGTGATGTAGTGTGAAGGGGTTCAGTATCGGGCATCACTTTGTGCAGAAACTGCTGGAAAGCCTTTAAGGAACCTGGCAAAGTCTTAGAGACAGTTCCAAGGATTGCACTGTGGATGCAGCCTGTGGAAGGAGACCTCTCTGGGTGTGACTCTGTGTGTGGTTCAGGCTGCCTCCTGCCTAGGAGAGAGCTGCTCCTCTCACCCCTGGCCCCAGCATCGAGGCAGCCCTGTCCCAGCTACCAAAGATGTGACTCATCGGCCTGCAGCCCTCCCTGTGTTGTTTACACCCAGGTCAGTCTCTTGAGGGTTCATCTGTTTCCATGGGTGCAGGGACCACGTCTACCCCACCCACCGCTGTGAGGTGCCTTCACCAGCACACATTTCCCCATATTGGAACTCCCACTTTTGAAAACAGTAAGAGCAGCATGTCAATACCAGACATATTGCAGCCCTTTACCCATTTACTGTTTAGACAGGGGCCACTGACCTCTACCCAAACGATGGGTACGCTCAATTCCCTTCAGCCCAGCATCCTCCTCCTCTCACAGACCACAGATTTACTCTAAGGTGAAAATTATAAAGGTGACCCAAAGACAATATTTTCTTTACAAACTTTTAAAAGGGATGAATGTAGAAAAATCATTCTTTAACAAAAGCAGACATGACTCATGCTGTGTTTATGGATGTATTTTGATATTATTCCTCTCTCTCCTAGGGTTCCCCAGGTCTTTCTGTAATGTGGGATCTGGAGAGGTTAAATTGCATTCCCTTGTCACCCTGATAATTTTGTTGATTGGCACGTATTTTATGTGTGTGTGCTTACATGGTATATGTATGTATAACTACAGCAAGCAATATAGAAAATATATTATGTATTTGTATAAAAATTTGGGGGGATTATTTCCCGGTTGCCCCTCTTCCAGGCCAGCTCTCTGCTGTAGCCAGGGAGTGCAGTGGAGGATGGCCCAAGTGCTTGGGCCCTGCACCCTACGGGAGACCAGGTTAAGCACCTGGCTCCTGCCTTCAGATCAGCGCGGTGCGCCGGCCGTGGCGGCCATTGTAGGGTGAACCAACGGCAAAGGAAGACCTTTCTCTCTGTCTCTCTCTCTCTCTCTCTCACTGTCCACTCTGCCTGTCCAAAAAATAAAAAATAAAAAAATAAAATGAATCTTGATGTGAATGGAATGGGAGAGGGAGCGGGAGATGGGAGGGTTGCGGGTGGGAGGGAAGTTATGGGGGGAAATGCCATTGTAATCCATAAACTGTACTTTGGAAATTTATATTTACTAAATAAAAGTTAAAAAAAAAGATAAAAAATAAATAAAAAATAAAAAAGGTTTTCATTTATTGTCTATTTATTTATATGATTGCTATATACATATAAAATGCAAATCAGTTTTCTATTTATTATGTCATCTTAGGAGCTTTTCTTGGTATGATCCCAGACTTGCTGATAATAGTTGAAAGTGCACCCAGATTTACTCCAGGGACTGTAAATAACTGTTCAACCTGGGGGAGCTGGGGGAACAGTGGTCACGCTGGGCTCTCAGCTGTTGGTTCCCATGTCAGCATCATGCTGGAAGCACATTGGCCATGAAGCCTTTCCCTCTCTGGTTTCCTGTTGCACGGCTCACTGCAGGACCTTCCCACACATGTGGAAGTCGGATAAGGATTCTGTGCTACCCGGCAGTGATGGCGGGCTGATGCATGGACAGAGGTGAGGCCTGGAGAATCACCAGTGAGTGCTCAAAGCATCAATGTTCCTCCCCTCCCCTCCCCTGGGCTTCCTGGATACAGCTGAGGGCTTCATGACTGGGCAACTTGACCTTGCGTGGTGGAGACACTCTGACTACAGGTGGACTGGAATTCCCTGTTTCTAGTATCCGCATCTCGAGCACTGTACACCCCAGACCTTTAGACACTCATCACAGAGAAACAAAAACCATTTAAGGTGATGGATATGTTAATTGAGCCGATGTGGTCATTCTTCAACATACACACGTATCAAAGCATCATACTCTGGGGCCGGAGCTCTGGCCAAGTGGGTAAAGCCACCGCCTTCAGGCACCAGTTTGAGTCCCAGCTGCTGCACTTCCGATCCATCTCTCTGCTGTGGCCTGGGAAAGTAGTAGAAGATGGCCCAAGTCCTTGGGCCCCTGTACCCACATGCAAGCCCAGGAAGAAACTCCAGGCTCCTGGCTATGAACTGACACAGCCAATAGGAGAGTGAACCAGCAGATGGAAGACCTCTCTCTCTGCCTCTCCTTCTCTCTGTGTGTAACTCTGACTCTCAAGTAAATACTTAATTTTTTAAAAATTAAACAAAAATTCTGCACAATACTCCCCCACCACCCTTTCTAATAGGAAAAACAAAACAAAACAAAACAAAAAAAAACAAACAAAAAACAACAACAACAACAAAAAAAAACCAAGGCCACTGGCGTCTGGCGTGGTTCCTGTTGTGGCAAAACCCAAGCCCGCAGGCCTTGCATGCTGGTTCCCTCGGCTCCCAAAACCTATGTGCGTAAGTCTCTCATCTCCTCTTCCTCTTCACATCTATGCTTAAGGACTGTGGGATAGAGTAACTGTAAACAGCGTTAATTAAATCATACTTCAAGAAAACTGTTTTCTTGTTCTCTACTTTATGCTTCTGGTATTGTTGATCTTTAACAATTAAATGGTCTTTGATAATGGACAAAACAAATAAACAAATAAGCATCACACTCTAGCCCTTAAGTACACGCATTGTTTAGGAATCATTCACAGTGTTTACAGGGTTATAGTTCAGTTTATAGAAAGCGCCCACTTGACACACCTGGAGTGGCTTCTCTGCTGCTGTCAGAGTCCAGAGTAGCTTCATGCTGCAGACTCCTTTATTGAATCAGGAGAGGCACAGCCACGTCTGTGTTTCTGGGCTGAGGAGGAGGGAAAGGAGTTAGTGTGCAGAGGAGCCTTCGTGGTCCCTTCTACCAAACCTTCCAGGGACCTTCAAAGCCTGCCTGCACCTGAGAATCACTCTCAGTAGATGGGGCTCAGGAGGAGCAGCTGGGGCAGCCCAGCCTCACACTTCTGCTCCCCTGGGGGGTTTTTGTTAGGGCTTGTATCCCTGTGGGAGGGGTGTCAATATCATCTAGACAGTAGTAAGTGGCAGCATCTCCAGGCTGCACCCCGCTGATGGTGAGAGTGAACTCTGTCCCTGATCCACTGCTGCTGACCCACGATGGGACCCCAGATTGCAGTTTGGGTGCCTTATAGATCAAGAGCTTGGGAGGCTGCCCTGGTTTCTGCTGATTCCAGGATAAGTAGCTACTATGAACGGTCCGACTGGCCTGGCAACTCATGGTGACTGTGCCTCCCACAGAGGCAGACACGGAGGATGAGGACTGGGTCATCACAATGGCACATCTGACACCTGAGATGGGAAACACACACAAAAAATAGCCACACTGTTCATCATGCCTTAAGAGAATTTCTCTGAAGAGCCAGACAGGACAGATCACCCTGGCTGTGTCAGTCCCTGGAGTTGTTCCTCACCTGGAAGCCAGAGCAGCAGGAGCCCCAGGAGCTGAGCAGGTGCCCTCGTGTCCATGCTGGATCCTGACTGGGACCGACTTCTGCACAGGCTGTGAGCAGCCTGGTGATGAGTCTGCAAGGCAGTGGGCAGGGCTCTGGGCACATGCAAATCAGCAGGGAATAACACCCAGACTGCGCCACCTGCAGGGCTGCTCTTCTCAGTCACTCAGAACAGGTGCAGTGTCCCCAAGTGTCCCAGATCTCACCAGGGTGGCAGAGATTCCTTTCAGAGTGTGTTTTTCCCCCTGGACCAAAAACTAGAAGCCACCTCCTGTCCTGTGAATAAGTGTTGTCACTGTGTTTTGTTCAAGATCCATGGGGCATGTTCTTGCAATCTCTTCATGTAAGAGCCCATCAGCCATAGCGTCCTTCCAGGATGAATGACATCTTATAAAATCATTGCATCTTTGCTTGTGTACATCTCTGAGGTCACATTTGCTTCCTCTTACCTCCAATGTCCTGATGCCCTTGGGGTGTTATCAGTATTCAGAGGGGTCTCAGTATTCAGTAATTTGGTATTTAATATGTGGATGTGAATAAACTATTCAGGTTGCAAGAAAGATGTACTTTGGAGCTGTTAGAAGAAAACATCCTCACATCTTTTGCAGAGGCCCAGAGAATTATTTTTATGACCCAGGTAAAAAACCCTCATATTTCACAGTTTCACTACTGAGAAATATTCCTTAGTAGGGGAGCACAATTATCCCTATGCAGTAACTGTTCTGGTCCTGCCTAACTAAGCTTAACCAGGACCCAGAAGAATTGAACAGTTTAGGTAAAAAGTATAGATCTTCTATAAGAAAAGAAAAAGTGGCCTCAACTAGCTCAGTGCACAGTCAATGAGAAGACATTACAAAAGCAGAAAAAAACAATATATAGAGCATCAGTGAGATATATGACAACTTGAAAATCTATCACGCATACAATCATAATCCTGAGAGGAGAAACAGGAAAAGGGAATACCAAAATAAAACACTTGAAGATTTTGGCAGCTAATTTTTAGAATTTAAAGAAATCAATTCACTATCAGTATACATATCAGTATTAGTTCTAGGAAATATGGCTATTTTCTTAGAATTGTACCTATGAAATCATGAAAACTGTACTCTTTATATTAATAGTAGTTAAAAAAACCCTCATACTAAGTTTGAAAACATGTATTCCAATAGCTAAAAGCGTAAGCCCAAGGATTAATCATGTGAACACATGCTTAGTTGTTCCATTGTCTTGTTTGCAGTTTGCAAACAAGTTTTTAGCAGTTTTCTGCTCTGGAAACTGTTCAGAACATATCTCTAAAGCAAAGACTGTCTCCTACACACACTAGATTCAATACCACCTAGGGCACTTTGGATTTGAAAGGCAACATACATGGGCTGTAGTCAGAGTCATTCGACCTATAATTGTGCCATCTTAGAGGAAGTCTCAGAACAATTGAATGATTGTTCACAACTTCAGTGACCCTGTGATTCCTTAGACTGCTGATACTTCTGTCTGTCCCAAGTAGGGAAAATGTGTGCAGATTCTCACAAGCCCCAACAGGAAAACTGTTGAGAAGGTAACACTGACTACCACCAGTGTTCCTTGTCTCGTGTTTCCACCTCTATCACTATCTACATCTTACAAAATGCCTTATTCAATATCAAGGCACTTTAAAAAAAATTTACTTAATTAACTACAAAGGCATAACAATAGAGAGAGGGGGAGAGAGAGAGAAAGAGAGAGAGAGAGAGAGAGAGATCTTTGATGTGCTAGTTCATTCCCCAAATGGCTGCTACAGCTAGGTCTGAATCAGGGCCAGGAGACAGAAATTCAGTAATTCATTTCTGGTCTTGCAAGCACTTGGGCCATCCTCTGTAGTAGCAAGAATACTGGATTTGAAGTGGAATAACCAGGGCTCAATGGGGTACCTGTGATGCTGTGTGCTGGCTTTAACCCATTGTGCTGCAACACCAGCCCCAATGACATGGAATTTGACCAACAAAGTTGACTCAGAAAAACACAAGAAGAAGTTCACTGACAGGTTCATACACTCAACACCCAGAAACAGACAGCTTAAAAGAATAAGAGGATGTGCTGTTTGAGATTTGATCAATACAAAGTCAAAAAAACAGCCAATTTTGCTACTGCTTTTCGCATACGAAAATACATAGGTCCAAGAAGCAAAGGGTAGAAGTTGGAGTAACTCCCAGGAGTTTCACAGCTGCAAAAAATTTGCTTTCTGTCCCCAAATTCCTCATTTTGAGGTGTCTGTTTTAGATGATTTTTTTCAATGCTTATACCAGGGACACAGTGAGGTTTCATTGATCTGCAGGGGCAAAATGTGACTTGGTTACCTTGGAGTACTCTGGCCATTAGAACAGTAGTTGAATAAGAATATCCTCCCCCTGAGAGAGGTGGCTGTGTGAAAATCAAGGGAAACTAGAGCTGCTGCTGCCACCTGTTGGTGAGGAGATGTGTGCCTGAGATTGGGAGATTTCTTGGAGTGCCTTTGTGTTTTTCTACACAGTGCTAAAAGTGAATAGCTGGGTATGGCTCATAAATTGTGACAAATATCATTCCAGTGTGAGATGTTAAGTTATGAGACATTAATAATAGGGCAATCTAGGTGGAGGTATGTGAACATAGTTTGTATCAATTCTGAATTTTTGTTTTATGAATTTGAGACTATCTCGAAATAAAAACTTATAAAAAGGCAATAGAAAACTTCATGAAAAAATTCAAATAGTTCTGTGTTGTGAGGAGTAAGATATTAGGATCTCCTGAGCAATACAGAAATATGGCTAAAATGTGCTTTATGTAGAAAGGGACATAATTTACAAATATCACTGTAGCCTTGCTACTAGTTTCATAAATGAGGTCACCCTGTCATATATATATACACAAATATAATTAGCTAATCATGTCTTATCTGTCCATCATCTATCTGTCCATTATCTACTTTCTACCCCCTTTCCCTCCTTTTTAAATCGGTTGTTGATAATGATCAATTAGTAATTCAATCTTTATGTAGCAAATTATTGTTGGTGAGCTAGATGATAACAGGTGATATCCCGTTCTGGGGTTGGTAAGAGTATTTTTGTGAGGAACTGTTGCAGGAATGGGAGCAGAGCGTTAGGAGGTCGTGATTGTTATCAGAATGGTGAACACAGATACAAGGGTGATATTGGGTGCTGTATGTACAAAGAAATCCAGAACGGCACCAGACTGCTTGTTTGTTGGTTGAACATCACTGCCTTGCCCATCTGCATTGTCGTTTGTGTCTTTTCCCAGAATCCATTTTCCTACAAGGTTCTTGGTCTCGTTTATCTAATAAAAGATGCTTGTGTGAGAGCTGAAGGTTGACAACAAAAGAGCCCTTTAATGTTCAGTGTTAGTTATGAGACAAAATATGTGCCCCTGAAGACAGTTTCCTGTAACTCCTGGTGTTTCTTGGGGCATCTTGGGCATAATCTGGCTTACATGTATTTTACGTTTATGTATGTTATTTGATGTCATGAAAAATAAAGAAATAAACAGAACAATAACAAATTAGGAGATTGATTTATCACTAAAAATTCCTGTCCATGAAAAGCCCAGGACCTAATGGCCTTGAAGATGAATCCTACCAAACATTTCAAGAGAGACTAATGCCAATCATTTATAAACTCTTCCAAATCTTTTTAAGATTTATTATTTATTTGAAATTCAGAGTTACAGGAGTTCTCACACACACACACACACACGCGCGCGCACATGTACATGGATCTTCCATCTGCTGATTCTCTCCCTGATCACTGAATTGTCAAGTCTGGGCCAGGGAAAGACAGGAGCCAGGAGCTTCTCACAAGTCCCCCGTGAGTGTGGCAGCTACGCAAGCACTTGGCTCATTTTCCCTGGCAATTACCATGGAGCTGGGTTGGAAGTGGAGCAACTGCGACATGAATTGGTGCCCGTATGGCATACCAGGGTCATCAGTTGGCCATCACACTGGCCCTACTTCCAAAAGAAAAAAAAAGGGGGGGGGACAATATTTCTAAACTCTTTTTGCTGAGACCAGCACCACCCTGATACCAAAACCAAACAAGGGCCCTAGAAATATCAAACTCAAACTCAAATAATGCCAGAACTCGTTCTCCTTAGGTGCAATGAATGATCTTCACTATCACGTCAGTGGAGACACTGCCATGTCTGTCCTGGGGAATGAGGAGTAGGATAGAGAGTTAGGGTGAGGCAGCCCCTCTCCCTTCTTCTACCAAAATCCTCAATGACCTTCACAGCCTGGCTGCTTCTGAGAATCACGCTCAGCAGACAGAGGCCCCAGGAGCAGGAGCAGGGGCTGCCCAGCCAACACTGTGCTCCTCTGAGGGTTTTATGTTTGGGCTGGTACCACTGTGGTAATAGTATAGACAGTAATAAGTTTCTGCATCTTCAGGCTGCACTCCGCTGATGGTGAGGGTGCAATCAGTCCCAGATCTGCTGCCACTGAACCGAGATGAGACCCCAGATGGCAGAGTGGATGCCTTATAGATTAGGAGGCTGGGAGTTTGTCCGGGTTTTTGCTGATCCCGGGAGAACCTAATGCTGCTAACGCTCGGACTGGCCTGGCAATTGATGGTGACTGTGCTTCCCGCAGATGCAGACACGGAGGATGGAGACTGGATCATCCCAATGGCACATCTGGCACCTGAGATGGGAAACACAAAGAAACCCACACTGTTCATCATGCCATAAGAGAATTTCTGTGGAGAGCCAGACAGGACAGATCACCCCAGCTGAGTCCATCTCTGGTGTTTTTCCTCACCTGGGAGCCAGAGAGCAGGAGACCCAGGAACTGAGCGGGCGCCCTCACGTCCATGTTTCACTGGCTGTGAGCAGCCTGGTGATAAGTGTTCAGGGCAGTGGGCAGGGCTCTGGGGACATCAAATCAGCAGGTGATGCCCCAGGACCAGACCAGCTGCAGGCTGCCTCATCTCAATCACTCAGAACAGGTGCAGGGTCCCCAGGTGTCCCAGATCACACCAGGGTGACAGAGATTTCCCTTCAGAGTATGTTTTTCTCCCATGTTGCCAAAAACACAAACAACCTATGCTCTTATAAATAATTTTCTCATTGTATTTCCTTCAAGATCCATTACATAGTTTCTCAGTATTTCTACATGGAAGAGCCCATCAGGTGTGACATACTTGCAGAATCCGCATGACATCTTAGAAAGTCCTTGCATTTTTCTTGTGTCCATGTTTGAGGCCCCAGTATCTTTCTCTTAGCTCTGATTCCTAACTTACCAGCATCCTGAGGGAAAAGTATGCAGCAACTTGGGAATTAATACGTGGATGAGAAGGAACAACTCAAGTTTGGGAAAGATGTGCTTTGGGAGTATTAGAGAAAAAGTCCTCACATCGCATATACAGAGCCCCAGAGAGATATTTTTACCAGCCAAAGTAGAATCCCTCATATTTCATTGTTTCAGTACTGAAAAACTATTCCTTAGTAGACTGAACAAAATTTCCCCCCGGAGTGATCGCTCTTCTGATCCTGTTCAACTGTGCTTATTAGATACAGAATAATCACATAGTTTAGATGACAAACAGGTAGCTTCTACAAGACAAGATGAGTGATCTCAACTCTCAAACTTATCCAAAATGGAGGCAGTGAATGAGAAAACATAACAAAACCAGATAAGCAATAGATCATCAGTAAGGTGTGCAACAGCATGAAAATCTATCATGCATACAACTGGAATCCTGTGAAGAAAATTGGGAAAAGGGACATGAAATAAAATATTTTAAGATATTGACAAAATATTTTATAATTTCAAAAAATCAGTGTAGGGGCCGGCGCTGTGGCACAGTGGGTTAAAGCCCCAGTCTGCAGTGCTGGCATCCCTTATGGGTGCCAGCTTCCTGCTAATGTGCCTGGGAAACCAGCAGAGGATGACCCAAGTGCTTGGCCCTTGCATCCATGTGGGCTACCTCAAAAAAAACTCCTGGCTCCTGGTTGCAGCCTTTTGGGGAGTAAACCAGTGGATGGAAGCTCTCTCTCTCTGTCACTACCTCTCTCTATAACTCTGACATTCAAATAAATCAATTTTAATAAAAAGATGTCAGTATAATAGTATCACTAACATTATCAGTAGTCAGACTCATTATCAGTGTCAGGCCTGGGAAGTATGGTTATCTACTTAGAATTGTACCTATGACATACATGAAAACTATTCTTTCTATATTAAGAAAAATTAAAAATCTCATACTTTGAAATCATGAATCCCAGTGGCTACATGCAGAAGCCCGATATTAGTCATGTGGGCATCCCCTTAGCTGCCCCATGTCCTGGTTACGGTTGGCAAGCAACTGTTTAGCCGTGTGGGTGCTGCGGAAGGTCCTGAAGGTGTCTCCAAAATGAAGACTCTCCTACCCACACCAGATTTGACACCCCGTAGGCCACTTTGGCTTTTGACGGCAACATACTTGTATTGCTGTGAGTTAATTTGACCTATAAATGTGCCATCTTTGAGCAAGTCCCAGAACAGACAGTGATTCTGCAGTCAGCCCAGACTTCAGTGGACCATGTGAGCCCCTAGACCGCTGATGCTTATGCCTGCAGCAGGCAGGAAGATGCATGGCAGCTCTCAGAGCCCCAGCAGGAAAACTGCCCTGCACACCTAGGAGTCTGGGGACGGTGCTGGGACCTCTCCCTCAGATAACAAGTCTCCTTTAGAGGTGAGGGCCTGGCTTTCTGTGAAGCCCTGGAGGGACTACACAGTGTCTACAGAACAAATGCGCTGTGGCTTCAGCTGTCCTTTGTGAACTGCACATTGTACCGTGCACAGCTGCATTTAATCACCACTTGGAATTAGAATACACCAGCTGTGGGTTAGTGTCCAAAGGCAGAAACGATTGGCACATTTGAGTTTCTCAGACTGTCACAGCACCTGAACTGAGGGAATTTCTCTCTTTACTCTCATCCTACAAGCATACCCACATGTCTTTTCTCTTTAGTCACTTGACTGGGAAAGAATAAAATTTGTAGTTTATGCAGCATGTTCTGTCACCTCTCAAGGTAGACACTGACAGCCTTAATTCCAGCTTTAAGGATGGTAAGGATGATCATGTCAGAAGGAAATGATCTCTGTGGCAGGGCTTGGAGCAGTGTACTGCCAGCCACTCCTTCGAAACAAAGAGAAAATCTGAATAGGATATGTATATAAATGTAAACACACACACGCTGATGGAAGCTCACTAAGAGTTGTCCTAGGGATGAAATAAGTGTAGGGGTTTGGTGGCATTGAACTGGCGTTGACACACGTGACCTAGTCACTTTGGAGTATTCATGCCATTAGACCAGCAGACAGAAAGGAAGATTATTCCACTGACTGAGATGGCCAGTGAACATCAAGGGAAAGTAAGAGAATTGCTGCTGAAACCTGTTGGTAAAGAGATATATACCCACGATTTGGAGATTTCTGGGGTGCTTTTATGTTTTATATGCAATGTTAATGGTTAATAGCTATTTATGGTTCATTAATTGTGACAAATATATCATACCAATATGAGATGTTAATAATAGGACAACCTGGGTAGAGGTATAAGGGAACACTTTGTATTAATTCTCAATTTTTGTTTTATGAATTTAAAACTATCCCAACATAAAAATTCATTAAAAATTAATAGGAAACTCCATGAAAAATATAAAAAAATTCAATCCTGTTAGGAGTAAGAGATACAGATCTCTCTATAGATACAGAAATATGACTGAAACACGTTTAAGGGAAAGGGAATATAGCCAGGGGAAAAATTTAAAAAAAAAATCATAGTTTGATACTAGTTTCATAAATGAGAGCACTATCATAAATATATATGTGTATATAAATTTATGTAATAGTGTCATGCCCGTCCTTCAATCAACTGTCTGTGTATCACCCATCTACTTTAAACCCCTGGTTTATGAATTAGTATATCTACAATGGTCAATTAGTGATTTGATGCTTAAATCATGTGACAGGGGTCGGCGCTGTGGCTCACTTGGTTAATCCTCCACCTGCGGCGCTGGCATCCCATGTGGGCACCAGGTTCTAGTCCCGGTTGCTCCTCTTCCAGTCCAGCTCTCTGCTGTGGCCAGGAGGGCAGTGGAGGATGGCCCAAGTCCCTGCATCTGCATTGGAGACCAGGAAGAAGCACCTGGCTCCTGGCTTCGGATTGGCACAGTGTCGGCTGTAGCGGCTATTTGGGGAGTGAACCAACGGAAGGAAGAACTCTCTGTCTCTCTCTCTCTCACTGTCTATAAATCTACCTGGAAAATAAATTTTAAAAAATTATGTGACAAAGAATTATTGTCTCTGAGCTACAACATAAATTCATGTCACCTTCTGGGTTAGGTAAGTGTGTTTTTGCAAGGAATTGTATCATAGTGAGCAGAAGCACTATAGGATGTTGTATTTTTTTATGAGAATGCTGAACACAGATACAAGGGTGATATTGGATGCTGGATTTACAAAGAAGGAAACAGGGTCAGATTACTTGTTTTTGTTTAACATCACTATCTTGCCCTTCTACAGTGTCGTTATGAGACAAAATATGTGTGGTTGAAGACAGCTTCTTGTAATTCATGGTATTTCTTGTGGCATCTTGGGTATCAGTTATTTCTGGTTTACCTATGTATTCATCTGTTATTTCTATGTCATGAAAAGTAAAAATAAAAACATGGCAAATAAGAAGACTGAATCAGTGCTAACCAATCCCCATGAAAGAAAAGCCCAGGACCTGATGGTTTTGAAGGTGAATTCCACTCAAAATTTAAAGAAAACTAATACCAATCATTTAAAAGTTCTTCCAGAAAATTGAAGAGGAAAGAATTGTTCTAAACTCTTTTTTTGAGATCAGCATTCCTCTGATACCAAAACCAAACAAGGGCCCCCTAAAGAAAGTTGTAAGTCAGTATCAACATTATCCAACACCTGCCAGATTGACTTTATAAGAAAGACAAAAGTTGGGGTCGGCACCTTGGCTCACTTGATTAATCCTCTGTCTGTGGCACTGGCATCCCATGTGGGCACCAGGTTCTAGTCCCAGTTGCTCCTCTTCCAGTCCAGCTCTCTGCTGTGGCTCAGGAGGGCACTGGAGGATGGCCCAAGTGCTTAGCCCCTGCACCTGCCTGGGAGACCAGGAAGAAGCACCTGGCTTCTGCCTTCGGATGGCACAGCACCAGCCATAGTGGCTATTCAGGGAGTGAACCAATGGAAGGAAGACCTTTCTGTCTCCCTCTCACTGTCTGTAACTCTACCTGTCAAATAAATTAAAAAAAGAAAAATGCAAAAGTATCAAGTATTGGTGAGGATGTAGAGAAAACAGAAACCTCTCCTAAACTGTTAGTGGGAATATAAATTATTGTACCCATTATAAAAGGCATAGAGGCTTCTAAAAACACCAAAAATAGAATTCCAGTTTGATCCAGCCAGCTGTCTTCTCAGTACGTAACCAAAAGCTATGAAGTCACTCTTAGTGAGATGTCTGCACACGAGTCAAATAATGGGGTCAACTTATGTCTCCATAAGTGCAGGAATATATAGAGAATGTCATAGGCATGCATAATTTAATACTATTCAGTCTTCAAAATAAGAAATTTCTGTCATCTGTAACAACGTGAATGAACTTAAAGAACATTATGCTGAATTAAATAAGCCAGGTTTCTAAGGCGAGGTATCATTTAAAAAAAAGTTTCAGTTAAACATGAGAAATAAATGACAAGTATTTGAAGTTATTGATGTGTAAATTACCCAATGCAAATATTCCACATCATATTTGGTCATTAAACACTCATTAAATGTATAAATGGTCAATATTCTTTTTCAAAAGATTTATTTATTTAATTGAAAGGCAAAGTTACAGAGAGAGAGAAGGAGAGACAGAAAGAGAGAGAGAGGTTCACTCACCAACTGGCCGTAACGGTTGGAGCTACACCAATCCAAAGCCAGGAGCCAGGATCTTCCTCTGGGTTTCCCATGAGGGTGCAGGGGCCCAAGGACCTGGGCCATCTTCTACTGCTTTCCCAGGCCATGGCAGAGAGCTGGATCAGAAGTGGAGGAACCAGATCCTGAACTGGCACCCATATGGGATGCCGGTGCTTCAGGCCAGGATGTTAATCCGCTATGCTACAGCGCCGGCCCCTAGTATAAAAATTTACTTGGTCACGTGATGAGTAAGAGTTTTCCAATTCTGATCAATCTGCTACCTTAAATTTAGTCTAGCAGCTCAGATACTGGTTGGATCCTTGAGTCTCATATGGCAGTGCCTGGATTCAGTGCCCCATTCCAGGTCTTGTGTCCAGCGTCCTGAGAAGGCAGACCCCTGGAAGTAGGAGTCCTAGATTTCATTCCTCTCTCCTGGCTTTGGCTCAGGCTAGTCCCTGCTGCTCTGGGCATTGGGGGATGCATCCAATATACAGAAACTCTGGTTGTGTCTACCTCTGGCTCTCAAGTAAATAAATAAATAAATAAATAATGTAAAAGTCAACAGAATGAAGAATAAACATCATATAGTCTTCTGAATAGATGCATAAAGAACACTTGATAAAATTCAACACCCATTTATGACAAAGATCATGAACAAATAACATAGAATATGCCTTAACATAACATAGTCTATATATAACAAACCCATAATCATATCATATTGAATGGGGAAAACTGAAAGCATTTTGTCTAATATCTGGAACCAGAAAAGTGTGTCCACTCTGATCACTTTTATTCAATAAAGCTCTGAATATTTTAGCCAGAAAATTAGGCAACAAAAAAAGACATACGAATGAGAAAAGGGGAAGCTAAATTATCTTTGTTTACAGAGGATGCAATTCTATATTTAGAAAATCTAAAGATTCCACCAAAATTATTAGAACTAATGAACAATTCAGTTAATTATCAATATACAGAAACAACATACACAAACTAGTAATACTTTCATGCACCAGCAAATAACTTGCTGTGAAATGTTTCATGAGAGCGATCCCATTTATAATAGCTACCAAAAAATACTTTGGGATATATTACTCCAAGCATGTGGAATAATTCATGAATGAGGATTATAAAACACTAACGAATATTATTGAAGAAAGCACACAGAAAAAGAAAGACTCAAGGTCCATGTTGAGTATTTGGAAGAATTAATATTGAAATATCTGTGCTACCCAAAGGGATTTCTGAAATCAACCCAATCCCAATGCATCAATGTCATTCTTCGCAGAATGGGCAATTCTTATTCAAAATTAATATTGTAGCATAAAATACTCCAAGTAGCCATAGAAATATTAAATGAAGAGAGCAAAACTGGGGCACCATATTACTGAATTTCAAGACATACTAAAATGTTGTTGTAATCAAAATAGTATGGTACTGGAATGAATGCAGGCACATAGACCAGCGGAATAGAATTGAGATCCCTGAAAGGAATCCACACCTCTAAAGCCAACTGATCTTTGACAAAGCTTCCAAAAGCATACACTGAAGAAAAAACAATCTCTTCAATACATGATGCTGGAGAAACAGTATATCCATGTGGGAGATGTCAACTTGCCCCTTCCTGTCACCCTATAGAAAAATAAACTCAAAATCCATCAAATACCTAAACCCTTGACTGAAACTTTGAAACTATTACCTGAAAACACTAGGAAAACACTCTAAGACATCGGTATAGGCAATGATTCTCTGAATATGACCCTAAAAGCAGGGGCTGGTGCTGTGGCATAATGGGGTAAGCTGCCACCCACACTGCCAGCATCCCATAGGGGCGCCAGTTCGTGTCCTAGCTGTTCCACTTCCAATTCAGTTCCCTGTTAACAAACCTGGGAAAGCAGCAGAAGGTGGCATAAGGGCTTGGTCCCCAGAACCCAGGTGGGAGACCTGGAGGAAGATCTGGACTCCTGGCACAGCTCAGCCATTGAGGTCAATTGGGGAGTGAACCAGTAGTGGATGGAAGACCTCTCCCTTTCTCTGGCTTTACCTTTCTCTGTAACTCTGTCTTTCAAATTAATCAAAGAAATCTTTAAAAAGTTGAGCTTTCAATTGAGACAAAAGATTATTGCACCCACCTTTGAAATGTTTTTTTTCAAAAATGGTTTCTGTATGCTTGTCAAGTGATTTTTATTCAGTTCGTGCCATTTCCTTATCTGTATACTAAGATTATTCAGTGGAGTACTTGGGTTTTATTTGTCATGTATTACTTTTGCAGAGTTCCTGCTAATACTAGAAAGCACAATAAAGTGTATTCTGGGTCCATCCCCTGTCTGTCAAAATTCTGAGTTGAGGAAACAGTAGCTACCCTGGACTGTCATCTGTCAACTGCCTTCAACTTGGCTTGGGAAGTGCATTTCAGAACCACTTGTCTGCTGACATTGCCTTCCGAGTTGTTCAGTGAGGAGCCTACCCATGAGATGTGGAAGTCAGAAGAGGAGGAGTCAAGATTACACGTCGGCACCTGCAGGGAGCCACATGCCAGGGGTGAGGACTGGAGAATCACCAGCGGTGCTGAGGCAGCTGAGAGCATCGGCATCATCAGCACAGCCATGCCAGGGTTCGTAGTCAGCTCGGAGCAGGGCAAGGCCAGGAAGCCTACACTGACAGGTGCGGCCACACCCTTCCATGGAGGAGCACCAGAGAACACCCGCTCTCTAGGATCTGCCTGCACAGTGATCACACCCCAGCATTTCAGAGTTATACTTTAGATCCTAATTTCCCGTCTTAAAAAAATTCCTCCTTTTATTGTCTACAGTGGTTCTTGTTTGGCTGTGTGAGTCTCAGTTGAGCCGTAACCCAGACTCCCCAGGTATAATGATCCGTGTCCTTTCCCTGAGAGTGAGGCAGCTGAAGAGCTTACCTGGCCCCTTTGACCTAAACCTTCCACTGACATGCAAAGCCTAACCACATGTGAGACTCCCATTCTGCAGATGGAGGCATGAGGAGTAGCAGCCCGGAGCCCAACCTCACACTTCTGCTTTTCTGGTGGCTTATGTTGGAGCTGGCAACACGGGGAGTGTAATTGTAACTGTGTGGCCAGTTTAAGTTGCAGCATCTTTCGGCTGCAGCCTGCTAATAGTGAGAGAATAATCTGTATTGAAGAAAATGTGGTCAATCACACCGACTGTGCAAGTGCACATCAATGAATTTTCATAAATACTATTGATAACCACCACCAAAATCAGTGTACACGTGTCATAATGTGAAGCCGTTTCCTATCAATCTCCTTCTCATTCAGGCTCTATTGATCACTATAGATTAAATTTTCCTTTTCTGTAATGCGTATGAATGGACTCAGATAATATGCTCTCTTCTTTGGCTCACTCCTTTTGCAGAGCATAAATGTCCATTAGATTCATTCATATTGCTCTTTGTCCCAATGATATGTCCCCCTTCATTGATGAGTATTTAATTGCATGGGAGTGTTACAATTTCTCTATACAACTGTTGATTCCATCTGGGTTGCTTCCACTGTGGGGCATTATGAGTAATACAAATATAAATATTTTTGTACAAGAGTATACACCAATATGTGATTAATTTTTCCTGTGCAAATATCTAGGAATTCAATTTTGGGTGTTTTTTAAATTTTTAAGTTTTATTTATTTATTTATTTGAAAGTCAGAGTTACACAGAGAGGTGAGCAGACAGAGAGAGAGGTCTTTCATCTGATGGTTCACTCCCAGATGGCCACAACTGCCGATCTGAAGCCAGGAGGTTCTTCCAGGTCTCCCACGTGGGTGCAGGGACCCAAGGACTTGGGCCATCTTCTACTGCTTTCCCAGGCCACAGCAGAGAGCTAGGTTGGAAATGAAGCAGCCAGCGTGCCGGCACTGCAGGTGGCAGCTTTACCTGCTACACCACAGTGCTGGCCCCTGTTTTTGGGTCTTTCAGTGAAGGGTTTATGACCTTGTCAACATGTTTTCCAGAGTGGTTGTGCCATTTTACATTCGCACTAAGAATCATGAGGGATGTAGATGCTCAAATGAGTTGATTTTTTAAGATTTCTCTACTTACATTCAACAATGGCCCCAATAGCTAGACTTCATGGTCATATTTTCTTACCATTTTTGTTGCCTTGTTTCTGTGCCTGATATAATTCTTTACATTGAGAACTTATCACTGTTTAAATTAAAGTACAATTTAGTAGAAAAAGAAAGAACAATTACTGGGGATTTATGGAGGAACTATGAATATCAATCAGTAGGATGTGGGCACAGAGACTGAGTTGCTTGCCAAAGCTTCGTCTGGGACTTTCCTGGAACAAACTTTGAGTGAGAAGTATGAAGACTGTGTCCCTGTAGTGGCTGATTCCTCCTCATTTCAGCAACATGCACTGATGTCACGTAAATTGATGACCAGAAAGTTAAAGCAAGGGAGAATATTGGCACATAGACACAGTGTGTGGCAGGAGAAACTCAGAATAGTTGGCAGGAGTTTTGGAGGCAGGTCCTGGAGCAGCCACGTTCAATGATATTTTAACCTGACGTCCTTTAGGACATGTTCTTGCCACTCGTGGAAGCTGTGCACACTGTGTGCAGAGTCACGGCTGCTCCATGATTCTGATCACCTAGGCCAAAGTCATTTACATTGCTCTTCAGTTTGGAATCACTTTCAAGCATTTGGTATTTGATCATGGAGAGATGAGATGAGGATGAGGATGAAGTCCAAGCATTGGGATAAAGACATTTGAATGCTGAGACTTCTAAATCTACCGTGCCCTGCCTGTCATACACAGAGGGATATGGGTGAGACCACCCACTCCTGTGTCTAAGGCAGCCTCCGAGTCTCAGGGATCTTGTGACTAGATAACATAGAATTATCTGTAACAAGTCTCAACATTCAAAAACCCCGAGCTGGGAGAAGAGTGATGTCATCCAGAGGACAATGGAGGGAGTTTGCCCATGTGGCCTAGACAGCTCCAGCCACTGTTTCAGGATATGACATTTAGGAATGTGCCATTTCATAGTGTGTCAAGTTCCAGTGTATTGTTGGAATCCTTGAACAGGTAGTGTTGATTTATTTTTTAACTATGAGAGCACCAGCCAGGCCTCAGACACATGTATGGGTATGAGTATCATTTTTGTGCTTTTCAAGCTTTGATATTTCTTCATATGAAAACATGAGAATTGTAGTAGGCATTGTCTATGTTCCCCAAATATAAAATTATAGTGATGTAGTTTCCTTTGATCATCAAGCCAGCCAAGTGAAATACTTTTAAAGAAACTGTGTCATAAGGGTTGAGGACAGATCAGATGCATACAAGATTAGCAGGTCCCTTCCCTCCCTAGAAGGCCTAAGACATGAGCTGTTCAATTGATTAAAATGGGGACTTGAAAGTCATATCTGTGAAGTGGCAGGTGCTCCATGGAGAAAATATCTTTGCTGAATTAGCCCTAAGAACTAGATGTTCTTAGAAAGCACAATGTCACCAGGGAATACCCATAACAGAGAATCAACAGGTGTGTCAACTCTGTCACCTGATGACTGGTGGGTTGCACCCTGAAGAAAGAGAAGCTGCCTCTCAGAAGTCCTGGGATATCCAGTGAGTGCAACTGACCTGAAAATTCCAGGAGTTTGATATCTCAGGATTCCTTCTTGCCTGTTATTATGGGATTGGTCCTTGCATTAGTGATCAGGAATATATATGTAGAGAGATTTGTTATAAAGATTTGGTTCATACTATTGAGGGCACTGAGAAGCAACAAGGTCTGTGCTTGACACTCTATGGACCCCGCAGAGCTGATGATGTTTTCCAGGGGTGGTGCAAGAGGACTCACTAGTGGTCAAAAAGGACCACTGGTGTTCCAGCTCCAGAATCCAGGAAGAAAGAATCCCCTTTTGCTCTGGGGAGGGTCAGCCATATTGCTCTACTTAGTCCAATTTACTGAAAACCACTGCATTACAGAAGACAATAGGATTTACTCCTTCTATCCTTTTAAACTTTAGCTTCCTCACAAGGACAGCCAGACAGTGTTTGACCAAGTATTGGGCATCCAAATGAAACCTGAACACAGATTTAGACCCCTTTGTCTTACATTTCCACCTTAGTGCCAGGCATCCCCGCCTGGCTGAGTAGCAGCATCAGTGTAAGCGTCTGTGTCAGCACCACGGCCTGGATCCAGGGCACTCAGAGGAGCACTCCTGGGGCAGAACTGGAAGGATGGTGGTGCAGCCTGTGCACAACCTCCTGCTGCCTGTCCTGGGGCCTGGTCTTCAAGGCAGCATGCTGACAGCAGGCTATCCAGGATCCGGTATTACAGAGATGCAACTGCACAAGGAAGGATTCATGTTTTTGCTTGAATGTTGCAAACTCGATTGATGCCCTCACCATTTCTACACTGCTGTATTTCTGCTGACTTCCACTCGTCATATCTGTGTAACTCTGCATACTTGACAGGTCTCAGGGACTGGACCATCCCTAAATTTAAGAGTTAGCATCTGAGTTCAAGATCAAAGCAACATGTTTTGGGGTAGAAAAAGTGTTGGGCTATGAAATCCACAAAGCCTTTCTGATTGTGGCTTTTTCCCATCATGAACACAATGGATCCATGTATGAGATGGATGTGATGATATGAAAAGAAGAAATGTAAAGTCTAGCAGACTTGGGTACAGACGATAGCCCCAGCACCTGTGGCCCCTGTGACTTTGGGCAACCACAGATGCACTCAGGAAAACAGTTCCCTCATCCTTGACATGGAGCCCTAAATAAATCAAGGCTTGGCAAAGAGCTTAATGAGATGATGCCACCTTAAAGTGTACACATATATTCACACATATAAAGATGGTTATATTTTGCATGCATGTGTGTATTTATCAAAATAGTATATAATGTGCATAATATGTTCATAAAGATATTACCAAATATTCCTCGTAAGGTCATACATTTGAGATGTAATAATATTGTGCTGGTCAACATCAACACCATAATTACTGGTATCCAATCACTCAAAGCTAGTGACTTATAATAGTAAATATTGATTTCCAGGTATGGAGATCTTCCTGTGAATGATTTGGCCTATGCAGTCAGGGCTCAGCAGGGCGGCTCTGTTGCAGGGCACTCAGCTTGTCTCCACCCACAGACTGTGTGTGACACGGGGGTGAGGCTGCAGCAGAGACCACCCAAGGCCCTGCATTCTCATGACAATCTCAAGAAGTGAGCAACATGTCCAAACCAAGCTACAGGGGCAAATGTTAGCTTATGCTGTGGAGAATAATCATCTTCTCAGTCTTAAAAATCAAGTCTAGTTTGAATTTCCAATAATTATAAAATAAAGTTGAGAGTTTTTCAACATACGGTGTGAAGTAGAGTTTTTTGTTTTGTTTTGTTTTTTGTTTTAGCAGCACATATGGTATAAAATCTCTTAACTCGATAAATGTCCCCTGAAGTGTTGCTTCTCTTGCCTTGTTCAAACCACCTGTGGACTTCTAAAGCACAGACTCTCATTCAGAGCACCCAAAGTGGGTCTGCAGTTTTACACTGGCAACCTGCCCTCACCGAATCTGATTATGCAGCTGACTTCTGGCCACAATCTGAGTAGACTGAGTAGACTGGAAAACAAGCTACATTCAAGTTCATGTATTTTTCTGTTATAGTTGTTTTTTTTTTGTTTGTTTTGTTTTGGATTTTATTTATTTATTTATTTGAGAGGCAGAGCTCTACAGAGAGAGAGAGGGATAAACAGAGAGAGAGGTCTTCCATCTGCTGGTTCACTCCCCAAATTGCTGCAGTGGCCAGAACTAGGCCAGGCCAAAGCCAGGAGCCAGGAGCTTCTTCCAGGTCTCCCAGGTGGGTGCAGGGGCCCAAGCATTTGGGCCATCTTCTACTGATTTACCAGGCCATTAGAAGAAAGCTGGATGGGAAGTGGAGCAGCTTGTACCCAAACTGTCGCCCCTACAGAATGCCAATGATGCAGGCAGAGGCTTAGCCCACTACACCACAGTCACAGTGATGGCCCAGGGATCTCCCACTTCTACCAAATGTTTCCATAACTATTATGTATTCTGCTCTTTAATAAGCTGTTGTTTGACTCTAATTCCCTCTATTACAACAATTCCCCATTCAAATTCTTACAGTAGCCTCTCCTTAACTTTATGAAACATGACTGATTATGTAAACCAGATTTCTCAGAGATAATGAATCTTTATTAAAGCAGTAGAGGCATTGCCAAGTCTTTGTTGCTGGGCCTTTGGAGGAGCAAAGAGATGTAGGGTATTAGGAGCCTCCTTGACTACTTCTACTAAAACCTTCTACTAAAACCTTTGTGACCTTCAAAGCCTGGCTGCTCTGAGAATCAGTCTCAGCAGATGGGGCCCAGGAGCAGCAGCTGGGGCAGCCCAGCCTCACACTTCTGCTTTCCTGGGGGTTTATGTTAGGGCTGGTAACATGTTAGTGCTGCGGGTGGAGTACTGTAATACTGTTGAAGCAGTAAGTGGCAACATCTCCAGGCTGCACGCCGCTGATGGTGAGAGTGAACTGTGTCCCAGATCCACTGCAAATGTAATGTGATGAGACCCCAGGTTGCGATGTGGGTCCTACACAGATCGGCACAGGAGATTTTCCAGGTTTCTGCTGATACCAGGCTAAACTACTGCCAGTGTTCTGACTGGTCTCCCAAGTCATGGCGGCTGTGCCTCCCATAGTTGCAGCCAGGGAGGCTTTAGACTGGGTAATCACGATGGTACCTCTGGCACCTGAGATGGGAAACATGAAATCAAAGTTCCACACCGTCCATCATATGACAAGAGGACTTAGCTTAACAGTCAGGCAGCAGTGGCCACACTGGCTCTGTGAATTCCTGGTATTTTTCTTCCTTACCTGGAAGCCAGAGAAGCAGCAAGCTCAGGAGTTGAGCAGAGGCCATCATATCCATGCTACGTCCTGACTACGAACGACTCCTGCACAGGGTGTGAGCATCCTGGTAATAAGTCCTCAGGGCTGTGGGCAGGGCTTGGAAACATGCAAAGCAGCTGGAAGGGGCGGGCTGGCTCCTCTCAGTGACTCAGCACAGGTGCAGTGACCCCTGCTGCCCCAGGTCACAACAAGACAGCACAAACTTGCCTGATAGAGTTTCTCTCTGGAGGATATTTTTAAAATTTTTGTTTAACAAAAGAAATATTCAGTCCAATTCTACAATATAAAAATGGACTTAGGACTAGCTAGAGTCATCTGTCATATTGGGGTTAAGTAGGAACATACCTGTGTCCATGGAGAATACACAGAAAAGTCTTTGAAAGTGGGGCTGTTGGCCGGCGCCACGGCTCATCAGGTTAATCCTCTGCCTGCAGTGCCGGTACCCTGGGTTCTAGTCCCGGTTGGGGCGCTGGTTCTGTCCCGGTTTCTCCATTTCTGTCCAGCAGCAATTATTCCGTCTGGGGTAATATGCTGCAGCAATACACAATGCACGGACAACGCTCACACTCATGCTTAAGAGAGCGTGCATTCCAGCTCTAGTTCTGATGAGGATTCCCTTTTAAAATTTCAGATCCTGAAAGCAAAACTGCTGATGCAGCCCTGGAGCAGAGCTGTAATAAGCTCAGAAGAGTCCAAGAATCAGGGTCCTGAAGAACAAGTTGCATCTTTTGGAGCAACTACAAGAGCTGCTGGATTTCTGTTTCACATGCTACCTGTGACGCTAGCATCCCATGTGGCTGCCAGCTCCTGTCTCGGCTGCTCCTTTTCCATCCATCTCCCTGCTAATGTGCCTGGGAAAGCAGCAGAAGATGGCCCAAGTGCTTCAGCACCTGCATCCCCATGGAAGACCTGGTTCCTGGCATTAGCCTGGCCCAGCCCTGGCCATCGAGGTCATTTGTGGGAGTGAACCAGCGGGTGGAAGATCCCCTTCATTCTGTCTCTCAGCCTCTGGGCTGAGGCTCAGAGAGAGATGACTCACCTTCCGAGATCCCACAGTCACACAGGCGCAGAGCTGGGATTTGAACCCCAGGATCATCCAGTGCTCACCTTCACCACAGCAGAACCCTGACTTCCAGGTCGAGAACCAGCTCATTTTGGCAGCACTGATCCCGTGAGAACTGCTTGATTTTCTGCTCGGTGTCCTGCGCCGCGCCTCCTTCCATGCTCTGTGAGGGTGAAGGTTGTGCCACGGTGGCACACGCTGTGTCCCAGGGTCTCTTACAGATCTTGGGAGGGTTTCATCTGCAGGACCAGGATGCTCCTGGCATTGAATCCACTCTGCTTTACCCAGAACTGAAAGGGGTGCCTCCCAGACTTTCTCCAAGTACCTGAAGGACTGCAGAAAGGGGTAGAGAGAGGGGGGGACGTTTCCTCTTCTGTTTGCACCCTCCCTGGGCTGCTTTCGCCTCACAAGTCAGCTCTGAACCAGCTGCAGGTGAAAACTGAGCTCGTTTCCACCTTTAACGTTTAAATTGGAACCAAGACTTCTCTGGAGTTTGCTCTTCCTGTTGAATGCTGCCTAGACAAGGAGCTGAGAGACAGTTCAGGTGTCCACTAGGGCCTCCCACAAAGTGTCCTCCTGGGACCTTCCCAGAATACCCTGGAGTTCATCTCCTGCTGAAGCCAGGGGGTGCTGACTGCCTAAGGATCAGGGGCCTAGGGATTTGGTCTGAACCTGAGGGGTCTTGGGGCTTGGAATGGACTGAGATCTTTATTTTCTAAGAGCAAAGCCATGTGTCCCCTTCCTTGTTTATTTCTTTATATCTAGGTGAGCCATTACCCCATAGGGTGGAGGGTGTCTTTCAAAAGGTGTTTTCGAGGCTGGGGGAGGGGCAGGTATGTGTTGCAGTGGTGAGTTGCTGTCTGGGATGCCCACATCCCATTCCAGAGTCCATGACTTCAAGCACTGGCTCTGATTCCAGTTCAGCTTCCAACTAATCATCTCCCTGGCAGCAGATGATGGCTCAAGTACTTGAGTCTTTCCACACCAGAGAACGGGATTGAGTTCTAGGCTCCTGGCTTCAGCCTGGCACAGTCCTGATGGTTGCAGGCATTTGGTGAGTGAACCAGTGGATGGAAGATCTCTGCCTCTCTGCCTTTCGAATAAAATGAAACGATAATCAATCAATAAATAAAGAATCATCTACAGAGGTGCCTGTGTTGTCCAGAGCTTTGCTTTTTTCTTCTTCTCATGACTTCCTTTTAAAAAGCAAAGGATAATATGGTGAATACCCATTAACTTAAATGCCTCAACTGGGTGGGTGTGAGAGCAGGTATGGTGGAAAGAATCACTATATTCCTAAAGTCGTACTTATGAAATTTGTGTTCCTGAAATAAAAGGTTTATTTTTGAAAAAAATACCTCAATTAGAGGCTGGCACTGTGGAGTAGCATGAAAGGCCACTGCCTGCAGTGCTGGCATCCCATATGGGGGCCGGTTCACATCCCAGCTGCTCCACTTCCATTCCAGATCTCTGCTGTGGCCTGGGAAAGCAGTAGAAGATGGCCAAGTCCTTGGGCCCCTGCACCCTCATGGGGGATCCAGAAGAAGCTCCTGGCTTGTGTCTTTGGATCAGCCATTTTAGCCGATTGGGGAGTGAACCAGCAGATGGAAAGCCTCTCTCTCTCTCCCTCTCTCTCTGCCTTTCCTCTCTGTACTCTTTCAAGTAAGTAAATAAATCTGCTTAAAAAATGCCTCTATTGATGCCCATTTTGGAGGTATAAAGAGACCCTATATAATTAGGAAAACAAATGGCCAAGAAATTGGAACTCAGGTGGGATTAATTATTCTTGGGACTATGACCTTATGTTTGCATGTACCAATGGTATGGATGATGTTGTACAGAGGTGTTTTATTAGCCCTTGAAGAGGCTGGTGCCGTAGCTCAATAGGCTAATCCTCCACCTGTGGCGCCGGCACACCAGGTTCTAGTCGCAGTGGGGGAGCCGAATTCTGTGCCAGTTACCCCTCTTACAGGCCAGCTCTCTGCTGTGGCCCGAGAGTGCAGTGGAGGATGGCCCAAGTGCTTGGGCCCTGCACTACATGGGAGACCAGGAGAAGCACCTGGCTCCTGCCTTCAGATCAGCACTATGCGCCGGACGCAGTGGCCCTGGAGGGTGAACCAACAGCAAAGGAAGACCTTTCTCTCTGTCTTTCTCTTTCATTGTCCACTCTGCCTGTCAAAAAAATAGCCCTTGAAGAAGGGATTCCTACATTGATATCAGAAAGATCATAAATATGAAGGTTCCTCAAAACGTTTGAAGAAAAATAGAACTGAAATTTTGAGCTTAATTGGGTGAAAAAATGTTTGGTGGTAATTTTTTCATCTTGCATGGAAAATGTGCATTGTAAGAAAACTATTCATGAACTTCAAAATTTCTCTTGCACAAAATAAACATTAGATTCCATTTTCCATGAGCTAGTCATGCTAGAAAAATTGATTCCTCTATAGACCCTTAGTGTCATTGTGACAGCTTGTCAATCTTCCCTCTGACGCTAGGTGGCGGTCTATACCCACCTAAAACAACTCCCTCTTTGCTGAGCCCCAACTCTGGAAGACACAGCTTCAGTCTCTTGAGCACTCAGCAGACGCCAAGCTCCTTCCGTGGAGGAGCTCCTGTCACTCCTGGAGGAGCCCGTGACGGGAGTTCCCAGATCCCCACGCGTGGGGAAATCGAGCCTCAGACAGGTGATGTGGCTGCCCAGAGCCCTGCTGCACGAAGAGCTGTGGTATGACTTTTTCCTTCTTTCTCCTTCTTTTTTTAATTTATTATTATGTTTTACTTTTGAAAGGGTTCGGGGCCGCCACTCGGGCTCGCGTCCTCGGCCGCGGTGGCAGTCGGGCGATGGCGGCGGCGGCGGCGGCTCACCTGGACGCCCTTCTCCTCAGGGCTGCTGTGGACTTGGCGGGTGTTGTGGATCCTGCGGGGCGCCCTTTGGGCTGCGGGCCGGCTCCCTCTGGGCTTTGTATTCCTGAGGCCCACAGGCGCAGGCCCGAGGTCGGGGGTGGTCCTGTGCGTGGGGCGCTCAGGCAGGGACGGCCCGCAGGCCGCGGTCCCGGTCCCGGCTCCTGGTCCTTAGCTTTGCGGGCCAAGCTCCAGGCAGGCGGTGGAGAGGACGCTGCCATCCGATGGCGGCGGTGCCTGTTAAACTTGGTGTGTCCCTGGGCCGGGTGCGGGGTGCATCTATCTTACACCTTCTCTTTTTGAGAGGCCCGACGTGCGCCCTATGTGAGTCATTTCTGCGAGGCATGGACGCCATCCTCGCGAGTCCTGAAGACTCAGGGCTGGGCTGAACTGGAATCCTGCTTGGGATGCTTTCTCTGCTGAGCATGCTTTTTCTTGGCGATGGTCGGGCTCTTCCCTGGGGATCAGGATAAAGGCCTGCGCAGGTGAGACTTGGGAGCAAGGAGCTGCGGGGCGCCCCATAGGTGTGGTGGAGCCCAGCGCCTACAGCAGGCAGGGACCCCAGCCCCGGCCCCCACGGCGGGTGGCAGATTTCCAAAGTTGGTGTTTTCACTATGTTGGAAACACCGAGGCCGTGGACAAGGCTGGAGTACCGAGGGCAGATTATAGGTACATCGTGCTTTCTGTACTCTTTTGCAATCCAATCCCAGCGCCAGGCAAGACACCCACCAGACTTCCTCCAGCAGCCAGTGGTAGGATGGGCGGGCCTGGAGCTGGCTGAGAGCCCGGGTGGCCAGCCTGAGGGGGAGGTCTGGGTGCACCATGGTCACTATCACTGCCAGCACACAGGCCAGCACTGCCAGACCAGTGAGATTGACAAGCACGAAGCTGGCCAGGAGCTCCAGCGCAGATGAGGTTAGGAAGGCAGGGTGGCTGGGAGGGAAGAGACCACGCATCTCTAAAGGGAAGGCGAGCCCAGAACAGACGACATGGGATATGGCCGGGGTCGGGGCCGGGACCCAGGCTGGCGCAGTGTGGGGGCGGTGTAGGCTGGGCGCTGGTCCAGCAACGCAGGTGTCCCTGTCCCCACCCGGTCCCTGTCCCGTTCCTGGGGCTGTGCGCCCAAAGGGAAAGTGGGAGAGGGAGTCAGTCTCCGCAAACCACACTCACAGACTCCTACCCCGCTGAGCACCGCCATCCTGTGTCTGAAGGGGTGGGAAAAGGCGTGACAAGGAGAGGGGCACGACGAACTCCGGCCAATCGGTGAGGGCCAACATGAGGGTCGCCAGCTGTCATTGGTCCCTTTGAACAGCGCCCAAACGGGAGGGGGCGGAGGCGTATTAAAATCTCACCCCAGTTGGCAGGGTGATCCCTCCGTGGACAGGCAGCATTGAACAGGTCCCAGCCTAGCCCTGCCCCGTAAAAGAGCTGGAACTTGGACTTGGCTAAAATCGGATGCCCTTCTTCCTCCTGGCCTGGAACCTGAGCTCCACAGGCTGCGGTTGGGGCTCCTCCTAGGTCCCGGATCGGGCTCGCCCCCTGCTCCTCCTCACTCCATTCCTGGGTCCTGTCAGTGACGCCACGCCTACAGCGCGCAGTTCACACAAGGAACAGAAACACTGCCTGTTTCCAGCCGCTCGCGAGGCGAACATTGTCCCGGAGGTTCCACACTGCTGGTCCCAGCTTGCTTCTCCAGGTTTTTCCAGAATTCTCGCAGGATCTCCTGGTCCACAGACGGGAGGCAGCTCAGCTCCCTAGTGGGCGCCCAGCACTACATGCGCTCTAACTGACGCTGGGGGTCTGCGCCCGGTGGGCTCTGGGCTCCGTCAGAAGCTGGCCATTTCTTAGATAATAGCCCAGACATGTTTGAGACGGTGTCCCGAATACAAGTCTGCTGAGAATCCCTGCGGGTTCTGCGTCAGCCCTCCGATGGTCAGCTGCGCCTTGATCAGCTCCCCAGTGTCTGCTACATCAGACTGCAGAATTTCTACCCCCAGTGTGTCCAAGCTCTGAGCACAAAATGCTGATTTCTCCGAACAAAGGAAAGTAGAAGAAACACGAGTTTTGTCCATCGTCTGGATGGTGGTTATTGCTGCTGATTTTGTTATTGTCCCCCTAGACATTCTTTCCCCAATTCCTTTATTTAAATAAAACTTATTAGTCATTTTCTCTTGAAAGGTAAAGAGACAGAGAGCAAGATCTTCTATGTGCTGGTTCATGGGGAGCCTGGACTCAATCCCAGTCTCCCCTCCTGGCTGGCAAGGACCCAAGTACCTGAGCCATCCCCTGCTGCCTCCCAGGGTGCACATTAGCGGGAAGCCAGACTGGAAGCAGAGGCATCAGGACTTGACCAGGCACTCCACTCTGGGATGCAGGCACGCTGGGCGGCAAATGCCCATGCCCCTGCCCCCAGCTGCACATCTTGGGGAACATGCGCTCCTTCCTTCCCAGATTCTGATCCCACCAGCCTTACCCTCTCCTCAGGAGTCTGACTTGCCTGGCGAGCTGATGCCACAGACAGCTTCCACCCCCGCCCCGCTTCAGAGACATTGCCCTTCCCATCTCCTTTCTGTTCCGTCCTAGCATCCTCTCCCCTGTGCAAGCGCATCTCTAAATCTGTATCTTCAGCCTGAAGCTCTCTTGCAAAGTTGAGGTTGCAACAGCTCCCCGGGGCACAGCAGCTCCTGGATGCCCCCTGGTGCGTCATGTGTCTGCACTTGAGCAAATAAGCAGCAGATCTGCACACCAGGAAGCGTGCAAAGGCCGTCTCTGTGTCGGTGGGACCCTCTAGGAGAGGATTTCCATCAGCTGTAGACCCAGACCTCCCCTTGCAGTGAGCTGGGATTTTGCAAATGCAGAGCCACACTTTTTTTCTTGGAGAGCCAGAGGGGAGAGAAAGAGAGAGAGCACACTCCCACCCACTGGTTCACTCCTCAAATGTTCCCAGGAGTGAACAGGAGCTCAGTCCAGGTCTTCTGATTGCTTGGTTTTCGACTTAGATCTTTCTTTCTTTCTTTCTTTCTTTCTTTCTTTCTTTCTTTCTTTCTTTCTTTCTTTCTTTCTTTCTTTCTTTCTTTCTTTTTAAGATTTATTCATTTAATTGAAAGGCAGAGTTTCAGAGTGTGAGGGAGAAACACAGAGAGAGAGGGTTTCTATCTGCTGGTTCACTCCCAGAATGGCTGCAACAGCCAGGGCTGGGCCAGGCTGAAGCCAGGAGCCTGGAGCTTCTTCCAGGTCTCCCAGCGGGTGCGCGGGCCTAGCACTTGGCCCATCTTCTGCTGCTTTCCCAGGTGCATTGGCAGGGAGTGGAGCAGCTGGGACAGAGCTGAGAGAGACAAAGGTATCTCTCTCTCCCTCTCAAGTAGATAAGGATAAATATAAACACTAAAAAAAAGAAGAAGAAGAAGAGGAATGTGACACTGCGGTGTAGCAAGTAAAGCCAGCACCTGCAATGCAGGCATTCCATATTGGTGCCAGTTTATGTCCCGCCACTCCACTTCTGATACAGCTCTCTGCTGTGGCCTGGGAAAGCAGTAGAAGATGGCCCAAGGCCTTGGGCCCCTGCACCCACATGCAAGACCCGGAGGAAGCTCCTGGCTCCTGGTTTCGGAGCAGCACAGCTCCGGCGGTTGTGATCAGCTAGGGAGTAAACCAGCAGATGGAAGACCTCTCTCTCTCTCTCTCTCTGCCTCTCCTCCTCTCTCTGTGTAACTCTGACTTTCAAATAAATAAATATATCTCTTTAAAAATAAGAAGAAATCAATGTAGTATTTACAGTAGCAGCTGAGGAACATTTTGCAATTTTGCTTCCTATTTCTAAAAATTTGTAAACATGAGGGTCTAGATGAAGCGTGCTTGCATATTTAACTGGTCTCAGCCCTGATGTGACTTAAGGAAAGAATCGAGAGAAGAAACTACTTGCAGGCCTGTGTGAACCTGCAAGGCAGCACGTTAAGCCCCCCATGGTGGGGCACCAGCTCACATCTGATCTGGCTCCCTGCTAATGTGCCAGGGAAGTCACTGAAGATGGCCCAACTGCTTGGCCCCTGACACCCATGTGGGAGACCCAGAGAAGTTCCTGGCTCCTCTCCCTCTCTCCTTCTCTGTCACTCTGCCTTTTGAATTAATAAAGAAGTCTCAAAAAGATCCTACTTATACTTTGATTTAAAAGATTGTCAAAGGCGAGTCTATGACAGTGACACCAGTGTGATTGGTAATATAAAGAGGAATGGGACAGAATTTTGTTCAAAAATTCAGAAGCACGTTTTGTGTCATGTGCCCTCCATAACACACAGAACTTGGTAGGAGACATGGCCTGAGTGCATAGTGACGGCATCCTTTGCCAAAATAAAAGGATTACATGTAATGTTCTTGATCTGGCCAAAGAAGGAACGTCGTAGAGAAAGCTCTCTATCCCAGGGCCAGTGCTGTGGCATAGTGGGTAAAGCTGCCACCCAGAAATGCTGGCATCCTACATTGGTGCTGGTTTGAGCCCCTGCTGCTCCACTGCCAGTCCAGCTCCCTGCTAATGTGCTTGGGAAAGCAGCAGATGGCCAAGTCCCTGGGCCCCTGTACCCACTCTGTACCCTGAAAGAAGCTCCTGGTTCCTGGCTTTGGGTCTGTCCAGCTCCAGCAGTTGCGGCCATTTAGGGAGTGAACCAGCAGATGGAAGACCTCTGTCTCTGTCTCTCTTTAATTCTGTCTTTCAACTAAATAAACAAATCTTAAAAAAAGAAAGAAAGAAAGAAAAGCGTGTATCACATGTGACTTCATAACCTCTTTTGGCATCATAAAGGGAATGCTGGCCACATGCAGTTGAATCAAGTCGATTTACTTTAGACAAGAAGGCACCTGAAGAATAAGAAGAGTTCAGCCAAACAACACATTTGAAAATCATGGTCTCAACTGGAAAATAGAGCTATTCTTGAATGTGTCCTGCCCACTGATACTTACTAGTAGTAATATTGACGAGTGGAGTTTAAGTTTGGGTGTTTACATTTGTAAATAAGTGAGACACCAAGATGGATCTGTTGTTATTACCTGGAGTCCAAGGCTTAAATTGTGGTTCACTGGGGACGTGTTGTCCAGTCCATGGTCTGGTCAAGTGCATAATGACATCCGTCTACCATTATAGAATCCTACAGGATCGTTCACTGCCCCCAAATCCTCAGCGCCCTGCCTGCTCCTCCCCTCCTCACCATAAACTCCCAGCAACCTCAGATCTGTTTACCACGGCTCTCCTAGAATGCCTTATGGTTGAAGTCACAGTATGCGACCTGATTCTCAGATTTCACATGGCATTCTCTCGCAGAGCAATATGGATTCAAGTTCTCCCCATGTCATTGCTAGCCCATGACTTTTTCAGGGCTGAATAATCTCCCACCATTTGGGTCTACCAGTTCCCCATCCATTCAGCTGTTGGAAGACATCTTGGGTGTTCCCAAGTTTGCACAATTCTGAATAAAGCTGCTATGAATATTCTTGAGTATTTGTATGGACATAAGTTTTCAATTCATCTGTGTAAATACAAAGGAGCAAGATGACTGCTTTATATGGATGATGAAGGAATGCTTGATTTTGTAAGAAATCATCAAACCATCTTCCGAAGCGGCTGCACCAGGTTGCATTCCCACTGGCAGTGAATAAGACTTCCAGTTGGGCCACGTACTCACTCACCTTTGGTGGTCTCCATGGTTTGGCTTCTGGTCATTCTAATAGGCATGGAGTGGTGTCACACTATTGACCTAATTTGCAGTTCCCTGATGCCATGTGGTGTGGGCATTGTGATGTGTGATTGTTCACCATCCATATATCTTCTTTCCTGAGGTCTTTGGCCCATTCTTAAGCTGGGTTTCTTGTTTTGTCATAATTGAGTCTGAAGCGCTCTTTGTATGTTTTGGATAATAGTCCTTTGCCAGACATGTGTTTGCTTTTCTGCCCTGCACACAACTAAGTGCTCTGTCCCTTTAGGACAGCTCTGAGAAACTAGTCACTCAGGGGGGTGGTCCTGATAACCATGTAACTTTGCAGAGGCACGGCAAGTATGGCGTGACCACCTGCTCAAGCAGGAGCCCCCACAGCCCCAGTCCTGTGCCGGGAGCGTTGTGAGCAGCAAAAGAGCTGTGATCCGTCTTGGGGGAGCATGCATGTAACCTCCCATCTAGAAATATGGTCATTCACTAAGCCCCACCTCCCCTTCTCAAGAACTTGGAAGAGAAGCTGACCAGGGGTGGAGGAAGGGCCGCATGCCAGTTTCCTTGAGGTGGAGGCAGGGGTCCTGTCTTCTCCAGGAGGCCTCCAGCCATCAATTCAGCTCCCCCAGCTTTGTGTGGGTGGCCTTATAGATGGTCAAGGTGTTAACATGGGTTTGGGAAGGGTTGGGTGCTACCAAGGGCCCTACTGACCAGAACACCTCACAGAGAATTCCAGGCACGTGGCCTGCCCCGACCCCTACTGAAGCCGGGCTTCACACTGGGTGGGCTGGGAACAAAGCAGCATGGACATACTGCTCCCCTCCAGATACAGCTGTTGGGCTGCAGAGCAGGTGGTTTCCATACCCCAAGAGGTCAGGTGCATGGCCCTCAGGGGAATGGGGTCGTGTTCTCCCTTGACAATGCAGGAGATGTTGGATGCGGACACTGACAACTCTGTTGCAAAGCACAGCTCTGTGGACTGGGACCTCCCTGCTGGGCCAGAGACCTCAGACCCCAACCCTCGTGTGCCTGTGCCATGTGGACGCTGAGACTCTCCGTCCCTCTCCCCGGCCCAGCCTCTGGGAGGCGTCACTCTCTGCTCTACTTCTATGAGGTCACCCCTTCTGTGATCCCCAAATGGGTGAGATCACCCAGCATTTGTCTTTCCGTGAGAGCCGCCCGCCTGTACCTCCATCACCTCCCCAAGGTGCACACAGGGACCCAAACATCACACGGGACCAAAGCCATGCACACATGGTGAATTTTATTCATGAGAAGCATTTTCAAATGCTCAAGAAAAACGTTCAGTCAGCTCAGCCTGCGGATTGCTCCTGGTGACGGGGGCTGAGTGAGGCTACTGGGGGACCACTCTGCAGCAGCGGAGGCCAGGGCCGCTCCTTCGGGACCGCAGGACGCAGCACGCCCTCCGCAGGAACCCGAGGATCCTCCTGCCGACCCCACGCCGGCCCTGCCTCTTGCCCTGGGCGCTGGCTGTGGTGCCTGTGGTGTCAGCAATGGCTGCGGTCCCAGCCTCCTTGGGCTCACAGGCTGCTGCAGCGTCTTCTGTCTCAGCAAGGTCCACAGGGCTCCTGGCACTGGGGCTGGAGGGCGACGCCTTGGGGGCTGGCTCGGGGGCTGCGCTGGGATCAGGGTTCCGCTCCTGCTGTGGCTGGCCTGGTAGGAGAGAGTCAAGAGTGGGGTCTCCACGGGGGGGCCTTGGGCTCAGCTCCTGGAGGCCCCAAGGTGTCATGGGCTGTGTGGGGAGAGGGGGCAAGACTCACTGGAGGCCTGGGAGGAATCGGGGGCTGGGCTGAGAGCTCGGCTCCACTCCTGCTGTGGCTGGCCTGGTAGGAGAGAGTCAAGAGTGGGCTCACCTTGGGGGCTTTGGGCTCAGGTCCTGGAGGCCCCGAGGCAGCAGGGGCTTTGTGGGGAGAGGGGGCAAGACTCACTGGAGGCCTCGGAGTAGCTGCTTTGTGCGGAGGAAATGTAGTCCACGGCCATGCTGTCACAGGACACCGACAACAGAGACACGCCGTCGCCCTCCATGGGGTGGCGCTCGCCACAACGTGAGGACTCGGGCAGGGACGCGGGGCTGTGGGGCCGAGGGCCTGGCTGCCCCTCGGTCCCCTTGCCTGGCAGCAGTCTGAGGCCCGCCAGGTACTCCTTGGCCTCTGGGTCCCGGGGAACGCCCAGGGGCTGCAGCAGGGTGACCGCGTCCTCCTCGCCCTCCTGGGCGGCTTCTCGGCCGGGGCCGAACCACCAGTGGGTCCTGGCTTCCTCCGCACTCGGCCTCCCCGAGGCGTCGACGGTGAGCAGCCAGGCCAGCAGCTCCTGCAGGGCCGGGCTGACGGTACACGGCAGCACATAGCAGGCACACAGCAACGTGTCCTGCAGCTCCTCCGTGTTCTTGCCGCGGAAGGGCAGCGTGCCCGCCAGCATGGCAAACAGCACCACCCCCAGGCTCCAGACGTCTGCCTTAAATGCGTCGTAGGCCTCCCCGAGAAAAACCTCTGGTGCGCAGTACTCCGGGGTGCCCCAGAAGCCCCTTACCAGCATGCCCTGCTCCAGCCGCAGGCTCAGCCCGAAGTCCGCCAGCTTGATGTTCAGGTGCTCATCCAGCAGCAGGTTGCCCAGCTTGAGGTCCCGGTGCGCCACGTGCTGGGCATGGCAGTAGCTCACGGCAGCCAGCACCTGGCCGAACAGGGTCCTGGCCTCGGGCTCGGCCAGGCCGCCCTGCTCCAGCACATAGCGCTGGAGCGAGCCCCTGGTCGCCAGCTCCATGACCAGGAACAGGTGCGTCCTCGTGTGCCGCTCCTCCAGCAGCCGCACGATGTTGTCGTGCCGCAGGCTCCTCAGGATGGCCGCTTCCCCCTGCGCGGACAGCGTGCTGCTGGGAGAGCAGTCTCGCAGGAGGATCTTCACCGCCACGTACTTGCCCGACGCCAGGTGCCGGGCCAGCTTCACCAGGCCGCAGCCGCCCTGGCCGATCACCTCCACGAAGCGGAACCCGTCCAGGGGAGGATGGAAGGCCATGCTGCCGGCCACCTAACTACGCTCTCTCGACTCCCTAAATCACGCGACGCACACTAGCTAATCACGACACTCACTGCACTACCTACAACACAAAGGGACCACGGGGGACTGACTACCCAGCTGACTAAGACACAGCAGCAGCTACACTCACTACTCTAAAGGCGAAGCCACAAGACTATCTCAATAAAACAGAACACAACAAAGAGGAAAAGCCGCTAAATACTCTAACGCTGATGCTTCTGATCGTGCTAGCTGACTAGAGTGGGGGAAGCAAAAATAAACAAAAACTGCAAAAAAAGACCCAATGGGCAAAACAACAACGAGGAGGAAAACAACAAACTAAACAAAATGGGAAAAAGCAACAACCAAATAGACCCAGAAACAAACAACCAAGAAAAAGCACAAGCAACACCAACGAGCGCAAACGCTAGTTAGAGGGGTCCTAGTTACACAGATCACAAAAGAGTGCTCTCTGGGTAAGGCGGACGAAAATCTAGGCCCCCGCCGCCGCTATATATACTTTCTGGGGGCTCACCTCACATAGCAGCACCTTGTGAGATCAGAGCAAGAAATGGACCAATCACAGCCCAGCCAGGGACTGTGTCATAATACGTCTTTCATAACAGTGGTGCCTTGTGAAGTCAGAGCAAGAAATTGACCAATGGGAGCTGTAGTTCATCCACAGTGGTTTTCTTGAGAATCTGCCAATTAAATAAAAACGATACCCGGATACCAGAGAGACTGTGGCCTAGGTTGGTGATAGAGATTGACACTTAATTTTTGAGAAACTCCAACCTGTAGATTGCTTCCGTGGCCTTCTCATTTCTGGTTTAAGTATGATGATAAAGTGTGTCTTTCGAATACCTCCTAGTGTCTCCACGTAGTATATCCCTTCCTCTTCCTTTACCCCCTGAATGATGTGTCTCAGAATGATGGAACAATCTCTCTGGCCTCGGTAAACTGGACAAGTGTTCTGTTGCCCAAAACACCATCAGGTACACGGTTCACATCTCCAGAGCTGAGAGGAAGGTGGCTTTGTCACCCTTTCCCCCTAAGTCATCGTCAGATTTCTCGGCAGAAACCCTGGAAGCCCAGAAGGTAGTGGGGTCTATGCAGTCCAAACATGGAAGGCCTCATCAGTGGCAGCCGAGAAAGCTACATCCCCTGAGACGGTCCTCTGCCTAGGAGGGAGGAATCGAGGCACTCCCAGACACTTGGGGATTGTGGGCTCCTGTAACAACAATGACCAAAACTCCTGCCTCCTGGCTTCAACCTGGCCAAGGCCTGCTGGTCATCTATGGGGGTATATCAGAGGATGGAGGAGCTCCCTCCCTCTCTTCTTCCTCTCTCTCTCTCTCTCTCTCTCTCTGTCTCTCTCTCTCTTTCTCTCTCTCTTTGTCTCTCTCTCTCTCTCTTTGTCTCTCTCCATCTCTGACTAGCAATCTCTTTCCCCTCTTTACTCTCACTCAAATAGAATACAACTTAGAAAAAAAAAAAAGAGAGACTCCCTGCTTCAACTCCTCAGGACGTGCACAGCCTAGAAATGACGAGTCGATGGCTACATCACAGCATCGGATCTTGCTCCTTGGGACATCATCGTGCTGAACCCCAGGACCAGTGTTTCTCCCAAGGAAGCAACGACTTCATCTCTGGTAGGAAACCAGCCCGGTAACCCCCACCCCCACACAGCAAGTGGATCGGTGTCTCCTGCAGTTCTTGAGGAGCCCCTAGGGCCCAGCACAGCATGGAACCCAGGAATACATGGTTGTCCCTCAGCACCGACTGCCCAAGCCTTCTTGGGAGAGGAACCCTCCCTGGAGAGATGACCCCTCCTCTGGTTGCCCAGGGACATTGCACGGTGCGATTTCTCCGGGATTTCCTGCAGAATTACAGAGAGACAGAGAGAGAGGTCTTCCATCTGCTGGTTCATTCCCTAAATGGCTGCAATGGCTGGAGCTGGACCGACCCAAAGCCAGGAACCAGGAGCTTCTTCTAGGGTACAGAGTGGGTACAGGGGCCCAGGGACTTGGCCATCTGCTGCTTTCCCAAGCACATTAGCAGGGAGCTGGACTGGCAGTGGAGCAGCAGGGACTGAAACCAGCACCAATGTAGGATGCCCGTATTTCTGGGTGGCAGCTTTACCCACCATGCCATAGCACTGTCCTGGGATAGAGGTTTCTCAAAGATGTTCCATCTATGGGGCCAGATCCAGAACATTACATGTAATCCTTTTACTTTGGCAAAGGATGCCATCACTATGCACTCAGGCCATGTCTCCTCCCAAGTTCTGTGTGTTATGGAGGGCACATGACACAAAACGTGCTTCTAAATTTTTGAACAAAATTCTGTCCCATTCCTCTATTCTATTCTATTCTATTCTATTCTATTCTATTCTATTCTATTCTATTCCTCTTTATATTATATTCCTCTTTATATTGTATCATATTCCTCTTTATATTACTGATCACACTGGTGTCACTGTCATAGACTTGCCCTTGACAATCTTTTAAATCAAATTATAAGTAGTATCATGTTTAGATTTATTTATTCAAAATGCAGAGTGACAGAGAAGGAGAGAGGGAGAGGAGCCAGGAACTTCTCTGGGTCTCCCACATGGGTGGCAGGGGCCAAGCAGTTGGGCCATCTTCAGTGACTTCCCTGGCACATTAGCAGGGAGCCAGATCAGATGGGAGCTGGTGCCCCACCATGGGGGGCTTAACGTGCTGCCTTGCAGGTTCACACAGGCCTGCAAGTAGTTTCTTCTCTCGATTCTTTCCTTAAGTCGCATCAGGGCTGAGACCAGTTAAATATGCAAGCACGCTTCATCTAGACCCTCATGTTTACAAATTTTTAGAAATATGAAGCAATATTGCAAAATGTTGCTCAGCTGCTACTGTAAATACTACATTGATTTCTTCTGTTAAAGAGATATATTTATTTATTTGAAATCAGAGTTACACAGAGAGAGAACAGGCTGGTTCACTCCCCAATTGGCTGCAACCGCCGGAGCTGTGCTGCTCCGAAACCAGGAGCCAGGAGCTTCCTCCGGGTCTTGCATGTGGGTGCAGGGGCCCAAGGCCTTCAGCCATCTTCTACTGCTTTCCCAGGCCACAGCAGAGAGCTGCATCAGAAGTGGAGTGCCAGGGTACAAACTGGTGCCCCTATGGAATGCCAGCTTTGCAGGTGGCAGCTTTACTTGCTATGCCACAGCGTCAGCTCCTCCTCTTCTTTTTTTTTTTCAAAGTTTATATTTATCCTTATCACTTGAGAGGCAGAGAGAGGTATCTTTATCTCTCTCAGCTCTGTCCCAGCTGCTCCACTCCTCTCCCTCTCTCCTCTCTCTTTCTCTCTCTCTTTCTCTCTCTCTTTATCACACTAGCACTCTCTTTCCCCTCTTCACTCTCACTAAAATGGAATACAGCTTAGAAAAAACAGAGACACCCTGCTTAAATTACTCAGGATGCGCACAGCCTAGAAATGATGAGTCAGTGGCCACATCACAGCATCAGATCTAGCTCCTTGGGACATCATCATGCTGAACCCCAGAACCAGTGTTTCTCCCTAGGAAGCTACAACCTCATCTCAGGTAGGAAATGAGCCTGGCAATCCCCGCCCCCACACAGCAAGAGGATCTGTGTCTCCTGCTGTTCTTGAGGAGCCTATAGGGCCCAGCACAGTGTGGACCCCAGGAACAAGTGGTGGTCCCTTGGCACCGACTGCCCAAGCCGTCTTGGGAGAGAAACCCTCCCTGGGGAGATGACCCCTCCTCCAGTTGCCCAGGGACATTGCGCAGTGTGATTTCTCCAGGATTTCCTGCTGTGCTGGTCCCTTCCTCAAGGCTAGGAAGAAAGAACCAGCACCCCAGGAATTCTCACTACAGTTTTATTAAATAAGCTGAAAAAACAATAGAGTATGAGAATTTGGGGACTGTTTAGCATAGAGCTCAGTTGAAAGCCCATCTCACTTAAAAGATTTGAGTTGTCTTTTCTTTAGATCCTTTTTGTTTGTTTTTATTGAGTTGAAAGGTAGAGTTACAGAGAAGCAGAGGCAGAGAGAGAGAGAGAGAGAGAGAGAGGTCTTCCATCAGTTGGTCCACTCCCCAGATGGCTGCAACAGCAAGAGCTGGACTGATCAGAAGCCTGGAGCCAGGAGCTTATTCCTGTCTCCCTTGCCATCTTCTACTGCTTTCCCAGGCACTAGCAGAGAGCTGGGTCACAAGTGGAGCAGCCAGGCACCAAACCAGTGTCTCTATGGGATGCAGCACAGCAGGCTGCAGCTTTACCCATTATGCCCCAGCAATGACCCCAGACGTTTGACTTTTCTAAGGCAGATAAATAAAGATGAAACACAGCGTACTTCCAAAATTTCACGGAAAATATACAATTCAAAGCTTATTTAGGTAAAAAGCAGTTTTGAACCTGTGATAATTTTTACTTAGCAGTTTTACTGTGAACTTTGGCAGCAAACACACTTATCCTTTAATTCCTTTTCCATGAGGTTTTCCAAGCCCCTTCAGGTAACCCATTTGAGGAAAAACTGTCCCCATACATTCTGAAAAGCAGCACCCGTAAGGACGAGAGACACCACCAGCTCTCATTCTCATCGCTCCTCCCTAGTGCTGGTGGGAGCATTGCAGACCCACCTGGTTCTAGAAATCTATCTCCCCAGAGGTGTGTGATGGCCCTGAGGACTCTGTGTCCCCTGGCTCTTCTCAGCAGTAGCCTGAACTTGCTGTGGAAAGCCCTATCTTGTCCAAGCTGGACTAAAACGAGGGGGCAGAATCTCTGTGGGTACTGCCCCAAGAATTCAATTCAGTGTAAATCCAAAGGAAACTCCTAAGAAAATGTCTTATTAGACTGTTTTTATTTTTAATAAATATTTATTTATTACTAAATATTTATTTATTTGAGGGGAGAATGAAAGATACAGGGAGACAAACACACACAACACAGACACACACGCACACTGAGAGAGAGAGAGAGAGAAATTTTCCATCCATGGTTCACCTGCCACACCCCACACAAATGGCTACCATGCCTGGACTAGGCCATCTGAAAGTAGGCACCCAAATTCCATCCAGGTCTTCCCAGAAGGAGGCAATGCCCCAGGTAATTGGACCATCTTCCTCTGCCTTCCCAGGCATGTTAGCAGGGAGCTGGATCAGAAGCAGAGCAGCCAGGACCCAAACCAGCCTCCCAATATGGGATGCCAGTGTCTCAGCAGGAGCTTTACTGCTATGCCACAGTGCTGGGGCCCAGGGTTCCTTAAGATTTATTTATTTGAAAGGTCAAGTGTCAGAGTTTGATCTTCTATTCTCTGCTCACTCCCCCACATGGTCACAATGGCCAGGGTGAGTTTGATCTTCTATTCTCTGCTCACTCCCCTACATGGCCACAATGGCCAGGGTGAGCTGGTTTCAAGCCAGAATCTAGGGGGCTGTCACTGTGATCTGATGGGTTAAGCCAGCGGTGCGGTGCTGGCATCCATTTGGGTGCTGGTTTGAGTCTCAGCTGCTTCACCCCTGATCCAGCTCCCTGCTAATGGGCCCAGGAAAGCTGCAAAAGATGGCCCGAATGTTTAGGCCACTTCTCCCATGTAGTAGACCCGGAAATCTCCTGTTCCAGGCTTTAGGCTGGCACAGCCTTGGCCACTGTAGCTCTTTGGGAAATGAACCTGCAGATGGAAGATTCTCTCTCTCTCTCTCTCTCTCTCTCTCTCTCTTTCTCTCTCTTTCTCTCTCTCTTTCTCTCTCTCTCTCTCTCTGTGTGTGTGTGTGTGTTTGTCTCCCTGTATCTTTCATTTTGCCCTCAAATAAATAATGACTTTTGGGGTCATTGCTTTGGCATAATGGGTAAAGTTGCAGCCTACTGTGTCGGCATCCCATATGGACACTGGTTTGAGTACTGGCTGCCCCACTTCTGATCCAGCTCTGTGCTATGGCCTGGGAAAGCAGTAGAAGATGCCCCAAGTCCTTGGGCCCCTAGACCCACATGGGAGACCTGGAAGAAGCTCCTGGCTTTGGATGGGCCCACCTCTGGCCATTGCGGCCATTTAGGGAGTGAACCAGTGGATGGAAAATCTCTCTCTCTCTCTCTCTCTCTCTCTCTCTCTCTTTGTCTGCCTCTCTGTAACTCTGCCTTTCAAATAAATAATCTTTAAAAAATAAATTAAAAAATAAAAATATTAATTACTCTGGCTAGACTTTTTTTTTTTTTTTGCATCCTTTGTGTTGTAGCAATGTGGTCTGAGGTTCAGAGAGAAGAGTAGCATCTAAGCCTGTGATTAGATTCTAGTGAGCCTGAGGCCTTTTCTGCGACCTCCACGTCCATGCTCCAGGCTCTCTTCCCTAGGTGAGACAGAGGAGAGCGGAGTTGGGACACATCTCTTCTGACACGAGAAAGGCTAGAGAGATCTAGATCTATTTCCTGTCAGCAGCCGTAGAACCCCAGTTGGTTACTGTCTGCTAAGATGATGTCTCTTCAGAGCAGAGTTTTTATTGAGGAGGAGACTGGAATTCTGTGGGCAGAGGAGGGGGCCCTCAGCAAGTTCAGGAAATGCATGCTAGGAATAAGGAAGCAAGGGATTCAAAGTTTTGTCACCAAAATAAACAATTCTTTCATCCCATTTCTCAAGAAACTTTTGGAAGTAACTTTTTAATTTGTAAGGGTTGCATTTTCCCTCCCCCTTGAGCTGGAAGTCTGGAGGTATTTTCCTCTGATTTCACCCTGAGCAGCTGGAGGGGGCTGATGCAGGTCAAAGTCATGGAAGCCTGAGGGACTCCATGAGCTGGCTCTCTGGGTGTTAACCCTCAGGCTTCCTCACTAAGCCCACAGCAGTTCACCAGTCACCCTCTGAGTTTCCTATCCACATCTCAGCTCCGGCAGAGGCCTCTGCTCTGTGAAGCTGTGATTGTCTGCATTTGCCAGTCATGCCAGTGCTTGGAGAAGTGTTTTGCCAATTAGTTTATTCTCCGAGGGATCAAAGGAGAGTGGTTGATTTTCGGTGTGACTGGCTGTTCCCCTTTCTGTGATGCCGGCAGTGTATATGTTGGCACACAGACGGGAAGGCTTTTGGTGCCCTCTTTTACACTGGAAATTGAACTTTACTTGTTTCTTCTTGCAAGTAGCTCCTTCCCCAGCCCTTTTCTTGAACAGAAGCAGAGAGATGTTCTCAGGAAGTCCTCCTCTTTTGGAAAGGCAGGATGCCACTAATTGCTCGGGAATAAGGTGCTTCCTAGAATCAACGTTGTGTCAGTCACAGAGCAGCAGTGAGTTTTCGTTTCCTGGTCTTCCTGGCCAGTGGGTTTTGATGCCAGGCCTGTCCTCCCAGGCTGAGATGTGGATGCAGGCGATTTGCCTAAGATCCAAAAACTTAGTGTCTGGAGTCAGAAAGCCCATGGGCCAGAAGGAAGGGAAAGAAAATCCACTTCAGCTCGATGACCAAGGACAACTTTGATTTTAGGAGGTGCCTCACTCCTGAGCGATTTGTGGCATCTTACTTGCAATGTTTATTTTTCAGTTATTTTCACCTCCTTGAAAGGTAGAGTACAGGTACTTGGAGAGAATGAGAAAGAGATGGAAGAGAGCTTCTATACAGTGATTTACCCTCCCCCACCCTCCCAATACCTACAGAGGCCAGGCCTGGGCTAGGGCAAAGCCAGGAACCCCAAGCTCCATCTGGTTCTCCTACATGGGTGGCAGAGATCTGAGCACTTGGAGCCATCATCTGCTGCCTCCCAGGAGGCATTAGTAGGAAGCTGTATTGGAAGCAGAGTATTCAGGACTCCAACTGGCATGCTGACATGGGATGTGGTTGGCCCAAGCAGCAGCCGAACCTGCTTTGCCACAGTATCCACCCACCATCCTACATTTAAAAAGGAGGAGGACTTTCTACGTACATCTTTCTCTCTCTCTTTTTGTTCAGGGAAAGGGGTGGTAAGGGATTATTTGAAGGAAAAACAACAAAGTTAGACTATAATTATACAAAAGGACTAACACACTTCCTGTTTGGGGACCAGTATATATGACATGTGGTGGTTATCATTCCCAGTAACACAACAGAAAAAAAAAAAAACTTGAAAAATCAAAACTTCTTCTTTGATCTACCAAAAAGTTGAAATCGTGGGCAAACCAGTCCCCTAGACATTTTTAATCCCTGATCCAAAATGCAATGCCCTTTCCTCACCTGAAGCCCTCTGAACGACCAGGGGGTCCCCCAAAATTAGTGTCCATTCTCCTGAAGCCCATGACCCAACCCACTGCCCTGCCCCCCACCGTGAATGACCAATATTCTTGCTCAACTCCCAATGGCTCAACACCCCAAACATTCCAAGCCAACTGCCTATGTGACAGTTGCACCAAGAAGTAGCATTGCCTTCAACTGACAAAGCTGGGCCAGGAGCAGTTAGGAGTCATCAACGGGGACAGCAGCCTGCAGATCTAGGGCTCAGGTGGTGCAGTGCAGTCTACAAGCTCCTGTTGCCTTGTTGTCCAAAGATAGCAGCAGCTGGAAGGCAGTCTGGCTGAGAAAGGGCAGTGGCTGCACCAGCTATGAGTGTGAGCTTCCCTCTTGTGTCCTTTCTCCCCAGAACCCAGTCTCTGCTGTGCACACTGTAGTCATCACTCAGTAGTCTCCTCACAGGCTCCATTCCCACAGGGCTTGCAGGGGAGTCCCAGGCAGGAGTATTTGGTTTTGTTGGCTCAGATGCCCATTTGGATCTGTTGAAGTCCTCACGGGCCCTGGCACTAGATTTCCTAGAACAGATCGCTTTTCTGATGACTTCTGTATCTGCTCTTTTCTTGTACCTGTGAGCCATGATCCTAGAGAATACATTTGAGACAGAAACAACTGTTGGCCTGTTGGTAGCAGAAGACTACGGAAAGGTGTCCAGTTTTCTAACGTGCCACTTCTGTTCTCTTGTTCATCCACTGCTAGGAAGCAACCAAGTTGTGTTCAGACAGAGGGATTTTACAGTGTGGTGTACACTCAGGATGCTACTGGGCTGATCAAAAGGAATATGCACTACTGAGAGACACTCACAGAAAGGCCAGCCAAGCACAGTGACCGGGAGCCTGGGCTCAGACCTCATGGAGAAGACATGTGAACTTAGGAAAGCAACTGAATCCCTGTGTCCTCTGTCCCCTGCTCTGGGATAGGAACTGTTAATGTGGCCCACTTGCTAGTAATGTGTTACGAAGCTTAATTATAGACAAATACCCATAAATCCTGAAGAAACGTGGCGCATCATTAGCATCACAGAAACATTTCCACGTGCAGTGTCTGGAAGAATTAGCTGGATGTGTGTGGTGGTTGTCCCCAGAGGGGAACCTGGAGGGCCCCGAGTCGGCAGGGGATGCCGAGTGACTTTGCAGCCTTTGCACGGGCATGATGCTCCGCAGCTTACCCAGAACATCTGGTACCATCTTCTGAGAAGCCCCCTACCAGTCCCGTGGGGTGGGCAGAACATGCTGTGCCCCACACCTCACAGTCAAGGTTCCTGACCTGAAGAGGGTGAAGTCACTTGCCCAGAGTCACACACAGAGGAGTGATGGACCAGAGACAGGAGCTCTACTGTTCCCTGGGGACAAAGGCCCTTGAGCACCTGAGTCCTCTGGATCCTGCTCCAGAGCCCTGAAACAGGAACTTCCCTCACTCAGTCTCTCCCACTGCCCTGCTGCAAAGGTGCTGTAGGGTGGGGAGAGGTGATTCCCTAGGAGAGGAGCTTGAGCTGAGAGAAGGACATGCCCTTGACCTAGCATCCTCTCCTGTGTTTCAACCCCTCACTCAAAGTTGTGCAGCTCTCCTGAAAATACAGCATGGAGCCCCCCTTCCCCCAGCATCTCCACACTCTCAGGTGCCCCAGGTGAGCGTCCTGGGAGACAGGTGTCCCCCTTGGGACCAGTGTTGTGGCTCCAAACCCAGACCTGTCCACACCGACATGGCACCACTTTACCTGACCCAGCGCTGGCTGAAGAGTTAGTGCTCATTCACGGGGAAAGGTAGGTGCTGTGCTGAGGATGTTAGGAATTCAGCGGGTGCAGCTACGATGTCCCTATCATTTGTTGACTGCTGACCTGAGCGATGGACTGGCCAAGAAGTAGCTCCAGCTCTGAGCGTACCTTCCAACTCACATCCTTCCTCCCCAGACTCTACCAACTCTCGTCCCTCCCTAGGCCCTGCAGAGGCAGGAGGCAGATTCCACTCTCAGAGGGCCCATCCAAGCTACAGTCTGGGGCCCTTGTCTGGTCCTTGTCTGGGTTCTCCCTGAAGTCCTCCTTCTCTGGGCCTCCAAATGTCTGCTCCACTAACCTGCTTGCACAGTCCTGTGTCTGGAAGTTTGCTCTCTGGAAGAAATGGCTTCTATTTTTTTGTCAATTGGTGCTTAATGCTGCTGATGTGCAGTGCACACACAAGAAGCACACAGCTTTAGGATGAAAACAGCAGCGCAGGGCCTCTGGGCAGCCTGCTGCCGAGGGAGACAGTCATGATCCCTGGGCTTTTCGGGAGAGGAAGGAAATCGAACTCTGCACTATTCTGAGCCCAGTGATGAATGTCATTAGCACAAAGTTAGTGTGACCAGGGCCTCAGCACACAGGAGCAGAGCAGGCCAGCTGGGAAATGCAGCAGGGCCCTGGAGGATTTCTGCCTGGGAGGTGTGAGGGTGCCCGGGAGCGTGGGGACAGCCAGAGATAAAGGTGACAGCAGAGGGTCATGCCCACCACAGCTCATGTAGCTGTCTATCTCCATGTGTGTATTATTTTATATAAAATAGTTAAGATGTACTAGTAGTACGTAACTTCTGTTAAACATCAAACCTCCAGCCCTAAAAGCAGAACGTGTCTCATGGTAATGCTGAATCTACGCGATTCAAAATCTGTTGCCAAATTAGCTGACGGGGAAGACATTTAGGGAGACACTGGGTCCTGGTCAATTCTCTTTAGAGTGATTCGAGCTTCAGACAGCTTGCGAAGCTCCAGGCCCATTGAGACCTAAATTCCAAAATATGTCTGGGCCATTTGAGGACAAGAAACGGCAGGACATATTGGGGGACCTGGGACGGGGCTACAGGGATGAGGGGAGCCGAGCTTGCGGGGGTGGCACGCAGGATCCAGAGGGGTCTCTGCTCCCTGCAATGACTGTTTTCTGTTGAGGGACTCTTGGTGTGAAGTCAGCTCCATAGTCACCTGGGCAGCCTTCCGGGGACTGGAGCCTGAACGGAGAAACTGCAGAGGAGAGGGGAGGGCTCGAACTCCTGGGATGAAAAGGCTGAGTCCCACACACCTGGGCCCCACGAGAGGCAGGCAGTCTGATACACAGAAGCAGAGGGCCGACCCTGCCCCTCCACCGCTACCCGCCATATGATGCAGGCAGGAGACCTGCAGGTTAGATGTGGACAGCTTCCTGCAACTCTTTTCTTTATCTCTGAATTAGTGGCATTCTTTTAAACTACTACCAAGCTTAGCCAGTGCCTTTCCATTCGAAGGAAAGTTTTATGTTGTGGTAATCAAAAAACAAATTTTATGGCTTAATGTATTCCAGTGTTAGAATCAGATGGAAAATATTGCTGTTTAAAATGAAATAGTCAGTTCTATTTGTGTTACAAGTCACTTGTAGTCCTGCCTCCTTAGCACTTGCTTAGACAGCTTCCTACTGGTTTTCCTTCCATTTCTTGTTACGTATACATGAAAAATTTATGGAAACTTGACATGAAGGGTGATTCCATAAGGCAAGCTCAGGCCCCCACGTCTCTCAACAAAAGCTGGCGGAGGGGGGGGCACTAGGACGTGGGGCAAATCCCAGTTGACCTTAGATCCTGGAATATTGGTGCCAAGGCCTACTATGTGCCCATAGAGGTACAAATTTAGGCCAGGTGGGTACCCTGCTTGCAGGAGGGCAAGGAGGCTGGGAGCCTCAGTCTTCATTCTTCCCCCAAGAGGCCTGAACATGAGGCAGGCAAGGCCGCCCACACTGTTCCACTTCACCCAGCAATTGAGGATGCTATCACCAAACAGCCAATCTGAGGATGCTTCCTGTTTAGCTTTAAGAGGGTTGGGTGTTCAGAGTTGGGACCTGCAGGGCATGACAATGACAAATGTTGGAGCACTCTTCAAAAAGTATGCAACATAAACTACACCCTTGCAGTCACACACGTGGCCCTACAGGGAGCTACAGTGCTGACCTCCAAATGGAGGAGCCCTTGGAGGGCTTGGCCTGGAAACCTTAGAAGCTTACATGGCTCAGGTGATTTTTGCCATCTACTTCCCTCTCTTGCGTGGTCTCATGCAAAAGTAGCCACTGTGATATTGTTTTCAATTTAGCTGCTTTTCTTTTGTGCCACGAACAGAGTGAGTGAATTGGAGAACATATGAACTTACTTTAAACCTTACTCTCCGCGTACCCACTCCACACTTAGCATTTCCTATTCCTCTTCTTCTTCAACTCCTTCTATCTCCCCCAGGCTGTCCCTGTAATTTACTGCAAGAGAATTTCTTGACAGCTCAAGGGAAGAGAATAATCATGCAAGCCCAAAGCCACTCAGTGCAGAGAAATTCCCGAGAGAGCAGTGCCAAGAGTAGATTACCGAGAACACTGACAGTAGAGCCAGAGTTCACTGGGGCCCTTTGTTGTCAAGTGGGAGCACAATTCTTCCCACAACCTGCCTAACTCCCTGCCATGCAGGGTTGCTGGGCACCATTCAATGGCGCAGCCTTGCTGCCAGAAATGAGGGCAAGGCAATGAAAGTGGGAGAAGAGAGTGGCCCAGAGAAGTTATGGACATGAACGATGCAAGTTTGTTACCTGCCAGGTCTCTCAGGATGAGCACTGTACAGTGGGAAAGCAGGAGCAGAAGAGAGGAATGGCAACTAAGGCACAGAGAGGATCAAAGAGTTGAGGGGGAAAACTAGCTAGAAGCAGATTACTGATCTGTGTTTCTGAATCTTCCACTGCTGTGAAACAATCTTCTGCAAACCCAGGAGCAAGGAATCCAGGGGCCCTTTCCAGCACTCAAGTGCTCTATGGTGAGCCAGGAATTCCTGCTCTTCCAAGTCAAGTCTCTATGACCTCCTATGATGACACCGACTTCCTTCCCCTCTTTAAGTTAAGTTTTGATTGTTTTCCGTCTCCTAATTACTGCGGATGTCTTTTCTCCTCACTCCACCAGTCACATTGTTCTCCTATTTGGGAATATTAGAATAATCCTGGTACAATACTACTTTTCCTAATCAGTCGACTGGTGATTTCTACAATCCATCCTACCTGTGGAGCACCTGTTACCAGCTTAGGGCTATGCTGGGCTCTGCAGAAGAGAAGACAAAGCAATTCCGCATGTCTGGTCACTGTCCTGTGCCTCGGATGTCTGTAGCTATTTGAAAGACACTTAATCTTCACAACAAACACATTCAGCTTCCTAGTTCAACGGAGAGGATGAAGGTGAAAATAGAGATAACATATAAAAGGTCCATATCCCCTTAGTTTGCAAATTCTGTTACAGGTGATTTCCAGACACATAAATAAATGGGACCTGCCAGCGTTTGGTGGAGAAGGCTCGTGAGCAGGCCTGAGGCCTGGGAACAGGAGTTGGCATGGTTGGAGACAGAAGAGGTGACAGCGAAGCTCTGAGTGCCAAGCAAGGCTCCGAGAAGAGCAGCCACTACTTAGCTCTGTGGGTTTCCTTGTTCTGACCTGGTTGACCCAGGAGACAAGGTCTGTGGGACTCTGGGAGTCTGTGTGTGCAGCTAGCCCAGCTGGCCCCTTCACACTGCCCTGTAGGATCAGAGTCTGGTCTTGGGCAGTCTTGGGAGGTGGTTGTACATAGGAAGCTCCAATGAGAGCAAACTTAGCTTCCGTTCCCAGTCCCAGGACTTAGGATTTAGGGCTGGGTGAGCAACGAAAGCTAGAAATGTGGCCAAAAGTCCACTTCATAGCTCTATGCTGCAGCACCTGGGAACATGCGCAGGAACGCAGAGGCAATACTCTTTACCGCACCCAACCCTGAGGGTGCTCCGTGGACAGGAGTAAGCAGTCGGCACACGAAGGTGCTCCTTCAGAATCTGACCTGCAGAGGGAAGGGTCTGCTTCTCAGCCACCCCCTGGCATGCGTGAGTAGAACTTGCTCTCCAGGTTCATGCAGTACCTGTGTGGGAGTGTGTCTCACCAGATTCTTTCCATTGTGGGTCCACACCCAAAACTCAGCCCAAAATCTCTTGTGCACAACTCCCAAGAAGTGCTATCCAATATAAGTGTTAAAGGCACGATCTGTCTGAGAGGTCACTCTTTAAATACCTGAGAAAGAAATGATAACAAATCCAGCACACCTAAGGCCCAGAGGCCCGATACCACTTCCCCTCATGTCATTATAGCATGAACAGAACAAATACAACCTGGAGACACGTTTCCTGTTTCTGGTTGTACACCCCCTTCTTCCTCAGTCTCCAAAAGAGCAGTGTAACTGAGCTGCCCCGAGGCACCCTCTTCCATTGGCTCCTGCCTTGGGTATCATTCCCAAGTTGGAGTGTCTCCATCATTGCTGCTCAAACCACACTGTCTGTCCATGACATTTAGAGACACAAACATGAACAAAAAAAGTATTAGAAAGAGCAGCTCACCTACTGCTACTGTAGCTGAGATCACGCTGTCTCACACAATTTTACCCTGCTCTTCCCACTGCATTCTCTGACCATCCATGGGCTCCGTGAAGTCAGAACTCTTCAACAAGACATGGGCTGCAGCTGGAAACTGTCAAACAAGAGGCTCTCCCTTGCATCTTCACACTTCTCCGTATTGCTGGGCTATTACAGTTTTTGCTGAGCAGCATTTCAGCCTGAAATTCCCACTGTGCAGAAGACACTTTGAGTTAGATGAGTTCAATCAGCAGACATTGTGCCTGGCTCAGGTCAGAGGCATGGAGAGTGTTCTGTTAGGATGGGAACGCTCTCTCTGCATGTCAGACAGGCTGTGACCAGTGCCAGTGACTCCACTGAGTACTTGAAATGTAGTGAGTGCGACCAAGGATTTGGGCTTTTAACTTTAATTATTTGAAATAATAATTAAGTGCTTTGGATGAAAGCACACATCTGGGTAGTGGCTGCCATATTGGGTCTAACGATGAGGGACATGGGACTCCCCTTGCCTGGTTTTTCCCTGTCGAGTAGCTTGCTGGCCTGATCCAACCACTCATTTATAGGTGAGTGACATACATGTCCTAGGGCCAGGCACCATGTGAAATCTTGCAGATTCTAAAATAGGCATGTGGGTCTAGGCCTAGAGGGATCCCCAGTAGGCTACACACAAGCAGTAGAAAAGAGATGACAAGCAAAGCCTAGAAGCCCCATGTAGACACCATCAAAGCTCCACTCTGCCCTTAGGGCCTTGCCCAGCATCAAGCACACAGTAGCCACCCAGATTGCTGATGGAATCGCTATCCATTTGGACAGCTATTTGACTCTCATGTTTTTTTAAAAAGATTCATTTATTTATTTGAAAGACAGGGAGGCAGAGAAAGACTTCTATCCACCAGTTTACTCCCCAAATGGCCGCAAAGACCAGAACTGTACCAATCCTAAGCCAGGAGCCAGGAGCTTTTCCAGGTTTCCCACGTGGGTGCATGGGCCCAAGGACTTGGGCCATCCTCCACTGCTTTCCCAGGTGCATTAGCAGGGGGCTGAATCAGAAGTGGAGCAGTTGGAACTTGAACTGGTGCCCGTATGGGATGTTGGTGCTGCAGGCTAGGGCTTTAATCCACTGCACCACATCGCTGGCCCCTGACTCTCATGTTTTACAACTCATTTCCCAATGAGGGAGACACAGAGTAGCAGCCTGTTCATGGCCTGTGGGGCTGAGCTTAGTGGAGATAATCAGAAGCCAGCTAGGTGTGCCAGAAATTACATCCCCTGGGCCTACACATGGCTGGGCTTCACTCCCCAGGCAACATCTGACTTTGAGATCACCCCCCAAGGAGGTTTCTCCCCCATGACAGCCTCTCATCTTGGGCACCCCCTGCTGGCTCCACTGGGAACTTCTTGCTTCCCTTCCTCACCTCTCCCTGAACCTCCAGACTGGGCTCCACAATCCGCCTGTGTGCCAATGCTCTGTCTGCTCCTCTCCTACCCCAAAATGGAAACAGTTATTGTTAGCCGCCTTAACAAACTTGTCCTCCTCGAGGCTCAGTGTGGTGAGGGGTCCTGAGGTGCCGTCAGCCTGGGTTGAGCACAGGAAGCAAGGGGTCCCCACATGCTCAGGGATGCAGACCCTCACTCTGGGCTTTGCTCTGCCCAGGCTGGGGGCTGGAGGGATGAAGCTTCACCTTCAGCATCTTCAGCACCAATAGAAGAGATCAGAATGAGTGACAGAGCCCCTCCATGCACAGTCTCTAACCCAGGTGGCAGAGTAGGGTACAGGCTGGTTTCTGTTGCTCTTGCCTTTTTTTTTTCACTTTTGATTATCTGCTGTTGAAGAAATGGTGACATGCTATTGAATATGAAAATAAAAATGAGACACCGAAATGAAATCCTTGTAGTACCTCACTGCAAGCAAAAGTATGAATTAGAATTAAAACATTGTTTACACGTGAAGGTAAAATAATGATGCTACTAGATTAATGTACAGAGCATGTCTTGAAGGTAAGAAAGTGGCATGGGTTTAAAACATGCAGAAACTGACAAAACAAACACGAAGACTGTGATAAACAACACTATGACAGAGCTTTGAATTGTGTACACACATAATATCTGTAATAGACATTCACGTATACAGTTTGGACAGGCACAACCCAGAAAAACAGTGTGTGCAAATGGGCAATGAAAAATATACCATATGATATATGTCTTTTAGTGTATTTAAGAAATTGTGATATTTGTAGCAAAACAGAACTGGAGATCATTGTTAGGTAAAATAAGCCAGATGTGGAAAGACAAACAGTACATATACTCTCTTATATGTAGAAGTCAATTTAAAAATCAGTGAAAGAGTGATTGCTGGAAGCTGGGAAGTGTAGCAGGGGTGTGGTGGGGGAGGTTGGCTAATAGGAACCATGAACACAGTAGGATGGAGGTGATGGGTTCTCCTGTTGCACAGCACACTGAGGTCAGAATAGTTGTCAATAATGGGTAATTTACTATATAAAAGGCTGGAAGAGATGATCTGGAAGGCTGCAAACACAAAAGATCAGAAAATGAAAAGGCAAATTGTTTGATCATCTTATGCCATGTATATGGGTTGAAACACCTCACTGTGCCCCATAAAATGGATAAGTATTACATATTCAAATGTTTTAAAAATAACTAAAGTACCATAGAAAAAGTCACTCAGCATGACTATTCACCAGGGGAGTATAAATTTTAATCATGACAGCCCCTGCAGACTTGTCAATATAGATAAAATAAAAAAAGTTGGAAAGTATTGGGGAAAATATTGATAAAATCAGAACTTCTGGTACATGATTTATTGAGTTTAAATATATTCAGTAATTTGGAAAATTCTTGGCAGTGATAACTAAAGTAAAACGTATGTCAACTTTATAACTCAGTGCTTCCATTCCTAGGGATTTTCTTAAGGGAAATGAATCCATAAAAATATTCCAAGAATGTTCTGAAAACTTTTTATTGTCACATCCCCAAAGTGAAAATTACTAATTGGAGAAGGAGTAAATTTTGGCATTTTTGTAGAAAGAAGATTATTCCACAGTAGAAAAGAGAAGATGTTTGCCATAGAAACAGCACCAATGAAATTCAAAATGTGATCCAAAGAAGCAAGGTATCATAGAGGAGACCCTGTAGGTTTGCAGTTATATGAAGTTCCAGAATAGGGAAAGTTGATGAGCCACTGATAGGAAACGCAGTAGTGGTGGTGTAGGGTGGGGAATGGAGCATGACCTTGACAGGAAAGGAGATTGGGGGCCTTTGGGATGCTGGGATCAGGGTGTATCTTGATCAGGGTAATGGGTGGGGGAATGTATATGTTTATATGCATTCAGAAGCACTAAAATTCACCTTATTTACAGTAATGTGCTTCACTATTGCTTAGTTATTATATTTTTAAAAAATCAGTGAGAAGGAATTATGGACTCAGAGTATCAGAGTGTGTTTCCATCTCCCTTACAAGCACTGATACCAGGAAAACCAGCTTTGGAACCTCTGATTTCTTCTCTATCTATAGAGAATGTGGGACTAGTTGCAATAGATCAGGAAGCCCGTAAGGCAGTATTCCACGAATGGTGTCTTCAAGACTTGAGTAAATGGCAACTGGCAGCGTATATGGTAATTCTGTTGTTGGTTTTGTTGTGCCTTGTTTTTGCTTTGCTTTGTTCTCTGCATTTAAAACCATTTCTTCCAGAGAAGATATACAAAGACCACATTGTGTATGACTTCCTTTGCACACTTAGAAATGTCATTTTACAACAAATGTAAGGCTTGGGGTTATTCGGGTATTGTGTTTTCAAATAAGAAAGGTAAACTCTCAGGGAACTTATTCCCTGGCAGGACTCTTGAGCCCTGCGAAAAGATCCTGAAAATTGACCCTAAATGTTTGACCAGACCTCAGGGGACAGTCCAGCCAGCCTGGGAGGAAGGGTCATACTCAGGGTATAACCCTGCAGGAGGAAACATACAGTCTTGATGATTATTCTACTGGGCAAGGTGTGTGCTCAGAAGTGCCAGAGGCCATGGGAGCCTTGGTTTGTTGATATTTTTATTATTGAGGCTTTACAGGGAACGTAATTGGGAAAAGTGGTAGAGGTACCTGACTGAAGTCAATCTATCAATTCATCTTAATTATTGAGAGGTGCTTGCTTAGTGATGTCCTCAAGATGAATATTAACTGGGGAATTCTTATTTTCAGTCTTGGCTACATCACTTGAAAAATCTAATCCTAAAATTTTCAAAACAATTTTCATCTCCAGTCCTTCAACTGTGTTTCTTTTAATGCCTGAGAATCTGTCCAAATCAGTGGTCAATATCATTACATTGATGGCCACTGTTTGCAAAGTGACCATGAGATGTGAACCCTGGTCTTTACCCTCTGTTGTGATTTCCATTCTCTCAGGGCCTCCTTGAAGATGGCAGTGTGGTGACATATGCCTACAGTAACTCCCTGACAAGGATCAAGGAAAATATGTCTCTATATCCAGAAAGAATTCATAGACAGAAGGGAATGCCTGGATTAATCTGGAATTGTGTTCTCACTATCTATATATTTCAAATATACATCAAATGTATCTGCACCTTTCTATGTATACCATAGCATATATTCCTGTTTTCTACAAGTGGAGAATCACTTGCATGCCACAGGCAGCTGGCAGCATCAGCACTTCTACTCTGGGCTCCCTAGGCATGACTGGGGACCACACGATTGGGCGGTCTACCCCTTATGTGGCTGATGCACTTTGGTTTCAGGTGGAGGACAAGGGAATTTCTCATTTTAGCATCTGCTTCCTAAACTGCCATATTCCCTGGCCTTTAATAGGCTGTAGTTTAAACTTTTAATTAATTCCCTCCATTAAAACATTTTCTGCTTCAAATACTTAGAGTAGCTCTTCTTTACTGTATGACAACTGCCTGAGGCTGTAACCCAGACTCCTCAAGTGAACGACCTCCTTCCTGTATTAATGCAGGAGAGGCATGACCATGTGTGTGTTGCAGGGGCTGAGGAAGAGGAAAGAGGACTGGGGTACAGAGGAGTCTCCCAGACAGCTTCCGCTTCTGCTTCTCCCTTCCAGGGACTCTCAAAGCTTGGCTGCATCTGAGAATCAGTCTAGCAGATGGAGGCCCCAGAGGAGCAGCTGGGGCAGTGCAGCCTCACACTCTGCTCCCCTGAGTGGTTTATGTTGGGGCTTGTAGCACTGTGGGAGGCCAGTTGTAAGCCCACAGACAGTAATCAGTTGCAGGACCTTCTGGCTGCACACCGCTGAGGGTGAGAATGAAATCTGTGCCAGATCCACTGCCGCTGGGCCTCACTGGGACTCCAGTGTGCAGATGGGGTGCATGATGCATCAGGAGCTTAGCAGGCGGCTCTGCTTTCTGCTAACGCCAGCATGAACAGTTACTAATGCCCTGACTCACCTGGCTAGTGATGGTGACTGTGCCTTCCAGAGATGTAGACAGGATGGAGACTGGGACATTTGGATGTCACATTTGGCACCTGAGATGGGAAACACAAATATTCACACCAATTATCAAGGTATATGAGAGCTTTGGGCAACCTTGACCATGCTGGCTGAGCAAATTCCTAGTGTTGTTCTTCCTTATCTGGCAGCCAGAGCAGCAGGAGCCTCAGGAGCGGAGTGGGGGCCCTCGTGTCCATGCTGGGTCCTGGCTGGAACTGACTCCTACACAGGGTGAGCAGTCTGGTCCTAAGGCTACAGGACAAGAGGGTTGTGCTCTGGGGATGCACAAATAAGCAGGCAACAGGGCAGGGCTGGGCCCAGCTTCAGGGTTGACTCAATTCAGTAACTCAGCAGTGTCCTAGGGCATCTTAGTCCAGCCCAGGGAAGCACAACTTGGTCTAAGAACATGTTTCTCCCTGGGACCTTTTCTTGTTTTTAAATAAAAGATGTTTTAGGGACATTTGTCAGAACTTGAAATGGACCTAGGACTAGATGGATGTCTTCCTTAGCTGTGTTGCGACTATGTATGACAATATCCCTGTTTGTAGAGAACACACAGGAAAGTCTTAAGACAGTGGGGCTGTTAGGTCTTCAACATATGCTCAAGTATTTCCCACGTAGGGAAAAATAGTTGTTTTTTATTTACAGCATTTTTGTGTGAAATGATTTCATTTTTCAAAATAAAAAAACTTATTGGCATGCTGGCGCCACTGCTCACTAAGCTAATCCTCCACCGTGCGGCACCAGCACACTAGGTTCTAGTCCCGGTCGGGGCGCCGGATTCTGTCCCGGTTGCCCCTCTTTCAGCCCAGCTCTCTGCTGTGGCCAGGGAGTGCAGTGGAGGATGGCCCAAGTGCTTGGGCCCTGCACCCCGTGGGAGAAAAGCAAAAGTACCTGGCTCCTGCCATTGGGCCCAAGGACTAGGACCGGCAGCCATTAGAGGTGAACCAACGGCAAAGGAAGACCTTTCTCTCTGTCTCTCTCTCTCACTGTCCACTCTGCCTGTCAAAAACAAACAAACAAACAAAATGAAAAACTTATTGGCAACACCTTAATCACATTTATAACCATTTTGTAATGATCTTATTATTATTTATATAATGTAGTAGTTACAGACATGTAAATAGAATACCACGTCTGGAAAAAAGCCCTTGAGAGTTGCTCAGGCATGGAAAGCCAAGACACTGTGGGAAAAAAATGACCCAAATGAAAGATCTCTGTGAGTGAGATCCCAGCAGAAAGAATTGGCCATTAAAGAAGGAGGTACCTTTCTCTGAAGGGAAGAAAGAACTCCCACTTTGACTATGGCCCTGCCTAAATAAGGTCAGAGTTTGTGAACTCAAGAGGCTTCCATAGCCTTGGCAGCTCATGTCAATTGTTAAATAACAATGGGAGTCACTGTGCACCTACTGCCCATGTAGGATCTCTGTCCTTCATATGTTAAACTATGCAAAATAACAGTAAAACTACTATTCAAACAGTACTCTATGCTTTGCGTGTCAGTGTGGGTACACTCTGTTGAAATCTTTACTTAGTATATACTAAGTTGATCTTCTGTATATAAAGATAATTGAAATTGAATATTGATGAAGAATGGGATGGTAGAGGGAGTGGGAGATGGGATGGTTGTGGGTTGGAGGGAGGTTATGGGCGGAAAAGCCGCTATAACACATAAGTTGTACTTTGCAAATTTATATTTATTAAATAAAAGTTGAAAAAAAAGAGAATACCACGAAAGTTGGTGTCACCCACAGACAGGTCTCTTTTATTACCCAGGGACTGAACAGGCTGTGCCTACACCCCCTTGTTCTAGCCCTTTCATTGCCCTTTGGCATTTATCAGCATGGCCAATGAAGTCAGATCTGATTACCTTTGTGAGAATTTCTGGTTCTGCCTTTCACTATGGAAGCCTGGATTAGCAGAAACTAGCATGCTCCTACTCCCACCTGCACCCCCAGCACCTTCTCCACAGGAAGGTGCCAAGATCACATCACCTGGGCAGGAGCTCTGAGCTGCCCTCGGTCCTCTGCAGCAGGTGGTGGAGGAGCCCGGGGAGAAGTGCATGTATGAAGCTCGCAGGTCTGGGTGAGGGCACCTGCTGTGTAGTGCGTATCCCTGCCATGCCCTTCTCTTCTTTTCCTCACTGGCACTGGGTGGAGATATTGTCTGACCCAGATCCCAGACTCCCTGTGTGCATCACCAGGAGAGGGAGTCTCCACCCCCCATCAAGCCAGCACTTGTGCACTGGGAGAGATATCTTAGACCCCAAGAAAGCATGGACACAGCTTTGAACCCCTTTGTCTCACATCTCTACCTTGGCTCCAGGAATCCCAGCCTGGCTCCGTTGCAGGGCAAGTGGAAGCAGCTACCTCAGCTTCAGTGCACAGGAATCAGGGTACGCAGGGGAGTATCCCTGAGGCAGGATTACAGATGGCCAGAGCATGGTGGTGCAGCCTGGAAGAAAACCTCCTGCTGCTTGTCCTGGGACCTGAATTTCATGGGAACTTGATTGTGGCAGCCAGGATCCACTTTCAGAGAGATGCAATTCCAAACAGAGCAAACTCTACTAGGTGGAGGCATCAGTGTGAATACTGTGATTACTCTCATTCTTTCCTCCTCGCTGTACTTTTGCAACTTCTGCCAAGCCTATCTGTCACTGCACTAAAGCAAGAGAAGGGAGCTGTGACTGCACAGGGCCCAGACTGAGCCTCTGCTAAGGCAGCCCTCCATGGGTGATGATAGGAGGAGGTTCTTAAATGCCTCGGCTCCCTCAGCTCTCAGGTAGAACAACCCCAGAGGCAATTGCCCTGTGCTCACAGGTGTACTTGAGCTTCACTCATCACGGGTATGAGTGCCTTACCCGAGAGTCTTATATTCACGTTCTATTCCCTGTTTCTCTTTCCTGCGGCCTTCCAGGGTTCCTGCATCCCATAAAGGTAGTGCCAGCACCAGAGGCCTTGCCTTTTATGGACCCTCATAATACAGTGGACAAGTCTTTATTTTGGAGTACATCTGTGGCTCCAATTCTTGTCACTTCTCCTTTGTTAAAGCATAGAATAATTCAACACATTCAGAAGCATTTAATCTATCATCTCTTACAATGGATTTAGATGCTTTCCTTTAGGTCTCCAAAATAGCTGTGTACCACGAAGTCTACAAGGTAGGCAGCAGAACAAGAAACCACCCAGCCCCTAAGACCTGCAGCTCCCCTGGCCCCAGACTCTCAGACTTCTTCCAGTTCCCTGGCTTCATCAGTCTTCATTGTGATTTTATCCTATGTCAGCAGGAGCGAGTGGTAGGAATAAGAGTTGAAGGGGAAGTGGTGGAGAATAATACCCATGATACAAAAGCTACCCAAATCCCAGGAATGATACCTTTTATGGCAATGGAACTTGGGAGATGTGGCTAAATGAAGGACTTTGAAATTGAGGGGTTACCTGGGAATATCCAGGTAAGATCATCGAATCACAGAAGTCCCTCTAATAGGAGAAGGACTCCAGGCAGGGAGGAGATGTGATAATGGAAAGGGATTTTGGAGAGATGGTGGGAAGGGGTTGTGGAGCAGGGGATTGGGAGCATCCTGAAACTGAAAAATCAGGGACTTCACACCTTTGCAACTGGAGCCTGCAGAAGGAACATGCTCCTACAAACTTGCTGATTTTAGTTCGGTGAGAATGCTAACCTACAGAATGACACAGTCCTCAATGTTTGTTGTTTGAAACCAGCGAGATTTGGGGCAAGGTTAGAGCAGCAATAGGAAGCTAATAGGAGAGCAGAGAGAATGGGTGGATGTCCTGATTTCCCAAATGCATCCATCATGTCATCACTGGGTGACAATGTTGGTAGGAGATGGAGAATACCTTGTTGTCAGGTGTTTGGTACCACAGTGCTTCTTTGGTGGAATATCTGTCGGGTAAAACGTTGTGATAGGCTCTTGTGCTCTCTGGGAGTGTGGGAGCCTGGCCCACTCTGGCGGATTGTGAGAGGACCTTGGATGGATCAGGAACTCATGGTCCTCAGCCCCATGAAGGGAGTATGTGGGCCTGCCTCTAACACAATCCACCGTTGCCTCTTAGGAGACTATTTTCCATTCATTCTGGACAGCAAGTTTGGTGTGGGGTGACCAGCGTGACGAGAGGGACTTGCTTAGCTGAAGTATGGGCATGACTACAACTTTAGTTGTGTTGTGTTCATGAAGCATTTTGAAATGTTTTCTAAAGTTTTCTATGAATAGCAATTGTATGGGCTTATCATGGATGATGGGAGGAATCCTGAAATTAGAAAACTGATGGTCACTTATCTCTGTGATATGAACTCAAAATCAAGAGTTTGTCTGTGTGCTCCTTCTCTGCTCGGCTACTTCTGAGGACAGTTAGGAAAATACACGTTTGCACCTTCTTCTTCCACTGCCCCCTCCAGGGCAAGCTCCTGAGATTCAGGAAGCTGTCTCCAAATGGGTTCCAAGGAGGAGGGATGCCACTGGGGACCCCCAAGGCTCCGTAGGAATACAGGTTGGCATGTCTCCTGGGACATCTGGTTTTCTGATCTGGACTTTGATCAATGGGTAACTCGGCACCTGGAAGGAGCAAGAAACCAATAAGCCCTCATGGACACCACAAGGATAGAACATGAAGTGAGCACCCATCTGGCTGACTGTGGGATGGCTTCAGTCCCAGGCTCTGGAGAGAAGCTCTGGGAACAGGGCAGCATCACGGGACGCTCTCAGTGTAACCTGAGGTCTTGTGAGGTCAGAAGCAGCCCTGTCTCATCCAGCCTGGCCTGGGAGCTGCAGGTGTAGTGAGCCTGCCAGTCCTGGGAAACTCCTGGAGAGGAGCTCCATCTCAGGACTCAGGGGTGAAAAGGATTCTGGGAGAATCTGTGCTTACTTTTCCCCTGGGAGCGTGGGCTCAGTGCCAGGACAGCCTTCCCAGATAATTAGCTGCCCAAACATGTTCTCCTTGTTGCTTCAGTCAGAAACTAGGGACTGTGTGGCATCTTCAAGGTGAGCTTCCTAGCCAAGCTCCTCTGCCTCGCAGGGATGGATGTTTCAGAGTGAACCCGATTTCTCCTGCAGATCGTGAGCTGCTACTTGAGCTTTAGACACAGCGATCGTGTGTCCAAATGTGCTTCAGAAATTACCATGCAATATGTGGAGTAATTTTCCCTGAAATATTAGAGACCAAGTCACAAGTCCAAGGCCACGTATGAGGTAGAGATGCCAATAGCCTTGAAGCTCTCTTCTGCTTCCCTGAGTATCCTGGAGTGCTTTGCCCAGGCTCCCACCTCAAGTCCACTCCCTCTGTAGAGCCTCACAAGGTTCCTGTTCAGTCTATGAAGAATGAACTTGCCCACCAGCCCCTCAAGCTGGGGCTGGGCTCTGCTACCTCCCCTTTAATAGATTGTGCCCGAGCATATCATTGACAGCCATTTCTATCTGGCTTCTTGTACAAAGGCAAAGCAGGGAAGTCCCAGAGTTCCTACTGTCATGTTTCAGGTTGGCTTTGTTCTTAATAGGAACAGGACAAATGTAGTCTCACCCTTTGAGAGGAGCAACACATGGCATTGCCTGGATGGGTTTCCTCACATGCTGCGGGGGGCAGCTTGTGCTTCCACTGTCTCTGGCGATCCTGGCAGCATCTCTAGATGACTATGACCATCACCTGTAGAAGCAGCAGAGAGCTAGGGACCTAAGGAGGTGCCCAGGCTGCTAATTCTTAGGGCTACTGTGGAGGCTCTTGGAAAAACCCCCTCCAATGTCCAGGGAAGTGACTTTGATATTGTCTTCCCCCTTTGCCATAAATGGAGTGGAAGCTGAAGACTTGGGATGTGTGACTGCCTGCAGTGCTCTGTTAGGTCCCCAAACAAGGACAGCCTTTGAGGGCTGGGGATGGCTGCCCTGTCACCAAGACAGCTGCTCCACGCTGGGAGCACCATCCAATCTGTGAAGGGACTGTGTGGTAGAGGCCTGCAGCCTCAGATTCCGTGGTTTACTGACCTTAGGAAGCAGGGCCAGGTTGAAAAATCAATAGCTCACCTGTAGCTCAGTTCTTTGTGCAGAGAAAGGCAGAAGGAGACTGGAACCAAGTTATGATCTCCAAGGATGTGTTGCATGGATTGATTTGTGGATGTTTCCACTATCTATCACAGTGTAACAGATCTCCCCAACAGGTAAAGGATCGAAAGGATGACGTTAAGTCCATGACTTGTGGGTTGCTTGCGCGGCTTCTCTGTTGTTCTGCCTGGGCTTTCATGCAGAGAAGGCATCTGAAGCAGCTGGGTGAGTCCACATTGCTCTCGCCCACATCTCTGCCATTCGGTCCTGGAGATGCTGGTGGGCCGGGTTCCCCTAGCAGCATGTCGAGCGAGAGGGGGAGGAGAAGTCCACACAATGCTGACACTCGGGGTGAATTGGCACAGAAATTCAACTTAACTCTAAAACTTTTCAATTGCCACGCTCTGGTGATTGTGAACAATGTGATGGATGAGATGCCGCCGCCCAAAGGAAGAAGCACTCACACTGCTCATCCTCCCAGACTTCTTGACAGACTCCTGGGGCAGTGTCCTGCCCACAGGCTGGGGATGTGGCGCCCCCACATGTCTCTCAGCTTTCTACAGGCTGTCTCAGTCCAATTAGAGTTTGCCGTCACTCAGCACTGCAGACCAGATGCGCTGTGGGTGCTCATAGAAGAGAGGTGTGGTAGTGGGAGGAGGAGAGGGGCTGCCATTTCAGAGCTGTCCCCAGCCTGTTGCCCTGAGAAGGCCACAGACCTGGCAACAGCCCTGGGCTGGAGCAGCAGCTGTGGCATGTCTGCAGGGGATAAGAAAAGGTGAAGGTGCCCCGAAGTTAGCATGGCTGGTAATGGTTGGAGTGATGTCTGTCCAGAACTGGAGTCTGACCCAGGCAGGCCGTGTGTCTATGGGGCAGTGGGAGCCAGCAGGACACTGAGAGGTGGCCTGGTTTCTGCTGGTGCAGGGCTGGGATGCTGTCAATCTTCTGGAAGGCCCTGCAGCAATCCATGACCTTCTGTCCTGGGGAGGGGAGCTGGATACATAGACCACGTGAGGTCCCCACTAGCACCTTAACAATCTTACATGCCCAAACATTAATACCAAGCAAATAGGGCCTTCCATTCTACACAGCTCTGATGGGGTGGGGGTGGGGGAGGCCAAACAACCTCATCTTCCAGGAAATATTTGTGTTTAATGCAAGCACACACTGAGGTTGAAACCTGCCTCTCCCTTCCTCCCCAGGGTCAGAGCAGCATGAAAATGAGGAGCCAGTCTGGGTTTCCCAAGGCACGAGTGCCTGTTGAGGCTGATCCTGCTTAGAGAGGGTCAGGAAGGTGTATGGCTCTGTGAGGACTGCCTTGGGTACCAACACACCCTGGGCAGGGCCGCTTAGGCAACAGAAGTTAACTTCTCACAATTCTGGAGGCTAGTGAGTTCAGTGTCAGGATGCAGAGGGGTCTGTGTTCCTTTGTTAGCATCCTCTTGTCTGTGTGTCATCATCTGCTGCTGACCTCACCAGCCTTTCCCTCTGTGTGTGGAGTGGGTGGTAGAGCACTGGCTTCTCTTCTTGTAGAAGAGCCATCCTACTGGGTCCGGACACCTCCCCCACCTCCTTCATTCCCTCCTTTAACCCTGATTCCTCCACAGAGGCCCTGTATTTGCATATGGCCACATTGGAGTTAGGGCTCCAACAAAGGGAATTGGGAGACACAATTCATCCTGTGACAGATAGGTTCTGGGGGACACAGCCAAGGCAGTGGGGCAGGCAAGCCAGGTTCCCAGTCTCAGAGCACAGAGTGCATTTTCCCTGCAACCCAACACACTGGCAGCTCCTCCCTTCCTGTTCCTGGTCCATCTGGTGTCACCACTCAAGTAGAGGGGCTCCCTGTTGACAGTGGGGCAGAATCACTCTGACTTCCTCCTCTTTCTGTGATTGGGCCTCTCTCGTTTGTTTTGACTATTTTGTGACAGCATCCTGCTGGATTTGAGAGGTAGAGTACCAAGGATTTTTTTATTAAGGTTTCTCTTGGTTTGTTATTTGAGCTATATATATAGAGAGAGACTGTGGGAGAGACAGAAAGATCTTCCATCTTCTTGTTCACTCCCCACATGACTGCAATGGCCAGGACTGGGCCACGCTGGAACCAGGAGCCAGAAGCTTTATCCTGGTCTCCCACATGGGTGGCAGGAGCCCAAGCATTCAGGCCATCTTGTACTGCTTTCCCAGGCCATTAGTTGGGAGATGGATAGGAAGTGGAGTAGCTGGGGCTCAAACTGGCGCCCGAATGGGATGTCAACCTTCCAGGCGGCAGTTTTACCTGCTGTGCCACAACACCACCCTTTCACATGTTTCTTTATATATATATATATTTAAAAGCAATATTTGTTAAAGTGAGAGACCTCCAGCCAGAGTGGCACAGACATGGGGCTCCAAGAGAGGAAAAACCCAAAGAGGCCCATGGTACTGGGGTTTTAAGCACAATTCTGGGAAGAAAAATCTAGACATTCAGTTACAAGGTGGAGACAAAGCCCACCAAAAGACCTGGTTTGCAATCTTTCATTCTCTCCATCTTGAAAAAAAAAAAAAAAAAGAGCCATCAGAAGGGGGGGGGTACTTAATTTGCTGTATAGGAAACTGGGTGCTCAGAAGGCATCCCCATTCCCTTGCTACTCTCATGATAAGATTGGAAATTTTCAAGGAGTAGGGCAGGCAGGCACTTTTGGTCTTGCTAAAGCTTTGTACCCTCAATTTCCACTGGGACCACCCTGACTACCTATTAACTCATCTGACTCCTCAGAGTCCTTCCTGCCCCCAGAAGAATGGCCCCTGACTTCTGTTAGGGGAACTGCACAGTGACTGCTCTGGCTGCTTCAGGCTGAAAAGGGGCATCATTCAGAATGGCACCAAGCAGGGTTCCAGCAGGAGGTGGCTTCTTGAGGGGGACACAGTGCCAGCTTGCAGAGACTGCTTCACCTGAGGTTTCATGTGCGTGGCCATCTAGAATTTTTCTGCTTCAAGTCTGGAGAAAACAAATTGAACAAGCAGTTCAAACTCACAGCGTCTAAAACAAAGGACAGAGTCATTATTAGAGGACGTACCAAAGCTGCTGTCTAAACCACAAGGAAGTTTTCCCATTGAGAGGCAAATAGAAACGGACAGAAGGGGCTTGATAATGATCAAGTGGGCTTTAAGGCCTGGCCAGTTATACTGAATTGAATTCTTGGGGCAGTACCCACACAGATTTTGCCCCCTCGTTTTAGTCCAGCTTGGACAAGATAGGGCTTTCCACAGCAAGTTCAGACTACTGCTGAGAAGAGCCGGGGGACACAGAGTCCTCAGGGCCATCACACACCTCTGGGGAGATGGATTTCTAGAACCAGGTGGGTCTGCAAGGCTCCCACCAGCACTAGGGAGGAGCGATGAGAATGAGAGCTGGTGGTGTCTCTCGTCCTTACGGGTGCTGCTTTTCAGAATGTATAGGAACAGTTTTTCCTCAAAAGGGTTACTTTAAGGGGCTTGGAAAACCTCATGGAAAAGGAATTAAAGGATAAGTGTGTTTGCTGCCAAAGTTCACAGTAAAACTTTGTTAAGTAAAAACTATCACAGGTTCAAAACTGTTTTGTACCTAAATAAGCTTTGAATTGTATATTTTTCGTGAAATTTTGGAAGTACCCTGTGTTTCATCTTTATTTATCTGCCTTAGAAAAGTCAAATGTCTGGGGTCATTGCTGGGGCATAATGGGTAAAGCTGCAGCCTGCTGTGCTGCATCCCACAGAGACACTGGTTTGGTGCCTGGCTGCTCCACTTGTGCTCCAGCTCTCTGCTATTGCCTGGGAAAGCAGTAGAAGATGGCAGGGGAGACAGGAATAAGCTCCTGGCTCCAGGCTTCTGATCAGTCCAGCTCTTGCTATTGCAGCCAACTGGGGAGTGGACCAGCAGATGGAAGACCTCTCTCTCTCTCTCTCTCTCTCTCTCTCTGCCTCTGCTTCTCTGTAACTCTACCTTTCAACTCAATAAAAACAAACAAAAAGTATCTCAAATCTTTTAAGTGAGATGGGCTTTTACCTTAGCTCCATGCAAACCAGTCCCCAAATTCTCATACTCTATTGTTTTTTCACCTTATTTAATAAACGTGTAGTGAGAATTCCTGGGGTGCTGGTTCTTTCTTCCTAGCCTTGAGGAAGGGACCAGCACGGCAGGAAATCACACTGTGCAATTTCCCTGGGCAACCGGAGGAGGGGTCATCTCCCCAGGGAGGTTTCCTCTCCCAAGACAGCTTGGACAGTCGGTGCCGAGGGACCACCACTTATTCCTGGGTCCCACGACTGTACTGGGCCCTAGGGGCTCTTCAAGAACTGCAGGAGAAACCAATCCACTTGCTGTGTGGGGGCGGGGATTACCGGGCTCATTTCCTACCTGAGATGAGGTTGTAGCTTCCTAGATAGAAACACTGGCCCTGGGGTTCAGCACGATGATGTCCCAAGGAGCTAGATCCGATGCTGTGATGTACCCATCGACTCCTCGTTTCTAGGCTGTGCACGTCCTGAGGAATTGAAGCAGGGAGTCTCTGTTTTTTTCCTAAGTTGTATTTTATTTGAGTGAGAGTGAAGAGGGGAAAGAGATTGCTAGTCAGAGATGGAGAGAGACAAAGAGAGAGAGAGAGAGAGAGAGAGAGAAAGAGAGACAAAGAGAGAGAGAAAGAGAGAGAGAGGGAGGAAGCAGAGAGGGAGGGAGCTCCTCCATCCTCTGATATACCCCCATAGATGACCAGCAGGCCTTGGCCAAGCTGAAGCCAGGAGGCAGGAGTTTGGTCATTGTTGTTACAGGAGCCCACAATCCCCAAGTGTCTGGGAGTGCCTCGATTCCTTCCTCCTAGGCAGAGGACCGTCTCGGGGGATGTAGCTTTCTCGGCTGCCACTGATGAGGCCTTCCATGTTTGGACCGCATGGACCCCACTACCTTCTGGGCTTCCAGGGTTTCTGCCGAGAAATCTGATGATGACTTAGGGGGAAAGGGTGACAAAGCCACCTTCCTCTCAGCTCTGGAGATGTGAACCGTGTACCTGATGGTGTTTTGGGCAACAGAACACTTGTCCAGTTTACCGAGGCCAGAGACATTGTTCCATCATTCTGAGACACATCATTCAGGGGGTAAAGGAAGAGGAAGGGATATACTACGTGGAGACACTAGGAGGTATTCGAAAGACACACTTTATCATCATACTTAAACCAGAAATGAGAAGGCCACGGAAGCAATCTACAGGTTGGAGTTTCTCAAAAATTAAGTGTCAATCTCTATCACCAACCTAGGCCACAGTCTCTCTGGTATCCGGGTATCGTTTTTATTTAATTGGCAGATTCTCAAGAAAACCACTGTGGATGAACTACAGCTCCCATTGGTCAATTTCTTGCTCTGACTTCACAAGGCACCACTGTTATGAAAGACGTATTATGACACAGTCCCTGGCTGGGCTGTGATTGGTCCATTTCTTGCTCTGATCTCACAAGGTGCTGCTATGTGAGGTGAGCCCCCAGAAAGTATATATAGCGGCGGCGGGGGCCTAGATTTTCGTCCGCCTTACCCAGAGAGCACTCTTTTGTGATCTGTGTAACTAGGACCCCTCTAACTAGCGTTTGCGCTCGTTGGTGTTGCTTGTGCTTTTTCTTGGTTGTTTGTTTCTGGGTCTATTTGGTTGTTGCTTTTTCCCATTTTGTTTAGTTTGTTGTTTTCCTCCTCGTTGTTGTTTTGCCCATTGGGTCTTTTTTTGCAGTTTTTGTTTATTTTTGCTTCCCCCACTCTAGTCAGCTAGCACGATCAGAAGCATCAGCGTTAGAGTATTTAGCGGCTTTTCCTCTTTGTTGTGTTCTGTTTTATTGAGATAGTCTTGTGGCTTCGCCTTTAGAGTAGTGAGTGTAGCTGCTGCTGTGTCTTAGTCAGCTGGGTAGTCAGTCCCCCGTGGTCCCTTTGTGTTGTAGGTAGTGCAGTGAGTGTCGTGATTAGCTAGTGTGCGTCGCGTGATTTAGGGAGTCGAGAGAGCGTAGTTAGGTGGCCGGCAGCATGGCCTTCCATCCTCCCCTGGACGGGTTCCGCTTCGTGGAGGTGATCGGCCAGGGCGGCTGCGGCCTGGTGAAGCTGGCCCGGCACCTGGCGTCGGGCAAGTACGTGGCGGTGAAGATCCTCCTGCGAGACTGCTCTCCCAGCAGCACGCTGTCCGCGCAGGGGGAAGCGGCCATCCTGAGGAGCCTGCGGCACGACAACATCGTGCGGCTGCTGGAGGAGCGGCACACGAGGACGCACCTGTTCCTGGTCATGGAGCTGGCGACCAGGGGCTCGCTCCAGCGCTATGTGCTGGAGCAGGGCGGCCTGGCCGAGCCCGAGGCCAGGACCCTGTTCGGCCAGGTGCTGGCTGCCGTGAGCTACTGCCATGCCCAGCACGTGGCGCACCGGGACCTCAAGCTGGGCAACCTGCTGCTGGATGAGCACCTGAACATCAAGCTGGCGGACTTCGGGCTGAGCCTGCGGCTGGAGCAGGGCATGCTGGTAAGGGGCTTCTGGGGCACCCCGGAGTACTGCGCACCAGAGGTTTTTCTCGGGGAGGCCTACGACGCATTTAAGGCAGACGTCTGGAGCCTGGGGGTGGTGCTGTTTGCCATGCTGGCGGGCACGCTGCCCTTCCGCGGCAAGAACACGGAGGAGCTGCAGGACACGTTGCTGTGTGCCTGCTATGTGCTGCCGTGTACCGTCAGCCCGGCCCTGCAGGAGCTGCTGGCCTGGCTGCTCACCGTCGACGCCTCGGGGAGGCCGAGTGCGGAGGAAGCCAGGACCCACTGGTGGTTCGGCCCCGGCCGAGAAGCCGCCCAGGAGGGCGAGGAGGACGCGGTCACCCTGCTGCAGCCCCTGGGCGTTCCCCGGGACCCAGAGGCCAAGGAGTACCTGGCGGGCCTCAGACTGCTGCCAGGCAAGGGGACCGAGGGGCAGCCAGGCCCTCGGCCCCACAGCCCCGCGTCCCTGCCCGAGTCCTCACGTTGTGGCGAGCGCCACCCCATGGAGGGCGACGGCGTGTCTCTGTTGTCGGTGTCCTGTGACAGCATGGCCGTGGACTACATTTCCTCCGCACAAAGCAGCTACTCCGAGGCCTCCAGTGAGTCTTGCCCCCTCTCCCCACAAAGCCCCTGCTGCCTCGGGGCCTCCAGGACCTGAGCCCAAAGCCCCCAAGGTGAGCCCACTCTTGACTCTCTCCTACCAGGCCAGCCACAGCAGGAGTGGAGCCGAGCTCTCAGCCCAGCCCCCGATTCCTCCCAGGCCTCCAGTGAGTCTTGCCCCCTCTCCCCACACAGCCCATGACACCTTGGGGCCTCCAGGAGCTGAGCCCAAGGCCCCCCCGTGGAGACCCCACTCTTGACTCTCTCCTACCAGGCCAGCCACAGCAGGAGCGGAACCCTGATCCCAGCGCAGCCCCCGAGCCAGCCCCCAAGGCGTCGCCCTCCAGCCCCAGTGCCAGGAGCCCTGTGGACCTTGCTGAGACAGAAGACGCTGCAGCAGCCTGTGAGCCCAAGGAGGCTGGGACCGCAGCCGCTGCTGACACCACAGGCACCACAGCCAGCGCCCAGGGCAAGAGGCAGGGCCGGTGTGGGGTCGGCAGGAGGATCCTCGGGTTCCTGCGGAGGGCGTGCTGCGTCCTGCGGTCCCGAAGGAGCGGCCCTGGCCTCCGCTGCTGCAGAGTGGTCCCCCAGTAGCCTCACTCAGCCCCCGTCACCAGGAGCAATCCGCAGGCTGAGCTGACTGAACGTTTTTCTTGAGCATTTGAAAATGCTTCTCATGAATAAAATTCACCATGTGTGCATGGCTTTGGTCCCGTGTGACGTTTGGGTCCCTGTGTGCACCTTGGGGAGGTGATGGAGGTACAGGCGGGCGGCTCTCACGGAAAGACAAATGCTGGGCAATCTCACCCATTTGGGGATCACAGAAGGGGTGACCTCATAGAAGTAGAGCAGAGAGTGACGCCTCCCAGAGGCTGGGCCGGGGGAGAGGGACGGAGAGTCTCAGCGTCCACATGGCACAGGCACACGAGGGTCGGGGTCTGAGGTCTCTGGCCCAGCAGGGAGGTCCCAGTCCACAGAGCTGTGCTTTGCAACAGAGTTGTCAGTGTCCGCATCCAACATCTCCTGCATTGTCAAAGGAGAACACTACCCCATTCCCCCGAGGGCCATGCACCTGACCTCTTGGGGTATGGAAACCACCTGCTCTGCAGCCCAACAGCTGTATCTGGAGGGGAGCAGTATGTCCATGCTTTGTTTTGTTCCCAGCCCACCCAGTGTGAAGCCCGGCTTCAGTAGGGGACGGGGCAGGCCACGTGCCTGGAATCTCTGTGAGGTCTTCCGGTCAGTGGGGTCCTTGGTAGCACCCAACCCTCCCCAAACCCATGTTAGCACCTTGACCATCTATAAGGCCACCCGCACAAAGCTGGGGGAGCTGAATTGATGGCTGGAGGCCTCCTGGAGAAGAAGGACCCCTGCCTCCACCTCAAGGAAACTGGCATGTGGCCCTTCCTCCACCCCTGGTCAGCTTCTCTTCCATGTTCCTGAGAAGGGGAGGTGGGGCTTAGTGAATGACCATATTTCTAGATGGGAGGTTACATGCATGTTCCCCCAAGATGGATCACAGCTCTTTTGCTGCTCACAACGCTCCCGGCACAGAACTGGGGCTGTGGGGGCTCCTGCTTGAGCAGGTGGTCACGTCATACTTGCCGTGCCTCTGCAAAGTTACATGGTTATCAGGACCACCCCCCTGAGTGACTAGTTTCTCAGAGCTGTCCTAAAGGGACAGAGCTCTTAGTTGTGTGCAGGGCAGAAAAGCAAACACATATCTGGAAAAGGACTATTATCCAAAACATACAAAGAATGCTTCAAACTCAATTATGACAAAACAAGAAACCCAGCTTAAGAATAGGCCAAAGACCTCAGGAAAGAAGATATATGGATGGTGAACAATCACACATCACAATGCCCACACCACATGGCATCAGGGAACTGCAAATTAGGTCAATAGTGTGACACCACTCCATGCCTATTAGAATGACCAGAAGCCAAACAATGGAGACCACCAAAGGTGAGTGAGTATGTGGCCCAACTGGAAGTCTTACTCACTGCCAGTGGGAATGCAACCTGGTGCAGCCGCTTCAGAAGACGGTTTGATGATTTCTTACAAAATCAAGCATTCCTTCATTATCCATATGAAGCTGTCATCTTGCTCCTTTGTATTTACACAAATGAATTGAAAACTTATGTCCATACAAATACTCAAGAATGTTCCTAGCAGCTTTATTCAGAATTGCGCAAACTTGGGAATACCCAAGGTGTCTTCCAACAGCTGAATGGATGGTGAACTGGTAGACCCAAATGGTGGGAGATTATTCAGCCCTGAAAAAGTCATGGGCTAGCAATGACATGGGGAGAACTTGAATCCATATTGCTCTGCGAGAGAATGCCATGTGAAATCTGAGAATCAGGTCGCATACTGTGACTTCAACCCTAAGGCGTTCTAGGAGAGATGTGGTAAACAGATCTGAGGTTGCTGGTTGTTTAGGGTGAGGAGGGGAGGAGCAGGCAGGGCGCTGAGGATTTGGGGGCAGTGAACGATCCTGTAGGATTCTATAATGGTAGATGGATGTCATTATGCACTTGACCAGACCATGGACTGGACAACACGTCCCCAGTGAACCACAATTTAAGCCTTGGACTCCAGGTAATAACAACAGATCCATCTTGGTGTATCTCTTATTTACAAAAGTAAACACCCAACTTAAACTCCACTCGTCAATATTACTACTAATAAGTATCAGTGGGCAGGACACATTCAAGAATAGTTCTATTTTCTGGTTGAGACCATGATTTTCAAATGTGTTGTTTGGCTGAACTCTTCTTATTCTTCAGGTGCCTTCTTGTCTAAAGTAAATCGACTTGATTCAACTGCATGTGGCCAGCATTCCCTTTATGAAGCCAAAAGTGGTTATGCAGTCACGTGTGATACAGGCTTTTCTTTCTTTCTTTGTTGCTTTTTTTTTTAAATTTGTTTATTTAGTTGAAAGACAGAATTAAAGAGAGACAGAGAGAGAGGTCTTCCATCTGCTGGTTCACTCCCTAAATGGCCGCAACTGCTGGAGCTGGACAGACCCAAAGCCAGGAACCAGGAGCTTCTTCCAGGGTACAGAGTGGGTACAGGGGCCCAGGGACGTGGCCATCTGCTGCTTTCCCAAGCACATTAGCAGGGAGCTGGACTGGAAGTGGAGCAGCAGTGGCTCAAACCAGCACCAGTGTAGGATGCCAGCATTTCTGGGTGGCAGCTTTACCCACTATGCCACAGCACTGGCCCTGGGATAGAGAGGTTTCTGTACGATGTTCCTTCTTTGGCCAGATCCAGATCATTACATATAATCCTTTTACTTTGGCAAAGGATGCCGTCACTATACACTCAGGCCATGTCTCCTACCAAGTTCTGTGTGTTATGGAGGGCATGTGACACAAAACGTGCTTCTGAATTTTTGACCAAAATTCTGTCCCATTCCTCTTTATATTACTGATCACACTGGTGTCACTGTCATAGACTTGCCCTTGACAATCTTTTAAATCAAATTATAAGTAGTATCCTTTTTAGATTTATTTATTAATTCAAAAGGCAGAGTGACAGAGAAGGAGAGAGGGAGAGGAGCCAGGAACTTCTCTGGGTCTCCCACATGGGTGGCAGGGGCCAAGCAGTTGGGCCATCTTCAGTGACTTCCCTGGCACATTAGCAGGGAGCCAGATCAGATGGGAGCTGGTGCCCCACCCTGGGGGGCTTAACGTGCTGCCTTGCAGGTTCACACAGGCCTGCAAGTAGTTTCTTCTCTCGATTCTTTCCTTAAGTCACATCAGGGCTGAGACCAGTTAAATATGCAAGCACGCTTCATCTAGACCCTCATGTTTACAAATTTTTAGAAATAGGAAGCAAAATTGCAAAATGTTCCTCAGCTGCTACTGTAAATACTACATTGATTTCTTCTTATTTTTAAAGAGATATATTTATTTATTTGAAAGTCAGAGTTACACAGAGAGAGGAGGAGAGGCAGAGAGAGAGAGAGAGGTCTTCCATCTGCTGGTTTACTCCCTAGGTGATCACAACCGCCCGAGCTGTGCTGATCCCAAGCCAGGAGCCAGGAGCTTCCTCTGGGTCTTGCATGTGGGTGCAGGGGCCCAAGGCCTTGGGCCATCTTCTACTGCTTTCCCAGGCCACAGCAGAGAGCTGCATCAGAAGTGGAGTGGCAGGACATGAACTGGCACCAATATGGAATGCCTGCATTGCAGGTGGTGGCTTTACTTGCTACACCACAGTGTCACATTCCTCTTCTTCTTCTTCTTCTTTTTTTTTTTTTTAGTGTTTATATTTATCCTTATCTACTTGAGAGGCAGAGAGAGATACCTTTGTCTCTCTCAGCTCTGTCCCAGCTGCTCCACTCCCTGCTAATGCACCTGGGAAAGCAACAGAAGATAGGCCAAGTGCTAGGCCCGCGCACCCGCTGGGAGACCTTGAAGAAGCTCCAGGCTCCTGGCTTCAGCCTGGCCCAGCCCTGGCTGTTGCAGCCATTCTGGGAGTGAACCAGCAGATAGAAACCCTCTCTCTCTGTGTTTCTCCCTCACACTCTGAAACTCTGCCTTTCAATTAAATGAATAAATCTTAAAAAGAAAGAAAGAAAGAAAGAAAGAAAGAAAGAAAGAAAGAAAGAAAGAAAGAAAGATCTAAGTCGAAAACCAAGCAATCAGAAGACCTGGACTGAGCTCCTGTTCACTCCTGGGAACATTTGAGGAGTGAACCAGTGGGTGGGAGTGCGCTCTCTCTCTCTCCCCTCTGGCTCTCCAAGAAAAAAAGTGTGGCTCTGCATTTGCAAAATCCCAGCTCACTGCAAGGGGAGGTCTGGGTCTACAGCTGATGGAAATCCTCTCGTAGAGGGTCCCACCGACACAGAGACGGCCTTTGCACGCTTCCTGGTGTGCAGATCTGCTGCTTATTTGCTCAAGTGCAGACACATGAAGCACCAGGGGGCATCCAGGAGCGGCCGTGCCCCGGGGAGCTGTTCAACCTCAACTTTGCAAGAGAGCTTCAGGCTGAAGATACAGATTTAGAGATGTGCTTGCACAGGGGAGAGGAGGCTATGACGGAACAGAAAGGAGATGGGAAGGGCAATGTCTCTGAAGCGGGGCGGGGGTGGAAGCTGTCTGTGGCATCAGCTCGCCAGGCAAGTCAGACTCCTGAGGAGAGGGTAAGGCTGGTGGGATCAGAATCTGGGAAGGAAGGAGCGCATGTTCCCCAAGATGTGCAACTGGGGGCAGGGGCATGGGCATTTGCCGCCCAGCGTGCCTGCATCCCAGAGTGGAGTGCCTGGTCAAGTCCTGACGCCTCTGCTTCCAGTCTGGCTTCCTGCTAATGTGCACCCTGGAGGCAGCAGGGGAGGGCTCAGGTACTTGGGTCCTTGCCAGCCAGGAGGGGAGACTGGGATTGAGTCCAGGCTCCCCATGAACCAGCACATAGAAGATCTTGCTCTCTGTCTCTTTACCTTTCAAGTGAAAATGATTAATAAGTTTTATTTAAATAAAGGAATAGGGGAAAGGATGTATGGAGGGACAATAACAACATCGGCAGCAATAACCATCGTACCAGACGGTGGACAAAACTCGTGTGTCCTCTACTTTCCTTTGTCGGAGAAATCAGCGTTTTGTGCTCAGAGCCTGGACACACTGGGGGTAGAAATTCTGCAGTCTGATGTAGCAGACACTGGGGAGCTGATCAAGGCGCAGCTGACCATCGGAGGGCTGACGCAGAACCCGCAGGGATTCTCAGCAGACTTGTGTTCGGGACACCGTCTCAAACATGTCTGGGCTATTATCTAGGAAATGGCCAGCTTCTGAAGGAGCCCAGAGCCCACAGAGCGCAGACCCCCAGCGGCAGTTAGAGCGCATGTAGTGCTGGGCGCCCACTAGGGAGCTGAGCTGCCTCCCGTCTGTGGACCAGGAGATCCTGCGAGAATTCGGGAAAAACCTGGAGAAGCAAGCTTGGACCAGCAGTGTGGAACCTCCGGGACAATGTTCGCCTCGCGAGCGGCTGGAAACAGGCAGTGTTTCTGTTCCTTGTGTGAACTGCGCGCTGTAGGCGTGGCGTCACTGACAGGACCCAGGAATGGAGTGAGGAGGAGCAGGCGGCAAGCCCGATCAGGACACCTAGGAGGAGCCCCGACCGCAGCCTGTGGAGCTCAGGTTCCGGGCCAGGAGGAAGAAGGGCATCCGATTTTAGCCAAGTCCACGTTCCAGCTTTTTTAGGCGGCGGGGCTAGGCTGGGACCTGTTCAATGCTGCCTGTCCTTGGAGGGATCACCCTGCCAACTGGGGCGAGATTTTAATACGCCTCCGCCCCCTCCCAATTGGGCGCTGCTTAAACGGACCAATGACAGCTGGCGACTCTCAGGTTGGCCTCACCGATTGGCCGAAGTTGGTCGTGCCCCTCTCCTTGTCACGCCTTTTGCCCCACCCCTTCAGACACAAGATGGTGGCGCCCAGAGGAGTAGGAGGCTGGGTTTGCAGAGACTGACTCCCTCTCCCACTTTCCCTTTGGGCGCACAGCGCCACGAACGGGACAGGGACCGGGTGGGGACAGGGACACCTGCGTTGCTGGACCAGCGCCCAGCCTACACCGCCCCCACACTGCCCCAGCCTGGGTCCGGCCCCGACTCCGACCCCAGCCCCATCCCTTGCCATCACTTCCCGGTCTCCTCCTCTGACCCACTGCCTGGCCTTGGGACACCACACTAGGCTTGCAAGGCTGGGATGTCTCCCGGAGCCAGCTTGCCTTCCCTTTAGAATGCGTGGTCTCTTCCCTCCCAGCCACCCTGCCTTCCTAACCTCATCTGCGCTGGAGCTCCTGGCCAGCTTCGTGCTTGTTAATCTCACTGGTCTGGTGGTGCTGGCCTGCCTGCTGGCAGTGACAGTGACTGTGTTGCACCCAGACCTCCCCCTCAGGCTGGCCACCTGGGCTCTCAGCCAGCTCCAGGCCCGCCCATCCTACCACTGGCTGCTGGAGGAAGTCTGGTGGGTGTCTTGCCTGGCACTGGGCTTGGATTGCAAAAGAGTACAGAAAGCACGATGCTTGTACCTATAATCTAGCCCCGTTACTCCAGCCTTGTCCAGGGCCTTGGTGTTTCCAACATAGTGAAAACACCAACATTGGAAATCTGCAACCCACCGTGCGGGCCAGGGCCGCGGTCCCTGCCTGCTGTAGGCGCTGGGCTCCACCACACCTATGGGGCGGCCCGCAGCTCCTTGCTCCCAAGCCTCACCTGTGCAGGCCTTTATCCTGATCCCCAGGGAAGAGCCCGACCATCGCCAGGAAAAAGCAAGCTCAGCAGAGAAAGCATCCCAGCAGGATTCCAGTTCAGCCCAGCCCTGAGTCTTCAGGACTCGCGAGGATGGCGTCCATGCCTCGCAGAAATGACTCACATAGGGCGCAAGTCGGGCCTCTCAAAAAGAGAAGGTGTAAGATAGATGCACCCCGCACCCGGCCCAGGGACACACCAAGTTTAACAGGCACCGCCGCCATCGGATGGCAGCGTCCTCTCCACCGCCTGCCTGGAGCTCGGCCCGCAAAGCTAAGGACCAGGAGCCGGGACCGGGACCGCGGCCTGCGGGCCGTCCCTGCCTGAGCGCCCCACGCACAGGACCACCCCCGACCTCGGGCCTGTGCCTGTCAGCCTCAGGAATACAAAGCCCAGAGGGAGCCGGCCCGCAGCCCAAAGGGCGCCCCGCAGGATCCACAACACCCGCCAAGTCCACAGCAGCCCTGAGGAGAAGGGCGTCCAGGTGAGCCGCCCCCGCCGCCATTGCCCGACTTCCACCGCGGCCGAGGACGCGAGCCCGAGTGGCGGCCCCGAACCCTTTCAAAAGTAAAACATAAGAAATAAATTTAAAAAAAGAAGAAGGAGAAAGAAGGAACAAGTCATACCACAGCTCTTCGTGCAGCAGGGCTCTGAGCAGCCACATCGCCTGTCTGAGGCTCGATTTCCCCACGCGTGGGGATCTGGGAACTCCCGTCACGGGCTCCTCCAGGAGTGACAGGAGCTCCTCCACGGAAGGAGCTTGGCGTCTGCTGAGTGCTCAGAGACTGAAGCTGTGTCTTCCGGAGTTGGGGCTCAGGGAAGAGGGAGTTGTTTTAGGTGGGTATAGACCGCCACCTAGCGTCAGAGGGGAGATTGACAAGCTGTCACGATGATACTAAGGGTCTATAGAGGAATCAATTTTTCTAGCATGACTAGCTCATGGAAAATGGAATCTAATGTTTATTTTGTGCAAGAGAAATTTTGAAGTTCATGAATAGTTTTCTTACAATGCACATTTTCCATGCAAGATGAAAAAATTACCACCAAAACATTTTTTCACCCAATTAAGCTCAAAATTTCAGTTCTATTTTTCTTCAAACGTTTTGAGGAACCTTCATATTTATGATCTTTCTTATATCAATGTAGGGATCTCTTCTTCAAGGGCTATTTTTTGACAGGCAGAGTGGACAATGAGAGAGAAAGACAGAGAGAAAGGTCTTCCTTTGCTGTTGGTTCACCCTCCAGGGCCACTGCGTCCGGCGCATCGTGCTGATCTGAAGGCAGGAGCCAGGTGCTTCTCCTGGTCTCCCATGTGGTGCAGGGCCCAAGCACTTGGGCCATCCTCCACTGCACTCTCGGGCCACAGCAGATAGCTGGCCTGTAAGAGGGGTAACTGGCACAGAATTCGGCTCCCCGACTGCGACTAGAACCTGGTGTGCTGGCGCCACAGGTGGAGGATTAGCCTATTGAGCCACGGCACCAGCCTCTTCAAGGGCTAATAAAGCACCTCTGTACAACATCATCCATACCATTGGTACATGCAAACATAAGGTCATAGTCCCAAGAATAATTAATCCCACCTGAGTTCCAATTTCTTGGCCATTTGTTTTCCTAATTATATAGGGTCTCTTTATACCTCCAAAATGGGCATCAATATAGGCATTTTTTAAGCAGATTTATTTACTTACTTGAAAGAGTACAGAGAGGAAGAGGCAGAGAGAGAGACAGAGAGAGAGAGAGGGAGAGAGAGAGAGAGGCCTTCCATCCGCTGGCTCACTCCCCAATCGGCTAAAATGGCTGATCCAAAGACACAAGCCAGGAACTTCTTCTGGATCCCCCATGAGGGTGCAGGGGCCCAAGGACTTGGCCATCTTCTACTGCTTTCCCAGGCCACAGCAGACATCTGGACTGGAAGTGGAGCAGCTGGGATGTGAACCGGCCCCCATATGGGATGCCAGCACTGCAGGCAGTGGCCTTACATGCTGCTCCACAGTGCCAGCCTCTAATTGAGGTATTTTTTTTCAAAAATAAACCTTTTGTTTCAGGAACACAAATTTCATATGTACAACTTTAGGAATATAGTGATTGTTCCAACCATAACCACTCTCCCACCCACCCAGTTGAGGCATTCTAAGGTCAATGGGTATTCACCATACTATCCTTTGCTTTTTAAAAGGAAGTCATGAGAAGAAGAAAAAAGCAAAGCTCTGGACCACACAGGCACCTCTGTAGATGATTCTTTATTTATTGATTGATTATCGTTTCATTTTATTCGAAAGGCAGAGAGGCAGAGATCTTCCATCCACTGGTTCACTCACCAAATGCCTGCAACCATCAGGACTGTGCCAGGCTGAAGCCAGGAGCCTAGAACTCAATCCCGTTCTCTGGTGTGGAAAGACTCAAGTACTTGAGCCATCATCTGCTGCCAGGGAGATGATTAGCTGGAAGCTGAATTGGAATCAGAGCCAGTGCTTGAAGCCATGGACTCTGGTATGGGATGTGGACATCCCAGACAGCAACTCACCATTGCAACACATACCTGCCCCTCCCCCAGCCTCAAAAACACCTTTTGAAAGACACCCTCCACCCTATGGGGTAATGGCTCACCTAGATATAAAGAAATAAACAAGGAAGGGGACACATGGCTTTGCTCTTAGAAAATAAAGATCTCAGTCCATTCCAAGCCCCAAGACCCCTCAGGTTCAGACCAAATCCCTAGGCCCCTGATCCTTAGGCCGTCAGCACCCCCTGGCTTCAGTAGGAGATGAACTCCAGGGTATTCTGGGAAGGTCCCAGGAGGACACTTTGTGGGAGGCCCTAGTGGACACCTGAACTGTCTCTCAGCTCCTTGTCTAGGCAGCATTCAACAGGAAGAGCAAACTCCAGAGAAGTCTTGGTTCCAATTTAAACGTTAAAGGTGGAAACGAGCTCAGTTTTCACCTGCAGCTGGTTCAGAGCTGACTTGTGAGGCGAAAGCAGCCCGGGGAGGGTGCAAACAGAGGAGGAAACGTCCCCCCCACACCCCTTTCTACAGTCCTTCAGGTACTTGGAGAAAGTCTGGGAGGCGCCCCTTTCAGTTCTGGGTAAAGCAGAGTGGATTCAATGCCAGGAGCATCCTGGTCCTGCAGATGAAACCCTCCCAAGATCCGTAAGAGACCCTTGGACACAGCGTGTGCCACCGTGGCACAACCTTCACCCTCACAGAGCATGGAAGGAGGCGCAGTGCAGGACACCGAGCAGAAAATCAAGCAGTTCTCGCGGGATCAGTGCTGCCAAAATGAGCTGGTTCTCGACCTGGAAGTCAGGGTTCTGCTGTGGTGAAGGTGAGCACTGGATGATCCTGGGGTTCAAATCCCAGCTCTGCGCCTGTGGGACTGTGGGATCACGGGAGATGAGTCATCTCTCTCTGAGCCTCAGCCCAGAGGCTGAGAGACAGAATGAAGGGGATCTTCCACCCGCTGGTTCACTCCCGCAAATGACCTCGATGGCCAGGGCTGGGCCAGGCTAATGCCAGGAACCAGGTCTTCCATGGGGATGCAGGTACTGAAGAACTTGGGCCATCTTCTGCTGCTTTCCCAGGCACATTAGCAGGGAGCTGGATGGAAAAGGAGCAGCCGAGACAGGAGCTGGCACCCACAGGGGATGCTAGCGTCACAGGCTAGCATGTGAAACAGAAATCCAGAAGCTCTTGTAGTTGTTTCAAAAGATGCAAATTGTTCTTCAGGACCCTGATTCTTGGACTCTTCTGAGCTTATTACACCTCTGCTCCAGGGCTGCATCAGCAGTTTTGCTTTCAGGATCTGAAATTTTAAAAGGGAATCCTCATCAGAACTAGAGCCGGAATGCACGCTCTCTTAAGCATGAGTGTGAGCGTTGTCCATGCATTGTGTATTGCTGTAGCTTATTACCCCAGATGGAATAATTGCTGCTGGACAGAAATGGAGAAACCGGGACAGAACCAGCGCCCCAACTGGGACTAGAACCTGGGGTACTGGCACTGCAGGCAGAGGATTAGCCTAGTGAGCCATGGCGCCGGCCAACAGCCCCACTTTCAAAGACTTTTCTGTGTATTCTCCATGGACACAGGTATTTTCCTACTTAACCCCAATATGACAGATGACTCTAGCTAGTCCTAAGTCCATTTTTATATTGTAGAATTGGACTGAATATTTCTTTTGTTAAACAAAAATTTTAAAAATAACCTCCAGAGAGAAACTCTATCAGGCAAGTTTGTGCTGTCTTGTGACCTGGGGCAGCAGGGGTCACTGCACCTGTGCTGAGTAACTGAGAGGAGCCAGCCCGCCCCTTCCAGCTGATTTGCATGTTTCCAAGCCCTCCCGGAAGCCTTGAGGACTTATTACCAGGATGCTCACACCCTGTGCAGGAGTCGCTGGTAGTCAGGACACAGCATGGATATGATGGCCTCTGCTCAGCTCCTGAGCTTGCTGCTTCTCTGGCTTCCAGGTAAGGAAGAAAAATACCAGGAATTCACAGAGCCAGTGTGGTCACTGCTGCCTGACTGTTAAGATAAGTCCTCTTGTCATATGATGGACGGTGTGGAACTTTGATTTCATGTTTCCCATCTCAGGTGCCAGAGGTACCATTGTGATTACCCAGTCTAAATCCTCCCTGGCTGCAAGTGTGGGAGGCACAGCCACCATGACTTGGGAGACCAGTCAGAACTTTGGCAGTAGTTTAGCCTGGTATCAGCAGAAACCTGGAAAATCTGGGGTCTCATCACATTACATTTGCAGTGGATCTGGGACACAGTTCACTCTCACCATCAGCGGCGTGCAGCCTGGAGATGTTGCCACTTACTACTTCAACAGTATTACAGTACTCCACCCACAGCACTAACATGTTACCAGCCCTAACGTAAACCCCCAGGAAAGCAGAAGTGTGAGGCTGGGCTGCCCCAGCTGCTGCTCCTGGGCCCCATCTGCTGAGACTGGTTCTCTGAGCAGCCTGGCTTGGAAGGTCATAAAGGTGTTAGTAGAAGTAGACAAGGAGGCTGCTAATACCCTATATCTCTTTGCTCCTCCACAGGCCCAGCAACAAAGACTTGCCAATGCCTCTACTGCTTTAATAAAGATTCATTATCTCTGAGAAATCTGGTTTACATAATCAGTCATGTTTCATAAAGTTCAGGAGAGGCTACTGTCAGAATTTGAATGGGGAGTTGTTGTAATAGAGGGAATTAGAGTCTAACAACAGCTTATTAAAGAGCAGAATACATAATAGTTATGGAAACATTTGGTAGAAGTGGGAGATCCCGGGCCATCACTGTGACTGTGGTGTAGTGCGCTAAGCCTCTGCCTGCATCATTGGCATTCTGTAGGGGCGACAGTTTGGGTACAAGCTGCTCCACTTCCCATCCAGCTTTCTTCTAATGGCCTGGTAAAGCAGTAGAAGATGGCCCAAATGCTTGGGCCCCTGCACCCACCTGGGAGACCTGGAAGAAGCTCCTGGCTCCTGGCTTTGGCCTGGCCTAGTTCTGGCCACTGCAGCAATTTGGGGAGTGAACCAGCAGATGGAAGACCTCTCTGTTTATCCCTCTCTCTCTCTCTGTATAACTCTGCCTCTCAAATAAATAAATAAAATCCAAAACAAAACAAAAAAACTATAATAGAAAAATACATGAACTTGAATGTAGCTTGTTTTCCAGTCTACTCATTCTACTCAGATTGTGGCCAGAAGTCAGCTGCATAATCAGACTTGGTGAGGGCAGGTTGCCAGTGTAAAACTGCAGACCCACTTTGGGTGCTCTGAATGAGAGTCTGTGCTTTAGAAGTCCACAGGTGGTTTGAACAAGGCAAGAGAAGCAACACTTCAGGGGACGTTTATCGAGTTAAGAGATTTTATACCACAATGTGCTGTTAAAAAAAAAAAAAAAACACTACTTCACACCGTATGTTGAAAACTCTCAACTTTATTTTATAATTATTGGAAAATCAAACTAGACTTGATTTTTAAGACTGAGAAGATCATTATTCTCCACAGCATAAGCTAACATTTGCCCCTGTAGCTTGGTTTGGACATGTTGCTCACTTCTTGAGATTGTCATGAGAATGCAGGGCCTTGGGTGGTCTCTGCTGCAGCCTCACCCCCGTGTCACACACTGTCTGTGGGTGGAGACAAGTTGAGTGCCCTGCAACAGAGCCGCCCTGCTGAGCCCTGACTGCATAGGCCAAATCATTCACAGGAAGATCTCCATACCTGGAAATCAGTATTTACTATTATAAGTCACTAGTTTTGAGTGATTGGATACCAGTAATTATGGTATTGATGTTGACCAGCACAATATTATTACATCTCAAATGTATGACCTTACTAGGAATATTTGGTAATATCTTTATGAACATATTATGCACATTAAATACTATTTTCATAAATACACATATGCATGCAAGATGTAACCATCTTTATATGTGTGAATATATGTGTACACTTTAAGGTGGCATCATCTCATTAAACTCTTTGCCAAGCCTTGATTTATTTAGGGCTCCATGTCAAGGATGAGGGAACTGTTTTCCTGAGTGCATCTGTGGTTGCCCAAAGTCACAGGGGCCACAGGTGCTGGTCTGAACCCAAGTCTGCCAGACTTTACATTTCTTCTTTTCATATCATCACATCCATCTCATACATGGATCCATTGTGTTTATGATGGGAAAAAGCCACAATGAGAAAGGCTTTGTGGATTTCATAGCCCAACACTTCCTCTACCCCAAAACATGTTGCTTTGATCTTGAACTCAGATGCTAACTCTTAAATTTAGGGATGGTCCAGTCCCTGAGACCTGTCAAGTATGCAGAGTTACACAGACATGACGAGTGGAAGTCAGCAGAAATACAGCAATGTAGAAATGGTCAGGGCATCAACAGAGTTTGCAACATTCAAGAAAAAAACATGAATACTTTCCTTGTGCAGTTTTATAATCCTCATTCATGAATTATTCCACATGCTTGGAGTAATATATCCCAAAGTATTTTTTGGTAGCTATTATAAATGGGATCGCTCTCATGAAACATTTCACAGGAAGTTATTTGCTGGTGCATAAAAGTATTACTGATTTGTGTATGTTGTTTCTGTATATTGATGATTAACTGAATTGTCCATTAGTTCTAATAATTTTTGGTGGAATCTTTAGATTTTCTAAATATAGAATTGCATCCTCTGTAAATAAAGATAATTTAGCTTCCCCTTTTCTCATTCGTATGTCTTTTTTGTTGCCTATTTTTCTGGCTAAAATATTCAGAGCTTTATTGAATAAAAGTGATCAGAGTGGACACACTTTTCTGGTTCCAGATATTAGACAAAATGCTCTCAGTTTTCCCCATTCAATATGATATGATTATGGGTTTGTTATATATAGACTATGTTATGTTAAGGCATATTCTGTCTATGTTATTGTTCATGATCTTTGTCATAAATGGGTGTTGAATTTTATCAAGTGTTCTTTCTGCATCTATTCAGGAGACTATATGATGTTTATTCTTCATTCTGTTGATTTTTACATTATTTATTTATTTACTTGAGAGCCAGAGGTAGACACAACCAGAAAGAGTTTCTGTATATTGGATGCGTCCCCCAATGTCCAGAGCAGCAGGGACTAGCCTGAGCCAAAGCCAGGAGAGTGGAACGAAATCTAGGTCTCCTACTTCCAGGGGTCTGCCTTCTCAGGATGCTGGACACAAGACCTGGAACAGGGCACTGAATCCAGGCACTGCCATATGAGACTCAAGGATCCAACCAGTATCTGAGCTGCTAGACCAAATTTAAGGTAGTAGTTTGATCAGAATTGGAAAACTCTTACTCATCACGTGACCAAGTAAATTTTTATACTAGGGGCCGGCGCTGTAGCATAGCGGATTAACATCCTGGCCTGAAGCACCGGCATCCCATATGGGTGCCGGTTCAAGACCTGGCTCCTCCACTTCTGATCCAGCTCTCTGCCACGGCCTGGGAAAGCAGTAGAAGATGGCCCAGGTCCTTGGGCCCCTGCACCCACATGGGAAACCCAGAGGAAGCTCCTGGCTCCTGGCTTTGGATCAGTGTAGCTCCAACCATTTCGGCCAGTTGGTGAGTGAACCTTTCTCTCTCTTTCTGTCTCTCCTTCTCTCTCTCTGTAACTTTGCCTTTCAATTAAATAAATAAATCTTTTGAAAAAGAATATTGACCATTTATACATTTAATGAGTGTTTAATGACCAAATATGATGTGGAATATTTGCATTGGGTAATTTACATATCAATAACTTCAAATACTTGTCATTTATTTCTCATGTTTAACAGAAACATTTTTTAAATGATACCTCCCCTTAGAAACCTGGCTTATTTAATTCAGCATAATGTTCTTTAAGTTCATTCACGTTGTTACAGATGACAGAAATTTCTTATTTTGAAGACTGAATAGTATTAAATTATGCATGCATATGACATTCTCTATATATTCCTGCACTTATGGAGACATAAGTTGACCCCATTATTTGACTCGTGTGCAGATATCTCACTAAGAGTGACTTCATATCTTTTGGTTACGTACTGAGAAGACAGCTGGCTGGATCAAACTGTAATTCTATTTTGGTGTTTTTAGAAGCCTCTATGCCTTTTATAATGGGTACAATAATTTATATTTCCCCTAACAATTTAGGAGAGGTTTCTGTTTTCTCTACATCCTCACCAATACTTATTACTTATGTATTTTTCTTTTTCTTATTTATTTATTTGACAGGTGGAGTTATAGACAGTGAGAGGGAGACAGAAAGGTCTTCCTTCCATTGGTTCACTCCCTGAATAGCCACTATGGCTAGTGCTGTGCCATCCGAAGCCAGGAGCCAGGTGCTTCTTCCTGGTCTCCCAGGCAGGTGCAGGGGCTAAGCACTTGGGCCATCCTCCAGTGCCCTCCTGAACCACAGCAGAGAGCTGGACTGGAAGAGGAGCAACTGGGACTAGAACCCGGTGCCCATATGGGATGCCAGTGCCACAGGCCTAGGATTAATCAAGTGAGCCAAGGCGCCGACCCCAACATTTGTCTTTCTTATAAAGTCAATCTGGCAGGTGTTGGATGATGTTGGATATTGACTTACAACTTTCTTTAGGGGGCCCTTGTTTGGTTTTGGTATCAGAGGAATGCTGATCTCAAACAAAGAGTTTAGAAGAATTCTTTCCTCTTCAATTTTCTGGAAGAATTTTTAAATGACTGGTATTAGTTTTCTTTAAATTTTGAGTAGAATTCACCTTCAAAACCATCAGGTCCTGGGCTTTTCTTTCATGGGGATTCATTAGCACTGATTCAATCTTCTTATTTGCCATGTTTTTATTTTTACTTTTCATGACATAGAAATAACAGATGAATACATAGGTAAACCAGAAATAACTGATACCCAAGATGCCACAAGAAATACCATGGATTACAATAAGCTGTCTTCAACCACACATATTTTGTTTCATAACGACACTGTAGAAGGGCAAGATAGTGATGTTAAACAAAAACAAGTAATCTGACCCTGTTTCCTTCTTTGTAAATCCAGCATCCAATATACCCTTGTATCTGTGTTTAGCATTCTCATAAAAAAATACAACATCCTATAGTGCTTCTGCTCACTATGATACAATTCCTTGCAAAAACACTCTTACCTAACCCAGAAGGTGACATGAATTTATGTTGTAGCTCAGAGACAATAATTCTTCGTCACATAATTTTTTAAAATTTATTTTCCAGGTAGATTTATAGACAGTGAGAGAGACAGAGACAGAGAGTTCTTCCTTCCATTGGTTCACTCCCCAAATGGCCGCTACAGCCGACACTGTGCCAATCTGAAGCCAGGAGCCAGGTGCTTCTTCCTGGTCTCCAATGCAGGTGCAGGGACTTGGGCCATCCTCCACTGCCCTCCTGGGCCACAGCAGAGAGCTGGACTGGAAGAGGAGCAACCGGGACTAGAACCTGGTGCCCACATGGGATGCCAGCGCTGCAGGTGGAGGATTAACCAAGTGAGCCACGGCGCCGACCCCTGTCACATGATTTAAGCATCAAATCACTAATTGACCACTGTAGATATACTAATTCATAAACCAGGGGTTTAAAGTAGATGGGTGATACACAGACAGATGATTGAAGGATGGGCATGACACTATTACATAAATTTATATGCATATACATATTTATGATAGTGCTCTCATTTATGAAACTAGTATCAAGCTATAATTTTTTTTGTAAATTTTTCCCCTGGCTATATTCCCTTTCCCTTAAACAATGTGTTTCAGTCATATTTCTGTATCTATCGAGAGAGTTGTATCTCTAACTCCTAACACGATTAAATTATTTGAAATTTTTCATGGAGTTTTCTATTACCTTTTAATGAATTTTTATTTTGGGATAGTTTTAAATTCATAAAACAAAAATTGAGAATTAATACACAGTGTTCCCTTTTACCTCTACCCAGGTTGTCCTATTATTAACATCTCATATTGGTATGATATATTTGTCACAATTAATGAACCATAAATAGCTATTACCCGTTAACATTGCATATAAAACATAAAAGCACCCCAGAAATCTCCAAATCGCAGGTATATATCTCTTTATCAACAGGTTTCAGCAGCAATTCTCTTACTTTCCCTTGATATTCACCGGCCGTCTCAGTCAGTGGAATAATCTTCCTTTCTGTCTGCTGGTCTAATGGCATGAATACTCCAAAGTGACCAGGTCACGTGTGTCAACGCCAGTTCAATGCCACCAAACTCCTATACTTATTTCATCCCTAGGACAACTCTTAGTTAGTGAGCTTCCATCAGCGTGTGTGTGTTTACATTTATATACATATCCTATTCAGATTATCTCTCTGTTTCGAAGGAGTGGCTGGCAGTACACTGCTCCAAGCTCTGCCACGGAGATCATTTCCTTCTGACATGATCATCCTTACCATCCTTAAAGCTGGAATTAAGGCTGTCAGTGTCTACACTGAGAGGTGACAGAACATGCTGCATAAACTACAAATTTTATTCTTTCCCAGTCAAGTGACTAAAGAGAAAAGACACGCGGGTATGCTTGTAGGATGAGAGTAAAGAGAGAAATTCCCTCAGTTCAGGTGCTGTGACAGTCTGAGAAACTCAAATGTGCCAATCGATTCTGCCTTTGGACACTAACCCACAACTGGTGTATTCTAATTCTAAGTGGTGATTAAATGCAGCTGTGCACGGTACAATGTGCAGTTCACAAAGGACAGCTGAAGCCACAGTGCGAATTTGTTCTGTAGACACTGTGTAGTCCCTCCAGGGCTTCCCAGAAAGCCAGGCCCTCACCTCTAAAGGAGACTTGTTATCTGAGGGAGAGGTCCCAGCACCGTCCCCAGTCTCCGAGGTGTGCAGGGCAGTTTTCCTGCTGGGGCTCTGAGAGCTGCCATGCATCTTCCCTGCCTGCTGCAGGCATAAGCATCAGCGGTCTAGGGGCTCACATGGTCCACTGAAGTCTCGGCTTACTGCAGAATCACTGTCTGTTCTGGGACTTGCTCAGAGACGGCACATTTATAGGTCAAATTAACTCACAGCAATACAAGTAATGTTGTCATCAAAAGCCAAAGTGGCCTTTGGGGTGTCAAATCTGGTGTGGGTAGGAGAGTCTTCACTTTGGAGACATGTTCAGGACCTTCCCCAGAACCCACACGGCTAAACAGTTGCTTGCCAACCATAACCAGGACATGGGGCAGCTAAGGGGATGTCCACATGACTAATATCAGGCTTCTGCATTTAGCCACTGGGATTCATGATTTCAAAGTATGAGATTTTTAATTTTAATATAAAAAGAATACTTTTCATGTATGTCATAGGTACAATTCTAAGTAGATAACCATACTTCCCAGGCCTGACACTGATAATGAGTCTGACTACTGATAATGTTAGTGATACTATTATACTGACATCTTTTTATTAAAATTGATTTATTTGAATGTCAGAGTTATAGAGAGAGAGCTTCCACCCACTGGTTTACTCCCCAAAAGGCTGCAACCAGGAGCCAGGAGTTTATTTGAAGTCTCCCACATGGGTGCAAGGGCCCAAGCACTTGGGCCATCCTCTGCTGGTTTCCCAGGAACATTAGCCGGAAGCTGGCACCCATAAGGGATGCCAGCACTGCAGACTGGGGCTTTAACCCACTGCACCACATTGCGGGCCCCTACACTGATTTTTTAAAATTATAAAATATTTTGCCAATATCTTAAAATATTTTATTTCATATCCCCTTTCCCAATTTTTTTCACAGGATTCCAGTTGTATGCATGACAGATTTTCATGCTGTCGCACACCTTGCTGATGATCTATTGCTTATCTGGTTTTGTTATGTTTTCTCATCCACTGTCTCCATTTTGGATAAGTTTGGTAGCTGAGATCACTCATCTTTTCTTGTAGAAGCTACCTGTTTGTCATGTAAACTATGTGATTATTCTGTATCTAATAAGCACAGTTGAACAGGATCAGAAGAGCGATCACTCCGGGGGGAAATTTTGTTCAGTCTACTAAGGAATAGTTTTTCAGTACTGAAACAATGAAATATGGGGGATTCTACTTTGGCTGGTAAAAAGATCTCTCTGGGGCTCTGTATATGCAATGTGAGGACTTTTTCTCTAACACTTCCAAAGCACATCTTTCCCAAACTTGAGTTGTTCCTTCTCATCCACGTATTAATTCCCAAGTTGCTGCATACTTTTTCCCTCAGGATGCTGGTAAGTTAGGAATCAGAGCTAAGAGAAAGATACTGGGGCCTCACACATGGACACAAGAAAAAAGCAAGGACTTTCTAAGATGTCATGTGGATTCTGCAAGTATGTCACACCTGATGGGCTCTTCCATGTAGAAATGCTGAGAAAATATGTAATGGATCTTGAAGGAAATACAATGAGAAAATTATTTATAAGAGCATAGGTTGTTTGTGTTTTTTGGCAACATGGGAGAAAAACATACTCTGAAGGGAAATCTCTGTCACCCTGGTGTGATCTGGGACACTTGGGGACCCTGCACCTGTTCTGAGTGATTGAGATGAGGCAGCCCTGCAGCTGGCCTGGTCCTGGGGCATCTCCTGCTGATTTGATGGCCCCAGAGCCCTCTCCACTGCCCTGAACACTTATCACCAGGCTGCTCACAGCCTGTGAAACATGGACATGAGGGCGCCCGCTCAGTTCCTGGGTCTCCTGCTCTCTGGCTCCCAGGTGAGGAACAACACCAGGGATTGACTCAGCCAGGGTGATCTGTCCTGTCTGGCTCTCCACAGAAATTCTCTTACGGCATGATGAACAGTGTGGGTTCTTTGTGTTTCCCATCTCTGGTGCCAGATGTGCCATCGGGATGGTCCAGTCTCCATCCTCCGTGTCTGCCTCTGCGGGAAGCACAGCCACCATCAATTGCCAGGCCTGTCAGAGCGTTAGCAGCAATAGGTTCTCCCGGGATCAGCAAAAACCCGGACAAACTCCCAGGATCCTAATCTATAAGGCATTCACTCTATCATCTGAGGTCTCATCTTGGTTCAGTGGCAGCAGATCTGGACCGATTGCACCCTCACCATCAGCGTTGTGCAGCCTGAAGACGTGGGAACTTATTACTGTCTATACTATTACAGCAGTGGTACCAGCCCGAACATAAAACCTCAGAGGAGCACAGTGTTGGCTGGGCGGCCCCTGCTCCTGCTCCTGGGGCCTCTGTCTGCTGAGCGTGATTCTCAGAAGCAGCCAGGCTGTGAAGGTCATTGAGGATTTTGGTAGAAGAAGGGAGAGGGACTCCCTCACCCTAACTCTCTATCCTAACTCCTGATTCCCCAGGTCAGACATGGCAGTAACTACACTGATGTGATAGTGAAGATCATTCATTGCACCTAAGGAGAACGAGTTCTGGCATTATTTGAGTTTGAGTTTTACATTTCTAGGGCCCTTGTTTGGTTTTGGTATCAGGGTGGTGCTGGTCTCAGCAAAAAAAGTTTAGAAATATTGCCCCCCTCCTTTTTTTCTTTTGGAAGTAGGGCCAGTGTGATGGCCAACTGACGACCCTGGTATGCCATATGGGCACCAATTCATGTCCCAGTTGCTCCACTTCCAACCCAACTCCATGGTAATTGCCTGGGAAAATCAGCAGAAAATGAGCCAAGTGCTTGTGTAGCTGCCACCCTCATGGGGGACTTGTGAGAAGCTCCTGGCTCCTGTCTTTCCCTGGCCCAGACTTGACAATTCAGTGATCAGGGAGAAAATCAGCGGATGGAAGATCCGTGTGCATGCGCATGTGTGTGTTTGTGTGTGTGTGTGTGTGTGTGTGTGTGTGTAACTCCTGTAACTCTGAATTTCAAATAAATAATAAATCTTAAAAAAGATTTGGAAGAGTTTGTAAATGATTGGCATTAGTCTCTCTTGAAATGTTTGGTAGGATTCATCTTCAAGGCCATTAGGTCCTGGGCTTTTCATGGACAGGAATTTTTAGTGATAAATCAATCTCCTAATTTGTTATTGTTCTGTTTATTTCTTTATTTTTCATGACATCAAATAACATACATAAACGTAAAATACATGTAAGCTAGATTATGCCCAAGATGCCACGAGAAACACCAGGAGCTACAGGAAGCTGTCTTCAGGGGCACGTATTTTGTCTCATAACTAACACTGAGCATTAAAGGGCTCCTTTGTTGTCAACTTTCAGCTCTCACACAAGCATCTTTTCTTAGATAAACGAAACCAAGAACCTTGTAGGAAAATGGATTCTGGGAAAAGACACAAACGACAATGCAGATGGGCAAGGCAGTGATGTTCAACCAACAAACAAGCAGTCTGGTGCCGTTCTGGATTTCTTTGTACATACAGCACCCAATATCACCCTTGTGTCTGTGTTCACCATTCTGATAACAATCACGACCTCCTAACGCTCTGCTCCCATTCCTGCAACAGTTCCTCACAAAAATACTCTTAGCAACCCCAGCACGGGATATCACCTGTTATCATCTAGCTCAACAACAATAATTTGTTACATAAAGATTGAATTACTAATTGATCATTATCAACAACCGATTTAAAAAGGAAGGAAAGGGGGTAGAAAGTAGATAATGGACAGATAGATGATGGACAGATAAGACACGATTAGGTAATTATATTTGTGTATACATATATGACAAGGTGACCTCATTTATGAAACTAGTAGCAAGGCTACAGTGATATTTGTAAATGATGTCCCTTTGTACATAAAGCACATTTTAGCCATATTTCTGTATTGCTCAGGAGATCCTAATATCTTACTCCTCACAACACAGAACTATTTGAATTTTTTCATGAAGTTTTCTATTGCCTTTTTATAAATTTTTATTTCGAGATAGTCTCAAATTCATAAAACAAAAATTCAGAATTGATACAAACTATGTTCACATACCTCCACCTAGATTGCCCTATTATTAATGTCTCATAACTTAACATCTCACACTGGAATGATATTTGTCACAATTTATGAGCCATACCCAGCTATTCACTTTTAGCACTGTGTAGAAAAACACAAAGGCACTCCAAGAAATCTCCCAATCTCAGGCACACATCTCCTCACCAACAGGTGGCAGCAGCAGCTCTAGTTTCGCTTGATTTTCACACAGCCACCTCTCTCAGTGTGAGGACATTCTTATTCAACTACTTTTCTAATGGCCAGAGTACTCCAAGGTAACCAAGTCACATTTTGCCCCTGCAGATCAATGAAACCTTATTGTGTCCCTGGTATAAGCATTGAAAAAAAATCATCTAAAACAGATACCTCAAAATGAGGAATTTGGGGACAGGAAGCAAATTTTTTGCAGCTGTGAAACTCCTGGGAGTTACTCCAACTTCTACCCTTTGCTTCTTGGACCTATGTATTTTCGTATGCGAAAAGCAGTAGCAAAATTGGTTGTTTTTTTGACTTTGTATTGATCAAATCTCAAACAGCACATCCTCTTATTCTTTTAAGCTGTCTGTTTCTGGGTGTTGAGTCTATGAACCTGTCAGTGAACTTCTTCTTGTGTTTTTCTGAGTCAACTTTGTTGGTCAGCTTCCATGTCATTGGGGCTGGTGTTGCAGCACAATGGGTTAAAGCCAGCACACAGCATCACAAGTACCCCACTGAGCCCTGGTCATTCCACTTCAAATCCAGGATTCCTGCTACTACAGAGGATGGCCCAAGTGCTTGCAAGACCAGGAATGAATTACTGAATTTCTGTCTCCTGGCCCTGATTCAGACCTAGCTGTAGCAGCCATTTGGGGAATGAACTAGCACATCAAAGATCTCTCTCTCTCTCTCTCTCTCTCTCTCTCTCTCTCTCCCCCTCTATCTATTGTTATGCCTTTTTAGTTAACTAAGTAAATTTTTTTAAAGTGCCTTGATATTGAATAAGGCATTTTGTAAGATGTAGATAGTGATAGAGGTGGAAACATGAGACAAGGAACACCAGTGGTACTCAGTGTTACATTCTCAACAGTTTTCCTGTTGGAGCTTGTGAGAATCTGCACACATTTTCCCTACTTAGGACAGACAGAAGTATCAGCAGTCTAAGGAATCACAGGGTCACTGAAGTTGTGAACAATCATCAATTGTTCTGGGACTTCCTCTAAGTTGGCACAATTATAGGTCGAATGACTGACTACAGTCCATGTATGTTGCCTTTCAAATCCAAAGTGCCCTAGGTGTTACTGAATCTAGGGTGTGTAGGAGACAGTCTTTGCTTTAGAGACATGTTCTGAACAATTTCCAGAGCAGAAAACTGCTAAAAACTTGTTTGCAAACTGCAAACAAGACAATGGAACAACTAAGCCTGTGCTCACATGATTAATCCTTGGGCTTACGCTTTTAGCTATTGGAATATATGTTTTCAAACTTAGTATGAGGGTTTTTTTTAACTACTATTAATATAAAGAGTACAGTTTTCATGATATCATAGGTACAATTCTAAGAAAATAGCCATATTTCCTAGAACTAATACTGATATGTATACTGATAATGAACTGATTTCTTTAAATTCTAAAAATTGGCTGCCAAAATCCTCAAGTGTTTTGATATTCTCTTTTCCTGTTTCTCCTCTCAGGATTATGATTGTATGCGTGATAGATTTTCAGGTTGTCATATATCTCACTGATGCTCTCTATATTGTTTTTTCTGCTTTTGTTATGTCTTCTCATTGACTGTGCACTGTGCTAGTTGAGGCCACTTTTTCTTTTCTTATAGAAGATCTACACTTTTTACCAACTGTTCAATTCTTCTGGGTCCTGGTTCAGCTTAGTTAGGCAGGACCAGAACAGTTACTACTCTAGGGATAAGTGTGCTCCCCTACTAAGGAATATTTCTCAGTAGGGAAACTGTGAAATATGAGGGTTTTTTTTTTACCTGGGTCATAAAAATAATTCTCTGGGCCTCTGCAAAAATGTGAGGATGTTTTCTTCTAACAGCTCCAAAGTACATCTTTCTTGCAACCTGAATAGTTTATTCACATCCACATATTAAATACCAAATTACTGAATACTGAGACCCCTCTGAATACTGATAACACCCCAAGGGCATCAGGACATTGGAGGTAAGAGGAAGCAAATGTGACCTCAGAGATGTACACAAGCAAAGATGCAACGATTTTATAAGATGTCATTCATCCTGGAAGGACGCTATGGCTGATGGGCTCTTACATGAAGAGACTGCAAGAACATGCCCCATGGATCTTGAACAAAACACAGTGACAACACTTATTCACAGGACAGGAGGTGGCTTCTAGTTTTTGGTCCAGGGGGGAAAAACACACTCTGAAAGGAATCTCTGCCACCCTGGTGTGATCTGGGACACTTGGGAACACTGCACCTGTTCTGAGTGACTGAGATGAGCAGCCCTGCAGGTGGCGCAGTCTGGGTGTTATTCCCTGCTGATTTGCATGTCCCCAGAGCCCTGCCCACTCCCTTGCAGACTTATCACCAGGCTGCTCACAGCCTGTGCAGGAGTCCGTCCCAGTCAGCACCCAACACGGACACGAGGGCACCTGCTCAGCTCCTGGGGCTCCTGCTGCTCTGGCTTCCAGGTGAGGAACAACTCCAGGGACTGACACAGCCAGGGTGATCTGTCCTGTCTGGCTCTTCAGAGAAATTCTTTTACGGCATGATGAACAGTGTGGGTATTTTTTCTGTGTGTTTCCCATCTCAGGTGTCAGATGTGCCGTTGTGATGAGCCAGTCGCCATCCTCCGTGTCCGCCTCTATGGGAGGCACAGTCACCGTGAGTTGCCAGACCAGTCGGAGCGTTCATAGTAGCTACTTATCCTGGTATCAGCAGAAACCAGGGCAGCCTCCCAAGCTCTTGATCTATAAGGCATCCACTCTGCAATCTGGGGTCCCATCGCGGGTCAGCAGCAGTGGATTTGGGACAGAGTTCACTCTCACCATCAGCGGGGTGCAGCCTGGAGATGCTGCCACTTACTACTGTCTAGATGATACTGGCACCCCTCCCACAGGGCTACAAGCCCTAACAAAAACCCCCCAGGGGAGCAGAAGTGTGAGGCTGGGCTGCCCCAGCTGCTCCTCCTGGGCCCCATCTGCTGAGAGTGATTCTTAGGTGCAGGCAGGCTTTGAAAGTCCCTGGAAGGTTTGGTAGAAGGGACCACGAAGGCTCCTCTGCACACTAACTCCTTTCCCTCCTCCTCAGCCCAGAAACGCAGATGTGGCTGTGCCTCTCCTGATTCAATAAAGGAGTCTGCAGCGTGAAGCTGCTCTGGACTCTGACAGCAGCAGAGAAGCCTCTCCAGGTGTTTCAAGTGGGCGCTTCCTATAAACTGAACTATAACCCAGTAAACACTGTGAATGATTCCTAAGCAATGTGTGTACTTAAGGGCTAGAGTGTGATGCTTATTTGTTTATTTGTTTTGTCCATTATCAAAGACCATTTAATTGTTAAAGATCAACAATACCAGAAGCATAAAGTGGAGAATAAGAAAACAGTTTTCTTGAAGTATGATTTAATTAAAGCTGTTTACAGTTACTCTATCCCACAGTCATTAAGCATGGATGTGAAGAGGAAGAGGAGATGAGAGACTTACGCACACAGGTTTTGGGAGCCGAGGGAACCAGCATGCAAGGTCTGCGGGCTCGGGTTTTGCCACAACAGGAACCACGCCAGACGCCGGCAGCCTTGGTTTTTTTCCGTATTAGAAAGGGTGGTGGGGGAGTATTGTGCAGAATTTTTTGTTTAATTTTTAAAAATTTAATTATTTACTTGAGAGTCAGAGTTACACACAGAGAGAAGGAGAGGCAGAGAGAGAGGTCTTCCATCTCTGGTTCACTCTCCTATTGGCTGTGCCGATTCGTAGGCAGGAGCCTGGAGCTTCTTCCTGGGCTTGCATGTGGGTGCAGGGGCCCAGGACTTGGGCCATCTTCTACTACTTTCCCAGGCCACAGCAGAGAGCTGGATCGGAAGTGCAGCAGCCGGGACTCAAACTGGTGCCTGCAGGCGGTGACTTTACCCACTTGGCCAGAGCTCCGGCCCCAGAGTGTGATGTTTTGATACGTGTATATGTTGAAGAATGACCACATTGGCTCAATTAACATATCCATCACCTTAAATGGTTTTTATTTTTCTGTGATGAGTGTCTAAAGGTCTGGGGTGTACAGTGCTCGAGATGCGGATACTAGAAACAGGGAATTCCAGTCCACCTGTAGTCAGAGTGCCTCCACCACGCCAGGTCAAGTTGCCCAGTCATGAAGCCCTCAGCTGTATCCAGGAAGCCCGGGGGAGGGGAGGGGAGGAACACTGATGCTTTGAGCACTCACTGGTGATTCTCCAGGCCTCACCTCTGTCCATGCATCAGCCCACCATCGCTGCCGGGTAGCACAGAATCCTTATCCGACTTCCAAATGTGTGGGAAGGTCCCGCAGTGAACCGTGCAACAGGAAACCAGAGAGGGAAAGGCTTCATGGCCAATGTGCTTCCAGCATGATGCTGACGATGGGAATCAACAGCTGAGAGCCCAGCGTGACCACTGTTCCCTCAGCTCCCCCAGGTTGAACAGTTATTTACAGTCCCTGGAGTAAATCTGGGTGCACTTTCCACTATTATCAACAAGTCTGGGATCATACCAAGAAAAGCTCCTAAGATGACATAATAAATAGAAAACTATGATTTGCATTTTATATGTATATAGCAATCATATAAGTATATAGACAATAAATGAAAACCTTTTTTATTTTTTATTTATTTATTTTTTATCTTTTTTTTAACTTTTATTTAGTAAATATAAATTTCCAAAATACAGTCTATGGATTACAATGGCTTTTCCCCCTCATAACTTCCCTCCCACCCGCAACCCTCCCATCTCCTGCTCCCCCTCCCATTCCATTCACATCAAGATTCATTTTATTTTTTTATTTTTTATTCTTTGGACAAGCAGAGTGGACAGTGAGAGAGAGAGAGACAGAGTGAAAGGTCTTCCTTTGCCATTGGTTCACCCTCCAATGGCCGCCGCGGCCAGCGCACCCCGCTAATCTGAAGGCAGGAGCCAGGTACTTCTCCTGGTCTCTCATGGGGTACAGGGCCCAAGTACTTGGGCAATCCTCCACTGCACTCCCGGGCCACAGCAGAGATCTGGCCTGGAAGAGGGGCAACTGGGACAGAATCCGGTGCCCCAACTGGGACTAGAACCCGGTGTGCCGGTGCCGCAAGGTGGAGGATTAGCTTAGTGAGCCGCGGCGCCGGCCTAGATTCATTTTCAATTATCTTTATATACAGAAGATCAATTTAGCATATATTAAGTAAAGATTTCATCAGTTTGCACCCACACAGAACATAAAATGTAAAATACTGTTTCAGTACTAGTTATAGCATTAATTCACATTGAACAACACATTAAGGACAGAGATCCTACATGAGGAGTAAGTACACAGTGACTCCTGTTGTTGACTTAACAAATGGACACTCTTGTTTATGGCTTCAGTAATCTCCCTAGGCTCTTGTCATGAGTTGCCAAGGCTATGGAAGCCTTTTGAGTTCGCCGACTCTGATCATATTTAGACAAGGTCATAGTCAAAGTGGAAGTTCTCTCCTCCCTTCAGAGAAAGGTACCTCCTTCTTTGATGGCCCGCTCTTTCTACTGGGATCTCACTTAACGAGATCTTTCATTTAGGGTTTTTTTTTTTTTTTTCCAGAGTGTCTTGGCTTTCCATGCCTAAAATACTCTCATGGGCTCTTCAGCCAGATCTGAATGCCTTAAGGGCTGATTCTGAGGCCAGAGTGCTCTTTAGGACATCTGCCATTCTATGAGTCTGCTGTGTATCCTGCTTCCCATGTTGGATTGTTCTCTCCCTTTTTGATTCTATCAGTTAGTATTAGCAGACATTAGTCTTGGTAATGTGATCCCTTTGACTCTTAGACCTATCATTATGATCAATTGTGAACGGAAATTGATCGCTTGGACTAGTGAGATGGCATTGGTACATGCAACCTTAATGGGATTGTAGTGAAATCCCCTGGCACATTTCTTACTCCACCATTTGGGGCAAGTCAGCTTGAGCATGTCCCAAATTGTACATCTCCTCCCTCTCTCATTCCCACTCTTATATTTAACAGGGATCACTTTTCAGTTAAATTTAAACACCTAAGAATAATTGTGTGTTAATTACAGAGTTCAACCAATAGTATTAAGTAGAACAAAAAAAATACTAAAAGGGATAAAGTATTAAATTGTACATCAACAGTCAGGACAAGGGCTGATCAAGTCACTGTTTCCCATAGTGTCCATTTCACTTTAACAGGTTTCCTTTGTGGTCCTCGGTTAGTTGTCACCTTCAGGGAGAACATATAATATTTGTCCCTCTGGGACTGGCTTAATTCACTCAGCATGATGTTTTCCAGATTCCTCCATTATGTTGCAAATGACCATATTTCATTGTGTTTGACTGATGTATAGTATTCTATAGCGTACATGTCCCATAATTTCTTTATCCAGTCTACTGTTGATGGGCATTTGGGTTGATTCCAGGTCTTAGCTATTGTGAAATGAGCTGCAATAAACATGAAGGTGCAGACAGCTCTTGAAAACCTTTCTTGAATGCACACAGATGCACAAGGATGTAGCACTCTTTTTCCTCAATAGCCAGTAGCCAGCAGCACACAGCATCTCTGAGAACCTGAAGCAAATGCAAAGCAACTGCTGAATGAAAATTTGCAGTCTGGACCTGGCGTTTTGGAGCAGTGGGTTAAGCTGTCCCAATGACACAGACTCCCATATCAGAATGTCAGTTTGTATCTCGGCTGCTCTGCTTCCTGTCCTGCTGCCTGCTGAAGCACCTGAGAAACAATGGAAGATGGGCCAATTGCTTGGGCCTCTGCCACCCATCAGAGAAATCTGCATGGAGTTCCAGGTTCCTGGCTGCAGCCTGGCCCAGCCCCCAGCTGTAGTGGACATTTGGGGAGTGAACCACAGGCTGGGAGATCTCTTTCTTTCTGGTGCTCTGCTTTTCAAATACATAAAATGATTAAAAAAGAAAACCTGCATTTCCATAAGGCAACAAGATACTGACAAATTATTTTGGATGCTATGTTTCAGTGAATATTTATTTCAGCAAAGAAGGATTTTGGTTTTTCTTTAACTCAAAGAAGCAAGTTAAGAAAATATATTGAAACTCACATGCTGAAAACATAGCCAACATTTAACAATTCTCACAAAGCAAAATTTGATTTTTAATGTCAAGAATAAAAAACATCATTTGGGGGGATTATTTCCCACTTTACTAATTAAAACTATTTATTGTTTACATTTTGAACATTTAAGTTACACAGGTTACATATATTTTTATATATACAGATTTAGGACCAAATTGGGGCATCCCCCCACTTCTCGTCCACATTCCAACCCTTCCCCCACCTCAGATTCTCATTCTTAATTTCGAGGATGATCTATTATCAGGTTGCTTATTGATCTTATAGTTAGCTCTACTCTAAGTGGAGGAATTCAGCAAATAGTATGAAGAGAAAGAAAACAAATCAAAATAAGCCAAAACTAAACAAAAGATTGTTCCCCATACTGCTCAACTACAACCGCTCACTGAAGGATTTGAAAATACATTTGCAGCCAGCGCCACGGCTAACTAGGCTAATCCTCCGCCTAGCGGCGCCGGCACACCGGGTTCTAGTCCCGGTCGGGGTGCCGGATTCTGTCCCGGTTGCCCCTCTTCCAGGCCAGCTCTCTGCTGTGGCCAGGGAGTGCAGTGGAGGATGGCCCAAGTGCTTGGGCCCTGCACCCCATGAGAGACCAGGATAAGCACCTGGCTCCTGGCTCCTGCCATCGGATCAGCGCGGTGCGCAGGCTGCAGCGCACCGGCCCTAGCGGCCATTGGAGGGTGAACCAATGGCAAACTCTGTCTCTCTCTCTCTCTCACTGTCCACTCTGCCTGTCAAAAAAAAAATACATTTGCAACAGTCACACAAGTTAGATTTTAAATTGGAACTTACAATTGTGATTGTTTTTGAGTTTCTATCATTCAGATTATATTTTTGTCCATCACTTCATGAAAGTGAATTTTCCCTTATCAATAAATGTCAACAAATATATTTCTCCTTTTAAAAGTTAAGGAAGGGCCAGCACTGTGGCACACTAGGTTATTCCTCTGCCTGAGGCACTGGCATCCCATATGGGCACCGGGTTCTAGTCCTGGTTGCTCCTCTTCCAGTCCAGCTCTCTGCTGTGTCCTGGGAAAGCAGTAGAAGATGGCCCAAGTCTTTGGTCCCCTGCACCCACGTGGGAGACCCCGAAGAAGCTCCTGGCTCCTGGCTTCAGATTGGCGCAGCTCCAGCCGTTGCAGCCATTTGGGGAGTGAAACAACGGAGGGAAGACCTTATCTCTCTCTCTCTCTCTCTCCCTCTCTGACTGTCTGTAACTCTATACTCTACCTGTCAAATAAAAAATAAAAATAAAAAAGTATTAAAAATTTAAGGAAATACTAGTGCTTTATCTTTTTCTCTAACTGCCATTTTAGTAAGAGGTTACATCTATAGTAAATGTTTATTCTCTTCTGCTTTCCCTCTCTTTCCAAGTTCAGAGGAAATTAATACTTTCCCAAAAACCTTGGTATTAATGATTTATTTAGGGGGTAGTATTTTAAAAACCAATATGTAAAACAATATATGATTTAGAATTATGTATATATTTATATAAATAAAGATTTTAAATTCACAAAAATCATTGTTAATGGCCTGATCTGACACCTTGAAAACTAAAAGAAGTAAAGGTTTGTAGACACCTAGACAATATGAATGCAAAAGAAGAAATACTATTTTGAATCTGTTGGGGTGTGGAAACTGAAGTTTGCCTATGTAGCTTGCCTCACGCCATGGGTCCCTGCCATGAGCAGGCACTGTCCCTTTGAGCTTGGCCCCACATCAGGCACAGTCCAGAGGCCAGAGGAGCTCAGTGCCCTGCCACAGAACCACTCAAATGACCATGCCTGGACTAGTGAATTAGTATCAGCATGAATATCTGAAAACCTGAACATAAATGCTACTGTTGCAAGCCACTTGTGGTGTTTTTGTTTGTTTGTTTGTTTGTTTTTACAGGCAGAGTGGACAATGAGAGAGAGAGAGAGACAGAGAAAGGTCTTCCTTTACCGTTGGTTCACCCTCCAATGAATGCTGAAGCTGGCACCCTGAGGCAGGCACACCACACTGATCCGAAGCTAGGAGCCAGGTGCTTCTCCTGGTCTCCCACACGGGTGCAGGGCCCAAGGACCTGGGCCATCTTCCACTGCACTCCCAGACCATAGCAGAGACCTGGCCTGGAAGAGGGGCAACCGGGACAGAATCCGGCGCCGCAACAGTGACTAGAATCCTGTGTGCCGGTGCCGCAGGCGGAAGATTAGCCTATTGAGCCGCGGCGCCGGCCACCACTGGTGTTTTGTACGCTTGTTGCAAACCATTAATGTCGAAAATCTGACTGATATAATACTCAACATCCAGACACAGATAAACACATTTAAGAAAACTGATTACATAGCGAAAATATTTGGAAAACCACCATAAGTAAAAAAAAAATTAAAAAATTAAAAGCTAAAATATATCTGAGTAAATGGAATGAGTTTTCACTCCACTGTGGAGATATCTAACAGCACAGTCAGTGCTAAGATTTTTCATATAATGTTGTACTTAGCTGAGTAACCATCATGAGACTTGACATATAAAATCCAGACCTCAAAAATCACTCTGTAAACATTTCATACATAAAAATAAATGCTTGTAAATACATGAGTTTAAAGATTTCAAAAAATTTTTATACAAATATATAATATGTTTTCTATATTGCTTGCTGTAGTTATATATACATATACCATGTAAGCACACACACATAAAACACGTGCCAGTAAACAAAATTATCAGGGTGACAAGGGAATGCACTTTAACCTCTCCAGATCCCACATTACAGAAAGACCTGGGGAACCCCTAGGAGAGAGAGGAATAATATCAAAATACATCCATAAACACAGCATGAGTCATGTCTGCTTTTGTTAAAGAATGATTTTTCTACATTCATCCCTTTCAAAAGTTTGTAAAGAAAATATTGTCTTTGGGTCACCTTTATAATTTTCACCTTAGAGTAAATCTGTGGTCTGTGAGAGGAGGAGGATGCTGGGCTGAAGGGAATTGAGCGTCCCCATCGTTTGGGTAGAGGTCAGTGGCCCCTATCTAAACAGTAAAAGGGTAAAGGGCTGCAAAATGTCTGGTGTTGACATGCTGCTCTTACTGTTTTCAAAAGTGGGAGTTCCAATATGGGGAAATGTGTGTTGGTGAAGGCACGTCACAGCGGTGGGTGGGGTAGACACGGTCCCTGCACCCATGGAAACAGATGAACCCGCAAGAGACTGACCTGGGTGTAAACAACACAGGGAGGGCTGCAGGCCGAGGAGTCACATCTTTGGTAGCTGGGAAGGGCTGCCTTGCTGCTGGGGCCAGGGGTGAGAGGAGCAGCTCTCTCCCAGGCAGGAGGCAGCCTGAACCACACACAGAGCCACACCCAGAGAGGTCTCCTTCCACAGGCTGCATCCACAGTGCAATCCTTGGAACTGTCTCTAAGACTTTGCCAGGTTCCTTAAAGGCTTTCCAGCAGTTTCTGCACAAAGTGATGCCCTATACTAAACCCCTTCACACTACATTACTGTACACCTTACAGTACTTGACACTGGACTGACCATACTCAAAGCATTATCCCAGCCTCCTTCTTGTTGCTAATCATGATGCCTTCCCAGTGGACCCTCCAGAGGTGGCCAATATGCACACACTTCCATGACATCTAACGTCTCAGACAAATAGGCTTGGTTCTCATCCAGCTGCACTGTCCCTTGGGAGAATGAGGGATTTTTTTCCCCCTCTCATCCTCAGACAGCATTTCTCCAACCTTCGTGGGTTTTCCCCTCGCACACACTCATCAGCTCCCTGCAAATACTGAAGGGGATCTTTGATACCTGCTTTTCAAAATGTACCCCTCTTCATAAATGATATGCTCTTTAGTTCCTAAATAATAATACTGCTTGAGTTGCTGGCGCTGTGGCGTAGTGAGTTAAGCCTCCGCCTATTGCTCCAGAATCCCATGTATGTACCAGTTCATGTCCCGGCTGCTCCTCTTCAGATCTAGCTCTCCTTTGTGACCTGGGAAAGCAGTGGAAGATGGCCCAACTGCTTCGGCCCTGCACCCACGTGGGAGACCTGGAAGAGGCTCCTGGCTCTTGTCTTCAGATCAGCACAGCCCTGGCCTATAGAGGCCATCTGGGGAGTGAACCGGCAGATGAAAGATTTGTCTCTCTGCCTCTGCCTGTCTTTGTAACTCTATCTCTCAAATAAATTAGTCAAATTTTTAAAAGGAAAATACTGCTTGAATCAGATGTTTAGAATATATTTTTAAAGAAAATGAACAGATAAAAGTTTGTTATAATTTGTATCAAACTGCACAATATTGCAGCTCTGAAGTTGTGTTCCCCCTCCTCTTCCCACTCCCGCCCTCCTCCCCGATGGGCACTGCCCAGGCATCTCCTCTACATCACTGGATGGAGCCTGCAGTGGGGTCTGCCCGCCTCCTGGTCAGCCCTCACCATACCAGCTCGCCTTCACTTCACACCCATCTGTCCACAATCTCAGAGTGAACACTGGTTCCCTCCCCAGATGGCCACAACTGCCAGGGCTGGCCCAGGATGAAGCCTGGAGCCTGGAACACTGTCTGGATCTTCCACATGGGCGGCATGTGCCCAAGTACTTAGGCCATCTTCCACTGCTTTCCCAGGTGCACTAGCAGGCAGCTGGATGAAATGTAGGCGGGTCTCTCACCATTGTATGAGCAAACGCTCTTCACTGTTTAGCAGACACTTTGCCTGCCTCCTTCTACATCCACCTACAAACAAAAACTATGCTTTGAAAATACCTTTAATTTTCACTGGTCGTGCTCCAGCATTAAGATCTTACTGCTTTCTAAAAGGAACTAATTTGTGTATGTTTGCTGCACCGTTGGTCATTGATTCAAACAATAAATGCACACAGTCTAGGCACTGGAGAGAGTTGGATCTCAGTTAACATGTCACCAATGACTTTCATCAATTTGGTTACAAAAATTACGTGAGTTTTAAATCAAATTTCCACAGTACCTCCCAAAGTGAAAAAAAATACATAGCAATAGATACTATTTACTTTTTGTTTTTTAAGATTCATTTATTTTATTTGAAAGTCACAGTTACACAGAGAGAGGAGAAGGAGAGAGAGAGAGGTCTTCCATCTGATGGTTCACTCCCCAGTTGGCCACAACGGCCGGAGCTGAGCAGATTCGAAGGCAGGAGCCAGGAGCTTCTTCCCAGGTGGCTGCAGGGGCCCAAGGACTTTCGGCCATCTATTTCTATCAATTTTCTCCACAGGGTGATTTCAAGGTAGAGAACAGCCTATGGAAGAAGCTTGAGTTGGGAGCCATCATGGTTAAGAGAAATACCAGAAACAGATAGATAATATTTGGTACGATATTTTAGTGTGTTTGTGAGCTGTTTGCATTGGGTTTTAAACCCTATTTTCAGCTTGTATCATACTTACTCTGGGAATATGCCATCATCTTCATACCAGGAGCTCCGACAATGTCAGAGCTTAAGGAAAAGACAGTTACCAGGAATCTGTCCCTGGTGTCAAGCCCATGCCTGAGTCAGTGGTCACACCCTACTCTGCAGTCCCAAGTCTGATCTTCCCACCCTCACAATCAACACTACACACTGTTAGCCTTTTCTCCCCTTGAGGAGTGTGATAGAGCTTCATGGTACATTTTACATAAAACTGTGTTTATTTCATTTCAAAACCATGCCTGTTACTGCTGCAAACTTGTTTCCATGGTCCATTGAACTTTTCTACTGTGAAAGTAATGATATATTTTGATGGAATCAATGCACCAACAGTTTTTGTACCAGAAACAACAACAGACACATTTTTGTGTCCAAAGTTTCTCTCTTTGTATGAGCTGTCAGGAACCAGTCAAAGCTGTCTTATGAGGGACAGGTGCACAGAAAGAAATTGGGCAATTTTGACCCCATGTACATAAGAGAGCCCAATGGTAACCAATAACTCCATCAATGGAAGAGAATAGAATGGTTTCAGTTGTTGAGAAGTGTGAGGAGAGTAGTAGGTAATGGTGTATGAGATCTGGAGGTGGGAGGCGGTACGTCTGTGCTGATCGGGGAAGGTCTGGGGTCATCTCGAGATGCATCTGAGTGTGAAGGAGGCAGCCCTGAGCACACGTGACAGAATCCACAGCAAGACCAAGAGTCATCTCAGGAAGTACAACAATCAGGAGATTTCAGATAAACCATTGTTTATTGAGAAATAAGTTTTAACTCCTAAGTCATACAAAAACCAACCAGTGGCATAAAACTAAAAATTACATATGCTGTCTGTAATTTGGCTCTCTTAAGGATAAAACTTGTCATATTCTTCATCACACCTGGGCAAGAATCACACTCATGAAGCCCTGGAGACCCATGTTTCACCGTCATGCCATTGGCACTCATGTCCCACGGGGATTCTGCATGTGACCTGAGCCCTTAGCAGTGGGTAGGTCAGTGCCTCTGGGGTGGATCAAGCTGAAGCAGGTGCAGCACAGGACTCTGGACACAAGGCTCCCACCCTCTGGGTCTCAGAGCTGTGGCTCCAGAAAAAGAGGAGGACGTGAGGAGCCCCATGTGCTCGGGTTCATGTGTTCCATGAGACTTAGTCTGCTGCTCAGTGAGCACAGCATCCGTCACTCTGTTGATCAACCAGCAGGACAGGGTGGAGCAGCAAGGTCACTGGAGTAGATTTGTGTTTTGTTTTCATCTCAGACTCCCCTGGCAGCACTCCAAACCCAGGTATCCACCTTACCTCTCAGTGTCTCTGAGAGACAGTCTCCATCATCTGCATGAGTCAGCAGAATCCAGACACAAAGATCCAGCCACCTGCTGGGTCTGCCTTGGCCATGGTGCACGTGTCAACACCCAGCAGCTTGATGGTTCAGATGCTGCTGCTGTGTGGCCATGCATGGGAAACGCCGACAGGGCGGAGCTACAGAATGTCCACTATAATTAGCTAAATCACACACTTACTTCCCAGGTTAAACTGGGTGTATTTCATGGTTTCCACAGATGTATGTGGCTGTTGGCTTCTCTGTTATTTAACAGCATGGGCATATGGTCATCAGCCTAGAAAGTCACTTTCCTCAGTGCTGGAGGTCACGAGCAGGCCTGACCACTCCCAGTGGTCATAGCCAGGATCAAGCCTCACTGCTGTTGGTGCAGAGGCTGGGTGGCCCCAGATGTCTTCCTGGCTCATGCAGCTGCTGTGCTTCTCGCCATCAACTCTGAGAGGACATCAGGATGGCAGGAGCGAGGCCAGATCGAGAGACCCAGAGCAGGAGCCTGGAGCCCTCCGCCTCCCAGCCCACTGCTGTCGTGGTGCCCTGCGGGGGCCCTCAGTGCCACTGTTTTTGTCAAAACCCCAACTTCGACATCTTCCATAGACCACAGGTTCCAGTCCTTGATGATTGGTGACTGATCTATTTTCTCAATGCCCTCTGCCTTAAAAGACATGACTGATTATTGGAAAAGGGATCCTTGTGTTTCCCAGTGATGACTGTGAGAGGGTCAGCATCGTGATGCCTGGGAGAAGACCAAATGTGGGGTGTTTTCCTCTCTTGGAGCACCCCCATGCCTCTCTGGCTGCAAGTCTCCCACTCTAAGAAATCATGCTTCTAAATCTGCCTGTCCACTTGGAAATCCTTCCATGTGAGACAAGAACCGAGGTAATGATATTTTCTCTGCTGCTGTTTCTCCCATAACATTTTGGTACCATGTCTCGGATAACAGCTCCAACTGGACGTGGGCCCCGCTTGAGTAGGACTCCAGCCATGGTCGGATCATCCACCAGACTGGGTAGCATGCGGACTGCTCTACTTTTTTTTGAAAATTTCAAACTCCTACATAGCAACTCTCATACCACGCACCTGTCGGACAGTTAAGAGCAATTAGAGTGGTTGTCACTCTTTTTTTTTTCCCTTTGGACAGGCAGAGTAAGACAGAAAGAGAGAGAGAGAGAGAGAGAGAGTGTGTGAAAGGGCTTCCTTCCGAGGTTCACCCCCCAAATGGCCGCTTTGGCCGGCATGTTGCGCCAATCCAAAGCCAGGAGCCAGGTGCTTCCTCCTGGTCTCCCATGTGGGTGCAGGGCCCAAGCACTTGCACCATCCTCCACTGTCTTCCTGGGCCACAGCAGAGAGCTTGACTGGAAGAGGAGCAACTGGGACAGAACCAGAGCCCCAACCGGGACTAGAACCTGGGGTGCCGGCACCACAGGCGGAGGATTAGCCTAGTGAGCCGTGGCGCCAGCCAATGGTTGTCACTCTTAAGACTCCATGGCCGGGCTTGCTGATTAAGGCCAGAGCAATGCCCTGGAGCTGAGACTCTATCCAAACCCTCTCTTCTCCCTTGTGGGTCTTCACTAAGGAACTAGGAAAACGCCTTGAGCTGACTGGAGGACTCTGGACGGGGCACTCCCTGGCATGTTCAAACGATTTCTCTGGGCTGGACCCCAGTTCCTGACAAGCCTGTGTGTGTGCTGGACTGTGAAACACCACCCCTCCCTCTTGTGTGGATCGGCCCTTTGCGTGGGCCTGGGAGAAGGCCTTGAGATAACTGATGGACCCTAGCTGGGGCAACACTCCAGTGCTTCCAGAAGGCCTCGAGGCTGGGCACCAGACCCCCACAGCTGGACGGGTGTTGGGCCGGGAATCGCACTTCCCAGCAGGGAGCAAGACCCTGCTCTTTTGGAGGCTCAGGAGCTGTAAAGCCAGAGCTCCACACTTCACACTCCTCCTCTCAGCTCTGGGAACGCTGGCCTGGTCCAACTCAGCTTCCTTGTGCAGGGATCGGCCTGATAAGCAGCACTGGGAGAAGAGCTTGGAGTAATCTTGAAATTCAGGCCTGGGCCACTCTCTGTCGTTTTACAAGGACTCCCTGATCGGACCCCAGACCCTGATGGCCCGTTAGGGTGTCAGCCGAAAACTGCATTCTGCTTTTGCTTCCTCAGAGTTAAACTTGTCAGGGAGACTGGGTGCAGCTTGGAGCGAGGTCATTAAACTGGCCAGGCCTTAAGGTCCACCTGATTATTATCAAGCCCCTTCTGTCTGTTTCTATTTGCCTCTCAATGGGAAAACTTCCTTGTGGTTTAGACAGCAGCTTTAGTACGTCCTCTAATAATGACTCTGTCCTTTGTTTTAGACCCTGTGTGTTTGAACAGCTTCTTCGATTTGTTTTCTCCAGACTTGAAGCAGAAAAATTCCAGATAGCCACGCACATGAAACCTCAGGTGAAGCAGTCTCTGCAAGCTGGCACTGTGTCCCCCTCAAGACGCCACCTCCTGCTGGAACCCTGCTTGGTGCCATTCTGAATGATGCCCCTTTTCAGCCTGAAGCAGCCAGAGCAGTCACTGTGCAGTTCCCCTAACAGAAGTCAGGGGCCATTCTTCTGGGTGCAGGAAGGACTCTGAGGAGTCAGATGAGTTAACAGGTAGTCAGGGTGGTCCCAGTGGAAACTGAGGGTACAAAACTTTAGCAAGATCAAAGTGCCTGCCTGCCCTACTCCTTGAAAGTTTCCAATCGTATCATGAGAATAGCAAGGGAGTGGGGATGCCTTCTGAGCACCCAGTTTCCTATACAGCAAATTAAGTACCCCCCCCCTTCTGATGGCTCTTTTTTTTTCAAGATAGAGAGAATGAAAGATTGCAAACCAGGTCTTTTGGTGGGCTTTGTCTCCACCTTGTAACTGAATGTCTAGTTTTTTCTTCCCAGAATTGTGCTTAAAACCCCAGTACCATGGGCCTCTTTGGGTTTTTCCTCTCTTGGAGCCCCATGTCTGTGCCACTCTGGCTGGAGGTCTCTGACTTTAATAAATCTTGCTTTTAAATATCAAGAAAAAAAAAAACAAGTGAAAGGGTGGTGCTGTGGCACAGCAGGTAAAGCTGCCTCCTGGAAGGTTGACATCCCATTCGGGCGCCAATGTGAGCCCCAGCTACTCCACTTCCTATCCATCTCCCAACTAATGGCCTGGGAAAGCAGTACAAGATGGCCTGAGTGCTTGGGCTCCTGCCACCCATGTGGGAGACCAGGATGAAGCTTCTGGCTCCTGGCTCCAGCGTGGCCCAGTCCTGGTCACTGCAGTCATGTGGGGAGTGAACAAGAAGATGGAAGATCTTTCTGTCTCTCCCACAGTCTCTCTCTGTATATATAGCTCAAATAACAAACCAAGAGAAACCTTAAAAAAAAAAAAAAAAAAAAAAAAAACCTTGGTACTCTACCTCTCAAATCCAGCAGGATGCTGTCACAAAATTTTCAAAACAAACGAGAGAGGCCCAATCACAGAAAGAGGAGGAAGTCAGAGTGATTCTGCCCCACTGTCAACAGGGAGCCCCTCTACTTGATTGGTGACACCAGATGGACCAGGAACAGGAAGGGAGGAGCTGCCAGTGTGTTGGGATGCAGGGAAAATGCACTCTGTGCTCTGAGACTGGGAACCTGGCTTGCTACCCCACTGCCTTGGCTGTGTCCCCCAGAACCTATCTGTCACAGGATGAATTGTGTCTCCCAATTCCCTTTGTTGGAGCCCTAACTCCAATGTGGCCATATGCAAATACAGGGCCTCTGTGGAGGAATCAGGGTTAAAGGAGGGAGTGAAGGAGGTGGGGGAGGTGTCCGGACCCAGTAGGATTGCTCTTCTACAAGAAGAGAAGCCAGTGCTCTACCACCCACTCCACACACAGAGGGAAAGGCTGGTGAGGTCAGCAGCAGATGATGACGCACAGACAAGAGGATGCTAACAAAGGAACACAGACCCCTCTGCATCCTGACACTGAACTCACTAGCCTCCAGAATTGTGAGAAGTTAACTTTTGTTGCCTAAGCGGCCCTGCCCAGGGTGTGTTGGTGCCCACGGCAGTCCTCACAGAGCCATACACTTTCCCGACCCTCTCTAAGCAGGATCAGCCTCAACAGGCACTCGTGCCTTGGGAAACCCAGACTGGCTCCTCATTTTCATGCTGCTCTGACCCTGGGGAGGAAGGGAGAGGCAGGTTTCAACCTCAGTGTGTGCTTGCATTAAACACAAATATTCCCTGGAAGATGAGGTTGTTTGGCCTCCCCCACCCCCACTCATCAGAGCTATGTAGAATGGAAGGCACTATTTGCTTGGTATTATTGTTTGGGGATGTCAAGCTTGTTAAGGTGCTAGTGGGGACCTCACATGGTCTCTGTATCCAGCCCCCCTCCCCAGGACAGAAGGTCGTGGATTGCTGTAGGGCCTTCCAGAAGATTGACAGCATCCCAGCCCAGTCCCAGCATTAACCAGGCCAACTCTCAGTGTGCTGCTGGCTCCCACTGCCCCATAGACACACGGCCTGCCTGGGTCAGACTCCAGGTCTGGACAGACGTCACTCCAACCATTACCAGCCATGCTAACTTCGGGGCACCTTCACCTTTTCTTATCCCCTGCAGACATGCCACAGCTGCTGCTCCAGCCCAGGGCTGTTGCCAGGTCTGTGGCCTTCTCAGGGCAACAGGCTGGGGACAGCTCTGAAATGGCAGCCCCTCTCCTCCTCCCACTACCACACACCTCTTCTATGAGCACCTCCAGCGCACCTGGTCTGCAGTGCTGAGTGATGGCAAACTCTAGTTGGGCTGAGACAGCCTGTAGAAAGCTGAGAGACATGTGGGGGCAGCACATCCCCAGCCTGTGGGCAGGACACCGCCCCAGGAGTCTGACAAGAAGTCTGGGAGGATGAGCAGTGTGAGTGCTTCTTCCTTTGGGCGGCGGCATCTCATCCATCACATTGTTCACAATCACCAGAGCGTGGCAATTGAAAAGTTTTAGGGTTAAGTTGAATTTCTGTGCCAATTCACCCTGAGTGTCAGCATTGTGTGGACTTCTCCTCCCCCTCTCACTCGGCATGCTGCTAGGGGAACCCCGGCCCATCAGCATCACCAGGACCGAATGGCAGAGATGTGGGCGAGAGCAATGTGGACTCACCCAGCTGCTTCAGATGCCTTCTGCCGCATGAAAGCCCAGGCAGAACAACAGAGAAGCCGCGCAAGCAACCCACAAGTCATGGACTTAACGTCATCCTTTCGATCCTTTACCTGCTGGGGCGATCTGTTGCACTGTGGTAGATAGTGGAAACATCCACAAATCAATCCATGCAACACATCCTTGGAGATCATAACTTGGTTCCAGTCTCCTTCTCCTTTCTCTCCACAAAGAACTGAGCTAAAGTGAGCTAATAATTCTTCAACCTGGCCCTGCTTCCTAAGGTCAGAAAACCATGGAATCTGAGGCTGTGGGCCTCTACCACACAGTCCCTTCACAGATTGGATGGTGCTCCCAGCGTGGAGCAGCTGTCTTGCTGACAGGGCAGCCATCCCCAGCCCTCAAAGGCTGTCCTTGTTTGGGAACCTGACAGAGCACTGCAGGCAGTCACACATCCCAGGTCTTCAGCTTCCACTCCATTTATGGCAAAGGGGGAAAACAATATCAAAGTCACTTCCCTGGCAATTGGAGGGGGTTTTTCCAAGAGCCTCCACAGTAGCCCTAAGAATTAGCAGCCTGGGCGCCTCCTTAGGTTCCTAGCTCTCTGCTGCTTCTACAGGTGATGGTCATAGTCATCTAGAGATGCTGCCAGGATCGCCAGAGACAGTGGAAGCACAAGCTGCCCCCTGCAGCATGTGAGGAAACCCATCCAGGCAATGCCATGTGTTGCTCCTCTCAAAGGGTGAGACTACATTTGTCCTGTTCCTATTAAGAACAGAGCCAAGCTGAAACATGACAGCAAGAACTCTGGGACTTCCCTGCTTTGCCTTTGTACAAGAAGCCAGATAGAAATGGCTGTCAATGCTATGCTCGGGCACAATCTATTAAAGGGGAGGTAGCAGAGCCCAGCCCCAGCTTGAGGGGCTGGTGGGCAAGTTCATTCTTCATAGACTGAACAGGAACCTTGTGAGGCTCTACAGAGGGAGTGGACTTGAGGTGGGAGCCTGGGCAAAGCACTCCAGGATACTCAGGGAAGCAGAAGAGAGCCTCAAGGCTATTGGCATCTCTACCTCATAGGTGGCCTTGGACTTGTGACTTGGTCTCTAATATTTCAGGGAAAATTACTCCACATATTGCATGGTAATTTCTGAAGCACATTTGGACACACGATCGCTGTGTCTAAAGCTCAAGTTGCAGCTCACGATCTGCAGGAGAAATTGGGTTCACTCTGAAACATCCATCCCTGCGAGGCAGAGGAGCTTGGCTAGGAAGCTCACCTTGAAGATGCCACACAGTCCCTAGTTTCTGATTGAAGCAACAAGGAGAACATGTTTGGGCAGCTGATTATCTGGGAAGGCTGTCCTGGCACTGAGCCCCATGCTCCCAGGGGGAAAGTAAGCACAGATTCTCGCAGAATCCCTGTTCATCCCTGAGTCCTGAGATGGAGCTCCTCTCCAGGAGTTTCCCAGGACTGGCAGGCTCACTACACCTGCAGCTCCCAGGCCAGGCTGGATGAGACAGGGCTGCTTCTGACCTCACAAGACCTCAGGTTACACTGAGAGCGTCCCGTGATGCTGCCCTGTTCCCAGAGCTTCTCTCCAGAGCCTGGGACTGAAGCCATCCCACAGTCAGCCAGATGGGTGCTCACTTCATGTTCTATCCTTGTGGTGTCCATGAGGGCTTATTGGTTTCTTGCTCCTTCCAGGTGCCGAGTTACCCATTGATCAAAGTCCAGATCAGAAAACCAGATGTCCCAGGAGACATGCCAACCTCTATTCCTACGGAGCCTTGTGGGTCCCCAGTGGCATCCCTCCTCCTTGGAACCCATTTGGAGACAGCTCCCTGAATCTCAGGAACTTGCCCTGGAGGGGGCAGTGTAAGAAAAAGGTGCCAAAGTGTATTTTCCTAACTGTCCTCAGAAGTAGCCGAGCAGAGAAGGAGCACACAGACAAACTCTTGATTTTGAGTTCATATCAGAGATAAGTGACCATCAATTTTCTAATTTCAGGATTCCTCCCATCATCCAAGATAAGCCCATACAATTGCTATTCATAGAAAACATTTCAAAATGCTTCATGAACACAACTAACACAACTAAAGTTGTAGTCATGTCCATACTTCAGCTAAGCAAGTCACTCTCGTCACCCTGTCACCCCGCACCAAACTTGCTGTCCAGAATGAATGGAAAATAGTCTCCTAAGAGGCAATGGTGGATTGTGTTAGAGGCAGGCCCACATACTCCCTTCATGGGGCTGAGGACCACGAGTTCCTGATCCATCCAAGGTCCTCTCACAATCCGCCAGAGTGGCCCCAGGCTCCCACACTCCCAGAGAGCACAAGAGCCTATCACAATGTTTTACCCGACAGATATTCCAGCAAAGAAGCACTGTGTACCAAACACCTGACAACAAAGTATTCTCCATCTCCTACCAACATTGTCACCCAGTGATGACATGATGGATGCATTTGGGAAATCAGGACGTCCACCCATTCTCTCTGCTCTCCTATTAGCTTCCTATTGCTGCTCTAACCTTGCCCAAATCTCGATGGTTTCAAACAACAAATATTGAAGATTGTGTCATTCTGTAGGTTAGCATTCTCACCGAACTAAAATCAGCAAGTTTGTAGGAGCATGTTCCTTCTGCAGGCTCCAGGTGCAAAGGTGTGAAGTCCTGATTTTTCAGTTTCAGGATGCTCCCAATCCCCTGCTCCACAACCCCTTCCCACCATCTCTCCCACATCCCTTTCCATTGTCACATCTCCTCCCTGCCTGGAGTCCTTTTCCTATGAGAGGGACTTCTGTGATTCGATGATCTTACCTGGATGTTCCCAGGTAACCCCTCAATTTCAAAGTCCTTCATTTAGCCACATCTCCCAAGTTTGGAGACCTAAAGGAAAGCATCTAAATGCATTGTAAGAGATGATAGATTAAATGCTTCTGAATGTGTTGAATTATTCTATGCTTTAACAAAGGAGAAGTGACAATGATTGGAGCCACAGATGTACTCCAAAATAAAGACTTCTCCACTGTATTATGAGGGTCCATAAAAGGCAAGGACTCTGGTGCTGGCACTACCTTTATGGGATGCAGGAACCCTGGAAGGCCACAGGAAAGAGAAACAGGGAATAGAACGTGAATGTAAGACTCTCGGGTAAGGCACTCATACCCGTGATGAGTGACGCTCAAGTACACCTGTGAGCACAGGGCAATTGCCTCTGGGGTTGTTCTACCTGAGAGGTGAGGGAGCCGAGGCATTTAAGAACCTCCTCCCATCATCACCCATGGAGGGCTGCCTTAGCAGAGGCTCAGTCTGGGCCCTGTGCAGTCACAGCTCCCTTCTCTTGCTTTAGTGCAGTGACAGATAGGCTTGGCAGAAGTTGCAAAAGTACAGCGAGGAGGAAAGAATGGGAGTAATCACAGTATTCACACTGATGCCTCCCCCTAGTAGAGTTTGCTCTGTTTGGAATTGCATCTCTCTGAAAGTGGATCCTGGCTGCCACAATCAAGTTCCCATGAAATTCAGGCCCCAGTACAAGCAGCAGGAGGTTTGCATCCAGGCTGCACCACCATGCTCTGGCCATCTGTAATCCTGCCTCAGGGATACTCCCCTGCGTACCCTGATTCCTGTGCACAAAAGCTGAGGTAGCTGCTTCCAATTGCCCTGCAACGGAGGCAGGCTGGGATTCCTGGAGCCAAGGTAGAAATGTGAGACAAAGGGGTTCAAAGCCGTGTCCATGCTTTCTTGGGGTCCAAGATATCTCTCCCAGTGCACAAGTGCTGGCTTGATGGGGGGAGGAGACTCCCTCTCCTGATGATGCACACAGGGAGTCTGGGATCTGGGTCAGACGATGTCTCCACCCAGTGCCAGTGAGGAAAAGAAGAGAAGGGCATGGCAGGGATACGCACTACACAGCAGGTGCCCTCACCCAGACCTGCCAGCTTCATACACGGACTTCTCCCCGGGCTCCTCCATCACCTGCTGCAGAGGACCGAGGGCAGCTCAGAGCTCCTGCCCAGGTGATGTGATCTTGGCACCTTCCTGTGGAGAAGGTGCTGGGGGTGGGGGTGGGAGTAGGTGCATGCTAGTTTCTGCTAATCCAGGCTTCCATAGTGAAAGGCAGAACCAGAAATTCTCCCAAAGCTAATCAGATCTGACTTCATTGGCCATGCTGAAAATTGTGGGAAATAATGCCAAAGGGCTAGAACAAGGGGGTGTAGGCACAGTCTGTTCAGTCCCTGGGTAATAAAAGAGATCTGTCTGTGGGTGACACCAACTTTTCGTGGTATTCTCTTTTTTTCAACTTTTATTTAATAAATATAAATTTGCAAAGTACAACTTATGTATTATAGTGGCTTTTCCCCCCATAACCTCCCTCCAACCCACAACCATCCCATCTCCCACTCCCTCTACCATCCCATTCTTCATCAATATTCAATTTCAATTATCTTTATATACAGAAGATCAACTTAGTATATACTAAGTAAAGATTTCAACAGAGTGTACCCACACAGACACACAAAGCATAGAGTACTGTTTGAATAGTAGTTTTACTGTTATTTTGCATAGTTTAACATATGAAGGTCAGAGATCCTACATGGGCAGTAGGTGCACAGTGACTCCCATTGTTATTTAACAATTGACATGAGCTGCCAAGGTTATGGAAGCCTCTTGAGTTCACAAACTCTGACCTTATTTAGACAGGACCATAGTCAAAGTGGGAGTTCTTTCTTCCCTTCAGAGAAAGGTACCTCCTTCTTTGATGGCCAGTTCTTTCTGCTGGGATCTCACTCGCAGAGATCTTTCATTTAGGTCATTTTTTTTTTCCCACAGTGTCTTGGCTTTCCATGCCTGAGAAACTCTCATGGGCTTTTTTCCAGACGTGCTATACTCTTTACATGTCTGTAACTACTTACATTATATAAATAATAATAGGATCATTACAAAATGGTTATGAATGTGTTTAAGGTGCTGCCAATAGGATTTTTTATTTTTGAAAAATGAAATCATTTGACACAAAAATGTTGTAAATACAACAAGAACTATTTTTCCCTACGTGGGAAATACTTGAGCATATGTTGAAGACCTGACAGCCCCACTGTCTTAAGACTTCCCTGTGTGTTCTCTACAGACAGGGATATTGTCATACATAGTCGCAACACAGCTAAGGAATAGACATCCGTCTAGTCCTAGGTCCATTTCAAGTTCTGACAAATGTCCCTAAAACATCTTTTATTTAAAAACAAGAAAAGGTCCCAGGGAGAAACATGTTCTTAGACCAAGTTGTGCTTCCCTGGGCTGGACTAAGATGCCCAAGGACACTGCTGAGTCACTGAATTGAGTCAACCCTGAAGCTGGGCCCAGCCCTGCCCTGTTGCCTGCTTATCTGTGCGTCCCCAGAGCACAACCCTCTTGTCCTGTAGCCTTAGGACCAGACTGCTCTTCCTGTGCAGGAGTCGGTTCCAGCCAGGACCCAGCATGGACACGAGGGCCCCCACTCAGCTCCCGAGGCTTCTGCTGCTCTGGCTGCCAGATAAGGAAGACCAACACTAGGAATCTGCTCAGCCAGCATGGTCAAGGTTGCCCAAAGCTCTCATATAACATGATAATTGGTGTGAATATTTGTGTTTCCCATCTCAGGAGCCAAATGTGACATCCAAATATCCCAGTCTCCATGCTGTCTACATCTCTGGAAGGCACAGTCACCATCACTAGCCAGGTGAGTCAGGGCATTAGCAACTGTTCATGCTGGCGTTAGCAGAAAGCAGAGCCGCCTCCTAAGCTCCTGATGTGTCATGCACCCCATCTGCACGCTGGAGTCCCACTGAGGCCCAGCGGCAGTGGATCTGGAACAGGTTTCATTCTCACCCTCAGTGGTGTGCAGCCAGAAGGTCCTGCAACTGATTACTGTCTGTGGGCTTACAACTGGCCTCCCACAGTGCTACAAGCCCCAACATAAACCACTCAGGGGAGCAGAGTGTGAGGCTGCACTGCCCCAGCTGCTCCTCTGGGGCCTCCATCTGCTAGACTGATTCTCAGATGCAGCCAAGCTTTGAGAGTCCCTGGAAGGGAGAAGCAGAAGCGGAAGCTGTCTGGGAGACTCCTCTGTACCCCAGTCCTCTTACCTCTTCCTCAGCCCCTGCAACACACACATGGTCATGCCTCTCCTGCATTAATACAGGAGGGAGGTCGTTCACTTGAGGAGTCTGGGTTACAGCCTCAGGCAGGGTCATACAGTAAAGAAGAGCTACTCTAAGTATTTGAAGCAGAAAATGTTTTAATGGAGGAAATTAATTAAGAGTCTAAACTACAGCCTATTAAAGGCCAGGGAATATGGCAGTTCAGGAAGCAGATGCTAAAATGAGAAATTCCCTTGTCCTCGCCCTGAAACCAAAGTGCATCAGCCATGTAAAGGGTAGACCACCCAATCGTGTGGTCTCCAGTCATGCCTAGGGAGCCCAGAGTAGAAGTGCTGATGCTGCCAGCTGCCTGTGGCATGTAAGTGATTCTCCACTTGTAGAAAACAAGAATATATGCTATGGTATACATAGAAAGGTGCAGACATTTGATGTATATTTGAAATATATTGATAGTGAGATCACAATTCCAGATTAATCCAGGCCTTCCCTTCTGTCTATGAATTCTTTCTGGATGTAGAGACATATTTTCCTTGATCCTTGTCAGGGAGTTACTGTAGGCATATTTCACCACACTGCCATCTTCAAGGATGCCCTGAGAGAATGGAAATCACAACAGAGGATATAGTCCAGGGTTCACATCTCATGGTCACTTTGCAAACAGTGGCCATCAATGTAATGATATTGACCACTGATTTGGACAGATTCTCAGGCATTAGAAGAAACACAGTTGAAGGACTGGAGATGAAAATTGTTTTGAAAATTTTAGGATTAGATTTTTCAAGTGATGTAGCCAAGATTGAAAATAAGAATTCCCCAGTTAATATTCATCTTGAGGCCATCACTAAGCAAGCACCTCTCAATAATGAAGATGAATTGATAGATGGACTTCAGCCAGGTTCCTCTACCAGTTTTCCCAATTAAGTTCCCTGCAAAGCCTCAATAATAAAAATATCAACAAACCAAGGCTCCCATGGCCTCCGGCACTTCTGAGCACACACCTTGCCCAGTAGAATAATCAGCAAAACTGTATGTTTCCTCCTGCAGGGTTATACCCTGAGTATGACCCTTCCTCCCAGGCTGGCTGGACTGTCCCCTGAGGTCTGGTCAAAATTTAGGGTCAATTTTCAGGAACTTTTCGCAGGGCTCAAGAGTCCTGCCAGGGAATAAGTTCCCTGAGAGTTTACCTTTCTTATTTGAAAACACAATACCCGAATAACCCCAAGCCTTACATTTGTTGTAAAATGACATTTCTAAGTGTGCAAAGGAAGTCATACACAATGTGGTCTTTGTATATCTTCTCTGGAAGAAATGGTTTTAAATGGCAGAGAACAAAGCAAAGCAAAAACAAGACAAAACAAAACCAACAACAGAATTACCATATACGCTGCCAGTTGCCATTTACTCAAGTCTTGAAGACACCATTCGTGGAATACTGCCTTACGGGCTTCATGATCTATTGCAACTAGTCCCACATTCTCTATAGATAGAGAAGAAATCAGAGGTTCCAAAGCTGGTTTTCCTGGTATCAGTGCTTGTAAGGGAGATGGAAACACACTCTGATACTCTGAGTCCATAATTCCTTCTCACTGATTTTTTTAAAACATAATAACTAAGTAATAGTGAAGCAAATTACTGTAAATAAGGTGAATTTTAGTGCCTCTGAAGGCATATAAACATATACCTTCCCCCACCCATTACCCTGATCAAGATACACCCTGATCCCAGCATCCCAAAGGCCCCCAATCTCCTTTCCTGTCCAGGTCATGCTCCATTCCCCACCTACACCACCACTACTGCGTTTCCTATCAATGGCTCATCAACTTTCCCTATTCTGGAACTTCATATAACTGCAAACCTACAGGGTCTCCTCTTTGATACCTTGCTTCTTTTGATCACATTTTGAATTTCATTGGTGCTGTTTCTATGGCAAACATCTTCTCTTTTCTACTGTGGAATAATCTTCTTTCTACAAAAATGCCAACATTTACTCCTTCTCCAATTAGTAATTTTCACTTTGGGGATGTGACAATAAAAAGTTTTCAGAACATTCTTGGAATATTTTATGGATTCATTTCCCTTAAGAAAATCCCTAGGAATGGAAGCACTGAGTTATAAAGTTGACATACGTTTTACTTTAGTTATCCTGCCAAAAATTTTCCAAATTACTGAATATATTGAAACTCAATAAATCATGTAACAGAAGTTCTGATTTTATCAATATTTTCCCCAATACTTTCAAACTTTTTTGTTATTTTATCTATATGGACAAGTCTGCAGGGGCTGTCATGATTAAAATTTACACTCTCCTGGTGAATAGTCATGCTGAGTAACTTTTCCTATGGTACTTTAGTTATTTTAAAACATTTGAATATGTAATACTTATCCATTTTATGGGACACAGTGAGGTGTTTCAACCCATATACATGGCATAAGATGATCAAACCAATTTGCCTTTTCATTTTCTGATCTTTTGTGTTTGCAGCCTTCCAGATCATCTCTTCCAGCCTTTTATATAGTAAATTACCCATTATTGACAACTATTCTGACCTCAGTGTGCTGTGCAACAGGAGAACCCATCACCTCCATCCTACTGTGTTCACGGTTCCTGTTAGTCAACCTCCCCCACCACACCCCTGCTACACTTCCCAGCTTCCAGCAATCACTCTTTCACTGATTTTTAAATTGACTTCTACATATAAGAGAGTATATGTACTGTTTGTCTTTCCACATCTGGCTTATTTTACCTAACAATGATCTCCAGTTCTGTTTGCTACAAATATCACAATTTCTTAAATACACTGAAAGACATATATCACATGGTATATTTTTCATTGCCCATTTGCACACATTGTTTTTCTGGGTTGTGCCTGTCCAAATTGTATACGTGAGTGTCTATTACAGATATTATGTGTGTATACAATTCGAAGCTCTGTTATAGTGTAGTTTATCACAGTCTTCGTGTTTGTTTTGTCTGTTTCAGCATGCTTTAAACCCATGCCACTTTTTTACCTTCAAGACATGCTCTGTACATTAATCTAGTAGCATCATTATTTTACCTTCACATGGAAACAATGTTTTAATTCCAATTCATACTTTTGCTTGCAGTGAGGCACTTCAAGGATTTCATTTCGGTGTCTCATTTTTATTTTCATATTCAATAGCATGTCACGATTTCTTCAACAGAAGATAATCAAAAGTGAAAAAAAAAAGTCAATAGCAACAGAAATCAGCCTGTGCTCTACTCTGCCACCTGGGTTAGAGACTGTGCATGGAGGGGCTCTGTCACTCATTCTGATCTCTTCTATTGGTGCTGAAGATGCTGAAGGTGAAGCTTCATCCCTCCAGCCCCCAGCCTGGGCAGAGCAAAGCCCAGAGTGAGGGTCTGCATCCCTGAGCATGTGGGGACCCCTTGCTTCCTGTGCTCAACCCAGGCTGACGGCACCTCAGGACCCCTCACCACACGGAGCCTCGAGGAGGACAAGTTTGTTAAGGCAGCTAACAATAACTGTTTACATGTTGAGGTAGGAGAGGAGCAGACAGAGCATTGGCACACAGGGGGATTGAGGAGCCCAGTCTGGAGGTTCAGGGAGAGGTGAGGAAGGGAAGCAAGAAGTTCCCACTGGAGCCAGCAGGGGGTGCCCAAGATGAGAGGCTGTCATGGGGGAGAAACCTCCTTGGGGGTGATCTCAAAGTCAGATGTTGCCTGGGGAGTGAAGCCCACCCATGTGTAGTCCCAGGGGATGTAATTTCTGGCACACTCAGCTGGCTTCCGATTACCTCCACTAAGCTCAGCCCCACAGGCCATGAACAGGCTGCTACTCTGTGTCTCCCTCATTGGGAAATGAGTTGTAAAACATGAGAGTCAGGAGCCAGCCACGTGGTGCAGTGGGTTAAAGCCCTAGCCTGTAGCACCAACATCCCATACGGGCACCAGTTCAAGTTCCAACTGCTCCACTTCTGATTCAGCCCCCTGCTAATGCACCTGGGAAATTGGTGGAGGATGGTCCAAGTCCTTGGGCCCATGCACCCACGTGGGAAACCTGGAAAAGCTCCTGGCTCCTGGCTTAGGATCGGTACAGTTCTGGTCTTTGCGGCCATTTGGGGAGTAAACCGGTGGATAGAAGTCTTTCTCTGCCTCCCTGTCTTTCAAATAAATAAATAAATCTTTTTAAAAAACATGAGAGTCAAATAGCTGTCCAAATGGATAGTGATTCCATGAGCAATCTGGGTGCCTACTGTGTGCTTGATGCTGGGCAAGGCCCTAAGGGCAGAGTAGAGCTCTGATGGTGTCTAGATGGGGCTTCTAGGCTCTGCTTGTCACCTCTTTTCTACTGCAAGTATGTAGCCTGCTGGGGATCCCTCTAGGGCTAGATACTCACATGCCTATTTTAGCATCTGCAAGATTTCACATGGTGCCTGGCCCTAGGACATGTATGTCACTCACCTATAAATGAGTGGTTGGATCAAGCCAGCAAGCTACTCGACAGGGAAAAACCAGGCAAGGGGAGTCCCATGTCCCTCATCGTTAGACCCAATATGGCAGCCACTACCCAGATGTGTGCTTTCATCCAAAGCACTTAATTATTATTTCAAATAATTAAAGTTAAACGCCCAAATCCTTGGTCGCACTCACTACATTTCAAGTACTCAGTGGAGTCACTGGCACTGGTCACAGCCTGTCTGACATGCAGAGAGAACGTTCCCATCCTAACAGAACACTCTCCATGCCTCTGACCTGAGCCAGGCACAATGTCTGCTGATTGAACTCATATAACTCAAAGTGTCTCCTGGCACAGTGGGAATTTCAGGCTGAAATGCTGCTCAGCAAAAACTGTAATAGCCCAGCAATACAGAGAAGTGTGAAGATGCAAGGGAGAGCCTCTTGTTTGACAGTTTCCAGCTGCAGCCCATGTCTTGTTGAAGGGCTCTGACTTCACGGAGCCCATGGAGGGTCAGAGAATCCAGTGGGAAGAGCAGGGTAAAATTGTGTGAGATAGCGTGATCTCAGCTACAGTAGAAGTAGGTGAGCTGCTCTTTCTAATAATTTTTTGTTCATGTTTGTGTCTCTAAAGGTCATGGACAGACAGTGTGGTTTGAGCAGCAATGATGGAGACACTCCAACTTGGGAATACTACCCAAGGCAGGAGCCAATGGAAGAGGGTGCCTCGGGGCAGTTTAGTTACACTGCTCTTCTGGAGACTGAGGAAGAAGGGGGTGTACAACCAGAAACAGGAAATGTGTCTCCAGGTTGCATTTGTTCTGTTCATGCTATAATGACATGAGGGTAGGTGGTATCGGGCCTCTGGGCCTTAGGTGTGCTGGGTTTGTTATCATTTCTTTCTCAGATATTTAAAGAGTGACCTCTCAGACAGATCGTGCCTTTAACACTTATATTGGATAGCACTTCTTGGGAGTTGTGCACAAGAGATTTGGGGCTGAGTTTTGGGTGTGGACCCACAATGGAAAGAATCTGGTGAGACACACTCCCACACAGGCACTGCATGAACCTGGAGAGCAAGTTCTACTCGCGCACGCCAGGGGGTGGCTGAGAAGCAGACCCTTCCCTCTGCAGGTCAGATTCTGAAGGAGCACCTTCGTGTGCCGACTGCCTACTCCTGTCCACGGAGCACCCTCAGGGTTGGGTGCGGTAAAGAGTATTTCCTCTGTGTTCCTGCGCGTGTTTCCAGGTGCTGCAGCATAGAGCTATGAAGTGGACTTTTGGCCACATTTCTAGCTTTCGTTGCTCACCCAGCCCGAAATCCTAAGTCCTGGGACTGGGAACGGAAACTAAGTTTGCTCTCATTGGAGCTTCCTATGTACAACCACCTCCGAAGACTGCCCAGGACCAGACTCGGATCCTACAGGGCAGTGTGAAGGGGCAGCTGGGCTGGCCACACACACAGACTCCCAGAGTCCCACAGACCTTGTCTCCTGGGTCAACCAGGTCAGAACCAGGAAACCCACAGAGCTAAGTAGTGGCTGCTCTTCTCGGAGCCTTGCTTGGCACTCAGAGCTTTGCTGTCACCTCTTCTGTCTCCAACCATGCCAACTCCTGCTCCCAGGCCTCAGGCCTGCTCAGGTGCCTTCTCCACCAAACGCTGGCAGGTCCCATTTATTTATGTGGCTGGAAATCCACCTGTAACAGAATTTGCAAACTAAGGGGATATGGACCTTTTATATGTTATCTCTATTTTCACCTTCATCCTCTCTGTTGAACTAGGAAGCTGAATGTGTTTGTTGTGAAGATTAAGTGTCTTTCAAATAACTACATACATCCGAGGCAAAAGACAGAACCAGACATGTTGAATTGCTTTGTCTTCTCTTCTGCAGAGCCCAGCATAGCCCTAAGCTGGTAACAGGTGCTCCACAGGTAGGATGGATTCTAGAAATCACCAGTCAACTGATTAGGAAGAGTAGTATTGTATCAGGATTATTCTAATATTCCCAAATTGGAGAACAATGTGACTGGTGGAGTGAGGAGAAAAGACATCGGCAATAATTAGGAGACAGAAAACAATCAAAACTTAATTTAAAGAGGGGAAGGAAGTCGGTGTCATCATAGGAGGTCATAGAGACTTGACTTGGAAGAGCAGGAATTCCTGGCTCACCATAGAGCACTTGAGTGCTGGAAAGGGCCCCTGGATTCCTTGCTCCTGGGTTTGCAGAAGATTGTTTCACAGCAGTGGAAGATTCAGAAACACAGATCAGTAATCTGCTTCTAGCTAGTTTTCCCCCTCAACTCTTTGATCCTCTCTGTGCCTTAGTTGCCATTCCTCTCTTCTGCTCCTGCTTTCCCACTGTACAATGCTCATCCTGAGAGACCTGGCAGGTAACAAACTTGCATTGTTAATGTCCATAACTTCTCTGGGCCACCCTCTTCTCCCATTTTCGATGCCTTGCCCTCATTTCTGGCAGCAGGGCTGCGCCATTGAATGGTGCCCAGAAACCCTGCATGGCAGGGAGTTAGGCAGGGGTGGGAAGAATTGTGCTCCAACTTGACAACAAAGGGCCCCAGTGAACTCTGGCTCTACTGTCAGTGTTCTCGGTAATCTACTCTTGGCACTGCTCTCTCGGGAATTTCTCTGCACTGAGTGGCTTTGGGCTTGCACGATTATTCTCTTCCCTTGAGCTGTCAAGAAATTCTCTTGCAGTAAATTACAGGGACAACCTGGGGGAGATAGAAGGAGTTGAAGAAGAAGAGGAATAGGAAATGCTAAGTGTGGAGTGGGTAGGCAGAGAGTAAGGTTTAAAGTAAGTTCATGTCTTCTTCAATTCACTCACTCTCTTTGTGGCACAAAAGAAAAGCAGCAAAATTGAAAACAATATCAGAGTGGCTACATTTGCATGAGACCACGCAAGAGAGGGAAGTAGATGGCAAAAATCGCCTGAGCCATGTAAGCTTCTAAGGTTTCCAGGCCAAGCCCTCCAAGGGCTCCTCCATTTGGAGGTCAGCACTGCAGCTCCCTGTAGGGCCACATGTGTGACTGCAAGGGTGTAGTTTATGTTGCATACTTTTTGAAGAGTGCTCCAACATTTGTCATTGTCATGCCCTGCAGGTCCCCACTCTGAACTCCCAGCCCTCTTAAAGCTAAACAGGAAGCATCCTCGGATTGGCTGTTTGGTGATAGCATCCTCAATTGCTGGGTGAAGTGGAACAGTGTGGGCGGCCTTGCCTGCCTTATGTTCAGGCCTCTTGGGGGAAGGATGAAGACTGAGGCTCCCAGCCTCCTTGCCCTCCTGCAAGCAGGGTACCCACCTGGCCTAAATTTGTACCTCTATGGGCACATAGTAGGCCTTGGCACCAATATTCCAGGATCTAAGGTCAACTGGGATTTGCCCCACGTCCTAGTGCCCCCCCTCCGCCAGCTTTTGTTGAGCCATGTGGGGGCCTGATCTTGCCTTATGGAATCACCCTTCATGTCAAGTTTCCATAAATTTTTCATGTATACGTAACAAGAAAGGGAAGGAAAACCAGTAGGAAGCTGTCTAAGCAAGTGCTAAGGAGGCAGGACTACAAGTGACTTGTAACACAAATAGAACTGACTTTCATTTTAAACAGCAATATTTTCCATCTGATTCTACACTGGAATACATTAAGCCATAAAATTTGTTTTTTAATTACCACAACATAAAACTTTCCTTCGAATGGAAAGGCACTGGCTAAGCTTGGTAGTAGTTTAAAAGAATGCCACTAATTCAGAGATAAAGAAAAGAATTGCAGGAAGCTGTCCATATCAAGCTGCAGGTCTCCTGCCTGCATCATATGGCGGGTAGCGGTGGAGGGGCAGGGTCGGCCCTCTGCTTCTGTGTATCAGACTGCCTGCCTCTCGTGGGGCCCAGGTGTGTGGGACTCAGCCTTTTCATCCCAGGAGTTCGAGTCCTCCCCTCTCCTCTGCAATTTCTCCGTTCAGGCTCCAGTCCCCGGAAGGCTGCCCAGGTGACTATCAAGCTGACTTAACACCAAGAGGCCCTCAACAGAAAACAGTCACTGCAGGGAGCAGAGACCCCTCTGGATCCTGCGTGCCACCCCCGCAAGCTCGGCTCCCCTCATCCCTGTCGCCCTGTCCCAGGTCCCCCAATATGTCCTGCCATTTCTTGTCCTCAAATGGCCCAGACATATTTTGGAATTTAGGTCTCAATGGGCCTGGAGCTTTTCAAGCTGTCTGAAGCTCGAATCACCCCAAAGAGAATTGACCAGGACCCAGTGTCTCCCTAAATGTCTTCCCCGTCAGCTAATTTGGCAACAGATTTTGAATCGCGTAGATTCAGCATTACCATGAGACACGTTCCGCTTTTAGGGCTGGAGGCTTGGATGTTTAACACAAGTTACTTACTACTAGTACGTCTCAACTATTTTATATAAAATGATACACACATGGAGATAGACAGCTACATGAGCTGTGGGGGGCATGACCCTCTGCCGTCACCTTTATCTCTGGCTGTCCCCATGCTCCTGGGCACCCTCACGCCTCCCTGGCAGAAATCCTCCAGGGCCCAGCTGCATTCCCCAGCTGGCCTGCTCTGCTCCTGTGTGCTGAGGCCCTCATCACACTAACTTTGTGCTAATGACATGCATCACTGGGCTCAGAATAGTGCAGGGGTTGATTTCCTCCCCCTCCTGAATAGACCAGGAATCATGACTGTCTCCCTCGGCAGCAGGCTGCCCAGGGTCCCTTGCGCTGTTTCCATCCTAAAGCTGTGTGCTTCTTGTGTGTGCACTGCACATCAGCAGCATTAAGCACCAATTGACAAAAAAATAGAAGCCATTTCTTCCAGAGAGCAAACTTCCAGACACAGGACTGTACAAGCAGGTTAGTGGAACAGACATTTGGAGGCCCAGAGAAGGAGGGCTTCAGGGAGAACCCAGACAAGGACCAGACAAGGGCCCCAGACTGTAGCTTGGATGGGCCCTCTGAGAGTGGAATCTGCCTCCTGCCTCTGCAGGGCCTAGGGAGGGACGAGAGTTGGTAGAGTCTGGGGAGGAAGGATGTGAGTTGGAAGGTACTCTCAGAGCTGGAGCTACTTCTCGGCCAGTCCATCGCTCAGGTCAGCAGTCAACAAATGATAGGGACATCCCAGCTCCATCCGCTGAATTATCCTAACATCCTCAGCACAGCACCCACCTTTCCCCGTGAATCAGCACTAACTCTTCAGCCAGCGCTGGGTCAGGTAAAGTGGTGCCATGTCAGTGTGGACAGGTCTGGGTTTGGAGCCACAACACTGGTCCCAAGGGGGACACCTGTCTCCCAGGACGCTCACCTGGGGCACCTGAGAGTGTGGAGATGCTGGGGGAAGGGGGGCTCCATGCTGTATTTTCAGGAAAGCTGCACAACATTGAGTGAGGGATGGAAACACAGGAGAGGATGCTAGGTCAAGGGCATGTCCTTCTCTCAGCTCAAGCTCCTCTCCTAGGGAATCACCTCTCCCCACCCTACAGCACCTTTGCAGCAGGCAGTGGGAGAGACTGAGTGAGGGAAGTTCCTGTTTCAGGGCTCTGGAGCAGGATCCAGAGGACTCAGGTGCTCAAGGGCCTTTGTCCCCAGGGAACAGTAGAGCTCCTGTCTCTGGTCCATCACTCCTCTGTGTGTGACTCTGGGCAAGTGACTTCACCCTCTTCAGGTCAGGAACCTTGACTGTGAGGTGTGGGGCACAGCATGTTCTGCCCACCCCACGGGACTGGTAGGGGGATTCTCAGAAGATGGTATCAGATGTTCTGGGTAAGCTGCGGAGCATCATGCCCGTGCAAAGGTTGCAAAGTCACTTGGCATCCCCTGCCGACTCGGGGCCCTCCAGGTTCCCCTCTGGGGACAACCACCACACACATCCAGCTAATTCTTCCAGACACTGCATGTGGAAATGTTTCTGTGACGCTAATGATGCGCCACTTTTCTCCAGGATTTATGTGTATTTGTCTATAATTAAGCTTCGTAACACATTACTAGCAAGTGGGCCACGTTAACAGTTCCTATCCCAGAGCAGGGGACAGAGGACACAGGGATTCAGTTGCTTTCCTAAGTTCACATGTCTTCTCCATGAGGTCTGAGCCCAGGCTCCCGGTCACTGTGCTTGGCTGCCTTTCTGTGAGTGTCTCTCAGTAGTGCATATTCCTTTTGAGCAGCCCAGCAGCATCCTGAGTTTACAGCACACTGTAAAATCCCTCTGTCTGAACCCAACTGGGTTGCTTCCCTAGCAGTGGATGAACAAGAGAACAGAAGTGGCACGTTAGAAAACTGTGGACACCTTTCCGTAGTCTTCTGCTACCAAGAGGCCAACAGTTGTTTCTGTCTCAAATGTATTCTCTAGGATCATGGCTCACAGGTACAAGAAAAGAGCAGATACAGAAGTCATCAGAAAAGCGATCTGGTCTAGGAAATCTAGTGCCAGGACCCGTGAGGACTTCAACAGATCCAAATGGGCATCTGAGCCAACAAAACCACAAATACTCCTGCCTGGGACTCCCCTGCAAGCCCTGTGGGAATGGAGCCTGTGAGGAGACTACTGAGTGATGACTACAGTGTGCACAGCAGAGACTGGGTTCTGGGGAGAAAGGACACAAGAGGGAGGCTCACACTCTGAGCTGGTGCAGCCACTGCCCTTTCTCAGCCAGACTGCCTTCCAGCTGCTGCTATCTTTGGTCAACAAGGCAACGGGAGCTTGTAGACTGCACTGCACCACCTGAGCCCTAGATCTGCAGGCTGCTGTCCCCGTTGATGACTCCTAACTCCTCCTGGCCCAGCTTTGTCAGTTGAAGGCAATGCTACTTCTTGGTGCAACTGTCACATAGGCAGTTGGCTTGGAATGTTTGGGGTGTTGAGCCATTGGGAGTTGAGCAAGAATATTGGTCATTCACGGTGGGGGGCAGGGCAGTGGGTTGGGTCGTGGGCTTCAGGAGAATGGACACTAATTTGGGAGACCCCCTGGTCGTTCATAGGGCTTCAGGTGAGGAAAGGGCATTGCATTTTTGATCAGGGATTGAAAATGTCTAGCAGACTGGTTTGCCCACGATTTCAACTTTTTGGTAGATCAAAGAAGAAGTTTTGATTTTTCAAGTTTTTTTTTTCTGTTGTGTTGCTGGGAATGATAAGCACCACATGTCATATATACTGGCCCCCAAACAGGAAGTGTGTTAGTCCTTTTTTATAATAATAGTCTAACTTTGTTGTTTTTCCTTCAAATAATCCCTTACCACCCCTTTCCCTGAACAAAAAGAGAGAGAAAGATGTACGTAGAAAGTCCTCCTCCTTTTTAAATGTAGGATGGTGGGTGGATACTGTGGCAAAGCAGGTTCAGCCGCTGCTTGGGCCAACCACATCCCATGTCAGCATGCCAGTTGGAGTCCTGAATACTCTGCTTCCAATACAGCTTCCTACTAATGCCTCCTGGGAGGCAGCAGATGATGGCTCCAAGTGCTCAGATCTCTGCCACCCATGTAGGAGAATCAGATGGAGCTTGGGGTTCCTGGCTTTGCCCTAGCCCAGGCCTGGCTGCTGTAGGTATTTGGAGGGTGGGGGAGGGTAAATCATGGGATAGATGCTCTCTTCCATCTCTTTCTCATTCTCTCCAAGTACCTGTACTCTACCTTTCAAGGAGGTGAAAATAACTGAAAAATAAACATTGCAAGTAAGATGCCACAAATCGCTCAGGAGTGAGGCACCTCCTAAAATCAAATTTGTCCTTGGTCACCGAGCCGCACTGGGTTTTCTTTCCCTTCCTTCTGGCCCATGGGCTTTCTGACTCCAGACACTAAGTTTTTGGATCTTAGGCAAATCACCTGCATCCACATCTCAGCCTGGGAGGACAGCCCTGGCATTAAAACCCACTGGCCAGGAAGACCAGGAAACTAAAATTCACTGCTGCTCTGTGACTGACACAAAGTTGATTCTAGGAAGCACCTTATTCCCGAGCGATTTGTGGCATCCTGCCTTTCCAAAAGAGGAGGACTTCCTGAGAACATCTCTCTGCTTCTGTTCAAGAAAAGGGCTGGGGAAGGAGCTACTTGCAAGAAGAAACAAGTAAAGTTCAATTTCCAGTGTAAAAGAGGGCACCAAAAGCCTTCCCGTCTGTGTGCCAACATATACACTGCCGGCATCACAGAAAGGGGAACTGCCAGTCACACCGAAAATCAACCACTCTCCTTTGATCCCTCGGAGAATAAACCAATTGGCAAAACACTTCTCCAAGCACTGGCATGACTGGCAAATGCAGACAATCACAGCTTCACAGAGCAGAGGCCTCTGCCGGAGCTGAGATGTGGGTAGGAAACTCAGAGGGTGACTGGTGAACTGCTGTGGGCTTAGTGAGGAAGCCTGAGGGTTAACACCCAGAGACCAGCTCATGGAGTCCCTCAGGCTTCCATGACTTTGACCTCCATCAGCCCCCACCAGCTGCTCAGGGTGAAATCAGAGGAAAATACCTCCAGACTTCCAGCTCAAGGGGGAGGGAAAATGCAACCCTTATGAAATACAAAGTTACTTCCAAAAGTTTGTTGAGAAATGGAATGAAAGAATTGTTTATTTTGGTGACAAAACTTTGAATCCCTTGCTTCCTTATTCCTAGCATGCATTTCCTGAACTTGCTGAGGGCCCCCTCCTCTGCCCACAGAATTCCAGTCTCCTCCTCAATAAAAACTCTGCTCTGAAGAGACATCATCTTAGCAGACAGTAACCATCTGGGGTTCTACGGCTGCTGACAGGAAATAGATCTAGATCTCTCTGGCCTTTCTCTTGTCAGAAGAGATGTGTCCCAACTCCGCTCTCCTCTGTCCTCCTGTCTCACCCAGGGAAGAGAGACTGGAGCATGGACGTGCAGGTCGCAGGCCAAGGCCTCAGGCTCACTAGAATCTAATCACAGGCTTATATGCTACTCTTCTCTCTGAACCTCAAACCACATTGCTACAACCCAAAGGATGCAAAAAAAAGTCTAGCCAGAGTAATTAATATTTTTATTTTTTAATATATTTTTAAATGTTATTTATTTGAAAGGCAGAGTTACAGAGAGGCAGCAGGAGAGAAAGAGAGAGAGAGAGAGAGGTCTTCCATCCACTTGTTCACTCCCCAAATGGCCACAATGGTCAGAGCTGGGCCATCCAAAGCCAGGAGCCAGGAGCTTCTTCCAGGTCTCCCATGTGGGTCTAGAGGCCCAAGAACTTGGGCCATCTTCTACTGCTTTCGCAGGCCATAGCAGAGACCTGGATCAGAATTGGAGCAGCCAGGATTCAAACCTTTGCTGATGTGGGATGCCAGCACTACAGGCAGCAGCTTTACCTACTATACCACAGCACCAACCCCAACATTTTTATTTATATATTTTTTTCCTACTCTGAGATTATGAAGCCAGCAGGTCAAGAGAGCCCAGCCAAGTTGACATGGAAAAGTAACCATCCCAGAATTTTTATCACTACTGATGTCATAGACACCAAATCAATAATACAGAAATGTGATGAACAACTTTGTGTCCACAAATCTGATGGTCTGGATGAAATGGAACTATTCCTTTAAAGATAAAATTAGGGCTGGCACTGTGGCGCAGTAGGTTAATCTTCCACCTGCGGCGCCGACATCCCATATCAGCGTCAGTTCTAGCCCTGGCTGCTCCTCTTCCAATCCAGCTCTCTGCTCTGGCCTGGGAAATCAATAGAAAATGGCCCAAGTACATGGGCCACTGAACGCACATGGGAGACCTGGAAGAATTTCCTGGCTCCTGGCTTGGGATCAGCGTAGCTCTGGCCATTGCAGCCAATTGGGGAATGAACCAGCGGATGGAAGACCTCTCTCTCTCTGTCTCCTTCTCTCTGTCTGTAACACTCTCTCAAATAAATAAATAAATAAATAAAATCTTAAAAAAGATACAATTGATCATAACACACACAAGGAGAAATAGATCATCAGAATATTCTTATATCTATTACAATAATTTCATAAAATAATCTTCCAAAAGGGTAAACATAGGCCTAGATGGAGTCCTTTGTGAACTCTACCAAAGATGTAAGGAAGAGATTATGCCAGTTCTTTGCTATTTCTTCCAGATGCAGAGGGAATACTTCCTAATCCAGTCTATAAGGTTGACGCTGCACTAGAACCGAACTAGATATTACAAGAAAGGAACACTATGGACTGGTATCTCTCATGAACATAGATGCAAAAATCCTCCCCACGCAAGTCAGAAAATTGAATACAACAACATAGAAAAAGAATTAACACTCTGCAACCAGGCACAATTTATTCCAGGGGTCTAGGTGCTATGGTTAGAACGTGTCCCTCACAAAGCCACGTTGGAAATTTAACTGCCATTGTAACAGTGTTCAGAGGTCACTGTTAGGAGGTGACTGGACCACCAGGGCTCAACCCTTAGACATGGATAATGCCATTATTCTGGGAGTGGTTCATTACAAGAGAAAAGTTGCTCCCCTGTCCGCTCTCACTCCTTCCCTTCTGCCATGGGATAAGGGAGCACAAAGGCCCTTGCCAAATGCCAGCACGGTAATAGGTATTTCCTAACCTCCAGAACAGGGAGAACGTAATTCCTAATATATTACTCATCTTGAGTTTTTTATTAGACCAGAAAAAAGCAGCAGAACTAGTTTGACATAAAGATCAACTTCACCAAAATGAATCGAAAGCTATGTCCACACCAAAACCAGCACAGGAATATTTACAGCAATTGTGTTCATGGTTTCCAAGTTCTTGGGAGAAAACATGATGTCCTTTACTGGGTGAATGGATAAACTGTGGTACATCATTCACCTGTGAAATACAAGCATGAACAAAAGCAGTTGTCAAGCCACAAAAAAGCATGGAAGAAATGCATTGCCAAGTGAAAGAAGCTGATCTAAAACCTCTATGTTCCGCATGATGCCAGTCATATGACACGCTGGGAAAGGCCAAACTATGGAGACAGAAAAGGATCAGTGGTTGGCAGAGGTTCAGAAGGAGGGAGAAAGGTGAACTAGTGGAGCACCAGGGCTTGTTAGGGCAGGAAGACCATTCATCCAATCCACAGGACTACACCATGAGTGAGCCCCAATGGAACCTATGGACGTCAGGTCTATGTATCAGTACTGACTTCAATTACAATAAACACATCACAAAATGGAAGATGTGAATAACAGAGAGGTAAGTGGGAATTCTCTGTACTTAACACTCAATTCTTCTGGAAGCCTCAAAATTCTATTTAAAAAATAAAATCTGCTTTGTTGAGTAGAGCAGCAAGAGTGGGGAAGGCACATTTGGTGCAGCAGTGAAGGTACTGCTTGGGATGCCCAGGTGTCACACCACAGTGCCTGCGTTGGGGTCTTGGCTCTGTCTCTGATGCAGGCTTCCCTCCAGTGCAGACAAAGGACAAATCAGGTGACGGCTCAAGTACTGGGGTCCCTGCCACCCACATAAGAGACTCATATTGAGTTCCTGGCTTCTGGCTTCAGCCTGGCCCAGCCTGGACCATTGCAGACATTTGGAAAGTAGACCAGTGGATGGAAGTCTCTCTCTCTCTCTCTCTCTCTCTCTCTCTCTATTTGCTCAGCCACTCTCTCTCTCCACTCCCTCTATCCCTACCTCCCTTCCTCCCTCTCTCTCTCTCTCCCCATTTCTTTGAAATAAGTATGTATATATTTAAAATATACATTTATGTATGTATTTAAAGCTGAACCTCTTTCTCCCCATAGTCACAGTTTCCCCAAAGGTACTCAATGTACATGATTTCAGTGAATGACAAAAATCTTATTTTTGTCACTAGCAAAAAGGAGAGGAAAATCTTCATGCCATTTTGTTGAGGGAGTTGTCATGAGAGCAGTTTTGAAATTACAATGCTGACCACAGCTAGTTTTTGCACTTCCTGGGTATATACCTTGGAAATACAAGCATTAAAGAATATGGAGGGCCGGCACCGCGGCTCAATAGGCTAATCCTCCGCCTAGCAGCGCCGGCACACTGGGTTCTCGTCCTGGTCGGGGCGCCGGATTCTGTCCCAGTTGCCCCTCTTCCAGGTTAGCTCTCTGCTGTGGCCAGGGAGTGCAGTGGAGGATGGCCCAAATGCTTGGGCCCTGCACCCCATGGGAGACCAGAAGAAGCACCTGGTTCCTGGCTCCTGCCTTCAGATAGGTGCAGTGCGCGGCCGCAGCACGCCGGCCGTGGCGGCCATTGGAGGGTGAACCAATGGCAAAAGGAAGACCTTTCTCTCTCTCTCTCTCTCACTGTCCACTCTGCCTGTAAAAAAGAAAGAAAGAAAGAAAGAAAGAAAGAAAGAAAGAAAGAAAGAAAGAAAGAAAGAAGGGAGGGAGGGAGGGAGGGAGGGAGGGAGGGAGGGAGGGAGGGAGGGAGGGAGGGAGGGAGGGAGGGAAGGAAGGAAGGAAGGAAGGAAGGAAGGAAGGAAGGAAGGAAGGAAGGAATATGGAGGAGCCAGTGCTGTGCCATAGTGAGTAAAGCCACTGCCTGCAATGCCAGCATCCCATGTGGGAGGCTGTTCAAGTCCTGGCTGCTACAATTTTGATCCAGCTCTCTGCTAGGCCTGGGAAAGTAGTGGAGGATGGGCACCTGCACCCACATGGCAGACTCAAAGGAAGCTCCTGGCTCCTGGCTTTTGATTGTCCCAGCTCCAGCCATTGCAGCCATCTAGGGAGTGAACCCGTGGTTGGAAGACTTCTCTCTCTCTGCCTCTGCTTCTCTTTAACTTTGCCTTTCAAATAAATAAATCTTTAAAAAAAAGAAAAAAAAGAATGTGGCACTTGGGAAAGATTACTCAGGATCCGCCCGTCTTCCCTTGGAGAAACAGGATCTGAGAGGCTGAAAAGGTTGCAGACTGGAGAGGTGGAAACATGTCAATTCCAGTCCCAGATATGCCCAGAGAGCCAAGGTTGGTGAGTATCCTTGGTGCTGCACAAGAGTTCCCTGCTCACTGACCTGGGTGCTGCCGTGGTTTCCCGTGTGTATGATGCCTGACACGTTAGGTAGTAATTCAATAAAAACACCTTGTCTGTACAAATCAGTACCCCGTCTGAGATGTGACTCTTTGGTGCAGAATGCTTTTTGACCTTCAAGAATCTTCCAAAGCAGAGATTCTTAACGTGGGGTCCAGGAAGCTTCTGAAAACATGGGAAAGAGAGCATACACCCGCCATATCCCCTACGGTGTACAAGACTCCAGGGAAGTCAGGAAACCCGGGGATAAATGAAGACGCAAACTCTATCTGCAACACGACAATGCTGCAGTGCCAGAAGGGACTTTGGGGATAGTCCAACGTGGCTGAGACAACAGACTCAGTACTGGGAACCCTTGATGAATGCATTGATAGGACAAGCAGAGGGTCTCCAGGAGAGCCTCTGTCCTCTGCCATCTGTCCCTTTTCTGGCGCAAACCACAGCCAGGAGACGCCGGTGCTTACTCTCCCTGTGCAAACTGTTAACACTTCATTCGTGGGCTCAGTCAACATCAACTGAGGCCCTACTGTGTGCTGAGCTCTGTGCAGACACCGGGACCACATGGGTCTCAGCCCGAGGATTACCAATGGACAGGACACAAAACAAAACCACCAATAGACTGTGTCTGTCTTGTTCATATCCGTATTTTTCCAAGCACTGTCCAGTGTCCAGCACCTAGTAGGAGCTCATAAATAGCAACTGCCCTGAGCAATGGGATGACAAAGTGAGCAAGCCCCTGACATTTGGCATCAGGGAGTCTGGGTTCAAATCACAGCTCTTGGGGGCCAGCATTATGGCCTAGCAGGTGAAGCCACCGCCTGCTGCGCCGGTATCCCATATAGGCACCTGTTCATCTCCCAACAGCTTCAATTCCAATCCAGCTCTCTACTCATGGCCTGGTGAAAGCAGAGGGAGATGGCCCAAGTGTTTGGGCCCCTGCACCCATGTGGGACACGCGGATGGTGCTCCTGGCTCCTGGCTTCAGCTTGGCCCAGTGCTGGCCATTGAGGACACCTGGAGAGTGAACCAGCAGATGAAGACATTCTTTCTCTCTCTGTCTCTCTCTCTGGAGTGAGCCAGCACGTGAAAGATCTCTCCCTCTTTCTCTCTCCTCCTAACCCTTCTTTTTTTCTCATTTGTCTCACTTTATTCTTTTGCTTATTAGACATTTTGGGTTGGAAAATGTGCTAAGACAGATCAATAATGACCATAGATTTAAACACACCACATGTATATCCACTAGGAAAATGATTCTCACAACTGTAAATTTGTATGACATTTCAATCAACATACCTTTATTCCCCACCCTTTTCCTTAACATTATCTTGCTAAAGCCAGCATCAAATCTCCTCTAAGGGTTAGTTTAGGTCTATAGGCCACAACAAGAAAAAGTTTTTACATGGGAACCCAGCATATAAACAACAGGAATGAATGTTTTAATTCACATACCTTTACATCTGTGATGAACTCAGGTTTTCTATTATTTTCTACACTTTAAATAAAAATGAGCCATAACTCATTTCATGACCCACCACGGTACATGACCCAGAGTTTAAGATGCTGGTCTAGAGCAGATGCTTTGAAAACAATCTAACCTACACCAAAAAGCAGTTAAAATAACCATCACAAGCGTCCATTTGTATTTTGTTTCATTTTTTAAAAATAAATTGTGTAGTCTTCATAAATAATCTTTAATTGATGTTTTTCTGGATTACCTTGATTAAGGAACATAAGGCATAGATACTCAAAAATATAAATAATATAGCTAAACCACAGTACTGTAAATGAAGGGCATGAATAAAATCTACAAATTGAGAATATTCGTAATTACACATGTTGAGAAGGATTAATGAAAGGACAAAGCTTATTTAATTTTACAATTTACATGAAAGGTAGACTGACAAAGAGATCCTTCATCTGCTGGTTCACACCCAAAAATGCTGGCAACAGCTGGCTTTGGGCCACTCTGAAGCACGCCATGTGCTTTCCACAAGGGTGGCAGGAATCCAAGTACCTGGGTCACCACTGGCTGCCTCCCAGGTACAACAGGAAGCTGGGTCTGAGACACAGGCAGGACTGAGTCCTAGGCACTTGCACATGGGACATGGGCACCCATGCTGCTGCTTAACCTGCTGAGCCACAGTGCCCACACCTAAAGCTTATCCTTAGAGGACCAGAAGAGGCCAAGAACAAAAGAATCCAGGTTAAAAAAAAAAAAAAAACTCTTCTCTAACCTTAACAAAAATGGATAAAATTCTTTCAATAAGTTTCATAAATATTATCACAAATTTAATTTACTTTGATAACTTGAAATACGACTTACAAAATGTCACTTTATAATAGTCACTGTGCTTTCAAAATCAACATCCTTCCTCAACACTGGAAGGAAAGAACCAGCACCCCAAAAATTCTCACTATGGTTTTAGTAAATATGCTGAAAAAACAATAGAGTATGAAGACTTTGGGGACTGTTTTGCATAGAGCTCAGGTGAAAGCCCATCTCACTGAAAAGATTTGAGTTGTCTTTAGAGGCTTTTTGTTTGTTTTTATTGAGTTGAAAGGCAGAGTTACAGAGAAGCAGAGGCAGAGAGAGGCAGAGAGAGAGAGAGAGAGAGAGAGAGAGAGAGAGAGAGTCTTCCATCTGCTGGCCCACTCCCCAGATGGCCGCAGTAGCAAGAGCTGGATGATCAGAAGCCCGGAGCCAGGAGTTATCCAGGTCTCCCATGCAGAGGCCCAAGGACTTGGGCCATCTTCTACTGCTTTCCCAGGACATAGCACAGAGCTGGATCAGAAGTGGAGCAGCCAGGACTCAAACCAGTTTCCATATAGGATGCCGGCACAGCAGGTTGCAGCTTTACCCATTATGCCTCAGAAATGACCCCAAAGGTCATTATTTATTTGAGGGCAGAATGAAAGATACAGGGAGACAAACACATACACACACACACAGAGAGAGAGAGAGAGAAAGAGAGAGAGAAAGAGAGAGAAAGAGAGAGAGAGAGAGAGAGAGAGAGAGAGAGAGAGAGAGAGAATCTTCCATCTGCAGGTTCACTTCCCAAAGAGCTAGAGTGGCCAAGACTGTGCCAGCCTAAAGCCTGGAACAGGAGATTTCCGGGTCTACTACATGGGAGAAGTGGCCTAAACATTTGGGCCATCTTCTGCAGCTTTCCTGGGCCCATTAGCAGGGAGCTGGATCAGGGGTGAAGCAGCTGAGACTCAAACCAGCACCCAAATGGATGCCAGCACTACACCGCTGGCTTAACCCATCACATCACAGTGACAGCCCCCTAGATTCTGGCTTGAAACCAGCTTACCCTGGCCATTGTGACCATGTGGGGAGTGAGCAGAGGACAGAAAATCAAACTCTGTCACTTGACCTTTCAAATAAATAAATCTTAAAGAACCCTGGGCTCCAGCGCTGTGGCATAGCAGTAAAGCTGCTGCCTGAGACACTGGCATCCCATATTGGGAGGCTGGTTTGGGTCCTGGCTGCTCTGCTTCTGATGCAGCTCCCTGCTAACATGCCTGGAAACGCAGAGGAAGATGGTCCAATTACCTGGGGCATTGCCTCCTTCTGGGAAGACCTGGATGGAATTTGGGTGCCTACTTTCAGATGACCTAGTCCAGGCATGATAGCCATCTGTGTGGGGTGTGGCAGGTGAACCATGGATGGACGATCTCTCTCTCTCTCTCTCTTTCTGTGTGTGTGTGTGTCTGTGTGTGTGTGTATCTCCCTGTATCTTTCATTCTGCCTTCAAACAAATAAATAAATATTAAAAATAAAAATAGTCTAATAAGACATTTTCTTAGGAGTTTCCTTTGGGATTTACACTGAATTGAATTCTTGGGGAAGTGCCCACACAGATTCTGCCTCCTCCAGCTTGGACAAGATAGGACTTTCTGCAGCAAGTTCAGGCTACTGCTGAGAAGAGCTGGGGGACACAGAGTCCTCAGGGCCATCACACACCTCTGGGGAGATGGATTTCTAGAACCAGGTGGGTCTGCAAGGCTCCCCCACCAGCACTGGGGAGGAGCGATGAGAATGAGAGCTGGTGGTGTCTCTCGTCCTTACGGGTGCTGCTTTTCAGAATGTATGGGAACAGTTTTTCCTCAAATGGGTTACCTGAAGGGGCTTGGAAAACCTCATGGAAAAGGAATTAAAGGATAGCATGTTTGCTGCCAAAGTTCACGGTAAAACTGCTAAGTAAATATTATCACAGGTTCAAAACAGCTTTGTACCTAAATAAGCTTTGAATTGTATATTTTCCGTGAAATTTTGGAAGTACCCTGTGTTTCATCTTTATTTATTTGCCTTAGAAAAGTCAAACGTTTGGGGTCATTGCTGTGGCATAATGGGTAAAGCTGCAGCCTGCTGTGCTGCATCCCATAGAGACACTGGTTTGGTGCCTGGCTGCTCCACTTGTGCTCCAGCTCTCTGCTAGTGCCTGGGAAAGCAGTAGAAGATGGCAAGGGAGACAGGAATAAGCTCCTGGCTCCAGGCTTCTGATCAGTCCAGCTCTTGCTGTTGCGCCCCTCTGGGGAGTGGACCAGCAGATGGAAGACCTCTCTCTCTCTCTCTCTCTCTCTCTCTCTGCCTCTCTCTGCCTCTGCTTCTCTGTAACTCTACCTTTCAACTCAATAAAAACAAACAAAAAGCCTCTAAAGACAACTCAAATCTTTTCAGTGAGATGGGCTTTCACCTGAGCTCTATGCTAAACAATCCCAAAATTCTCATACTCTATTGTTTTTTCACCTTATTTAATAAAAGTGTAGTGAGAATTCCTGGGGTGCTGGTTCTTTCTTCCTAGCCTTGAGGAAGGGACCAGCGCTGCAGGAAATCCTGGAGAAATCACACTGCGCAATGTCCCTGGGCTCCCTAGAGGAGGGGTCATCTCCCCAGGGAGGGTTTCTCTCCCAAGAAGGCTTGGACAGTCGGTGCCAAGGGACCACTACTTGTTCCTGGGGCCCATGACTGTGCTGGGCCCTATAGGCTCCTCAAGAACTGCAGGAGACACCGATCCACTTGCTGTGTGGGGGCGGGGATTACCGGGCTCGTTTCCTACCTGAGATGAAGTTCTTGCTTCCTCGGGAGAAACACTGGCCCTGGGGTTCAGCACGATGATGTCCCAAGGAGCTAGATCCAATGTTGTGATGTAGCCATCAACTCGTCATTTCTAGGCTGTGCATGTCCTGAGGAGTTGAAGCAGGGAGTCTCTCTGTTTTTTCTAACTTGTATTCTATTTGAGTGAGAGTGAAGAGGGGAAAAAGATTGCTAGTCAGAGAGAGAGAGAGAGAGAGAGAGAGAGAGAGAGAGAAGAGAGGGAGGGAGCTCCTCCGTCCTCTGATACACCCCATAGATGACCACCAGGCCTTGGAGAGAGAGAGAGACAGGGAGAGAGAGCGAATGCACTCCCACCCACTGGTTCACTCCTCAAATGTTCCCAGGAGTGAACAGGAGCTCAGTCCAGGTCTTCTGATTGTTAGAGCCATCACTGCTGCCTCCTGGGGTTCACATTAGCAGGAAGCTGAAGCCAAGAGCTGGAGGGAGCACTGAGCTCAGGCACTTCCACATGGGACACAGGCCTGGAATGAGCCACAGGTCTGGCCTCCCGGGGCCCTGCTGGCAGCCCAGCTGGCCCTGACAGACAACTCCAACTGACTTCAGGGAGGGAGTTCAGACCGCTTTCCCAGGGTGAGGCCCAGAGATGCAGAAGAAAATGGGCTGATCCTGAGTCAAAGGAATTCCCAGAGAACTGATGCTACAGCAGATGAGGTAGGGGCAGGAGCTGGAGCCTGCTGGGAGCCTGCACCTGCCACACTTGGTGCCACTGTGGTGCTAACTGTGGGGCTCTTGTGTGGCTTGGTGAAAGAGTCCAGCTAGGACGACAGGAGGGAGTTAGAGGAAAAGAGAAGGTGAGGATTAGGAGACTGGACAAAACCAGGAAGGAATGGTTAATTCAGGAGTCCTGCCTGGGGCTGCTGTGTGCACGTCCCCTTCCCTTTCACCTGCCCACCAGGCATTCAGTAAAGTCTGCATCACTGCCATGGTTTTAGACTTAGATTTTTTTTCTTTTCTTTCCTTCCTATTTTTTTAATATTTATTCATGTATTTGAAAGGCAGAGTTACAGAGAGTGAGGGAGAAACACAGAGAGAGAGGGCTTCCATCAGGGCTGGGCCAGGCTGAAGTCAGGAGCCTGGAGCTTCTTCCAGATCTTCCACGCGGGTGCACGGGCCCAGCACTTGGCCCATCTTCTGCTGCTTTCCCAGGTGCATTAACAGGGAGTAGAGCAGCTGGGACAGAGCTGGGAGAGATAAAGATACCTCTCTCTGCCTCTCAAGTGATAAGGATAAATATAAACACACCAAAAAAAAAGAAGAAGAAGAAGAAGAAGAAGAAGAAGAAGAAGAAGAGAAGAGGAGGAGCTAACGCTGTGGCATAGCAAGTAAAGCTGCCACCTGCAAAGCTGGCATTCCATATGGGTGCCGGTTCGTGTCCTGGCCACTCTACTTCTGATGCAGCTCTCTGCTGTGGCCTGGGAAAGCAGTAGAAGATGGCCCAAGGCTTTGGGCCCCTGCACCCACATGCAAGACCCGGAGGAAGCTCCTGGCTCCTGGCTTCGGAGCAGCAGAGCTCCGGCGGTTGCGGCCAATTGGGAGTGAACCAGCCTGTTCTCTCTCTGTGTAACTCTGACTTTCAAATAAATAAATAAATCTCTTTAACAGAAGAAATCAATGTAGTATTTACAGTAGCAGCTGAGCAACATTTTGCAATTTTGCTTCATATTTCTAAAACTTTGCAAACACGTAGGTCTAGATGAAGCGTGCATGCATATTTAACTGGTCTCAGCCCTGATGTGACTTAAGGAAAGAATCGAGAGAAGAAACTACTTGCAGGCCTGTGTGAACCTGCAAGGCAGCAACTTAAGCCCCCCAGGGTGGGGCACCAGCTCCCATCTGATCTGGCTCCCTGCTAATGTGCCAGGGAAGTCACTGAAGATGGCCCAACTGCTTGGTCCCTGCCATCCATGTGGGAGACCCAGAGAAGTTCCTGGCTCCTCTCCCTCTCTCTTTCTCTGTCACTCTGCCTTTTGAATAAATAACTAAATAAATTTTAAAAAGATCCTACTTATAATTTGATTTAAAAGATTGTCAAGGGCAAGTCTATGACAGTGACACCAGTGAGCCCGGCTGTCTTCCCTTTAGAGATGCATGGTCTCTTCCCTCCCAGCCACCCTGCCTTCCTAACCTCATCTGCGCTGGATCTCCTGGCCAGCTTCGTGATTGTCAGCCTCACTGGTCTGGCGGTGCTGGCCTGCGTGCTGGCATTGACAGTGACTGTGTTGCACCCAGACCTCCCCCTCAGGCTGGCCACCCGGGCTCTCAGCCAGCTCCAGGCCCGCCTGTCCTACCACCAGCTCCAGGAGAACATCGTGTGGGTGTCTCCCCTGGCGCTGGGCTTGGTAGGCAAAGGACTACAGAAAGCACGATGCTTGTACGTATAATCGCCCTCGGTACTCCAGCCTTGTCCAGGGCCTCGGTGTTTCCAATATAGTGAAGATACCGACATTGGAAATGTGTCGCCAACCAGTTGGCCTGGGGCCAGGGTCCCTGCCTGCTGTAGGCAAGCTGGGCTCCACCACACCTATGGGGCACCCAGAGCCTGCTAGGCCGCCGCGCAGCTCCTCACTCCCACAGCCTGACCCGCAGGCCTTTATCCCAACCACAGGGAAGAGCCCTGACCAAAGCCAAGAAAGAGCAAGCTGAGCAGAGAACACCTGCTTTCCACAAATTAAATGCATCCCCAAAGGATTCCAGTTCAGCCCAGCCCAGAGTCCTCAGGACTCGCGAGGATGGCGTCCGAGCCCCACAGAAATGACTCACAGACGGGCGCACATCTGGCCTCTCAAAAAGAGAAGGTGTAGGATAGATGCACCCCACACCCGGCCCAAGGACACACCATGTTTAACAGGGCACCGCAGCCTCGGATCGCGGCGTCTTCTCCGCCGCCTGCCTGGAGCTCGGCCCGCAGAGCTAAGGACAAGAAGCCGGGACTGTGAGCGCAGCACTGCAGGCTGCTATGCCACAACACCAGACCCAAGACACAGAGTTTTTATAAAAAAAAAATTAAATAAAGATCTGAAACCAAAGGTGCAAGAGTGTTATCAGCAAAGCATGAGCTTTGAAACAGAAATCCAGAAGCTCTTGTAGTTGCTCCAAAAGATGCAACTTGTTCTTCAGGACCCTGATTCTTGGGCTCTTCTGAGCTTATTACAGCTCTGCTCCAGGGCTGCATCAGCAGTTTTGCTTTCAGGATCTGAAATTTTAAAAGGGAATCCTCATCAGAACTAGAGCTGGAATGCACGCTCTCTTAAGCATGAGTGTGAGCGTTGTCCATGCATTGTGTATTGCTGTAGCATATTACCCCAGACGGAATAACTGCTGCTGGACAGAAATGTACTTGGCCTGCAGCTCTAGAGGCTCACATGTCCAAGCTCCTGGGAGCAGCATTTGGCAAGGATCTTGGAGGTGCATCACCCATGGTGGAAGGCAGATGGACAGGAAAGCGTGGGAGCCAGCAGACAAGGGGAGTTAGCAGACACAAGAGGTCTTCTCACTTGGGGTGTCACTCAACAGGCTCGACTGAAGTTGCTCCAAGGAGAGCTTTACTGATTTGTGACATGTGAAGGAGACGATGGGAAGGTCCAGTTCCTAGAAGAAGCTGCCTCCCCAGAAGCAGCTTGCCAGGGTTTGTTTAGGTTTTTTGTATGTTTTCAATAGCTATTCTCCCAGGACATTAAAGGATACGGTAGTAATGCACTCACTTGGATGTAAACTATTTTTGTGCCATATCTATAATATTTTCTCTTTTGTTGTATGAATCCCAAATGAATACTTGAATACTCCAGTAGAATAATTGCTCTCCTTAAAACAGTGGGGACATGGTCATGACTGTGCTGATGCTTCCAAGGAGGAGGAAAGGAGGGAGCCTCAGAGGAGTCACCCTGCCCCTTCCACCCGACCCTGCAGGACCTTCAAGCCTGGCTGCTCTGAGAATCACTCTCAGCAGATGGGGACCAGGAGGAGCAGCTGGGGCAGCCCAGCCTCACACTTCTGCTTTCCTGGGGGGTTTTTGTTAGGGCTTGTATCACTGTGGGAGGGTAACTGCTATGCTGATGACAGTAATAGGTGGCAACATCTTCAGCCTTCACGCCGCTGATGGTAAGAGTGAACTGTGTCCCAGATCCACTGCCACGGAACCGCGATGGGACCCCAGATTCCAGATTGGATGCACCATAAATCAGGAGCTTGGGAGGCTGCCCTGGTTTCTGCTGATACCAGGTTAAATAACTACTAACACTCTGACTGGCCTGGCACTTGATGGTGACTGTGCCTCCCACAGCTGCGGACACAGAGGATGGAGCCTGGGTCAGCACAATGTCACATCTGGCACCTGAGAAGGGAAACAGAAACACAGAGACCACACTCATCCTCACATTCTAAGAGGACACTCCTGCAGAGATGGGCAGCCCTGGCCACACTGCCCGAGGCCGTTCCTGCTGCTGGCCTTCCTTACCTGGGAGCCAGAGCAGCAGGAGCCCCAGCAGCTGAGTGGGGGCCCTCGTGTCCATGCTGGGTCCTGCCTGGCACTGCCTCCTGCATGGGGCGGGAGCAGCCTGCTCCTAAATCCCAGAGAGGTGGGCGGTGCTCTGGGACATGCAAATGAGCAGGGGTGGGGCAGGGCTGTGCCCAGCTGAAGGGCCCAGGGCAGCTCAGAACTCAGCCCAGGGGCTGTGTCTCAGCTGCCCCAGCTCAGACCAGGGCTGCACAGGTTTACCTGCAGTGAGCATGCTTGTACAAGGAGACAGCACCTCCCAAAGTCAATGAGGGACATTTCCAATACTTTAAGTGAATTGGAAGACAAGTTGTTTTAATTGATTCATGGTTAAGTTGAGATTCTGTAGGAGAATGTCCCTTTTCTCAAGAATACTTAGTTATATGTTAATGCTCAGATCAATGATTTTACCTGCTTGTCCTCCGATTCCCTCACATTGTCCCCTCACAGCAGACCGCTGCAGCCAGGGAGATGGTCTCTGAGAGACGAGACTTCTGTCCCACACTCACCTCTGATACAACAGCTGCCAGAGGAGAAAGCTGGTGCTTTGATGAGAGAACGCAAGTGTGTGCTCTCCCATCTACAGCCAGAGTTCTGAGTCAGGTATACAAAGGAAGAGATAAATGCGAGTTCGAGGAGTCACCATAGGTCTGAGGAACATCCAGAAAAACAACTTCCCTCTCTCTTCTCTCCAGAAACCTTCATATTTTTCCTAAGAAAATCCTCAGAGGAGGGAAGGCTGGCATCGTGGCACAGTGGATAAGGCTGCCACTTGCAAAGCCAGCAGCCTACATCAGAGGCTGGTTTGAATCCCCACTGCTCCACTTCTGATCCCAGTTCCTGCTAATGCTCACCCTGGGAGGCAGCAGAAAATGGCCCAAGTTCTTGGATTCCTGCCCCACAGGGGAGACCCAGGGTCAGTTCTGGCTCTGGGCTTCTGCTTGTCCTGAAACTCACTGTTACAGCCATTGTGGAGAGACCAGATTACAGAACTTCCCTTCCCTTCCCTTCCCTTCCCTTCCCTTCCCTTCCCTTCCCTTCCCTTCCCTTCCCTTCCCTTCCCTTCCCTTCTGTCTCCCTCTCAATCTTTCTGTCTCTACCTCCTTCCCATGCTCAGGTTTCAAGTAAAGAAATAAATATTTTTGAAAAGTGGAGAATGGTAACAGGAAAGAAAATTAACATACTAGAAATAACTGTTGACACAATAAAAGACACTCTCTTAAAACTGGGCTCCACTTTTGTTATCTCCAGTATCAGGGCACTGAGTCTTCCCACTGACCTGTGTGTTGCCTGGTTTCATGCTATAGGAATATGAGACATTTTAAACACTTTTTCCTCAGTTAAAGGACAATTTGGCTTTCACCATTAATGAGACTCCAATTAGTTTGTTTTTCAGGAACACAAATGTTGAACTGCCTGCTATATTCCCCCTGCCTCTGCTTCTGCCTCTGCCCCTGCCTAGGCTGAGACAGGGAGTTGCACTAAGTGGACTTGAACACCCACTGCTCACTTGTCCTGAGCAGTAGCATTGCTCCAGGGCAGGCCTCTCACATGGAGCAGAGTGGGAGTGAAGCAGGCAGGCACACAGGTTAAAACTGATTAGGTTTGTGAGCTGGAAGATGACGCCTTCACCATGCCCCTGTGTGACCTCATGCCCCTACCTGGCCACACCTGAGTGCCTACCCACCAATCAGGTGAATTAACCACTCCCCTTTGGAAGTGGATTAAAAGCCTGGTTCAAGGTGTTTCTGGCCTTTTCCCCTCCCTTCCTTCCCTGGCTTCTTGCCACTAAGGGGCTGGCTGCAGTTCTGTGTCTCAGCCACCCGCCCATGCTTCCTGGCCTAGATGCTCCTCCACGTGGCTGGTTCCTGGTACTTGGTGTGAACCCACATCTACCTCTCTCCTTTAGACGGGGCCCTCACTCTCCTATGCATTTCTCTCACCGAATAAAAGCTTAAAATGTACCATGCTGCCTCATTCACCTATGCCAGTATTCAGAATTCTTCTCTGAATATTAGGCAAGAATCCACATGGGCTTATTAATATGAGGAACTTATTAATAAACATATGGTGATATTGTATGGCACCCCAAATTGTATTTTGTGGGAGTCAAATTCCAATATCAGGGGCAGAGGTAGAACATTATTGGTTTGAATATTATCAGCCCTGCCCACTACAATGGAAGATCTGTGAAATAAAGGGCTCTGTTCAATTTTTCCACTTGGTCTATGACTACAAGAGGTTGTGATACCATTAGTTGTGTGCCATTATATGTAAACAATAAAGCTACTATTGGTTCAATTCAATGAGAACGTTCTATTTCATTTCAGATTAAATATAGAACTGCACTATCAGGGATTGAAAGCTGACACGATTCCACCTGTGACCCCCAGGGGGCGCCAGTGCACCTCAGGTCTGGCAGTGGTGGAGGGATTGGGAGGAGACTCTTAGCCTTGTCTTTAGGATGAGGAACCTTGGTTTTCTGCTTACTCCGTGTTGAATTCTTTATATATGGAGTGCTGAGCTAGTATTTATAAAGTACTTTGAAAATATGTCATTTCAAAACTTCAAAGAAAAATGTATAAAAAAATAAGAAGAGCACTGAGGGTGGGAGTGAGGCCGGACGGGGCATGTGGTGAACTATCATGATGCTCTTCAAGCATACACACGACAGGGCAGCTCTGTGGTGCAGTGGGTAAAGCCATCCCTGCAATGCCAGCACCCACATGGGCACCGGTTGGAGTCATGGCTGCTCCACTTCAAATTCAGCTTCATACTAATGGCCTGGAACATCAGCCGAAGATGTCCCAAGTGATTGGGCCCCAGCACTGACATGGGAGACCTGGCCATTGCAGCCATTTGTAGAGTGCTATAGCAGATGGACTATCTCTCTCTCTCTCTCTCTCTCTCTCTCTCTCTCTCTCTCTGTATTTGTGTGTGTGTGTTTGCCACTGATTTACATATAAGCAAATAAAACTTTTTTAAAAAACATGGAAAGCATGAAATTGATTCTTTTTGTTGTTGTTTGAGAAATTCATTGGTATTTTAGTAAAGACATCCATTGTAGTCATCTCTCTCCCATCTTACCCTAAAGTTAAGACTTTCCATTTGGGTCAAGAAATCAGCGTGTAGGAGATGGATATTATTTTAACAAGTTAAATGGACAAAAATTGGATACTTTGATTGCATTAAAGTAAGTTATATTCATGTATTGTGGTATGATAAATCCATGGAAGAGCTAACAGTTCTATATGCATTTCCATGTTTCACTGGGGCTTACTCTAGACTTAGAGGTCAGTGCACGAAGCGTTAGGAACACCCGCAGGCTGCTTCTCTGGAGCTGTCACCTAGAGAAGAGCTCAAGGAGTGGTGACCCCAGTCAGAGTCTGGAGCTGCCTCCACATTCAACATCTCAGGAGTCTTCATGAAATCCTTACACTTTTTTTTCTTGTCTGAGACTTCTGTTTTAAAGATGGGTTTAACCATCACATTAAAAAAGAGGTCATTTGCAATAGAAAAATACAAAACAAACAGCCTACAAAACACAAAGCCAACAGGGTATATGTGGTGAGAACTCCATACAATATGTTTGCAGATGTGTTTTCTCTGTATTTCAGTGCCTAAAATGTGCTTTGGAGAGGCCACTGGTCAATATTATGCTCTTAAATTAAATGATATAGGTGGGAGGGAAGTTATGGGGGGGGAGCTATTGTAACCCATAAGCTGTACTTTGGAAATTTGTGTTCATTAAAAAAAAATTTTAAAAAAGACTGAAAAAAATTAAATGATGTAATTGTGCTAATAAGATGTCTGTATTGAGAGTAATCCAAATATGACTTCACAACGTGGTAACTTAAATGTGTAGACAAAATTATAGAAACTGCATCTTCTCCTTTTCCATCTTTATGCAGTGTTAATTTTTTTGGTGTTTATAACTTTTAAAAAATTTAAAAAGCATCCAAGTACTTGAGTAGTATGTACATATACATTTTTGGTGGTGATTTGTATTTTAAAAGAAACAGCATCCTTCTGATTTGCCCTTGTCTGGTGGAAACTCACACAGGAGCTAGCTAATAACCAAATACCAAGAGAAGCACATTCAAAATACTGATTCACTTTGGTAGCAGTCATCGGCCTTGGATGACTAATGAAGGCAGACAAGATCACTTAAGGTGAAATGGGCTGTGTCAAATACTTGATAGTTTACGTAAAAAGTTAAGTTTTTTTTTTAAACGACCTAAGTCATGGTACCGCTGACAGCAATGCAACACTGAGTTTATGGTGAGCTCAAACAAAACAAATGCCCATGAAGAAAAGGCTGTATTTAATTTTATTTCCATTTAGTTTCAGTCAATAGTAATTTTTTTTCTCAATACAATACCCCCTTCTCAGCATAAGGCTGTTCCTGTTGGCTGACAGTTCAGGGAAGGAGGGAGTTAAGAGAGTTAACTACTCCTGTTTTTAAATAGACAATAAAGTTTCACTCTTGATGTGCTAATAGTTGTATCTAAAGATAAGCAATTCTTTAACAGGTGCCACTTCTGATTTCTTTACTATCTGTAACCCTTGGAACTTAATCACATGAAGTTACAAAACCAGCAAATGTCTGAAGCTGTGTATAAAGATAAATGATTTCGAATTTCAAAATCCCTACTTAGTGAACCACTCAATCTTAAAAAAACAAACGAAAAAAAAGTGGCTCCAAAGACTGCCTTATATTGTAGAGTCAAAATCAAAATGCAGTGAGTGTGGCTAAAAGCTAATTGCAGATCTCTTGCTTCTGTACATATTAGCTTTTCTTGCTAATGGCTAAGGGTGCATCTTGTGAAACTATGTGGGCCAAATTCCCAGGAACTAGCTTGACTGAAATGTGTCCCTCACTGTTATCTTACAACCATATCTTGGGTCTGTTACTGGGTTTGTTATTGTTAACTGTTATCTTACAACCATATTCTGGTTTTCCTTTTTATTGTTCACTGCATACCAGGGGTCCGGTTTGAAGCTGTGAGCCCTAGTGGACAGAATACTATAAAAAGCTGTGTAAGCCGCTGTTGGGGGCCGCACTCTGGTGAGGAGTGTTGGTCCCGATCGGTGGCCGGTCCTGATCGGTTACCTTGCCTCCCATTTGTCTCTCATTTGCCTCTAATTTTCAATAAAATTTGTTGTAACTGTTACTGGTTTTTGTAATATTCTATTTTACCTGACCAGTGGATGCAACACTTCCAGGGAGACTTCTGACCTCCTGACCACAACAATAGTCGTGGAGTTGTGTGAAGCCGAAAAGAATGGAACACTTATTACAGCAACAATGCACCAAGCAAACACCAAGGAAGATAAAGCCTTTCACCTCCTCCCTGGTCCTGCTCTGACATCCCAAATTGTTCTCTTTGCTCCCATTGGGTGTCTTGACAAGAGGCAAACAGCAGTTTATTGTGAGGAGAGTTGGCACAGCATTCCTCTTAGATACAAATCTGCTGGGTAAACACTTGGATGATCTCTCTTCAGTCTCGGTATGTGACGCCAGGGGGCTCCCAAGCAGGAACCTGAGTGGAAGAAGAGCTTAGGATCTGTGTATCTGTTTCCATACCGGGGGCAGGGATTAGACCACGGTGACCTTGAGAGGGCAGCACTGATCCAGGATGAGAAGGGACAGAGGAGATGAGGAAGGGGAGGAAACGCGACTTCTCTTACTTTCCCAGAATCTGAAACAACGTCACCTGGGGTGTGAAATACGTGTGAGAGAACTGTGTTTGGTGGGCAAACTGCAGAAGGAGCTGCATGAAAGATGTGAGCCAACATGAAGCAGGGGTGCAGTGAACGGTGCATTTCACACCATCCTGGTTGTGCCTCGGGTCCTGCTGTGCAAGCCAGGGCCTCCTCTATAGAGGGAACATTGCTACGTGGAAGGAAAATACAGAAAGATGTACAGGGGCTGGCGCTATGGCCCAGCAGGTTACTGCCTTGGCCTGAAAAACTGGCATCTCATATGGGCGCCAGTTCTAGACCCAGCTACTCCTCTTCCGATCCAGCTCTCTGCTATGGCCTGGGAAAGCAGTAGAAGATGGCCCAAGTCCTAGGCCCCTGCACCCACATGAGAGACCAGGAGGAAGCTCCTGGCTTCAGCTCTGTGCAGCTCCAGTCATTGTGGCCAATTGGAGAGTGAATCAGCAGGTGGAAGACCTCTCTCTCTCTTTCTCTCTCTTTCCCTCTGCCTCTCCTCTCTTTCTGTGTAATTCTGAACTTTCAAATAAATAAATACATTTCTTTTTTAAAAAAGAAAAATGTACAGACTGTGGACCGATCAATCCCACAAGTTCTGGCACCATTGCACTCTAGAAAACCATCCAGGGCTCTGAGATTTGACCACGAGACAAGCAGAATTCTCGTCTGTCAATCAGCTCCTGCAGGCAGAGCCAGGAACAGAGGAGCAGGGACAATCACCTGTGAGTGCTGCAGGCAGAGAGAGCACCAGCACCCCCACCCCAGGGCTTCCTGGACAGGGCTGAGGACATGCGGGGCAGCACCTGTGCCTTCTGCCCCAGAGGTGCTTGGCCTCTAGCAGAGATCTGAGAGTCTCTGTATCTATGATCTCCTTCTCTGGCGGCCGTTTTCCCAGGACATTAAAGGCTGTGGTAGAAATGCACTCACCTGGATTTAAACTATTTTTGTGCCATATCTATAATATTTCTTCTTTTGTTGTATGAATCCCAAATGAATACTTGAATACTCCAGTAGAATAATTGCTCTCCTTAAAACAGTAGGGACATGTCTGTGCTGATGCTTCCAAGGAGGAGGAAAGGAGGGAGCCTCAGAGGAGTCACCCTGCCCCTTCCACCCGACCCTGCAGGACCTTCAAGCCTGGCTGCTCTGAGAATCACTCTCAGCAGGTGGGGACCAGGAGGGGCAGCTGGGGCAGACCAGCCTCACACTTCTGCTTTCCTGGGGGTTTTTGTTAGGGCTTGTATCACTGTGGGAGGGTAACTGCTGTGCTGATGACAGTAATAGGTGGCAACATCTTCAGCCTTCATGCCGCTGATGGTAAGAGTGAACTGTGTCCCAGATCCACTGCCACGGAACCGCGATGGGACCCCAGATTCCAGATTGGATGCACCATAAATCAGGAGCTTGGGAGGCTGCCCTGGTTTCTGCTGATACCAGGCTAAGAGGTTGCTAACACTCTGACTGGCTTGGCAATAGATGGTGACTGTGCCTCCCACAGCTTCAGACACAGAGGATGGAGTCTGGGTCATCATGACATAACATCTGGCACCTGAGGAGGGAAACAGAAACACAAAGACCACACTCATCCTCACATTCTAAGAGGACGCTCCTGCAGAGATGGGCAGCCCTGGCCACACTGCCCGAGGCCGTTCCTGCTGTTGGCCTTCCTTACCTGGGAGCCAGAGCAGCAGGAGCCCCAGCAGCTGAGTGGGGGCCCTCATGTCCATGCTGGGTCCTGCCTGGCACTGCCTCCTGCATGGGGTGGGAGCCGCCTGCTCCTAAATGCCCAGAGAGGTGGGCGGTGCTCTGGGGACATGCAAATGAGCAGGGGTGGGGCAGGGCTGTGCCCAGCTGAAGGGTCCAGGGCAGCTCAGAACTCAGCCCAGGGGCTGTGTCTCCAGCTGCCCCAGCTCAGACCAGGGCTGCACAGGTTTACCTGCAGTGAGCATGCTTGTACCAGGAGACGTCACCTCCCAAAGTCCTGAGGGACACTTGTAAAAACTTTTAAGTGAACTGGAGGACAAGATGGTGTAATGTATTCATGGTTATGTTGGGATTCTGTAGGAGAAAGTCCATTTTCTAGAGAATACTTAGTTATACCTCAAAGTTGTGATCAATGATTTTACCTGCTTGTCCTCTGAGGTCCGCACATTGTCCCCTCACGGCAGACCGCTGCACCAGGGAGATGGTCTCTGAGAGAGGAGACTTCTGTCCCACACTCACCTCTGTACTGACTCAGAATAAACATCCTCAGAACAAGCGGCTGCCAGAGAGACACCAGGACTCAGAAGGAGAACGCAGGTGCTTAGATGAGAGATCACACAGGTGCGCTCTCCCATCTGCAGCCAGAGTTCTGAGTCAAGGATGCAGGAGGAAAACAGAAGTGCGAGTTTCAAGGACTCACCAGAGGTCTGAGGAACATCAGGGAAGAGGCCGAGGCCACTCTGGCTGTCTGCAAGGTCTCAGCAGGAGTCTGTCTCCGTGGGTGTGAGAACCTCAAGCTGGGGTCCTCTTGCTGGTTTTAGGTTTATTGATACAAAAAAGCCAGAGTTTCCTGGTGATCTCGCTGATGATCCTACATTCTGGGAAATCTCTGAGAATCAGCCTCTGCTCCAAATGACCTCACTGACGGCTGAGCTGTTGATGGACTGGATCCTCCTAGAGGAATTCAACCCTCTCCAATGCTTCAGTTACCTGCAGTAAAAGCCTAGAGGGAACTCAAACTGTAGGGCATGTGGTACACAGTTAGACCTGATTTAGGGATGAGAGGGTCCCTGGGGAAGGTCTTCAGTCTCTGCTGTAATCCACTTGAGAGTATTTCTCATCATAGACTAATGACTGGTAAATGAGAGTTAACAATTTAAGTGGCTGAGAGAAACACAGACAGTGCTAAGTGCCAGAGTTTGTGTGGCCTGGTGGAAAGGACATAACGTAATTACCAAAATCAGTGAGCGAGTCTTGAGTGAGTTACTAAAACTAATAGTGGTGAAGGGATATGGAAAGGACGTGTATAATGAACGGGTTTGTTTGAGCAGGGTGTTAATGATTAATAACTAGTAGAGTTAAACTAAAAGGTAGATGCTCCAATCTTCGTAGTCAATTGTTATAAGTAGATGTTCCAATTCTTTGCAAAATAACCACTATGTTTTTTGTAAACAATGATTATATGATTTAGCATAATTTTGAGTCTCTGTTTTATTATATTCAAATGTCAAATAAATCTTTAAAATCAAAGAAATTGTTACATGGTTATGGAAATTGGGATGAGGGAGGGGATACACGTAATACAAGGTGAATGGTTTAAAGTGGATGGGAAACAGACTTTGTTATCGTAAGGAAGAATCATTAACTCTGTAAGGATCACTAATGAGTGGACATTACAGAATTTATGAGAACAGTAAAGAATGTTACAACGAACAGAGGATTTAACTTAGGGTATAAGAATAATGTCTGGTGCTCTCTCATCTCGTCATGCCATCAGCTTTGCTGTGAGCGTGTCTCTCATTCCTCACTACGACAACACCTCCCACACCATCGGGAAGCCCTGGATTTCCTGGAGCTGGCCTCCAGCACATCAGAAAAACTAATTTCCCTCTCACCTCTGTCTAGAAACCTTCACGTTTTTCTTAAGAAAATCTGGAGAGGAGTTAAGGCTGGCATCGTGGCACAGTGGATTATGCTGCACTTGCAATGCCAGCAGCCTACATCAGAGACTGGTTTGAATCCCCACTGCTCCACTTCTGATCCCATTTCCTGCTATTGCAGCAGAAAATGGCCCAAGTTCTTGCATTCCTGCCCCACAGGGGAGACCCAGGGGCAGTTCAGGCTCTCAGCTTCTGCTTGGCCAGGAACTCACTGTTACAGCCATTTGTGGAGAGCACCAGCTTCAGAAACCCTCTTCTCTCTCTCTCTCCCTCCGTCTCTCTCTGTCTTTGCCTCTCATAAATTCTCAGTCTTACAAGTAAATATATAAATATTTTGAAAAATGGAAAATGTTAACATTTAAGAAAAATATTTTTATTAGAAATAAGTATTCACCACAGTACAAGACACCCTGCTAAAACTGGGCTCCATTATTTTTACATCCAGTGACTGGACACTGATTCTTCCACTGACCTCCGTGTTGGCTGCTTTCATGCTACAGCAATTTGAGAAATTTAAAAAGCTTTTTCTTCAATGGAAAGACTGGCCATTTGACCATTACTGAGATACAGTTAGTTTATTTTTTCAGGAGACACAGTGTTGAACTGCCCGATTCGTCCCCTCTGCCTCTACCTCTTCCTCTGCTCCAGACAGGAGGATGCACTAGGTGGACCTGGACACCCACTGCCCACGTGCCCCCAGCAATGGCAGTGTCCAGGGAGGATCTCACTTGAAGCACATGGGAGCAGGTGTAAAAGAAGTTTGCTTATTTGCCTGATCACCAAAAAAAAAAAAATAAAAATAAAAAAAAATCTATGAGATAAAGAGCTCTGTTCAATTTTTTCCATTTATTCTACATCTACAAAAGATTGTGATACTGTCAGTCATGTACCATTATGTACAACAATGAAGCCACTATTATTTCAATACCATGAGAATTGTCTATCTGATTTGTGATTGAATGAAGAACTGCTCAATCAGGGATTGAAAGCTGAACAATTCCAACTGTGACCTCCAGGGGGAGGCAGCACACCTCAGGTCTGGTAGTGACAGAGGCAATGAGAGCATTCAGACTCACAGCCTTGTCTAGACCCTTGAGGAACAGCGGTATTTCTGTTTACTCCTTGTTGAATTCCTTGTTAAGTGGAGGGTAGGGTTAAGCTGGTGATTATAAAATAAATAGAAAATATGACACTGTAAAACTTAAATAGAAAAAGAAGAGGATGCGAGGTGAGAGTTAGGAAGGAGGGGAGATCCGGTGGGAAGTGGCTTTATGCTCTCACAACTGTGTATAATGGGCCGGCCTTGTGTAGTGGGTGAAGGCTCCGCAGTCATCGCCAACATCCCACAGGGGCACCGGTGGGAGTCCTGGCTGCTCCACTTCCAACCCAGCTCCCTGCTTGGCCTGGGAAAGCTCCTGCAGATGGCCCAATAGTTTGAATCCTGACACACATGTAGGAGACCTCAAAGAAGTTGCATCTCCCAGCTCTTGCCAGGCACAGCCTCTGCCAGTGCAAACATCTGGGGAGTGAACCAGCGGACGGAAGATAACTAACTCTATTCTCCCTGTGTGTGTGTGTATGGTTGTATGTGTAACATTGACTTTCAAATAAAAAGATAAATGAAAATGTTACATACACTTTTTAAAAAGTAGATATGAAATTGGTATCCTTTATAAAATTTTTGTTGTCACCTGTTTTTAAAATGTTTGTGATTGAAATATCTATAAATATCTATAATGTTTTCTCTTTTGCTGTATGAATTCCAAAAATGCTCTACTTTGATTACACAAAAAGAATAATTGGTTTCCTTTAGAACAGTAGGGACATGGTCACATCTGTGCTACTTCCCCCAAGGAGGAGGAAAGGAGGGAGCCTCAGAGGAGTCAGCCTGGCCCCTTCCACCCGACCCTGCAGGACCTTCAAGCCTGGCTGCTCTGAGAATCACTCTCAGCAGATGGGGCCCAGGAGGAGCAGCTGGGGCAGCCCAGCCTCACACTTCTGCTTTCCTGGGGGTTTTTGGTAGGGCTTGTAACACCGTGGCACCAGCACTATGATAACCACTTTGACAGTAATAAATGGCAGCATCTTCAGGCTGCACGCCGCTGACAGTGAGAGTGTACTGTGTACCAGATCCACTACCACGGAAACGTGATTGGACCCCAGATGCCAGAGTGGATGCACCATAAATCAGGAGCTTGGGAGGCTGCCCTGGTTTCTGCTGATACCAGGCCAAATTGCTATAAACACTCTGACTGGCCTGGCAATTGATGGTGACTGTGCCTCCCACAGCTGCAGACACAGAGGATGGAGTCTGGGTCATCGCGACATCACATCTGGCACCTGAGAAGGGAAACAGAAACACAGAGACCACACTCATCCTCACGTTCTAAGAGGATGCTCCTGCAGAGATGGGCAGCCCTGGCCACACTTCCCAAGGCCGTTCCTGCTGCTGGCCTTCCTTACCTGGGAGCCAGAGCAGCAGGAGCCCCAGCAGCTGAGTGGGGGCCCTTGTGTCCATGCTGGGTCCTGCCTGGCACTGCCTCCTGCATGGGGCGGGAGCAGCCTGCTCCTAAATGCCCAGAGAGGTGGGCGGTGCTCTGGGGACATGCAAATGAGCAGGGGTGGGGCAGGGCTGTGCCCAGCTGAAGGGCCCAGGGCAGCTCAGAACTCAGCCCAGGGGCTGTGTCTCCAGCTGCCCCAGCTCAGACCAGGGCTGCACATGTTTACCCACAGTGCACCTGCTCCCACCGAGAAACGTCACCTGCAATAGTCACTGAGGGACATCTGCTAACACTTCAAGTGAATGCAGGACAGGATGGTGTAATGTATTCACGGTTAGGTTGGGATCTGCAGGAGAAAGTCTATTTTCTTGAAATTAGATATTTAATACCTTAAAGCTCAGATCAATGATTTTACCTGCTTGTCCTCTGATGCCCTCACATTGACCCCTCACAGCAGACCACTGCAGCCAGGGAGATGGTCTGTGAGAGACGAGACTTCTGTCCCACACTCACCTCCTAAACAAGTGGCTGGCTGCCAGAGGAGAAAGCAAGTGCTTAGAAGAGAGAACGCAAGTGTGTGCTCTCCCATCTGAAGCCAGAGTTCTGAATCAGGGATACAAAAGAAGAGATAAGTGTGAGTTTCAGGGAGTCTCCATAGGTCTGAGGAACATCAAAAAAATAACTTCCCTCTCTCCTCACTCCAGAAGTGTGCACGTTTTTCTTAAGAAATCTCGAGAGGAGGGAAGACTGGCTTCATGGCACAGTGGATTAAGCTGCACTTGCAATGCCAGCAGCCTATACCAGAAACTGGTTTGAATCCTACTGCTCCACTTCTGATCCCATTTCCTGCTAATGCACACCCTGGGAGGCAGCAGAAAATGACCCAAGTTCTTGGATTCCTGCCCCACAGGGGAGACCCAGGGTCAGTTCTGGCTCTCGGCTTCTCTTCGCCAGGAACTCACTGTTACAGCCATTGTGGAGAGACTAGCTTACAGAACTTCTCCTCTTCTCTTCTCTCCTCTCCTCTCCTCTCCTCTCCTCTCCTCTCCTCTCCTCTCCTCTCCTCTCCTCTCCTCTCTTCTCTTCTCCTCTCTTCTCTTTCTTCTCTTCTCTTCTCTTCTCTTCTCTTCTCTTCTCTTCTCTTCTCTTCTCTCTCCCTCTCCCTCTCCCTCTCCCTCTCAGTCTTTCTCTGTCTTTACCTCTCTCTACTGCTCAGGTTTCAAGTAAGTAAACAAAAGTTTGGAAAAGTAGAGAATGGTAACATGGAAGAAAATTAACATACTAGAAATAACTGTTGACACAATAAAAGACACTCTCTTAAAACTGGGCTCCACTTTTGTTATCTCCCGTGTCAGGGCACTGACTCTTACCACAGACCTGTGTGTTGCCTGGTTTCATGCTACAGGAACATGAGAAATTTTAAACACTTTTTCCTCCATTAACAGACAATTTGGCTTTCACCATTAATGAGACTCCAATTAGTTTGTTTTTCCAGGAACACAAATGTTGAACTGCCTGCTATATTCCCCCTGCCTATGCCTCTGCCTCTGCCCCTGTCTAGGCTGAGACAGGGGGTTGCACTAAGTGGACTTGGACACCCACTGCTCACTTGCCCCGAGCAATAACATTGCTCTAGGGGAGGCATCTATGGGAGCCATCCGCCCCATGCTTCCTGGCCTAGATGCTCCTCCACATGGATGGTTCCTGGTACTTGGTGTGAACCCAGCTCTACCTCTCTCTTTTAGACAGGGCCATCACTCTCCTATGCATCTTACTCACTGAATAAAAGCTTAAAATGTACCATGTTGCCTCATTCATTTATGCCGGTATTCAGAATTCTTCCCTGAATATTAGCCAAGAATCCACATGGGCTTATTAATATGAGGAACTTATTAATAAACATATGTTAATATTGTATGGTACCCAAAATTATATTTTGGGTAGTCAAATTCTAATATCAGGGGCAGAGGTGGAACATTATTGGTTTGAATATTATCAGCCCTGCCCACCAAAATGGAAGATCTATGAAATAAAGGGCTCTGTTCGATTTTTCCATTTAGTCTTTGTCTACAAGAGATTGTGAATCCGTTAGTTGTGTGCCATTGCATGCAAACAATGAAGCTACTATCGGTTCAATTTGTTGAGAATTCGCTATTTATTTCGGATTAAATATAGAACTGCACTATCAGGGATTGAAAGCTGACACGATTCCACCTGTGACCACCAGGGGGCGGGAGTGCACCTCAGTCTGGTAGTGACAGAGGAACAGGGGGGTTTGAGACTCACAGCCTTGTCCATAGATGAAGAACCTTGGTTTCTGTTTACTCCGCGTTGAATTCTTTATATATGGAAGGCTGATCTAGTGTTTATAAAGTACTTTGAAAGTATGTCATTTCAAAAGTTAAAACAGGGGCTGTGCTATGCTGCAGCGGGTTAACGCCCTGGCCTGCAGTGCCGGCATCTCATGTGGGCATTGATTCCAGACCCAGATGCTCCACTTTGGATCCAGTTCCCTGCTGTGGCCTGGGAAAACAGTGGAAGATGGCCCAAGTCCTTAGGCCCCGCACCCACATGGGAGGCCCGGAAGAAATTCCTGGTTCCTGGCTTCAGATCGGCACAGTTCTAGCTGTTGTGGCCAATTGGGGAGTGAACCATCAGATGGAAGACCTCTCTCTCTCTCTCTCTCTGCCTCTCGTCTCTCTTTGTAACTCTGACTTTCAAACAAATAAATAAATCTTTTTTAAAAAAATAAAATAAATTAAAAAAAAAAAAGAAGAGCACTGGGACCGGCGCAGTCGTACAGTGGGTTAACACCCTGGCATGAAGTGCCGTCATCACACATGGGCACCGTTTCTAGTCCCAGTTGCTCCTCTTTCGATACAGCTCTCTGCTATGGCTTGGGAAAGCAGTAGAAGATGGCCCGAGTCCTTGGGACCCTGCACCAGCAAGGGAGACCCAGAAGAAGCTTCTGGCTCCTGGCTTCGGATCAGTGCAGCTCTGGCTGTTTCAGCCATCTGGGGAGTGAACCAGAAGATGGAAGACCTCTCTCTCTGTCTCTACCTCTCTCTGTAACTCTGTCTTTAAAATAAATAAAATATATCTTAAAAATTTTTTAAAATTAAAAAAATTAAATAAATAAGAAGAGCACTGAGGGTGGGAGTGAGGCCGGACGGGGCATGTGGTGAACTATCATGATGCTCTTCAAGCATACACACGACAGGGCAGCTCTGTGGTGCAGTGGGTAAAGCCACCCCTGCAATGCCAGCACCCACATGGGCACCGGTTGGAGTCATGGCTGCTCCACTACAAATCCAGCTCCACCATACTAATGGCCTGGAACATCAGCCGAAGATGTCCCAAGTGATTGGGCCCCAGCACTGACATGGGAGACCTGGCCATTGCAGCCATTTGTAGAGTGCTACAGCAGATGGAAGAAAGCTCGCGCGCTCTCTCTCTCTCTCTCTCTCTCTGCATTTGTGTGTGTGTGTGTGTCACCGATTTACAAATAAGCAAATAAAACTTTTTTAAAACAATGTAGATATGGAAAGCATGAAATCGATTCTTTTTGTTGTTGTTTGAGAAATTTATTGGTATTTTAGTAAAGCTGTTCATTATAGTCATTTCTCTCCCATCTTGACCTAAGGTTAAGTCTTTCCATTTGGGTCAAGAAATCAGTGTGTAGGAGATGGATATTATTTTAACAAGTTAAATGGACAAAAATAGGATACTTTGTCTACCCTAAAGCAAGTTAAATTCATGTATCGTGGTATGATAAAACCATGGAAGAGCTAACAGTTCTATATGCATTTCCAAGTCTCACTGGGGCTTACTCTAGACTTAGAGCTAAGTGCAGGAAGCATTAGGAACACCCGCAGGCTGCTTCTCTGGAGCTGTCACCTAGAGAAGAGCTCAAGGAGTGGTGACCCCAGTCAGAGTCTGGAGCTGCCTCCACATTCAACATCTCAGGAGTCTTGATGAAATCCTTACACTTTTTTTTTTTTTTGTCTGAGACTTACATTTTAAAGATGGGTTTAATCATCACATTAAAAAAAGAGGTCATTTTCAATAGAAAAATACAAAACAAACAGCCTACAAAGCACAAATCCAACAGAGTCTATGTGGTGAGAACTCCATACAATATGTTTGCAGATGCGTTTTCTCTGTATATCAGTGCCTAAAATATGCTTTGGAGAGGCAACTGGTCAATATGTCAGCTTTAAATTAAATGATAGAATTGCGCTAATAAGACAACCTGGAGGGGGCTGGCGCTGTGGTGTAGCAGGTAAACACGTCGCCTGTTGTGCCAGCATCAAATATGGGCATCAGTTCAACATAGCTGCTCCACTTCCCATCCAGCTCGCTGCTATGGCCCAGGAAAGCAGTGGACGATGGCTCAAGTCCTTGGGGCCTGCATCCCCGTGGGAGACCTGGAAGAAGCTCCTGGCTCCTGGTTTCGGATCGGGGCAGCTCCAGCCATTGTGGCCAATTGGGAAGTTGACCAGCAGATGGAAGACCTCTCTCTCTCTCTCTCTGCCTCTCCTTCTCTTTGTGTGTAATTCTGACTTTCAAGTAAAATAATTAAAAAGACAAATAAAAAATTATGCATGTTATCAAAATTTCTTGCAGTAAAACAAGCTGATCTCCTAATTCTTTTCCAAGTACTCTTTGAAGTAATCCCATAGGTTTAATTAAATTTCTAAATTATCTGCTCACAACCGCTTGGCTTCTGTGACAAGTCATCTAGGTTTACAAATACTAGCTGATTTGTAACAGTGCAATGAGGTGCCGGCGCAGTGAACAGTAGGTTAATCCTCCAACTGCAGTGCCGGCATCCCATATGGCCGCTGGTTCATGTCCCAGCTGTTCTTCTGTTCCAGTCATGAGCCGGCGCCCATGTGGGATGCCCCCACTGCAGGCGGTGGTTTACCTGCTAGGGCACAGTCTGGCCTCACCCTATCAGGTTTAATTATGTCTCAGGGGAGACAGTAGCAGAATGGTAAGAGTATAAGATGGGACGCAAATCGTCTCCAACACAAAAGTCCTCCATGTCCTACTGCCTGCTTGCTAGGACTGTCATCTAAGGAGCTGGGCAGGTTGGCTGATTAAGGACTGTGATGGGGGATGACAGGGAAGGACCTGGTGGGAGCAATACTATTACCATAGTCCTGAAGTTGGGAGGAAGTCCAGGGTCCAGGGGCTGTGACAGGGCAGCAGGCTATGGAGTGACGGGGGGAGGGGCCACAGAGCAGGAAATGTGGCCATCCTGACACTGGACAAACCTGGAACTGAATCCCATCCTTGGGAGCTTCCACAGCCCTGCTGCCTGTGGGTTTTCTTCCAGGGAGACCTCAGACCTCCTGACCTCAACAATATACCTTTGGCTCAATTGTCCGAGCCAAAAGAATGGGAAAATTCATTACAGCAACAATTCACCAAGCAAACACCAAGGAAGATAACACCTTTCACCTCCCTGGGTGATTGAGCTCTGACATCCCAAAGTTTCATGTTGTTCTCATTGGGTGTCTTGACGAGAGGCAAACAGCAGTTTATTGTGAGTGAGGTAGCACAGCACTCCTCTTAGATATAAATTCCCTGGTAAAATACTTGGATGATCTCTCCTTGGTCTGAGTATGTGACCACAGAGAGCTCCCAAGCAAGCACATGAAGGAAGAAGAGCTTTGTATCTGTGTTTCTGTTTCCATACTTGAGGAGGTGGGGCTTGGGGTGGGAGGTGGGGATGGTAGGGGTGGCGGGGATTAGAATACGGTGACTGTGAAGGGCAGCACTGACCCAGGATGAGAAGGGACAGAGGAGATGAGGAAGGGGAGGAAATGCGACTTCGGCTCCTGTCCCAGAATCTGAAACGTCACCTGGGGTGTGAAATGCTTGGGAGAGAACTGTGTTTGGTGGGCAAACTGCAGAAGGAGCCACATGACAGGTGTGGGTCAGCATGGACTGAAGCAGGGGTGCAGTGAACAGTGCATCTCACACCATCCTGGTTGTGCCTCGGGTCCTGATGCATAAGCCAGGGCCTCCTCTATAGAGGGAACATTGCCACGTGGAAGCAAAATACAAAGATGTACAGACCTGGGTTGGATCAAGCCCACATGTTCAGTCACCATTACATTCTAGACAAACCATCCGGGGCAGTGAGATTTGACCACGAAACAAGCAGAATTCCTGTCTGTCAATCAGCTCCTGCAGGCAGAGCTGGAACAGAGGAGTGGGGGAGAATCCCCTGTGAGTGCTGCAGGCAGTGACAGCACCCGTGCCCCCACCCCAGGGCTTCCTGGACAGGGCTGAGGACACGGGGGGCAGCACTTGTGCCTTCTGCCCCAGAGGTGCTTGGCCTCTAGGAGAGATCTGTGTCCACGATTTCCTCTCTGATGTCCATTCTCCCAGGATATCAAGGCTATGGGATAACTGAACTCAGCTGGATTTTAACTTTTTGTTTGCCGTATCTATAATATTTCTCTTTATCTGTATGAATCCCAAATGATACTATACACTTAAATATTCCAGTAGAATAACTGCTATCCCTAAAATAACAGGGACATGACCGTGTCTATGCTGCTGCCATAAGTAGGAGGAAAGGAGGGAGCCTCAGAGGAGTCACCCTGGCCCCTTCCACCCGACCCTGCAGGACCTTCAAGCCTGGCTGCTCTGAGAATCACTCTCAGCACATGGGGCCCAGGAGGAGCAGCTGGGGCAGCCCAGCCTCACACTTCTGCTTTCCTGGGGGGTTTTTGTTAGGGCTTGGAACATTGTGGGAGGAGTAGTGTCACACTGCTGACAGTAGTAAGTGGCAGCATCGTCACACTGCATGCCGCTGATGGTGAGAGTGAACTGTGTCCCAGATCCACTACCACGGAAACGCGATGGGACTCCAGATGCCAGATTGGAGGCATAACAGATCAGGAGCTTGGGAGGCTGCCCTGGTTTCTGCTGATACCAGGCTAAGTAGTTGCTAATGCTTTCACTGGCCTGGCAATTGATGGTGACTGTGCCTCCCACAGCTGCAGACACAGAGGATGGAGTCTGGGTCATATCGATGGCAAATGTGGCACCTGAGAAGGGAAACAAAAACACAGAGACCACACTCATCCTCACATTCTAAGAGGACGCTCCTGCAGAGACGGGCAGCCCTGGCCACACTGCCCGAGGCCGTTCCTGCTGCTGGCCTTCCTTACCTGGGAGCCAGAGCAGCAGGAGCCCCAGCAGCTGAGTGGGGGCCTTCGTGTCCATGCTGGGTCCTGCCTGGCACTGCCTCCTGCATGGGGCGGGAGCAGCCTGCTCCTAAATGCCCAGAGAAGTGGGCGGTGCTCTGGGACATGCAAATGAGCAGGGGTGGGGCAGGGCTGTGCCAGCTGAAGGGCCCAGAGCAGCTCAGAACTCAGCCCAGGGGCTGTGTCTCCACTGCCCCAGCTCAGACCAATATCTGAGTAATATCTGTTCATGGTTATTTTGGGATTCTGTAGGAGAAAGTCCTTTTCTCTAGAGAACACCTGGTCACACCTTGGAAGGTGAAGTCAGTGTCTCTTCCCTTTTGAGTGAGTGGCTGGGCTCTGATATCCTCCCAATGGCACTGTGTTCTCACGTGGGGTCCATTCTACAGCACACAGAGAACAGCTGACTGTAAGCTGAGCGAGCACACAGTGCCTCTGAGAGAGAATCTGTTGGGTAAGTATCTGATGACCTCCTGTCAGTGCAGGTATGTGACAGCCGCAGGGTCAGTTATCAAAGACGAGAGTGGAGAGGAGGCTTTGATTGGTTGATCTCTATCCACATGGAGGGGAGAAATCTGCGTTGCAGAGACATGAGAGGTAGGATGAGAGGAGGGATGAGAAGGGACGGAGGAGGAGAGGAAGGAGTCTGGGATGCAGAGGAGGCCCTGCCCCACACTGACATGCAGTCCCCTGGGGTTGAGGAGGCTCTGAGAGAATGGCAGTCGGGGGCACAGCTGCAGGAGGGACTGGGTGGAAGATGTGGGTCCCCGTGGAGTGAGGCAGAGACAGTAAGGAGTGTGTGTTCTACCCCATCCTGGGCTTGTCTCCTGTATTATGTTATACTCTGGCCTCAGCTATAGGATGAACACGGCCATGTGGAAGGAATGGATTTAAAGTTATAGAGGGCCGGTGCTGAGGTTCTCTAGGCTAATCCTCCGCCTTGCAGCGCTGGCACACCGGGTTCTAGTCCCGGTTGGGGCACCGGATTCTGTCCCAGTTGCCCCTCTTCCAGGCCAGCTCTCTGCTGTGGCCAGGGAGTGCAGTGGAGGATGGCCCAAGTGCTTGGGCCCTGCACCCCATGGGAGACCAGGAGAAGCACCTGGCTCCTGCCATCGGATCAGCGTGGTGCCCCGGCCGCAGCACACCAGCCGCGGCGGCCATTGGAGGGTGAACCAACGGCAAAGGAAGACCTTTCTCTCTGTCTCTCTCTCACTGTCCACTCTGCCTGTCAAAAAAAAAAGTTATAGAGACCTGAGCTAAAATCTCAGACCTGCACCTGCTCACCATGATTCTCTGGGTGTCCCTCCGTGCCTGCTGAGATGCAGTCAGATAGGAGAATTCTCTCTAATCGCTCAGCACCTGCACACAGGTGCAGTGTCCCCAGGTGTCCACGTCAGACCCAGGTTACACAGGTTTCCTATAGAGAATGCCCCTTCCTGGGGCCAGAGGAGGGGACCAGTGGGAGGCTCTGTGGGTAGAGTGTCCACGCTCTCCTCACACTCAGCATGAACGTTGCTGCTACTGCTCCACCCCGTGACAGGGGCTGGCCAGGGCTATGGTAGATAAAGAAGGGCTGTGTCTGTCAGCACCAACGGGTATTCCCATGCCAGCGCTTTGGCTTCCTCCATCTCTGAATGCTCTTTCCCTCCCCCTCCTTCGAGGGCAGTCACAGTCATGGGGGTTTGCTCCCTCCTGTAGGTCCAAGTTCTGCTTCCTCCTGCATGGATGTGTGCCCAGTGTTCCCTGAGTGCCTCAATTATTGCTCATACTCTCTCTCCCCTGAGAGCCCAGGCCACGCCTTCAGAACAGCTCCTTTCCAGACTGAGTGCACCTCTCTTCCCTGGAATGTACCTGCCTATCCTGCCTGTCTATTATCTGCCCTGCCCACAAAATGAGAGATCTACGAGATATGGGCTCTGTTGGGTTTTTATCTAATTACACTATGCCTAGGAGATTGTTAAACTGTCAGTCCTGTGCAAACAGCGGAGCCAGTATTGTTTCCATGCAATGCGAATTTTCTATTTGATTTTGGTTTGAATGAAGAACTGCTCTATCAAGGATTGAAAACTGAATAATTTCTGGGCCAATGTCGTGGCACAGTAGGTTAATCCTCCGCCTGCGTCGCCGGCATCCAATATGGGCTCCGGTTGGAGTCCTGGCTGCTCCACTTCCAGCCCAGCTCTCTCTATGGCCTGGGAAAGCACTGTAGATGGCCCAAGTCCTTGGGCCCCTGCACCTGTGTGGGAGACCCAGAAGAAGCGCCTGGATCCTGGCTTCGGATCGGCGCAGCTCTGGCCGTTGCGGCCATTTGGGGAGTGAATCAATGGAAGGAAGGCTTTTCTCTCTCTCTCTGCCTAGCACTGTCTGTAACTCTAACTCTCAAATAAAATATATAAAATATTTAAAAAAAAAAAAGAAAGAAAGAAAGAAAGAAAGAAAGAAAGAAAGAAAGAAAGAAAAGAAAACTGAACAATTCCACCTGTGAACAAGAGGGGGCGCCAGTGCACCTCAGGTCTGGTAGTGACAGAGGGATTGGGAGAATTGAGACTCAAGGCCTTGTCTAGACTCTTGAGGAACAGTGGATTTTCTGCTACTTTGTGTTGAATTCTTTGTTTAGTGGAGGGTTGATTATAAAGTAAATGGAAAGTATGTCATTGTAAAATTTAAAAGACAAATAAAAAATGAAGAGGAGTGGGGTGAGAGTGAGGAAGGAGGGAGGACATGGTGGGAAGTGGCATTATGCCCTCACAACTGTGGACAGGATGGGCCGGCCTTGTGCAGTGAGCGAAGCCGCCACAGGGAGCACCAGCATCCACATGGGCACCGACTGGAGACCTGGCTGCTCCACCTCCCCCGCCCGCTGCTGTCCACTCGGATGCTCTGCAGCTCCCAGCAACACTGCTCCTCCACCTTTTCCGCCCCCATAACACAGAGCCTGACAGCAAAAGGAACCTGGGAAGCCCTCTGTCCCTCCCACCTAGACTCAGGGAACAGGAGGCCAGAGCACCGGGTCTTCTCCCGCTCAGCAGCACTGAGACTAAACCAGGCTCTTCAGCTCCTAATCTGAGCTCTTTTCCTCTTCTCACACCGCTCTCTCCGTGCAAAGCCCAGCACAGCAGGCTGCACAGAATCTCTCTGTGACTTGACTGTTGTGAGCACTCCAGCTGCACTCCATTAGGAGGCTATGATAGGGGCTCACTGTTCTCAAGCCCACAAAGGAAAGTTAATACACACCTTCTTCTTCCCTGCACCTTTTTTTTTTTTAGATTTATTTATTTATCTGAAAGTCAGAGTTACAGAGAGAGAGAAGGAGAGAGAGAGAGATGTTTTCCATCTGCTGGTTCACTCCCCAATTGGCTGCAATGGCCGGAGCTGGCTGATCCGAAGCCAGGAGCCAGGAGCTTCTTCATGGTCTCCCACACCTGTGAAGGGGCCCAAGGAAACCCTTATGGGAGGCCAGCACTGCAGGCTGGGGTTTTTAACTCACTGTGCCATAGCACCGGCCCCCACACTCTGCTACTTTTTGTGCAGTTCAAAGCTGCTCTTTTTTTAAGTTGTGTCTTTTTCTCATAACAAATAACACAACTTGTGCGTTCTATATGTGTGTGTGTGTGAATTTTAACATAAAATATTTGCATGCAAACTTCAAGTAAAATGAGCAGTCCAAGAAGATGTTCAGTGAGGCTGCATGGCTTCACGCTGTCCCCTGTTGTACACTGTGCAGCCAAGTGTTCACTTCCCTTCCCTCTAATGAGAAACTCAGTGAGAAGGCTCCTTCTGACGGCAGCAGTAGCAGTAGGACCACCAATGGCGGGCAGAGTGCACCAGTGGTGATGACGGCAGTACCCCTGCAGCCTCCCACGCATGGGTACACCCCCAGACATGGGCAGAGCACAGCTGCCCTCCTGGACTGGCCCAGCAGCACTGTCAAGGGTGCTCAGCCGGGGCCTGGCTCTCCACCCCTCCCAGCGTCTCTGTGAACTACCAACTATAACTACTGTTCCTGCTCTGATCAGTCCTCTACTTTTAACCCCTTTTCTATTTCTGTTAAAGCTGACTTCTGTTCTCAAAACAAAAACCTTGATTAATTCGGCGTTCAAGTTGGAGGGGTGTAACAGATGAGGACAGACTAACCCATAGCAGGTAACTCTGTACAGAAGACAAGGAGACGGGAAGGAGCCAGCGGTTGAGACAGCAGACGTGGCCTCCAAGGTAGGAGTGAACCAAGAGATGGTCCAGAGGCAAGACAGTGTTTTAAGAATGACTTTTCAGTTTAAAAATGTAACATTAAAATTATTTATGAATAAATAGATAAATAATTTATAAAAATTATTTATAAAATCTTGTAGGGCTGGTTGTTAAAAAAAAAAAAAAAAAAAAAAAAAGCCCAAACACTGCTCAATGTGCAGTTGACAGGTGAAGTTAGAAGGTAACTTTTTAAAAGGAATGAGCACCTGCTGCTGCCCTCTGCTGGTCAAATTTATGCACCACTCTTCAGCCACCCTGTTTGAAAAGCATCTCAGGTTTTTAAAGCCAGAAAGACTTGTATACCGCATCCATCCAAAAACTTCCACTTCACATATAAAAAGCAGAAGTTCAGAAAGAAACTTTGTTATAATTTTATATATTTGAAAGACATGGAAACAGACACACAGAGACAGCCCATTCACTGTTCACTCTCCAGATATCCCCACAATGGCTGGGCTGGCCAGGCCAAAGAAAGGAAGCAGGAACTCAACCCTTTCTCCCATGCGGGTGGCAGGGACCCAGCTGCTAAAGCCATGCTCTGCTGCCTCCCGGGTGCACACTGGCAGGAACCTGGGATCAAGAGCAGGAGCTGGGACTCGGACTCAGGCCGTCTACACAGCAGTGGGCACCCGAGGAGCGTCTCAACAGCTGCACCAGAAGCCCACCTGTGGGGAGCAACTGGGACTAGACTGTTACTGGAATTAAGACTTATTTTATGCATCTGCTCTCCCACAATATGGCGCTGGCAGAGGAGGAAACAGCTTCTACACAGCTGCCTCCAGTTCAACCAATAAACAGCAGGACCTGCTCCTGATTGGAGGAGAGCAGCGTACTCGGTGTGTGGGTAGCAGAGTTGGGATTGGTGGAAGAGGACTATAAAGGAGGAGAGAGACAACATGCACCAGGAACACCTGAGGAACACCTGTGCAGCCCCCGAGAGAGCCGGCCGGCGGTGTGCCGCTCCCCCGCGGAAGTGGCAGGGGGAACCGCCCTTCCACGGAGGTAGAAGGGTCAGTAGCCAACCCGGGAAGAACCAGCAGCAAACCCGGGAAGGGCCGAGCAGACGAAAGAACAGCGCAGGGTCCTGTGTCGTTCCTCCACGAAGAGGGGGAACGACATAATGATGCCATGACTCAGATATGAAGCCTAGGCAGGGTTTAGTGTCATTCCTCCAGGAAGAGGGGGAGCGACACCCACCCATCACACAACTTTTCTTCAAAGAAGAGCACAAAATTCTTGGGGAAATCATGCACATATAGGTGTAAAAACACCAGTGAAAAATGGGAATCTATGAGACTGGCTCCCGACTCCAGCTTTCTACTCAGACACTGGGAGACAGCCACAATGGCTCCAGTAATTGGGTGGCGTGGGAGACCTGGGTTGCAGTCCCAGCTCCTGGCTTTGTCCTGACCCAACCCCAGCCATTGTGGACATCTGGGGGATGGGCCGGCAGATAGAAGATATCTCCCTCTCTGTCCCAAATTTTGTATTCAAATTTTTTCCTAACTAAATTATATCTCCCAAGTAACTTCAATTTGACATAGCAAATAGAGTTCAAGGTACAATGGAGAAGACCCAGCAGCCTGGATGAGGTCACTCGCCTGAAGCTTCTCCCGCCTCATAGAAGATTAGACTATCAGTAATAGCTTCATGATGTGAGGCAGGGCACAGGAAGTAAGGTAAACATCACATTACCCGAGTGGCTGCATGACCCACTTGGAGAGTTTGTGCTCACTCGGACTTCACCCTCTCCTTATGGTCCAAAATCTCTTTGGCAGCGATGGAAACCTTTACTCTGTGTGTGCACGTGTGTGTGTCCTCTTCCTACCCAGAGTCTCCATTCTGGGCTGCATTTCCAAGCTGATTCCATGGCGCTGACTGTGAGATCCACGTTTCTCTCAGACTCAGCCGTCTTGCAACTGACCGTGGAAGCCCCAGGCTGAAGGTGGCCTCTGCCCGCCTGTGTCTCTGAGGCACAGCACCAGACAGAAGCCCACTCTCCACTGCCAACTGAAACTTCATGCAAGAGAAGAGCAGATTTCTCACGGATTAAATCCGGACTTCGGGTCCACACCAGTTACAGTGGCTGTCAGTGTCCTTAACTAACAGTCTTAGTAGCCTCAAGAGCATTCCTGCACCCATCTGATGCTTTCTCCAGGCTGCATGATGCAGCCCCATTCAGTGGGAATTGTTGAACTGGGCCTTTACAAAGCAGGGGGTTGGATCCTGGCTGTGTCCCCATGACCCCAGTTTTGTTAAGGGAGACTTGATTCCCTTAGTTATAAAAGCCAAATAACTGGGGCCACTGGCATGCCATATGGGCACCAGTTCATGTCCCGGCTGCTACTCTTCTGATCCAGCTCCCCGCTGTGGCCTGGGAAAGCAGTAGAAGATGGCCTGAGTCCTTGGGTCCCTGCACATGTGTGGGAGACCCAGAAGTAGCTCCTGGCTCCCGGCTTCAGATTGGCCCAGCTCCGGCCATTGCAGCCATTTTGGGAAGTGAAACGGTAGATGGAAGACCTGTCTGTCTCTCCCTGTCTCTGTCTGTAACTCTACCTCTTAAATAAATAAATAAATAAAATCTTTTTTTAAGAGGGCCAAACAGTTAAGGTCTCTTCCAGCCTTAACAGTGCTGCTGTCCCCTGGCAGTGCCACAGCAGCTGGGCGCTGGAGGAAGAGTACACTCCCCCACAGCGGCGTGCTCCGTTCTCTTTTTAAACATTTATTTATTTATTTGAAAGGCAGAGTTTCAGAGAGGGAGAGGCAGAGACAGTAACCTTCCATCTGCTGGTTCACTCCCCAAATGGCCACAGCACCTAGAGCTGGCCAATCTTGCAGGGTCACAGATTGGCCGCTGCATCGCTAATGCGCCCATCTCGTCGTTGCACACGCTCGGGGCAACCTGGTCGGTTTTCTGGAGCTCTCGTGCCTTCCCAGCACAGCTCTGACGCTTGTGCTCTGCTTTCCTTTGGATCCCCTTGCATCCACACCTGAGGCTCTTGAATATGATTTACAAGTTCTTCTAACACCCTTGCGATCAAAAGCTTCAGGTCCACCTCGAGAGCCGCCTCCTGGGGTTCTCCACAGCAGCTGTTCATGGTACCCACCTGTCCATGGCTCATCGTACCCACCTGTCCACAGCTCATCGTACCCACCTGTCTAGGAAAGGTTTCTCCGAGAGCTGTGCGGCCATGCTGGGGCTCCGAGCCATCAGCACAGAGTCCAGGCAGGACCGCAGAGCCACCACAAGTGCAGGAAGCGAAGCCGCAGACTTTCCCTGCGGCCGCCCGCCCACACTGGTTTCGGTTTTGTGCATTTTCCCTTCTACTGGGTGGAAGTTTACATGCGGTATCGAATGCCTGTTAGCCTTACCCCTTTCTGCTGCCATCACTGTTCACAGGGCTGGGGCAGGAGGGCTGAGCTCCCTGTGCCAGCAGAGGGACCAGGTGCTGTCCCACCCTCCAGACCCCCTCATCCCCTGGCCCAGCCCTGATGGCTCCCACGTGCTTAAAACCAGCTCTGGCTGCTTCAAGAGCGCCTCCTGTTTTTGCAGTAGACAAATAAACATTTCTAGATTCCAGTCTCTCCAATTCAAACACAGGATTTAAATCTTTCTTTTTTTTTCCTCAACATCTTATTCTTCTAATAGAACCATTGGTGATTCTCCAAGCAAAAAATACATGAATTCTCACGTGATATTTCTCCTTCTGCAAAGGAGATTTTGGAGAGCAAAAGAGCGAGACCTTCATTATATTAGACTTTTTTTTTTTTTTTTTTTTAAGTTGCAGTCATCCCTTGTTGCAATGTGGTGAACATTGCTGCCACCAAGTGCAGGAAGCAAAGCCACAGACTTTTCCTGTGGCCGCCTGCCCACACTGGTTTCGGTTTTGTGCATTTTCCCTTGTTCAATGTTGGTGTTTTTCGTTGTTCTGTGGGCTGGTCTGCTTCCTACCCTCCCTCCTAGGTTTAGAACTCTAGGCTCTTCCCAGGGTTAGCAGGGCCCTGGGGCTATGAGGAACCAAGGCTAAATCCATAGATCTCACCACCGCACCCAGAGCTAGCTCGACACAGTAGTAGGCCCAGTGGTTTTCTCTGCTCTAAGACCAAAGGGGCTGAGGCAGGCAGATGGGGAGGAGCGAGCAGGGCAGAGTTTGAGGGGCTCCTCACTCTGCAAAACCACAGCCCATGGTATGTAAATCTCGGTGGCTGAGTCCCTGCTGGTCGCAAGCCCTGACACAGTCCCTGCTGTCGGCTCTTCCACTGGAGCACCTGCGGCCTTTTGTGTGCTCACGGAAACAAGCCGAGAATCCACGTGGTCCAGAGAGCAAGCAGAACGCTGGGTGGTGTCTGTGGTGCGTGTGTTTGCTCACTGCTGAGGACTCTGCTCCTGCCAGCAGGTCTTCCTCCGGAGACAGCAGAAACAGACGCAGCCCTGATGTGGCAAAGCAGAGCCTCTTCCTCCAGGAACTCCTCCGTCCTGCTCTTTCTCAGCAGCTACTGGGCCTGCCACGCCTCCGGGGAGCCTGGAGCACATCCATGCAGGACACAGTGGCCAGAAGAAGAACGATCAACCAGTGCCAAGCTAAGCCCCACTGGATGTGGATCACAGAGTGGCCCCCTCCATGGCCTGTCCACTTGTATCAACTGAAGAGGGTCAGGAGTAAGGAAGAGCCGCATGGAGCAGAATCACCTGCCTTGGAGTGCACCGTGCTGACGAACTGGGAAAGAAAACAGAGGAACGCTGAGCCACAGACTGGAAGGTGGACAGCAGACGCAGGAGTCCAGAGCCAGGCGGGGAAGCTGCCGACCCTCAGGGCTTGCAGAGGGCACAGTGGTGCTCCCTCATCCCTGACACACTGGGTGACTCACTGCGTGCTGCTGCCGTCAGGGGCCCCTCCCTAGAGAGGCCGGCTCATCCTGGGTGTTGTGAAGAGTTACAGCTGAGGGACCTGCTAAGATGACCTACCCACAGCAGTCAGGATGGTCTGCAGCTACGCTTTCTCTTTCAGGCTCTCCCGCCTTCTCCTTCCCTCTCCCCCCACTTCAGCCTCCCTCTCTCCCTCCAGGAGCAGCTTAGAAGTTCTCCGGAGAAGATAACTTGGCTGGGGGTGAAGTGGGAAGCAGCTTCCAAGAGGAGTTTGCTGGACTCCTCCCCAAGGACTTCTGTTCCCATCACTCTTCCACATTAAAGCCAAGGACCCCGCAGACATCCAGGGGCACGGTGCCTTTCCTCAGTAAACTGATCTTGTCTGTGCCTGTTACGGGCGCTTGGTAGGACAGCAGAGCCGCACGGATGCTTCTGAGATACCCCTCCCCTCCAGTAACGAACCACACACAGACTGAGATCTCGACCACTTCTCGGGGACCCATCACGACACCCGTTCCTGTGGATAACCACTGAGTGTGACCAAGAACGTGGATGTCGATGCTGGTTTTTACTAGTAACAACTACTGCTTCAGCACAGCCGTCACTGCCCTGTCCATAGCAGGCCTCCAGTCTACTCAGGAACAGCCTCGTCTTTCCCAGGCCCACGACCAGGCCCCCACCTCTCCTGTGCAGAACCAGAGAAGCTCCTGCCCTTTGTGCACTTGCAGGTTGAAGACTGGAGAAAAGCATTTCACTGGCGATGGAAACTCATGCACGTGTGTGCAGCCTTTTAAACACTGTACGCTGAGATCCCACGCAAGGGCCAAGGTTGGTGTCATTTCAGCCCTGATTCCCGGGAAGACGTCTTCCTCTTCTGGCCCAGCTTTTACGACTGTAATGCAGTTAACATGTCACCGTAGAGTGTGCAGGCAGAGGCCTGTGTCTAGCACAGGTCACATCCCCCTTTCGTAGATGAAGGAGTTGATTCTATTAAGTATTTTATCACTGCAGTACATTTTATTTTTGGGGAAACAAATTTTCTTAAAATAAAAAAATGCAGGGCCTGGCACTGTGGTGTAGCAGCATCCCATATGGGTGCCAGTTTGAGTCCTGGCTTCTCCACTTCCGATCCAGCACTCTGCTGTGGTCTGGGAAAGCAGTAGAAGATGACCCAAGTCCTTAGGCCCATGCATGCTCTTGGGAGACCCGGAAGAATCTCCTGGCTTCAGATCGGAAGAGCTCTAGCCATTGCGGCCATTTGGGGAGTGAATAAGCAGATGGAAGACCTCTCTCTCTGCCTCTCTTCTGTCTGTGTAATTGACTTTCAAGTAAATAAATAAATCTTTTTTTAAAAAAATTAAAACATGGGCCGGCGCCGCGGCTCACTAGGCTAATCCTCCGCCTAGCGGCGCCGGCACACCGGGTTCTAGTCCCGGTCGGGGCGCCGGATTCTGTCCCGGTTGCCCCTCTTCCAGGCCAGCCCTCTGCTGTGGCCCGGGAGTGCAGTGGAGGATGGCCCAAGTGCTTGGGCCCTGCACCCCATGGGAGACCAGGAAAAGCACCTGGCTCCTGGCTCCTGCCATCGGATCAGCGCGGTGTGCCGGTCGCAGCGCGCCAGCCGCGGCGGCCATTGGAGGGTGAACCAACGGCAAAGGAAGACCTTTCTCTCTGTCTCTCTCTCTCTCACTGTCCACTCTGCCTGTCAAAAAATAAAAAAAAAAAATAAAAAAAAAATTAAAAAAAAAAAAATTAAAACATGCAAACCTAGCAAGAAATATTGAGAATGCCATTTGATAAGATCAGAGCTTAACTGTTTTTGTCTTTTTTAAAGGTTTTTTTTTTTTTTTAAGATCTATTTGTTTTTTTGAGAGTTACAGAGAAGGAGAGGCAGAGGCAGAGAGAGAAATCTTCCATCCACTGGTTCACTTCCTAAGTGGCCACAACAGCCAGAACTGGACCAGTCAGAAGCAAGGAGCCAGGGACTCCTTCCCTATCTCCCACGAGGGTGGCAAGGCCCGATGACTAGGGCCATCTTCCACTGCTTCCCCAGGCACATTAGCAGAGAACTGCATTGGAAGTGGAATAGCCAAGACTCCAATGGATGCCCATATAGGGTACTGGCATCATAGGCGGTCACTAAGCCACAACACCAGCTACTGTTTTATTGTTTGTTTGTTTGTTGTTGTTGTTGTTTTGCAAAATTGCTTTTGCCTTATGGTTTCTGAGGACCATAAAATGAATGTGTTCAGATAATTCATTATTCCTCCTCTGTGACCCCAGATTACTTCTGAGTGTATTTTATGTCCTTTTAAGAATTAGCCTATATTTATATTCACAATTAATTTAAATGGGATCATGATATCACACCATCTGTACTGTTCAGTGATCTGTATCTTTACAAACACTTTCCTTTCCATGTGACCATAGAGAAAACTTCTTTATCTCATTGGTGCTTTGTGCATCTTTGTAAGGCTCTATCATAACTGGTTTAAAGGCCAAGTGTTGTGTCATAGTAGACTAAGCCTCCACTTGTGGCGCTGGCAGCCCATATGGCCCCGGTTCATATCCTGGCTGCTCCTCTTCCGATCCAGTTTGCTCATAGCCTGGGAAAGCTATAAGCAAAGAAGATGACCCAAGTGCTTAGGCCCCTTTTCTACATGGGAGACCCAGAAGAAACTCTGAGCTCCTGGCTTCAGATCGGCATAGCTCTGGCCATTGCATCCATATGGGGAGTGAACCAGTGAATGGAAGATCTCTCTCTCTCTCTCTCTTTCTCTCTCTCTCTGTCCCTCTCTCTGTCTGTAACTTTGCCTCTCAAATAAATACATAGTTTAAGCAAATTCCTATTTGTTATGATTTTAGTCATTTTCCATTTTTTTACCTTTTCAACATTTCAGTGTGCAGTCTTGAGAATACATCTGGGGTCACTTACTCACTCATTTCCAACTCTGGGCCAGGCTAAGGAGCTGTCTCCCCTCTGCATCCTCTGCCATGTCCCTGCTCCAACTAGGGGACACCTCTGCAAAGCTCAGCTATGTACACGAGCTCTGAGTTCAGGTTCTAGATACTGCACTTGTCATCATACACCAGTTCTGGACCTGTCTGCACTCCATTTCCTCTCCTACAAGATAGGAGATAATGCTGGGTTCTAGTTCATGAAGTTTGGGTGAGAAGAAAAGTGTGGCGATTCACATACAATATCTGCACTTTGTAAGTGCCAGTAAATGCCAGCCCTTGTGATGGATGCTGCTCCCGGCTCTTCAGAGAAAAAACGACTTCCCATCCCCCTTGGGATGGAAGCTGACTGCGTTGGCAATCAGCTCTGCTGCTCACTTCATTCCAGGTGTCAACCTCTTCCTGCTCTCTTCCTCCACCTCCATTCTTCTCTCCCCACCTTCTGGTGGGAACTCCTGCCCACTCTGCTATTCAAGGCAACTGGCAAAGCTCCCAGTAACAGAATCACATAAATCTACCCCAATCATAGGAATTACATACACAATTTCTGCTGTACAACTTTCTATTGCAATGGACAGTATTGGTCTTTGATCTGTTATAGTTTGTCATCTCTGGTCTCTGATTTTCAATTGTTCTTTTATTTCTCATTTGAAAAGTGAGGATGTTGGACCAAGTCTCCCAAATATAAGGCAAACAAAGCATCAGATAGCTTACAGCCTCATCTGGTCAAGACTCACTGGTAGCAGACAAGAGCAATTAGGGGTTCTAGGCCCAGTGACCAGTGTCTCTGTACCCTGCAAAATCAGGCCACCTGCTTGGGTATAATCTGGCAAAACGTGTTTCTAGTTGAATCTTGAATGACAGCTGTTTACAGGCTAATTCAGGTAGGTAACACTCAGAGGGAGTGTTTTGTAAAAAACTGGAGGCCACTGAAGGTATACAGTGTCCAGGATGGCGGGGGCAATATACAGAGTGGGTGAGGATGAGAAGTTAGAGGGGAAGCGAGACTACAATAAATGAAGCAGAACTCAAAACAAAGCGACGTCTCCAGGGTCCTGGGTGGAGTGTCCACAGAAACCTCGCGGCACTTCAGGATTCCATGGCAGCTCCCAAGACAGCAGGCGCCTGGTTTGGCTCAATGAGACCTGGACTGCAGACCAGTCAACCATGGCTGCTCTTCTGTCTGTTGATCTTCATTTTTGTTTTGCACTGTAGCTAAATTCCAAACTACACGTCAATGATGGGGGGGTCTTCATATGAGATGCATTTTTACCAACTCTGTAAGGAAAAGGACTGGCAAAGTGCACTTACGTTTGATCTCCAGCTTGGTCCCCACACCGAAACAACACCACGGCAATAAAGGGATTCAAATGGGCAGACAGACTTTCCTTACTATTATTAACAGGGAGACACCGATGAGTTCCCAATTCCACTGAAATAAAATGTGTATCATTTGCAAACCCTCCCAACTCCACCCTAGGAGAAAGTTCAATTAAGAGGTTTTTATTATTATTTTTTGTGTCTTTTTCTTTATAATTCACATTTAGCCTACTTTCCAAAAAATAAATAACAAGCACTCTGGAGGGGGTAGTGGTGGCAGAAAGGACATAACATAACATAACATATAATATAATATAATAATATATAGACATACATATATAAACATACTATGTAGACATAAATATGTTGTCTTCCAGGATCTTAGAGCTCACCTAAGGAAACAAGCATTCTGCATCAGAGAAGCCTCAGGGCTTCCACACCTGTTCAGAAAGGGAGTTAGGCCTCAGAGCTGAGGCAGGGCTCGGTTCCCCTTGGGTGAGAAGGGTTTTTGTACAGTGAGGCAATGGGGAGTTGTCACTGTGTTTGACTTTTGGAGCTGGCACCAAGGTGGAAATCAAACGTGAGTAAAATCCGAACGTTCCCTCTCTGGTTGTCTGCGTCGTGTGACCTCTGTGTCTGTGAAGTGATCCCTAAGCTGACTCTGAAACCAATCGGGAGCATCCACCAGGCAATGCAGGGATGAAGTGTGTGGCAAGCTTGAGCAAGGACTGCATATTGTCTACGAAGAGCAAGACTCAGTCATTGAGAAAGAGAGGGAGAGAAAGAGAGGGAGGGAGAAATTTGAGAGCTTTAGAAATTCACTGGGGTGCATCCTGCTGTGTTCCGGGCAGAGCCTTGCCTGATGGTCAGAAAGGAAAACTCAGTTATTGTACAGGAGGGAGGTTGTGAGGAACCACTGTGTCTAATACTTTCGGTGCGGGGACCAAGGTGGAGATCAAACGTAAGTGCACTTTCCCAGTCTTCCTTACAGAGTTGGTAAATGTGGGATTTAAGTTTGTGGGAGATGAGTTAAGGTCAATCCGGAAGGGAATGGAATTTTTCCAAAAACATGGATGGGTAGGGAGCAGAAAATCCGTTCATCTCAAGAAGAGAGCAAAGGGCTAGCAGGCTAGCAAGTGGCCAAATTCTGTCTGTCTGTCAGTCTGACGAGCTTGGGAGCAGTCAGAGGTTTTTGTTGAGGGAAAGCAATAAAGCTAATTCTGTGGATCACCTTTGGAAAAGGAACCAAGCTGGAGATCAAACGTAAGTACCGTTTTCCTATTCCTGTCTGAAATTTTGCTCTAATTGGCCAGATTGACTTTTAAGAAAAATTTTATAAAATTTATAAAAATTTATAAAAGTGGGTAAATGAGTAGGTTTGATATTTGTCGTCGGTTGCAAAAGTTAAATGGATTTAGAGATGAAAAGATTAAATTGCTCTATACTGAATGACTCAAAGGGGAAGAAATCAGTGTAGATAAGTAAGGGAGCCCTCAGCACTCTAAAGAGCTTTTTAAAAACTTTTAGAGACTTTAAAACTCTATTAAAAGCTAATGAGACGTCTTGAAATAATTTTTATATTAAAGTGCTAATTGTTTAAGATGTGAACGCCAGATGGAAAATGTAAAGCTCTCCAGGACTGCCCAGGCGGATGGTCTTCACAGACCACTCTTCCCTGCTCAGGGGCTCGATCACAGTATTGTGCTGCCAAGTCCACTGTATACAGTTATGGGGGGGGCACTAATCATGGAGATTCAAAGAGGAACATAAAACAGGAAAGTTCACTGTCTTACACTGAACTACTTGGTTAGCATGGGGGTTAGCTTTGTATAAGTCTGTCCGAGTGTCTGCTGACTGTCGCAGGAAGGATTCTTGATTTTTTTCATTTTAACGGTGCTCTCCCACCCTAGGCCCTGACTCCCCACAGAGCAGGGTTTCCCAGGGGCCATCTGGCAGCTGCCCGCGGTCAGGAGTGAAGCTCACCAATTCCTGCGAGGCAGGTGGCCCAGCTTACAGCTGACCCCTCCCGAGTCCTCCTGCAAACAGGCTGGCCTGGGAACAGGCGGCCAGGCGCAGGTCTCACTGTGAGGCCTGCGAGACGGTAGGAGAGTCACTGGCATGACCCCAGGCGCTGAAGGGGTGGGTGCAGACACAGGCTGGAGGCCCACTCTGCAGGGTGGGTTTGGCCTGGCCTCGCCAAGGAAGGCCCAGAGAGTCCTGATATCACTGCACGGTCCTGGGGGAGACCAGGGAAATGAAAGCCGAGAGGCTCCCCTTAGACGCTCGCTGCCTGCTCTGCCGCCGTCCCCGTCTTCTCCTAGGACACAGGGCCGGGACCTGTTCCTACTTCTAAACTCCAAAGGGGTCAGATGAAATGGGCTGTGTTCTTTCCCCGATCACTGAGTCATTGCAGGGGCAGAGTAGAGCAACAACAAAGAGGCCTCCCAGTGGGTCAGAGAGTTCAAACACAACAACATAGAACTTTCTGAAGGGGCAGGCGGAACCCGGAGGGAAACAAAGTCATCCAGATTCTACGTCTGCTCGCTGCCCCATTGCAACAGCTGGGCAGGATAATCGGGCTGCTTCTGTCTGTCCATCCCTAATGCACTCTGTGATCATCCACATGGCACCCAGGGGAGATGCCCACTGGTACCTAAGCCTCGCCCTCTGTGCTTCTTCCCTCCTCAGGTGATCCAGTTGCGCCTTCTGTCCTCCTCTTCCCACCATCTAAGGAGGAGCTGACAACTGGAACAGCCACCATCGTGTGCGTGGCGAATAAATTCTATCCCAGTGACATCACCGTCACCTGGAAGGTGGATGGCACCACCCAACAGAGCGGCATCGAGAACAGTAAAACACCGCAGAGCCCTGAAGACAATACCTACAGCCTGAGCAGCACTCTGTCACTGACCAGCGCACAGTACAACAGCCACAGCGTGTACACCTGCGAGGTGGTCCAAGGCTCAGCCTCACCGATCGTCCAGAGCTTCAACAGGGGTGACTGCTAGAGCGAGACGCCTGCCAGGGCACCGCCAGGGACCCTGAGGCCCGGCCTCGCCGCTCCCTCCCCTCAGTGGACCCATTCCCACCGCAGTCCTCCAGCCCCTCCCTTCCCGGTCCTCCCCACCTCCTTGGCTTTAACCTTGCGAATGTTGGTGAGATGGATGAATAAAGTGAATCTTTGCACTTGTGACTTCTCTCTGCTTCTTCATTTAATGGTTATTAGTCATGGTTTCCCAGTTGCCCTAAAGTCACCGCCATTTCATCCTCCATCCCACCCTGCCCTGCTGTCCTCCGGGAGACACCACTCCCTGAAACCCACAGGCCCCTGTCTTCACACCGCCAACCCCGACCACACGTGAGGGGCTTGCTTCGTGTCTTACTCCCCTCACCGAGCCCCAGAGTCCTCCTTTAGTGTTCTTACAGTCACATACAGTTATACAGTTCGAGTCAATCCAACCTGCCCTGCCAATTTCCCAAAACAAAGTTTTCAATATAAAACAGCTATGAAGAAAGTCATTCATTGTAGCATGATACACAACAACAAAACAATGAAAACAACCTAACTGAATAAGCAGAGGGAAATGTTTAGACACACTACGGGGCTTGGGCTTCATGGAGTATTATACCTTCATTACATTTTTAAACTTGTATTAAGGAGCTCCTATATTACAAGGATTGTACTGAGCACTTTCCATGACCACATTAATTCTCATTACACTGTGAGGTTAAAAGCATTAGTTAAAATGTTGGGCAGGCTCCCTATAGCCAACAGTTGTTCATATTCCATAACCTAACCATCATTTAGGTGACTCAGTGTCCTTGCCCACCAAAAAGTTCAGCAAGAATGTTCAGAGCAACTTTCTTTATAAAAGTCAAATATTGGAAATAACTTACATGTCCACCAACAGTAGAATGGGCTATTAAATTGTCCTATGTTTACATATTAGAATGCTGTTTAATAAAGAGAATTAATAAACTACAGGAGCCGGCACTGTGGCGTAGCAGGTGAAGCTGCCACCTGCAATGCTGGCATCCCATATGGACACCGGTTCAAGTCCCAGCTGCTCCTCTTCCAATCCAGCTCTCTGCTGTGGCCTGGGAAAGCTATAGAAGATGGCCCAAGTCCTTGGGTCCCTGCACTCACATGGAAGACTGGGAAGAAGCAATTGGCTCCTGGCTTCAAATCGGTGCAGCTCCAGCCATTTGGGGAGTGAACCAATGGAAGGAAGACCTTTCTCTCTGTCTCTCCCTCTCACTGTCTATAATTCTACCTCTCAAATAAATAAATAAGATCTTTAAAAAAATGAAGAACATTAAACTACAACTAACCCTAATAACATAGGTGACTCATAAACACGATGTTAAGCACAAGAAACCAAACAGAAAAGACACACTGTGTATGTTTTCATCCATAGGAAGTTCAAAACTAGTTAAAAATTGAATTAGAAATTGAGATGAAGTTTACTCTTGGCTGGGGGCGTTGAGTGAGATGGTGCCTGGTGGGGGACAGCAAGTGGCTACTGGGGTCTTGGTGATGTTCTAGTCCTCACTGTGGAGTGTGCTACTCTGTGAAAATGTATTTAGTACACAATTAAGCTCTGTGCTTGCATTATACTCCAAGGTAAGTTCTCATAAACATTGCCTTACACGGGGTCTACAGGTAAGAGAGACTAAGAGGAATGAGTAACAGATCAAGGCCACACAGCTGGTAGGCATGGGCCTGGGATCAAACCCTGTCTGCCCAATTCTGCTCTCTTGAGCCCTACATTATTCTTTCCAGCACTGGAATGCCGTGCAGAACAGGGAGTAGGACATGCTACCTCCCTAGGGTCTCCTCCTTTACCCATCTAACCAGGAGCACTCATACATAGAAACAGGATGGAAAAGACCATCAGCAATGGAACAAGGGAGAGATTAACTTTGTTTGTATTGTGATCCCATGTAGGAAAGATTGTGGGAGGAGGGCTGCACACAGAGCACCGTCCCCCTTCTATGTGCCCACCGCTCTGTGCCCCCTTATCTGCTCACCCGCCCAGCGTGCATTCACTCAGCACCCTTGTCAGCCTGCCCTCTGAAAGAGGTGCACAAGTAACTAAACCAGCTTCCCTCCTTCAGTGACTTGGAACCCAGTTTTCCTCCTCTATTTCCCCCTCCTTTTCAGTGCAGGAGCCTGGAGAAATGTGATTTCTGTTATTATCAATTTCCCACATCATTTTGTGTATGGGAAAATATACTCACCAGTCATAATGGCCAAGTTACTTATTTTTTGTGCCTTCATTTTCCCATCTGAGAGTGGGGGAGGTCTAACTGGTAAAACTGCTGTGAAAACTAAGAGAAGTAATTCATGCGAAGGTTGAGCACCAGCCTTGTATATACTAAGAGATCCAGAAATGTTAGTCACCGTTAGAAATAAGAAGGAGTAGCTCAATTTGACTAGTTCCTCCTTGAACATGTTTTTCAGTCATCTTCTTTCAGTCCCAAATGATTGAACTTGGAATTAACTCACATGTGTTCTAGACCTGTGCCAAGAATGGCTGCCACTCGTGCTCTAGAGCTCTGGGGATGAGGCTGTCCCTACTGTGGTGTGCTACAGGTCTAACAACACACCAGGTTTTGAAGACTTAGTACTATAAATATATATATATATATATAATATCCCAATAAATTTAATATACTTTCTACTTTCATTGCATGTTGAGATGGTAATATACTTTGGATATATTTGGTTAAATCAAACTATTCTCAAGACAAATTTCATAGGTTTATGTTTTTTTACAATTTCATCAAAATATAAACATAGTCCGAACAATTAATCCATTTAAAGTGGAGAATGGCCCAAGTGTTTGGACCCCTGCTACCCATTTTTAAGACCAGATGTTGCTCTTGGCTTCTGGCTACCGCTGGGCCCAGCCCTGGCCATTGCAGCCATCTGAGGAGTAAACCAGTGAATGGAAGATATCTCTCTCCACCCCTGCCCATAATGCTTTCAAATAGACAAATAAATCTTTAAAAAAAAAATAAATAAAAGCAGACTTTCCTTTCCCCAATGGTTTGCTTTGCCATCTTTGTTGAACATCAACCAGCCATGAGGCTGGCACTGTGGTGCAGAAGGTTAAGCCTCTACTTACAGTGCCGACATCCCATATGGGCACCCGTTCAAGTCCTGGCTGCTCCACTTCTGATCCAGCTCCCTGATAATGTGGCTGGGAAAGCAGCAGAAGATGGTCCAAGTGCTTGAGCCCCTGCACCCACGTGGGAGACCTGGATGAAGCTCCTGGCTCCTGGCTCCTGGCTTTGGCCTGGCCCAGCCCTTTCCCTTGCAGACATTTGGGGAGTAAACAAACAGATGGAAGATATTTCTCTCTCTCTCTCTTTCTTGCTCTGTATCTTTGCCTTTTAAATAAATAAATAAATAAGTGTTTAAGAAAATCAGTTGGCCATAGAAGCTGGGTTGATAACTAAGCTCTCTATTTCATCCCACTGTCATATTTGTCCATTCTTATCCCAATAGACATTGTCTTGATTATTGGAGGTTTAGGAGATCTGTTTTGGGCATGTTAAGTCTAAGATGCCTGTCAGATGACCCAAGGAGGATGTCAGGTGCATAATTCAATGCTGGGAACATAAATGTTCAAATGGGGACAGCTATGTTCAAAGCCGTGAGACTAGGAGAGAGTATCTAGCAAATGAGTATGGACAGAGAAGTCCAACGACTGAGCTGGTAGACACTCCAATATTAGGAAGTCAGCAAGATGAGGAGAAAAAGAAGTTTGGAAGGGATTGGCCTTGGAGGAGAATGGTGTTGTCCTAGGATACAAGAGAAGAAAAATTACAAAGGAGTGACCCACTCTGTCAACTGGTGATGACAGATCAACTAAGATTGAGAATGGAAATGGGCCATTGGATTTAACAACGTGAGAGTCACCAGTGAACTGGATGGCAGTAGTTGTTATAAAGCAGCAGGGCAAAAGCCTTATCAAAAATGTTCAAAAGAGAGTGGATAATGGAGAATGGGACTGGGAATGGGAGAGGGCGGAAGAGGTGGGGTGGGAGGGCGGGTATAATGGGAAGAATCACTATATTCCTAAAGTTGTACTTATGAAATTTGTACTCATTAAATAAATGGTTTCTTTGGAAGGCAAAAAAATTGGAGACTGCATGGACAATTCTTTGAAAGAGAGAGAATTAGAACACAGGAGAGAAATGAGATTATAAGGAGAAGAAGTAGAGCCTACAGAGAATATTTTAAATTGAGATAAATGACAGCATTCTGAACACTGGTGAAATGACCTAGTAGAGAGGGAGTATCTGGTGCTGCAGGAAGTAGAGGAGAGGGAGTGTATGAGTCACAGGTGGAAGTGGAGCTGGGGGCAGAGACAGTGCATCCACAGTCACAGAAGAAAGCAGCATTCAGGGTCAGATGCACGGAAATCCACAGATGTCCTCCGAGTGGCTCATGACTTCTCCAGAAAATGTGTATTGCTTGGAGCACTAAGCCTTTGACTATAATGTAAATTAGGACTATACCATCTTAAAAAAGATAAAATACAATAAATAAAATACCACAATAAATAGTAACTAATTTTTAGAAATGTGTATTGTGAGATTTTGTACATTTAGAAATGCAGGAATACCTTGTAGACTGAAGTGAGCAAGTGAAGGATGTGGGCAGTTGAAACTGAGAGAGGAGAGGATGGGGACGCAAAGCTACCCCTGAGGGAGAATCTTCCGACTGCCTTCCAGGTCCTCTTCCCTTGCCTTGGCTTCCCAACTTCCTCCCTGAATAAACCCTTCCACAGGCGCTGCAACAGACTCCCTGCTTCTCTGAGAAAACCCGCTTCTCTAATTTCTGCCCCACATCTCCCCCCTTCCCTCCTCCCTCTCCCATTCCTCTTGTTCCTTTTTCACTCTCAGATATGCAATGTCTTCCCTTCTATCTCTGCCTCCCCCTCTCCTCCATTACTCTCCCTGCTTCCACTTTTCCTTTCCACCTTCCATTTCCCACCAACCTCTCCTCAGGATCTGGATAGCTCTCACTATCCTGACAGGTGGCTATATGTCTCTTTATGAGAAGGTTCTATCTCCAACCACAGCTGGAACCTTCAGATCCCTGAAGCTACAGGAGTCTCTGCAAAGAATAACAAAGAGGATGACAGAGAGGAGGGAGGAATGGAGTAGGGGAGGCAGAGGAGAGGTGTGTACTGATGTCACTAGGACTGTCCCCATATGACCTTTGATGCTCCTACTATACACTGATGTATTTATCCCTTCTTCATGGATGAAGAACCTGGGGCTAAGATGGGTTATGTAGTGTGTTTCAGATTACTGAGCTTGTAAGAAGTAGAATCATGACTTAACCCGGGGTTATCAAAACTGAATATCTCGCATTTCCCAAAGTTGCGCACAAAGTTGTAGTTTCTGTGTAAGCCTTTTAACAATACTGGTATATAATAGCAACAGATAGACATTGGTCAATTACTCTAAAATTAATCAGAAAGTGGGACTGGGTAGGGAATAAGGAATTTCCTCTCAAAGAATCTTTCTCAAGAAATATTCAATCTTTTATTTTACCATGGGTTCAAGAGCAGATGAGAAAAAGTCCTGAACCTGGGGGTGGTTTTGTGGCATATCAGGTTCAGCTACTGTTTGGGATGCCTGCATCTCATATTGGAGCATTAGCTCAAGTCCCAGCTGCTCTGCTTCCACTCCAGCTCCCTACTAATGCAGCTAGGAAGGCACTGAAGAATGTCCCAAGTTCTGGGGGCCCTACCAGTCAGGTGGGAGACCTAGATAGAGATGTTGGCTCCTGGCTGCAGCCTCACCCAGCCCTGGCTGTTATAGCCATTTGGGGAGTGAACCAGAGAAAAGAAAAATCCCCAACCTATATAATAAAATGTTGATGATGAAAGTGGAAAACAAAAATCAGCATAAAGGAGACCTTATATGATGTTGCCAGTGACTTAGCACATACCGACTCATGACTTCTTTACTCTGATAATATATCAGTAGCCTAGATTGAATCCTAGCTACTCCACTTCCAATTTGGCTTCCTGCTAATGTTCATCTTGGGAGGTATCAGATAATGGCTCAAGTACTTGGGTCTCTGCCACCCTTGTAGGAAATATGGATTAAGTTCCAGACACTTGGCTTCAATCTGGCCCAGCCCTGGCTGTTGTATTCAGTTGAGGAGTGAACCAGTAGATGGAAGATCTCTCTCTCAATCTCTCTCTCTCTCTCCCTTCCCTCCCCCAGCTCTGTCTTTCTTTCCCTCTTTCTTTCTCCTTCTCTCCCTTTAATATAGCTTATAGTAAATAAATAAAAATTTTTTAAAAATAATAAAACAGTGTTAGTTCCTCAGTAATTACTATTCATGTGTATCAGTTTCAGAGCCACTGCATCAGTGAATCATAGAGTTAAAAAGGGATTCTAGAAATCAAATATTTCATTTAACAGGAAGGGACTCAAGATCAGAGACTACATGATGTGGTCTGGTCACTTAGTGACAGAACTGAGGCAGATGCCAGTGTTCTTTCTACCTATTGTGCTTCTACTAGTTATAAAAGGAGCTAATTATTGACCTCTCATGGGAGGAATCCATAAACCTCTGTAAAAATGGAGAATCAATCAAGCCCATGGCAATTAAGAGAAGTGTTGGTCTCATTTGCTAAAGGAACTCATTATTAACCAAAGGTTCCAACATCTTCAACCATCACATCACAGTACTCAGACCACAAACATGCCTCCAACATCCCCACCCCAGAGTGGTTACTACTGAGTTTCGTGGTGACTGGCCCAAGAAGATTAAAAAAAAAAAGTGTGGCTACCTTAGGAGGGAGAGTCCCAAGGACCAAGATAGCAATTGTCATAGCAACGGTCACACTACTTTGGTCAAGGAGAAAACCTTTTGGGGAACCGAAAACAGAACCTTGGGCACATCTGTTGCTTTCGCTCCCATCCTCCTCCAGCAGGCTGGGTGGAGCACTCCAAGCCCTTTTAGAAGTTTCCATTGGCCTCATACACCTGAAGTCCTGCCGCACCTGGCCAAGGTTGTATCCAGTATTGGGCTGGAAGTAACAGCAACCCTAACTGTACTTGGTATCACTCCACTAAACCCAATGCCCCATCTCCAGCCCTAGGATTCTCCCACTGGAAAACATCCTAGAATAGCCAGTGTCCTTGAAGAAGTGTGGTATGTAACAGGATCAACAGGACCATACACACTGCACATGAGAAAGAAGCTGTGAGCAAGCAGGTGCTTCAAGAAGCCCAGAGAGGTCCTGGAAATATTTGAGAACAGCAGGAAAGAGTCCATATACAACAGTTAGGTCATCTTAGGGATACGAGTCTGGGAAGGGTTGAAATCAATGATATCAACATTTCAGAATATATTTTAGTAAACTTCCTAGAGCCCATGACAGAAGCATTCTCTTCTACCATATCTCCTTTCCATCCATTAATATGATCACCCACATATCCATCCACCCTTGAGCTTACCCAAATTATAGGATTAGCTGTCTAAGCTCCTATACCGAACATACCTAAATACCACCAAAAAAAAGAAAAAACTTGTTTATACGTTGGATGTACAGACACCCAACTCCATTAATTCAGTGGGCGTTTGTTAGCATCTCCTCATGCCTGGATGTGTATTTCGTTCTGCAGATAACAGAGTTGACAAAGACAGCTCTAGGGTGGGAATAGCCAGAAATTGTAACATGGAGCAAGAGGGCAGAGGATGGGATGTCTGTAACGCACTCTCTGTAACTCTTGACTTTCGAATAAATAAATAAGTGAATTTTTTAAAAAAGACATTTTTATTGTAAGTGAAGTGTACATCTGTGAAAGCAAAATTAGGGGCTGGCGCTGTGGTGTAGCAGGTAAAGCAGTGTCCGCATTCGATATGGGCACCAGTTTGAGTCCCAGATGCTCCACTTCCGATCCAGCTCTCTGTTGTGGCCTGGGAAAGCAGTAGAAGACGGCCCAAGTCCTTGGGCCCCTGCACCCACGTGGGAGACTTGGAAGAAGCTCCAGACTCCTGGCTTCGGATCAGCCCAGCTCCTGCTATTGTGGCCATTTGGGGAGTGAACCAGCAGATGGAGGACCTCTCTCTGTCTCTGCCTCTGCCTCTCTGTAACTTTGTCTTTCAAAATAAATAACCCTTTTAAAAAATAGTAAAATTAAATCATGTTTGAATTATTCATTGGCTAAGTTGATAGTTGGTATAATGCTTTTCCATGAAGGGATATGTAGCTCTTTTTGAGTTGACTGATTCTTGGGAGAACTGGGCATTTTCTAAAGACATAGCAGGACAAACCCCTGAGGCCGGCCATCAGAGTTCTCAGGGACTCTCCCTTCCTTTGGATTCAATGTCAGGTTTGCAGGCAATTTGGGAAGAAAGACCTGCAAAAATGTAAATGGTGGAGACAGAATTCCATCACCTCCTGGACCTGTGCATTTATTTTCTCTTAATAAAAATCCAGGGCAGGCATGCAGCACAGTGGTTGAGTGGCCACATCAGAGTGCCTGGTTCAAGCTTAGAATGGTCCACTTCCCAGCTTCCCGCTCATGTGCACCCTGGGAGGCAGCAGACAGTGAGTCCAATACTTGGGTCTTTGCCACATACATGGGAGACTGGAACTGAATTTTGGCCTTCTGCTTTGACCTGGTCCAGACCTGTCTGTTGCGGGCATATAGAGAGTAAACCAGTGAATGGATGATCTCTCTCTCTCTCTCTCTCTCTCTCGCCCTGCCTTTCGAATAAAATGATCAAGGTATTCAAAGCACAGATCATGTTGAATTCCAGAGAGAAAAATCTTGCCCCAGTGACTGATATATTACTCAATCCCTGTAAAATCATTTAAAATATCTGGTTTATTTCAATTATTAAAAGTGAAGGTCTAACAAAAGAAATGATTTTGCGATTCATCCATAAATCCATCACCCTGGTGTATGTATTATTTTAATTCCTCACATCACATTTTTTTCTAAAATTTATTCTATATCTTCACACAGAGCCATAGGGACATTCATACCATTACCACAATTTGGGTTCAATTTCTCATTGGACTTCTTTTTCTATTTCTATTACATCGACCATTTTGAATGATGCACATTATTTCTTCTTACTAATGGTGCATCAATTATTTAGCCTTTTCCATATTTTTAGAATATTACCTAGAGTGATCAGCTATGCTGGCATACAACCTTCCTGAAAATTTTGACTCATTGTGAGAGTTTGCCTCTTCTGTCTGGGGCACTTTTTAGCCAATGCAGCAAGTGATCTTAACCTGACTTCCTCTTCTTTAATTGCTTCATATGTACTCACAGTCTCATCTAAAATATTTCTATTTTGGGGATGGGCCTTGTGGTACAGTGGGTTGACCCGCCTCTTGGGACACTCGCATCCCATATTAGAGTGTCTGGTCTGAATCCCAGCTACTTGGCTTCCAATCCAGTTTCCTGCTAATGCAATCCCGTGAGACAGTGGGTGATAGCTGAAGTGGTTGAGTTCCTAACACCCACATGGGAGTCCTGAAAGGAGCTCCTGGCTCCTGGCTTTAGCCTGGCCCCACTTTGGCTGCTGCAGTCATTTGAAGAGGAAACCAGCAGACCAAAGCTTGCGCTCTCCCCCGCCCCTTTCAAATAAATAAAAATAAATAAATAAGTATTTTAAAATATTGCTACCTTAGATCAAAGGGTTCAGCTTAAACTTATATTCCAATCTCAAGGTTAATCAACAGCCAGCATTCACAGCACAGAAAACTGAACACACTATTTGTTCCCCAGCAAACATTTCCCAAGTGCCTAGTAGATGTCAGACACTTGCTGACAGTGCCACATCATTGTTATCACTATTCTCATGACAAGCCCAAGAAGAAGGTATTATTATTTCTTATTATAGAGAAGGAGAGTAAGGCTCAAGTCCTAAGTTTGAGTATCATGTGGTAAAAAAAAGTCTGAGGATTTTAATAAATATCAATTATTTAAAGTCAATCTCTTAAGATTTAGAAACTTCAAGAGGAATATTTAATATTTAAAAAGGAAAGTATCCTTGTCATGAAGTTTCTTTCCTTGATATCAAATTAAGTCACCTATTGTTTTCTGTGACCCTAAGCACACACATTAGGACTTAGGCAAGCCTGTGGGTGGCATTTGTCACCAGCATGAGAGAGGGTGGCTGGTACACAGCAAATGGCATACCAAGTGGTAGACAATATGCTTTAACCATCGAGAGTAATTTTTAACCTCAAATATTCTTGCTAGAATAATACTGCTGGAGTAGTTAAACAAGATAGAGATGGTGGATTCCAAACTAGAGCCCTAATCAGAAATAAGGGCACAGAACATCAAAACGAGGAGGGATCTTGGGTGGCCAAATCTTGCATTTTACAATGAAGAAACCAGAAAGGTCAACTGACAATGAAGGTCACACAGAAGGCAGGAGAAGGCCATGATGAGGACAGAGAGCATTTCCTTAATGTGAACAACAGGTGAAGAATTCTGCGAGGGGGTTTCCACAGTGCCACGCCACACGGAACACAGACTCTATTTTGAGAGTCCACCCCTGCACCTGCTCTGCCCAGATGGGCTTGGCAAAAGAAGAAACGAAACAGACTTTTCTCACTACAGGGCTGGTGTGAGGGTCCAGTCAGAGGTTCCATGAGCCACACTGGAGGAGCCAGGTGTAGCTGAGCTGCACCCCCTGGGGGCGGGCAGCTTTCCTCCTCAGATTCCCATTCAGTCACTGCCTTGCTCGTCTCCATAACACCGATGGGAGAATGAAGGGACTGGCTCACGTGCAGTCCCACCGCGGAGGAGTGGGACGAGAACACAGTCCAGCCAGGGGTTAGAGGCAGAGGAGCCACCATCCCATGCTTCCTACTCAGCATGTTCAAAAAAGGAAATGGTTAGACAGTGATAAATTGTCAAAGAAGGCAGAAAAATATCTTCATTACAGTTACTTAAACATACTCATGAAAGTGCAAAGGGAAGATGAGGGGCCTTGGAGTCAAGAAGACCTGACTTTGAATCCAACTTTGTCACAGCCTGGTTAACTTGGCCTTAAACAAATTACCAATACTGTATAAACCTCAGTTTCCTATCTGTAATTTTTAAGGACAATAACAGAATACCTCATAAATGGCTATTGTAATAATAAAAAAATGACAGCACCTAACACAGGGTCTAGGTAAAGATAATTCTTGTTATTTTTACATGCTAATTTTATCAACCTCCACATGAACATTGTTTATGGTTTTCAAGACAAGGTGCTTCACTCTGTCTCCTCTTTTCAGAACATGAGCATCAAATCCTGTCCTTGAGCTTCCACCGTGATACACAGGCCACTCGGTAGCATCCTCTGTCTGAGAACCTGTCACTCAAACTTGAAGGATTTTGCAAATTTTCATTTTAAATCATGTCATTAGACACCTTGCTTTACCAAAACAATGATTTATATATGTTATATGCAGTAATCAAAATCCACAAGCCTAGGGTGGGTGTTCAGCTTAGCGGTTAAGACATTAGTTCAGGTGCCCACAGCCCACGTTAGGGTACCCGGGTTTTTGATCCCTGGCTCTGCCTCCTGACTCTGGGAGGCAGCAGTGATGGCTCAAGTGACTGCATCCCTGCCACCCATGTGGGAGACATGGATTGCGTTCCCAGCCCCCAGCATTGGCCCCGGGCCTTTGCACACATTTGGGAATGAACTATCAGATGTGAGCGTTCTCCCCTTCACCCTGCCCCGTGTGGGTGTGTGTATGTGTGTGTGTGTGTGTGTGTCTCAAATACAATTAATTTTTTAAAAGCTTTAAAGAATCCAAAAACTCTATTTCTTTAGCAATAGATGAAACAAAAATACTCAATGCAGTGCTAAAGAAACTGACAGAAGTAATTAAGGAACCTCAGAAAATTCCATGTTAGCTACTTTCCTTAAGGAATGAGTTACTCCAGTTAAACCAAACAGATTCCAAGTCATTACTGAAGGAAAATAAAATCAGGAGACCTGGTTTCCTTTCTCTAATGATTTAATTCTTCTGATGATTCAGTGTCTCACACATTGCAGTGCTAACCAGGGGTAAAATGCTGGTGAATTGGACTCTAGTTCATAAAATAGCAAGTGAGCCCTGTCTGCCATACCCATGCTTCTTTGTGTTTCAACGTTTATAAACTGCAGCGGGCTCCACAGCTACAAGGTGCTGCTGCAGCCAGGACTCTCAGTTGCCTCCGATTTCTAAACCAGGGACTTTTTCCCTCTGCCGCTCTGGTCCCCTTTGTATAAGAGCACATAGCAGACGCTCAACGGGCAGTCACAAAGGCAGTGGACTGGAGTCCCCCCTCTGCCACCACCTTAGGGACACTCAGCTTCCCCATGTGTGACATCAGGGGTTGGACCGAGAGGTTAGGGAGGTCCCCTTCTCATCTAAAAGGTCATGACCACCACAGGGCAATAGGAAAAAATACTTAAGGTCCTTTCTTGGAGCATGATTCGCTATGTATAATGCGGAAATAATCATGTAATCTGAAGAGGCCTTGAAGTCTTCCTTTCAAGCAGCATTTAAAGAAGAACTGCGCTCAGGGAGTAAGCCAGCGAAGAGAAGCCAAAGCAGCAGACACAGGTGGGCCCACCGTGCAGCTGGTCCTCTCACTCCCCAGGCGCGGCCTTGTGCCAGGCCCCAGGCCTCCATACACCCGCAGGAACCAACCCCCTAAAACACACACTCATCCCCACAGGTGCTGGGAATGCACCCACACGGCTCAAGAAGGAGATCAGGGGGTGACCTGGGTTGTTCAGACAATGTAGTCAGAAGGAACACAAATTAAATCTAGAAACCCCTAAGTGTCCTGGCTTAGATGTCAACACTGGACAAACTTGCCATGGCAAGTGACCCCATTTTCCATCGTCTGTGCTGTCGCTGGCCATTGAGAATGACCACTCTCAGACAGCAGGCTCTGAGTAGTCAGAGGCAGAAATGGGAATCAAAAGGCAACACTGGATTTGAAAGCATTCATCTGGGTTTCATTCTGCCCCTATCGGATGCTGATGCCAGAGTTCCCCCAGCTACTGTGAAACTGGGGACAGAATCACCTGCCTACACTCTCACACGAGGTTCAGCGATGGTCAGTGTTCAGGAAAATGCTGTGCAGGCTTAGTGCACGCGGCTTCTGAACGACGGCTCCCAGGAATGGGGGCAGAAGCCATTTGCTTGCATGGGAAGACAGCCCCATGAGCCTCCCGGCCGGGGGCCTCCACGTTCCCTCCCGCTCTCCCGACTGTAGAATAGCGACGTGGCCCTGCATGACCACACCTGCAGGAACAATGTCCCTCAGCTCTCTCTCTCTGGATAGACACCTGCGGTCATTGAAACAGAAAGTCGAAGCTTCCACTTCACTGTTCAGGGTTTGTGCCAAAAACATACAGAACTGGATCGCCAAATAAGAACTAAAACCAGACTGGAGGCCTGGAGCTAAGTTGGTGATTTCTGTTTCTCGGTAAGAGATTATTCATCGAATTCAGGGTCTGAAGCTTAGGCATTCACAATAAACATGAACACACACACGTGTGCACATGTCCACGTTCTACTTCACCCTCAAGCACTTTCTTCTGCTGAATAGAGAGGAAAATACAGATGTGTGAAAATAAACTGCAAGACAAAGCTTAAATGGTGGAAAATAACATTTGTGACCACTGAATTGGCATTTGTCACTCAATATCACCTCTTGAAAAGGAATCTAGTAACACATATCAAAAGTTATTAAAATCCCATTCTCTTTACTCAGTAATTTCAAGAAGTCTAAACAGCAAACACTAGAAAAATCCTAAATGCCCAAGTTACAAGAAATGGCCAAGGAAATAAGAGGACGTCAACTCCGTGGGCTGACTCGCAGTCCATTGAAAAGAGGCTTCTAAAATCTGCTCGGCAACCTGGAAAACCATAAATCAATAAGGCTTTTGTGAAGTGTGGAGTTCTAAGTGCCCCACACTCAGCTCTGTGTAAAACTGTATGTGCTACGAAAGATGACTGGAAAAGGAACGGACCGCTGTTACAGTCAAGTGCAAGGTTATGAAATTACTTCCTTCAAAATTTGTGTTGTTGGAGTGTCCTTCCTACAATACGTAGTATTCAAGAACAGGAAAAGAGGAGGGACAATTTGCCAGTACCGCAGAGCAGAATCAAGAAATCAACCTTTGCTTATGTTCAGATTGAGATGGAAGCAATCGGCCTTGCCTGGTCCTCGGTGGGTCACTCCATGGCCATGGTGACCCCACTCCAGCACACCAGGGCCATTCCTTAACCAGACTAGCATCTGTGTTTCCCAACATAAGTTATCTAAGAGGTAAAATTTCTCCAGAATCATGAATTATCTTCCATTGGCAAGTGCCATGTGAGCCCTAAGGATAAGCTTAACCATTCTGGACTGAGAACTGAAAATATTTCAGATTGAGAGAATCGTCTAAAACAAAGTAACAAGGCATGTCTGGGGGTAGACATGCTCTGGTGTATCAGGTCACTCTTCTCTGACTCCTCACATCCATTTGTCTAGTTCCATTATTAAGAGTTTTCAAGAAGGCCAAAATATGTTAAAGAAAAAACTGTAATCGTCATCTATTTTACTGACTTCACTACTGAAATTTTTCCCATTTAATTTTTTGAAAGGTAACCAATGCATCTGGTAAAATACTCAAATACTGGGGGGAAAAAGTGGCTGGGAAGTAATTCTCTCTACCGCTCCATATACCCCATGCCGAGACATTTTTAATAAAGTCTTTAGGCTCTAAAGTCGGTTGGTGTTTTCTTTAAGGTGGACTAAAACCAAAGCGTGGTGTTAGGAGCAAGCGAAGGCTCACAGGCACAGGTTACACAAAGGTACTCTGAGAAAGCTGGTGGAAAATGGAATTAAAGGTAAGTTTATACCGGGGAAATTTTTTTGAAATATATACACAGTTTTTTCATAGTACACATTTTCCGTGAGCTTTCTGAAGACAACTCGCATCAACTACTCCTGAAACCAAAACTTTTGTAATTTATTTAGATTTATTCTTACTATAAAATTCAGATTATAAAAATACCGATTATTTCCATTAATGGCTTGAGAATGCAGTCTTTCCTTTGGATGAATATTTTGGATCATTTACTCATTGCCATTATTTATACTCAAATGCAAACCCAGAATTACAGATGGTCTTGTGGGCTCCCTCAAGGACAGAGTACCAGGAAATATATTTTGTCCATGAAATGAATTTATAATTAATGAGCACTTATCACATGCATGCAATTAAAACACAATCCCAAAGGATTACTTGGCAAAAGGAGAATTCCTTTCTCTTCAAAACCTTTAGTCATAAATATAAAATTTTGTTCATATATTTTATAACAAATATAGCATTCTAAAGATAGGACAGCATTATGAGCATTTGATTGCATATGAATTACATCTGAATAAAAATAAGAGTGCATGAAATAAAACCCAAGAAAACTGCACTCAGGAAAGATGTGGTGCTTTGGGGTATCAGCTCAGAGCACAGCTCTCAGCTCTGCACTTTGCGAATCTCTGAGAGCAGGATAATGCTTCCTCTGGCACTCAGTTTTCCATGCCTGCAATTCCTGATGTTGATGAACCATGCCTTGTTTTCACAGTTAAAACTGCTCCCAGAGCCCTCTTTACCCTGAAGAATATATTTTGCCTACACAATTTCTTTCTGTTTCACCAAAGTGATCTTTTCCTTCAGTTGGTTTCAACCTATGTTCCAAAACAGAAAGGCATGAACTAGCACAGCATTCTAGACTTGCTGAGGGACAGGAGACCCCCACGCTCCCAGTGGGGAGGATGGGACGAGGGCTACTTGGAAAAGCCAAACTGTAAAACATTACATGAACCCATTCTTCCACCTCCCTCGGATTTTCAACAGCACCCCACCACACACACACGCACACACACACACACACACACACACACCGTGAGGGGCACACGGCCCGGGGCACGCAGGACCCAGACCTTACCCGGAGTTTCTGCACGGGCAGCAGGTTGGCAGCGCTCAATGTGGGAGCCCTAGTGCAGCCCAGGGGCTGCCTGTGGGGCTGCAGCTGCCTCCCAGATCTGAGCCCTGCTGTGTTTCTGCAATGTCCCCCATTTGCAGTTTGACCTGTTTCTCCCATAGGACAGCTTTGCCATTCCCTACAACAATTTCCGCTGACCCCTGGGGACTCTTAGGGAGATGTTCAGTGAAAACCATCCACCTGAAGGCAGGATTGCAGCAGGCCTGGCCCCCACGCAGTCATGTGTGCCCGGGAGAGCAAAGATGGGGTGAGGAGAGCAGGGCTCTCAGTCGGACACACAGCTTCCCTGCAGGAAACGTCCCCAGCCACTTGGCCACCATGCAGCTCTAGTCACAGCTGGCACTTTGCTGGTCTCCCAGAGTCAGTCACTTAGGGTGAGATGGCTCCAAAAAACAGCAGAAACGCAAAAACAAGGAGCCCTGGACACAGCGACTTGAATGACTTACTGGGAAAAAAACCACAGTGATTTCACAAATGCATGACTGTGAACTGTTACCCGGGGCTGACAGCTCTAAGCAGTGGCCGCTGGTACCTCTGGACAAGTTCCTTTAGGTCACTGGAATCAGTACAAACACAAGAATGGACACAGGTGCCCAGCACCCTAAAGGATCAATGAAGGCCCCTCAAGGCCTGGGACTACTCAGTCTGGCCTTCCCATAAATCCTGGCAAAAGCTTGCCCAAAACCAAAGAAAGGGTCAGTTCTGGGATGGAGAGGACAGGGATCCTGCTCTACAATGGCTGCCTCAGCAACCTGTCAGGGGAAGCTTTAGCGTGCTGGGCAGGAGCGCCCCCTGTTGGCCACAGGAAGGGAGAACACCCAAACTTTGAAGGGCTCTGATTAAAGCTTAGGGAGTAAGTCTCCACTCCATTGTGGACAACATCACATCTATGCTCACATATACAATCTTTTTTTTTTAATTTTATTTATTTGAAAGTCAGAGTGATGGAGAGGAAGAGACAGAAAGAGATCTTCCATCCCCTGGTTCACTCCCCAAATTGCCACAACAGCCAGGTCTGGTTAGGCCAAGCCAGAACCAGGAGTCAGGAGCCAGAAATTTCATCCGGGTCTCCCACACGGATGGCAGGGGCTCCAGGTGCATTATCGGGGAGCTGTATGGGAAGCAGAGCAGCCAGAACCTGAAACTGCTATGAGATGCTGGCATCGCAAGCAGCAGCTTAAGACACTGAGCCACAATACTGGCCTCCAAAGGTGGTTTTATTTTATTCTCTTCTTGAAAAATACTTTTGGCATCTCCTACACACACACACACACACACACACATTTCTCATTTCATATTTTATTCTTCATGTTCTCTAGAACATACAGAAAAACATGAAAAGCTATATACTCATATAAAACCATCCACAAAAATAACTACTTATAATATCATATACTAAACATAATTTTTATCTAGTTGAGATCATGCTGTGTGGCAGCCATTGTCCATCTACTGTCAGATTTACTTCTTGTCCCTGGCACAACTGACTTCCAGCTAGATGCAGCCAGTGGGAGGCCCTGGCAAGAGACCAGAGAGTAGAGGAAGGGATAATCCAGGGTCTTTCTCTCTTTCTGCTTTAAGGAAGGAGTTTCCAACAGTGACTGCATCTGCTCCGTGATTCCAGATCTCACTGAGTATCCAGTTTGGGGGTTCGGGTACCACCACCGTCTCCAGCCCCGAGGGTGGCATGGCTTCCTGTGGTGGCTCATCTAATGACTGGTTCTCCATTCTTCATCTGTGAAGCAATGCCCTTCGTTGGAAATGCCTGGGGTGGGGGGGTATTTCCCCTGATTGGGTCATGCCTAGTATACATCACATTGCTTAATTAATAATGTGTCACCAGTATTATTCCTTTGAAGCTTTTCTATACCTTAGTTCTTTACAAGCCTTGCCCAATGAGTGCACACCTTATTACATCACATATTTATTGATTTCCATAAATCAAGTATTCAATTTTTGCTAAAAACAACATGAGTATGAACATCTTTGTGCATAAATTTCTATCCATATCTCCAAGAATTTGCAGAGGCTGAATTCCTGGAAGTAACTAGAAAGAATGACCTATTTAAAGATTCTTGGCATACGTGTTGCCCAAAAATCCCCAGGAAGGAAACGTTGGACCAGTTTACAATCCCACCTGCCATCTAAGAAAGCTGGTCTCATCGTGCCCACTGCAGCTCTTGATTACATTAAATAATCTGGTAACTTCCTGGGCAAAAAAGGCATCCGGCTGTTACTATTTCATGCAGATGTGTTTGTTTGTATTGTTAGTGAGTGGGACCATCTGCACTTCCTCTGGTCAATTTTCTCATCTATTTTCCCATGCAATTTGCCATGCAGCGTTAAGGAATTGAAATATCCCCTTAAGTTTCAAATCCTGGGCAGGAACAGTCAGTTGGCCAGGTCTAGGCCTGTGCCCTAAGGAGCAGGAAGTGGGGGTATGGACATTTTAGTTTCAACAGAGAAGGGAAGCCATATAATGCAGTAAGCGCTCCCACTGTGAAGAATTTCTCAAATAGAAGAAAGAAGTTCAGAAAGACCAAAAAAAAAAAAAGTTACACTCAGAACATTCTTATCTGGATGTGCATATCTGCCCTTTTATATATTGATCTGATTCTACAATCATCGATAGCTGTCTTCTTTCCAAGAAACGTGTGTGTGTGTGTGTGTGTGTGTACATATATGTATATACTGATGGAGAGAGGCAGGGACAGATAGAGTTCCTATCCACTGGTTCATTTGCCAGTTGCCCACAATGGTCAGGACAGGCCCATTGCTGAAGCCAGGACCCAGGAACACAACCCAGGTCCTCCACATGAGTGGCATGAACCCAGTTACTTGAACCATCACTGCTGCTTCCCAGGATTTGCATTAGCAGGAAGCTGCAACCAAGAGCCAAAGCTTGGAATTGAATCCAGGCACTCCAATGTGGAACACGGATATACTAACTAGTGCCTCATCCAATGGGTCAAACACCCACCCAAAGGATTATATTTTGGCTGGCAGGCATTTGGCATGGTGCTTAAGATGCTCACATCCTATATCAGAGTGCCTGGATTTGAGTCCTACCTCCTCTTCTGACCCAACTTTTCTGCTCATGCACACAGTAACAGTAAAAGTTAACCCAGTGAGATGATTTCTTTTGCTCCTATGAAAGTGGTCCTCAGAGCCAGTGTGTGGTAGAGATTAAGCTGCTGCCTACAATGCCAGCATTCCACAAGGGCCCCAGTTCAAGTCCCAGCTGCTCCACTTCCAATCCAGTTTCCTGCTAATGTGCCTGGGAAAGCAGCAAGGAATGGCCCCAGTCCCAGATGAGGCTCCTGGCTCCTGGCTCCTGGCTTTGGGCTGACCCAGCCCTGACAGCTGCAGCTGTTTGGGGAGTGACCCAGTGGATGAAAGGTCAATCTCTTCCTCTCTCTCTGTAACTTTGCCTTTCAAATAAATAAAATCATGAAAAAGTGATCCTCAATCTCATATGTTCAACTGATGTGTGCCTGTAATTACAGTGCTTCCTAGCTTTCCCTGTTCCTGGGATCTAAAACTCGACAACGAAGTACAGTAGTCTGAATAAATCATATATATATGTATATATATATAATACATACACACATATATTTATTTACTTATTTATTTATTGAAGTGAAAAGGAAGGAAGGAGCAGAGGAACAACAACAAAATACCAGACCATGAAAACGTAAGTCCACACAAAAACTTATACATGAATTTGCATGTACAAGAATTTGTAGCAGCATTACTCATAGTAGTCAAAAAGTGGAAAACACCCAAATAAACATCAACTGATGGATTAATAAAATGGCACATCTAGATCATAAATATTCAGCAATAAAAAGAATAAAGCGCTGAATCATGCTACCACATGGATGAACTTTGAAAACATTATGCTGATTAAGAACAGCCAGACATTTGGCACAGCAGTTACGATGCCACTGGGGACACCTGCATCCCAGGTCAGAGTGCCTAGGTTCAAATCCCACCTCTGCTTCTAATCCCAGCCAGGAGGCAATTGGTAATAGCTCAAATAGTTGGGTCCTTGTCACGCGCATGGGAGATCTGAATTGAACTTCTAGCTCCCGGCTGCGGCCTGGCCCAGCCCCAGCTGTAGTGGACATTTGGCAAGTGAACCAGGGGATGAAAGATCTGTCTGTCTCTGTCTCTCTGCTTTCCAAATAATAACAATAAATCTAAAAATAGAGGCCAGCGCCGTGGCTCACTAGGCTAATCCTCCTCCTGCGGCTCCAGCACACCAGGTTCTAGTCCCGGTTGGGCGCCGGATTCTGTCCCAGTTGCTCCTCTTCCAGGCCAGCTCTCTGCTGTGGCCAGGGAGTGCAGTGGAGGATGGCCCAAGTCCTTGGGCCCTGCACCTGCATAAGAGACCAGGAGAAGCACCTGGCTCCTGGCTTCGGATCAGCGCGGTGCGCCCGCCGCAGTGCGCCAGCTGCAGCAGCCATTGGGAGGCGAACCAACAGAAAAAAGGAAGACCTTCCTCTTTGTCTCTCTCACTGTCCACTCTGCCTGTCAAAAAAATAAAAATAGAAAGATACATTATACAACTCCACTTATATTAAATGTCCAGAAGAGTCAATGCTACATAGAAAGTGAATTCATGGTTGCCTAGAGCTTGGGGGTCAGGGTGATTAGGTGGAAATACAGAGTGACTTTGTCTCTGGGGTGATGAACATGTTCTAGAACTGATTGTGGTGGTGGTTGAACAATTCTGTGCATATATTAAAAGCCATTGAACTGTGTATTAGGTATAGTGAGTTATATATCAATAAAGCTTATAAAAGTATTGGAAAGTTTTTTAAAAGATGCAACTGAAAACCACCTACTTCTGGGATTTTCCCTGACATCTCCAAGTAGAAGACACACACACACACACACACACATAAACCTAAATGACATACTGTAGGGAAAGTTCATCTTTTGGTAAATTCCAAAAACTGACAAGCCATTTAAACAATTGTATTATGGAAAATATCATACACAAACACACACACACACACACACAAGAAGAATGGGATTTCTAACTTAGTTATTAACATCATCATGCTTACCTCTTAGAAAAACTAGCCTACTGTCAGCTAAAACACTCATTTAGTTTAGAAGCTGAAAGGATGGTACTCTTTCCTGGATTTAAGGTCAAGGTCATCTGCTGGAAGCAGAGATGAAGGTCTCAGTTCAAGTGGGGCCATTGAATTGACCCTCTGGGGTAGCTCTCCATCTGACTCAACTTTCTGTGGTCCTAGGAAATATCTTTTTTTTAATGTATGGTTTAGTAAGTATAAAGCACATAAACAATTAGGTAAGTTTGTAGAGAAGCTGACCCAGACCCATAAATTGGGAGATGTGGGTATTCATCTAAACTTTCTATATGTCTTTTTTTTTTTTTTTTTTTTTTGGCCAGGCAGAGTTAGACAGTGAGAGAGACAGAGAGAGAGTGAGTTATACACAGTGAGAGAGAGACAGAGAGAAAGGTCTTCCTTCCATTGGTTCACTCCCCAAATGGCCGACATGGCTGGTGCTGCGCTGATCTGAAGCCAGGATCCAGGTGCTTCTCCTGGTCTCCCATGCTGGTGCAGGGCCCAAGCACTTGGGCCATCCTCCACTGCCCTCCCGGGCCACAGTAGAGAGATATACTAGAAGAGGAGCAACCAGGACTAGAACCTGGCGCCCATATGGGATGCTGGCACCACAGGCGGAGGATTAGCCAAGTGAGCCATGGCACCAGCCCCTCTATATTTCATTATTTTTACAGAATATTTATTAAAGCTATTTAATATACACTTTTTCACTTGTCATTTGGGGAGTCCTTTATTATAAAGACAATTCTTCTGTCTGGTGATGAGCAGCGGTTACTCGGGATCTCCACGTTGGACAAATTCCATTTCTTCTTGAGGTACAGGTTTCCTTCTGTACTTCTGAGGCAGTGATTTAATGATTTCGGCAGTGTCCGGTGGCCCCTGATCCATCAGCAAATCCGGTGGTCTACTTCCTTAGCCTGCTGTGCAACTGCAGAAGAGTGACACGGCAGTCCAGCTGATCTCAAACTTCAGACACATTGGGTTTAGGATCGTCTCTTCTGGCAGGGAACCTTATTAATGGGGTATGTGGTTTGACTACCTGAACGACCCGGCTGGCAGACGCCATCTTACTGTCCATGATGACCCCAGGGAAGGGGCAGCTTCCGGGGAGCGAGCAAGCCGCAGCCACCTCTGTAGTTGTGGGCTGCTGTGGGCGGTGCCCACCTGTGAAGACGTCTTAAGACCACAGGAGAACCCCCAGGCTTACTCCAAGAAATCAGAGGAGCTTTAAATAAGCCAGAACAAGGGCCATGCCAGGATTGGCCTTGAATTCTGGTTCTGTGACCTCCAGTACTGCAGTCACTCACCAGGTTGCTGTTGAGCCCTTGAATGGGGCTGGTCCAGTGAGACATCTCAAGTGAAATACACACAGCATTCTCAAGACAATACCAAAAAATGTAAAATACTGATTGTGTATTAAAATAGCAGTATTTTAGCTATCTGGAGTTAAGTTTACTTGTTCCTTTTTACCTTCTGAGTGTGGTGACTAGAACACGTAAAATCACACATAAGGCTCACACTCCTCTAAGGAGTGCTGTTCTTGACCGTATTTGAGCTGGTGCCAACAGCTGCAGGCTCTCACTTTGTGAGTGCTTCTCAAAGGTTCACAAAGGAATAGGAGAAGCACCCTTGGCACAGAGGAACAGGGGCTGAGGCTTCTGAAGCCATCAGTGACTGTAGCCAGGGCTTGCCTTCCGCTGAGGACAGCTAATGAAGTAAGATGAAGGTGAGCACAACTCCCTGATCTGAAACTCTGGAACGCCATCAAAATGGAGTGCTGTCATCCGCGGGACAGGCAGGGGTCTTATTCCACGGGGCTGAGACTTCAGTTCTCTGGGACAGAGCTCCTCCTCTCCCACCCTGCTGCTGAGCATAGGTGGTCGTCGGTGATAACAGAATCTGGTTTCAACACCGGATTTATTCTGACCATCGGCCTGCACCATGCGCCTGCACACAACGCTGGAGTTGCCTTGCCAGGGAAGACCTTTTCTTCCCTCTGAACTCTGCCTCTACCTCACTGCCCTCAGGAACTATCACACTCCCCCCACCCCAAAGACCCACTAGATGTTTACCTTCTGAGGCTGCCTGGGCACATTTGAATGCTAGACTATATTGGAGTGTTTTGCTGCCCTGCAACACAACCCAGTTACTAAAAACGCAAAGGCACTGAACCTCTGTCAAAAACACCATCTGATTGCTGGGTTAGTGGAGAGTGAAGGCTGATGCAATCCTAAATCCGTCTGCATGAGCTGCTAGGTGTGACAGGAAGTGAGCAGAGTCAGGCATCTGAGAAGTCACAAGAAGTGACTGTCATGGTGCCAATGAGTTCAGGGCTGGAGCCACACCACAGGGTATCTGCAGCCCAACTCCTGCACCCCACTGCCCAGCACAGTGAGTGCTACATACAATTAAACAAGGGGAGCGTGAAGGGCTGATTATGGGATGCCCAGGACCTCTGGATCCCGAGAAAGAGAGATCCTGCCCGACAGCCAGGGACTGGCCTGGCTCTACAGTCAGGCCCGGCACCCACCCACACCATCTCACAGAACATCGACATCAGACAAAGCCATCTGAGTCCACGGTGGATGAAGACGAAAACAAGGCTACAACCGAATCATCTCAACACGGACAAAACCTGAACACTGTCCAAGTCACAGAAGTGACCAAACATCCATCCTGGCTAGGGAGCACCTGCTGCTGCTTTATCATTGCCGGCTCCAGCCTTCCTCCATCTTCTTACCTTCTAGCTAAGAATTATTAAGACAGGGCTGGTGTTGTGGCACAGTGGGTTAAGCCCCTGCCTGTGTCACTGGCATCCCATATGGGTGCTGGTTGGAGACCCAGCTGCTCCACTTCTGATCCAGCTCCCTGTTAATAAGCCTGGGAAAGCAGTGGAAGATGGCCCAAGTGCTTGGGCCTCTGCACTCACATGGGAGACCTGGAAGAAACTCCATGTTCCTGGCTTCAACTTGGCCCAGACAGATCCATTGCAGGTATTTGGGGAATGAACCAGTAGATGGAAGTGCTCTCTCTCTCTCTCTAACTCTGCTTTTCAATTAAATAAAAAATAAATCTTAAAAAAATATTAGAGACAGTCACAGAACAATCTAGCTTTCCGACAACATCCAGTTCCTTGAGCCCAAGGAAGGTGACACCCTTGAGACACCAGCCACTACACACAGCAAGTGAATTCTCTCACTCAATGGGCCAATAAACCCAACTCTGTTCAAGCATGTGCGTGCTCCTGAACGCTTTCTGGATACAAAGGAACCAACACTCCCTACCCATAACCATCCCTTTCCAGGTTAATGAGGCCTATGGTTGTCATTGTGCCTCTGTCACTGGGAGAAAAGGAGGAAAAGCAGACAACCACATGGGACAGGAGAAACAGCGATGTTTGTCAGGCTTCACTCCAGAGTGACAGATGCTCTCCCATGGCCCACCCAAGGTCGTGCGCACTGTTCTATTTCTTCTCCCATTAAAGAACGGCCTTCAGAATACGGAATTATATTAGCCATGGGCCTGTACAAACAGATGCACACCATTCACAAGCCTCAATTCTTTTTTTTTTTTTTTTAAGGGAGGTTTTTTGTCAGGCGGGGGAAACCCGACAGGCTGCCTCCCTGTGTTCCAGAGAACAGCTCAGCCTCAGTTCTTTAACAAATGACTTGTGACTCAAGTTACAAGTGATGGACACAATTAGGCAACACAAACTATTCCAAGTGTGACACTGATCTTGAAGCAGGTGGGAGGCCTGGAGTCAGAGAAGGCTAGCCTGCTTCCCAGTGTGTGATGAGTTACTTTAAACCGAGCCTGGTTCTCTGAACCCTGCAAACCGAGAGGACGCTAGGTAAAGCTGTGTGGGACAACGGGCAAAGGCCCAGAACAGTGCCTGGTACACAGCACTCAGATATGATCTTCATTACCCCTCCTCACCACCTTCAGACAAAAGGTGGACGCTACTGAAACAGCACATTAAAAACATTACATTAAAGCAAAGCTCTTCTCTGGAAATAAGTCAGCCTCTTGAACAGATCCCTCTAAAATCAGCTTTTCTTTGAAGCTTGCCTGAATCCATTGGAATTTTCCCACAAGAAGTCACAATGTGACATCCGTGGCACCTCTTATAGTTAACATGAGAATCCTCCCAGAGTCTATAAAACCCCCGACCTGGAAACCAGGGGTCCGAGGCTAGCTCATTTGCTCACTAACTGGCTACGTCTGCAACTAACTCTTCAGCCCTGTGCCTCCACCACAAACTGGCCATTGTTTAACTTCGGTTAGAAGTGCTTTGGTAGCAGTAGGCAGCAGTGATGGCCCACGCTGCCACCAGGGTCACACGGTAACCACTTTCCTTGCTGATGGCACCCTCCCGCCCTTGGTGCTGACAACCCCTCCAGCATCCCACACTCATCCATCGTGGCGCACCTGTCCACCTGCCCACCAGGCTGCAAGCAGCTGGGAAACAGGCAGTATCTGGCTCATGTGTGTCCCACCCTTCCATTCCCTAGTGCCCACCAGGGATTGGTCCATGATGAGAGCTCAGAAATTTAATTAGAGTGTCAGAACTTTACAAGAAGTGCTAGCCGAAGCCAAAAATGATTAGATTTTATTCAAACCCAAGTGATTTTTCTTCCAGAAGTATGGCGGCTTCTCTTGGTTACAAGCCTTCCCCAAACTTACTGCTTGTCCTGAGTCGCTCAAAACTTATCACAGGTACAAGCAAATTGTTTTTTCTGTCCAATTTATTGCCAGCAAAATCACACTAAATAACGATTTTATAGAAGAATATTGAAGCAAACTTTGGAGCAAACTGTTTTGTGTGTGCCTAGAGTATTACAGGTGTTTGTTTTCAAGGGAAGAAAAACTTCATAATAAGATTCAGACCCTGGGGTCGGAGCTGTGGTGCAGCGGGTTAACACCCTGGCCTGAAGCACCTGGCATCCCAAGCAAGGAAAGTGGTTACTGTGTGACCCGGGTTCAAGACCCGGCTGCTCCTCTTCCCATCCAGCTCTCTGCTGTGGCCTGGGAAAGCAGTAGAAGATGGCCCAAGTGCTTGGGCCCCTGCACCCACATGGGAGACCTGGAGGAAGCTCCTGGCTCCTGGCTTCGGATCGGATAGAAGATCTCTCTCTCTGCCCCTCCTTTCTCTGTGTAACTCTGACTTTCAAATAAATAAATAAATCTTTAAAAGAAAATATTCAGACCTGTTGTTCAGTCACAAGAGTGACTGAATGTTACAAAACCAGCAGAAAATTTACATCTGATATGAAGCATGCAGGTGTTTTTCACAAACCCAGTTCAACTTCATCTTCATCCCTGAATTAAATCCATGCCACAAAAGTTTCAAAGGATTATGTAAAAAATTTGCTCTACCAAGTGTTCGACTAAGATCTAATACCTGTTTTGTGCAAAAATTATTGCCCTACCAAAGGCAGTCTGAAAGAAAAACAATGCACTCCTAACAGCAGGTTTCCTAACACAGGATGAGACATTTTGAAGAGCACATTGGGAGTGCAAAAACAAAGGAATGTGGCAAGGAACAAGAAGTCTCTGATGCTCAGTCAGTCCTGATTAACTTTTATTCTGCAACGTGATTCAGCAGGAATTTAGTAACAGTTCAAGCTTCAAAACAGGCGGAAAACAGGGGGAATGACTGTGCAAGCATCGTGCAAAGTTAGCACAGAGGAGCCAGGCTCTCAGCAGAAAGCCTTTGGCAACAGAGCAGTTCCTCTGAGGGAGGCCCTAGAGCTATCGCCGAGCTGCGCCCATGACACTGTTTTCTGGGCAGCTCACTGCTTGTCAGGCAGATGTCTGAGCTCACAGGGTGGGGGCACTACAAAGGAACTTCAGGTTACCTATTCTGTGGCTTATCAGCTTTCACAACTAACAAAGCTTTGATTTATATAAAACTGAGAATTTTGACTTTGTTTAACTGTTAGAAGTCTATGGAACAAGCATTTCCTTAGGCAACTGAAGCAAGCTCTCCCAGAAATAAAGGAAGTATTCTTCGGCTCAAGATTTCTCCAGTGAATTCCACCCGTTATCAAATATCAGCCATACTGATCCCCATTTCCCAACCAATTCTGTAGAGAAGACCAAGAGTCAAAATGGCACCACACTGTTTATTCCAACCTTCAAAGAACATAAAGAGGTGATGACATCTGATGCCAAACCATGCCAGTAATAATAAAGCAACAGAAAAATAAGTAACAACAAAAAGAAAATGATTTAAAAAAACAACTATTTCACATTTCACAGCAGTGCCCTGGCAGCACTGGCAAGTATTTCCGGCCAACTGCTTCCAACAACAGGGATCTGAACAAAGCCCTGATCTTAGCGAAGGTGCCACCGCATTTGCCCCGGGGATTTACATTCCAATCCCAACACTACACATCACACTGTTCCACTCAGCGGACTTTGTAAACCTCATCTTCAGAAGTAACTGCATTGTGCGTGATTACAATGAGGACGAACTAAAAACACAAGAGAGTGGCAGAAAAGTAAACCAAGCATGCTGTAAGGCATCAGGAGATCACTGCTGGCCAGGTCCTTCATGTGACCGGCTTCAAGAAAAGCTCTGATATTCATTTCTCAGCAAACCCAGCAGGCTCAAGTCAAAGGTTTTAAAGACAGTCTCCCCCTTCTTGCTCTATTCTTCTTTCTTTTTTTGGTAAATGTTTCATATAAAACATGAAATCAAGTTCTACTTTATAAAAAAAACAATATTTTTCATAGTAAAAAATATAAATCTTTAAATTTCTCTGTTTAAAAAGACACATAGTAACAATACTGCAGAGGACTGGGCTTAGACCCCACCCCACCCCACCCCCCCATACATTAAGGCAAAAGCTCCTGGACAGGCACGGCCACCCTGGCTGTGGGCTGGAGACCAAGGTGAACACATCTGCTTCTCGTGGGGTCAACAGAAGGGCTTCTCCCGCACGGTCACGGAGCCGTCCTGCATCCCGAAGTAGACTCTCTCCACCATGTTGATGAACAGGCCTGTGTCCACCACGCCTGAAGGACAAAGCACGGAAAGAAGCAGTGAGTGCCAGCTTCCCAAGGCAAGAGGATCGGGTCCTGGGGTCACCGGAAGCAACCGGCACAGGCAGCACTGGACAAATGACAGCCAAAGCTTCCTCTCCCACACAGCAATGAAGATTCTGATTGTCTGTGAAGCTTCTTGTCACCTCTTTCTCCCCCCTTCTCTTGGCTTTCCTTCCGTACCCAAGGCCAAGCTTTGTCACTCCTCGAGGCCTCTGCTGACGCATTCCCTTTGCCTGAACCAGTCAAGCGCTTCTAGGAAGGACTTCTCCATGTCTCCAACACCACAGATGACAGGCTGACTTCTGGACAAACTCTCCAGGACTAGTCCCAGCAGCCCCCACTCCTAGCTATTTTTAGCTTCACTACTGGCCTTGCAGGATTTCTTCAGAGTGGAAAGAGACATTTTCAAGGCGAATATCTAACAAAGGACCCACATCAAAATATATAAACAACTCCACAAAGTATTAAAATAGCACACAACCTAATGGAAAATGGGCCAAAGATCTGAACAGGTATTTCACAAAAGGGGCTGGGATGGTGGCACAGTGGGCTAAACTACGCTTGCAATTGCTGGCATCCCACACCGGAGCACTGGTTTGAGTATCAGCTGTTCCACTTCCAGTCCAGTTCCTTGCTAATGCACCCTGGAAGGCAGCAGCAGATGGCCCAAGCACTTGGATTTCCATCACCCTCGTGGAAACCCGGATGGAGCTCCTGGCCCCTGGCTTCAGCCTGGTCCTGTCAAGCCATTTGCAGGCATTTGGGGACTGTGCCAGCTGATGCAAGACATTTCTCTCTCAAGTAAATAAATACACACACACACACACACACACACAAACCAAATAGTTAATAAACACTGAAAAGGTGCTCAAATTCATTAGTTACAAATTGTATTTACAAACTATCACTACACAAAAATGAGTTTAATGATGAAACGTGGCTAGGATGCAAAAATGTTCTCACACTGATGATGGACGGTAAACTGGCAAGAACACTGTGGAGAATGTTTGATTAGTCCATCTTGTAAAGTTGCACAAATTCATACTTAACTACTCAGCAATTTTACTTCTAGATATACAACTGTCAGACATACATATGGCCATGAAAATACATCTATAAGATGTTCACAGCCATACTTTCCCAATAACTGAAAGCAGAAGAGTCAAATGCCCATCAGGAATACAAACATATTTCTCTCTCACACGCACACAGACAATGGGACACTATTCAGCAATGAGAATTAACCACAGTCAGCTCTCTGCATCTGTGGATTTCATATTCACTGAGTCAACCAAACACAGCTCAAAGATATTTGAAAAAATAAAATTGTATCTATATTGAACAGGGACAGACCTTTTTGTCATTACTTCCTAAACACTAGAGCATAACAGCGATTTGTGATTTACATAACATTCATATTGCATTAGGTATTCTAAGTAAGCCAGAGATGACTTAAGGTACACAGGAGGATATGCACAGGTTATGTACCCCATTTTATGTAAGGAACTAGCACACCCTCGGATTGTGGTATCCACAGAGAATCCTGGAACCAAGCCTCAAGGGATGTCAAGGGACAGCTGTACAACCACGCATGATCTTTACCAATATTTGTATGTTCACACACATACACATGAGATAACATTAAGAGAAAAAACATTTGGTAAACTTGATCTGTTGGGAATCAGGTACCTGCATATGCTGGTGGTAGAACCAATGAGTACAGCCCACAGAAGGCAGGCCAGCACCATCTAGCAAAATCAGACATGCTTGCTTGTCCTCTGATCCAGTAATTCCCTTCCAGCAAAGCACTGGAAACATAAATGTCCACTGGATGGGATCCAGTTAAGTGTTCTGGATACAGCCATAAAATGAATAGCAGAGTTATTTTTAAAAGAGGAAAGAACGAGGAAGCTCTTCTGTGAGCCAGCATGTAATGATCCCCAAGACAGAAAGGCAGGGACAGAACACATATTAAAGTATGCGGTCACTGTGGAAAGGCAGTGGTGGGTGCCATGGAACTGCAGGTGAAGCAGCACCTGGAACCCCAACATCCCTTAGTGGAGTGCCCGGGCTGTAGCTCCACTTCTAACCCCTGCTTCCTTCATGCACACCCTGGTGATGGCTAAAGGACTTCACTCTGTCACCCATTTGGAAGACCCAGACTAACTTCCCAGGTCCTGGCTTCTGCCTGGCCCAGCCCAGCTCTTGTGAGTAATTTGGGGAGTGAACCAGCAGAAGGAAGACCTCTGTCTCTCTTCTCCGACCCCACCCCTGTTTCTTTGCCTTTCAAATAAAATGAAAATCCGTAAGTACATATATACAAAATAAAATTTTTTGAAAGGCCACACGACTTTTTTCTAACATTGGCTGCCTCCAGATATGGTAACTAGTTAGTTGGGAAATGGGGAAGGAAACTTGCCACTATTTACTCATTTGAACTACATAATTTCAAAAAGATTTAAAAAATAGCCAACCATAAACAAATAAAAAGGAGCAGTGAGCCACCAAAACACAAAGTCCCTGGCACCAAACTGTGCCTCCACAACCAGGGCCTCCCAAGTATAAGCAAAGCAGCCACTGGAGATCCACCCTTCTCAAACCGTTCTGATCCAGGAAAGTCAGATCATGTGGAGAAAAGGCCGTAAAGAAAGTGCAGAGGGGCCGGCGCAGTAGTAGTGGGTTAAGCTGCCACCTGCAGTGCCAGTTCCAGTCCTGGCTACTCCATGTCTGAGCCAGCTCCCTACTACTGTGCCTGGGAAAGCAGCAGAAGATGGCCCAAGTGCTTGAGCCGCTGCACTCATGTGGGAGACCTGGAAGACACTCTTGGCTCCTAGCTTCAGATCTGCCCAGCTCTGGCCATTGCAGCCATTTAGGGAGTGAACCAGCAGATGGAAGATTTCTCTTTCTCTCTCTCTCTCTCTCTGTAATTCTGCCTTTCAAATAAAAGCATAAATCTTAAAAAAAAAAAAAAAAAAAAAAAAAAAAAAAAAAAAAAAAAACCACAAGAGATAGGACCGGTACTGTGTTGTAGCGGGTTAAGCCACCAGATGCAGCGCCAACATCCCATATGGATAAAGGTTCAAGTCCCATCTGCTCCACTTTTTTTCTTTTTTAAGATTTATTTTTTTTTTTTAATTTAAAAGGCAGAACTGCAGATAGGCAGAGGCAGAGAGAGAGGGAGGGAGAGATCTTCCCTCTGCCGGTTCACTTCCCAGATGGCCACAACGGCCAGTCTGAAACCAGGAGCCATTAGCTTCTTCTGGGTCTCCCATGTGGGTGCAGGGGCCCAAGGACTTGGATCATCTTCTACTGCTTTCCCAGGCCATAGCAGAGAGCTGGATTGTAAGTGGAGTAGTTGGGACTCAGCCGGCACCCATATGGAATGCTGGCACTGCAGGCGGTGGCTTTACCCACTACGCCACAGCACAGGCCCCTGCTCTACTTTCAATCCAGCTCCCTGCTAATATGCCTGGGAAAGCAGCAGAGGATGGCCCAAATGCCTGGGCCCCTGCACTCACATGGGGGACCTGGAAAAAGTTCCTGGCTCCTGGCATCAGCCTGGCCCAGCCCCAGCCATTGCAGCCATCTGGGGAGTGAACCAACAGATTGTGCTCTCTCCCTCCCTCCTCTCTGTGTAACTCTTTCAAATAAATTAATAAATTTTAAAAATTGCTGGTAAAGACTGATGCCTCTCCCACCTCAGATAAAATACAGTGGAAGATCAGAGGATGCTAAGGTGAACAAGGAGGGAAGAACCCAAAACAGCTTTGGCCCTGCTGATACCATGTTATCTGACGTGACAGCTAACCTCTTTTTACATTTTCCTCACTCCAGGTTCCTAATAAAACTCTGAGCTTCTCTAAATGTAGCTTCTAACAAACAGGAGGAAAACTCCCCGACAAGGGACACCTCAGTGGCTCCATCAGCCAAGAAAAGTCTGAAAAAGTGCAACAGAGCCCCCTAGTGGACATTGCAAGAAACCTACCTTAGAGAAAAACAGCACCGACATGGATAAGCCATTTCCCACCTGGGCCCCCGCATTTGTCTGCATTATCATCGTAGGCAAATTCCCCTAGTTTACTAACAGCAGTGTCTGTGTCTTCTCTCCCTCCTGCCTTCTCGGTTCTTTAATTCTTCCATTGAAGGCAGCATTAAGCAAGAGAATGAGTAGAGTTCAACTCATCTTTCTGACTCAAAAACCTTGTAGCAGACTGTCAGCAGAAGACAAGATAACTAAAGCAGAGTTGGAAGAATCGGCTCTTTATTACATGGCACACAGTCACACCATCTCCATTTCCAGCTAGCGTGGATGACTGAGAATCCACACACCCAACTAATGCTGAAGACGTGGTGCCCTTTCTTCCCAGGGTTCATTCAATCAACACATCAATCCTCCCAACAGCCCTGTATCAGCCCCTTTTACCAAGGAGGATCTCAGGCACAGAAAATGTCCACTAACTGCTCAGTTCACAGTGCTAGAGCGTGGCAGGATGAGGATCCGAACCCAGGCAGCTGCTCTGAGCCACTAAGTTGGCCTTTTCTACTAAGTTGGCCTGTCTGCCTCCTAAGTCAGTTCTGGCTCAAGAATATTCCCTGACATGGAAAACTCCCAGTTAGACTCCTAGGGACTGATACCTCCCACGCCTCGTCTCCTTCCAATCCCCCGTACGAGCGCCCTCAGTTTCTCCTCTGGGCACTGAGGCTAAGGCTTCAAAACCCATCTCTACCCTGCCCACCTGCCTTCACCCTGAGCCCCCCTGCTCCACCCCACCACTCCCAGGCACAAGCTGCGTGAGAGGCCCCCACTGCTCTCACCGTTTGGGTCACACAACCTCTCCTTAGCCTGGCACTTGAGCAAGTAGAGATTAAAGCTCAGGGACCAGGGCAGACAACAAAGGACTCCCATCTGGGTGCTGCAGCTGCTGGTTAAACTGCATAACGTTCCTCAGCCTGTGTCCTCCTCTAGAGCTGCCTCATCATCGTGGGTATAAAGTGAAACTTTCTTAGACACTCAGCACTGTCTAGGTGACGCTGTGCTAAGACACAGGCCTACCATCTACACCAGAAACCTCCACGTCACCAAAGTTTCTCACATTCCCCCAAAGAAGCAGCTCTGTGTGCTCTTGGAATTCCCCGAGCAGAATTTAGGCCACTCCGTCTTGTCTGTAGGCAAGGACTCCACACAGCCACACAGAGCTTTCCCAGGTTTACTGGGCACAGATTCCGTCCATGTTCTTCTGCTCGGAGCCTCCTCTGTAGCACGGAGCTCAGGATCTTGCCCGTGGCATGTATCCAATGGCCGTAGGTACACTTAGTCAATTTCCCCACTACTTAAGAAGACAGCCCAGAAAAACCAGCGCAGGTTCAGTCAGCTCCTGGCAGGCAAGACTCTGCCCAGAGATGGTGGCCCTCTGACCTTCCATCAGCTCCAGGGCTGTCCCAACCCCCACGGCTGCGAGAGACAAGCACCAAGCTGCTAGTTATGCATCAGTCATTCCTGGGGAGAAGACAAAGGAACCCACGCTGGAAAGCCCGGACACCATGAAAAGAAACCAAGTTCTTCTTCCCAACCAGGTCCTTCAAAGCCCACGTCCATCATGCCTTCTGCGGCCAATGAAGGGACAGTGACAAAGGGCACGGTGACTCTGCCCAGTAAACGCTACTCACATTACTTAGGATCATCTTGATAGCAATGTTCACTTCACTCCATTTGTGTGCACAGTCAAACTTCCAGTCCAGGATAAAATTCCCATTATCTGTCACCACAGGACCCTAGGAGATAATTTTCCATATTGACTAAAGAAGTAGGCACAGATAGGCAGCGAAAGTACAGGAAGCAAGAAATAATAACCAAAGACAAGAATCCACATTAACCAGCTCCATGGGGCTGGTGCTGTGGTGCAGTGGGTTAACGCCCTCGCCTGACACACCGGCATCCTATATGGGCACCGGTTCGAGTCCTGGCTGCTCCACTTCCGATCCAGCTCTCTGCTATGGCCTGGGAAAGCAGTAGAAGATGATTCAAGTCCTTGGGCCCCTGCACCCACACGGGAGACCCAGAAGAAGCTTCTGGCTCCTGGCTTCAGATCAGCATAGCTCCAGGTGTTGTGGCCAACTGGGGAGTGAACTATCAGATGGAAGATTTCTCTCTCTCTCTCTCTCTCTCTCTCTCTCTCTGCCTCTCCTCTCTCTGTGTAACTCTGGCTTTCAAAGAAATAAAATAAAAATATTTAAAAAATAAAAAACAAATTAACCAGCTCCAACGAGCTTTCTAGAAAGCATGCTGGGAAGTACTGAGTAAGAGCTTTGGAGTGAGTAGGACTTTGGATATGAGTTTTAACATCATACAGCTATAAAACTGAGGGGAGCCATTAACTTCTGTGAGTTTCAAGTGTCTAAACTACAAAACTCAAGCATATGATACTTCATTAAAGCAGCTTATATATATAAATGATGTGTATAAGTATTTACCACAATGAGGGCTCACAGTGAGGGCTCAATAAGTCAGCTGTCACTATGCTGAAAAGTCACCACAGAACAGATCACCAACACTGCCCAACATGAGCAGCAATAGGCTCTGAAGTTGGACAGGCAGGGGTAGGCTTACTTCCATTAGTCCAGAACTCCCCAATAGCTCTGAATACTAGAAAAGCAGAAGGAGTGTTTAGGAACACCAATGTTGACAGACACCATGGTCAAGGGCAGGGATTCTAGGGCTCCCCTCCAGACTAGAGGAGAAGCGGTAGGAGCTGAGTAAGAACTCTGGGGGCAGGCATTAGAGGTGGCTAAGACACCTCTTGGGACACCCACATGCCATATCAGAGTGCCTGGATTCTGCCTGATTCCAGCTTCCTGTGAATCCACGCCCAGGGAGGTAGCGAAAGTGATGGCTCTCCGCCTCCTAAGTATTTGTGAGACCTGCATTGAGTTTCTGGCTCCTGGCTTCAGCCTGGCTCAGCCCTAGCTTTTGTGGGCTCTTGGGGAGTAAACCAGTAGATGGGAGATCTCTCTGTCAGTCTCTCTACCTTTCAAATAAATAATGTTTTTAAAAAAATTGAAAACACACACACACACAACTCCATGAAGGCAGGGAGCTAAGGCTCTTGCCTGGAGTAAACCATCTATAAACAATCCTACAACCTGCTCTGGCCCTTCAGCTAAAGCGAGCCACAAAACATCAGTCACAGCCTGGGAAAACCCACTGTGGTTAGGACTAGGTTTTTTTTTTAAGTCGAACACACTGAAAAGCAAACACCTTAAATCAAAATTGTGCCAGAGTTTAGTCACGGATCATTTTGTTTCTTCTTTATATCTCGTAAACTTTTTATTTAGCATATAAATTGCTATATAGACTATAAGTATAGTTAGGTTGAATCATTTCTTTTGCTTGTTTACATGTAAGAGAAAAAAAGCTCTTTGCATCCAACCCATTGAAAAGCCAAGGGGAAACATTTGGACTAAAGTGTCTGGAGTAGACTACTATGAAGGAGTCCTCATCCCTCATCCCCTGCTAAAATTCCACATCTTGTCATATTTATACACAGGATGAGAGCAGCAAGGATTTTCTCCTTGCATGTATTATGCATGTAATCGGTGCTATGGTACAGCTGGTTAAGCCTCTGCTTCCAACACCAACACCAGTAACCCATATCAGAGTGCTGGTTCAAGTCCTGGCTGCTTTGCTTCTGATCCAGCTCCCTGCTAACGTGCCTGGGAAAACAGCAGATGATGGCCCAAGTGCTTGAGCCCCCACTACCCATGTGGGAGAGCCAGATGGAGTGTCGGGTTTCTGGCTTTGGCCCTGACTAGCCCACCACTGCAGCCATTTGAGAATGGAAGTAGAAGAAGACCTCAGTCTCTCTCTTTGCTTCCTCTTCTCCCCATCACTCTGCCTATCAAATAAATAATCTTTTTTCTTTTCTTAAAAAGAAAATTGTACATGGAACCTAAAGTCTGTCCCAAACCTTGGTCGGCAGCTGTTAAGCAGTGGGGAGGGGCTTCCAGTACAAAGGTCAGATCACCCAAAGAATGTAATATTCCAAGAGACAGAAAGAAAGATTCATCCCCCATCTATACATGAGATGTCCACTATATTGGGTATAGTCTTATCTTCATGTGATTGATTACAGAAACGAATAAAGCCAACTCTCTAAAAATAAACAAACGGTTAAAAATAAGTAAAAAGCCGACTGCCTGGTCAAGGCACAGAGAACCTAACAGGAGCAGAGAGGAGGGTAACACAGACTGGAGTGCCCTCTGCACACCCCCCACCCCCACCCCGGCCACTTACCGCCTTGTGCACAGCCATTTGAAGCTGAACCTCGCCCCCAAACTTCCAGGTCACTGCTCGGCTCACTGGGACATAAGCCATTGGGAAGACCTCAATGGGGATTCCCTTATGCCTCTGATATCCGAGATTCTTTGAATCTTTCCTGTGAAGAGTCAAGAAGTACCATGAAAGTTGCAGGGGGGGCTCCAATCAAAAAGGAAACAAAGTTGCTAAGCCTCCACTCCACAAGGCCGCTAAGCCTTTGCGCGAGTTTGCCGCACTTCCGCATCCCAGTGACTCAGCATTTCCAACAATCCAAGATGGCCCCCAGGGGAGGTACCTAGCCTGACAGAAGACTTCCGTATTCGTGAACAGTATGTGTCCTCGGCTGTGATAGGCCCTTGAGGGCGTGCCCGGCTCGTGTCCTGCCTTACCTTTCAGCTGGTTGGCTCGGTTCCCTTGCGCCCTGGACAGCCCCCTTTCTGTGTCTATAAAAGCTCTTCCCCTCCCAATAAAGTCGAGAACCCGGCTGCGCCCTGGGCGTTGACTGATCTCCCGGCTCTGGTGTGGTTCCTTTGCCGCCGACACTCATCATCCCGCTCGGCCCCTGAGCTCCCCAGGCTGGCCCTGAGGAGCTCTATTGGACCTGCTGCCCTGTGACGAGCAGCAGAAAGTAATAAGCTCAATGGTTCAAACAAAGACCTCATTCACAAATGGGGTTAATTCGATGCTGGGGAGGGAAAGAAAGTGATGGGACCAGTATACACAGGGCTTCACACACACTGGCTGTTCCACTGTGGAAAAGAAATATTTGAAACAAATATCACAAAAATGTTAGAATTTTATATAACTGGCTTGTGGACATACAGATTTTTATTATTTATGCTTTTTCTACAGCTGCTATAAAATTCCTATAATCTCTCTCTCTCTCTCTCTCACACACACACACACACACACACAGGCACACATGCCTTAGCCAGACTCCTTGAAGGAGACTCTGGGAGCCTGGTTGAAGACCGTCTGCAACACAAGTCATGTGTGGCACATTCTGCAGGAGGCAGGGCACACTGAGTCACTGCCCATGGGCAGAACACGGCCTGCTTCTTAGAGATTCCCTGTGACAATTGGATGAGTGACACCTGAATACCTGCTCTGCTAGTAGGGTTGACAAGCTGTTTCCTTCCCTATCTCATGGACATAAGGACCAGCACAGGAGATCCCCACTCAGCTTAAGAATGCTGTGATCATGGGGCTGGCACTGTGGTGTAGCCAGTAAAGCCACCGCCTGCAGTGCCGGCATCCCATGTGGCGCTAGCTCGAGTCTCAGCCACTCCACTTCCAATCCAGCTCTCTGCTATGGCCTGGGAGAGCAGTGGAAGATGGCCCAAGTGCTTGGGCTCCTGCACCCACATGGGAGGCCCAGAAGAAGCTTCTGGCTACTGGCTTTGGGTTGGTGCAGCTCTGGCCATTGCAGCCATCTGGGGAGTGAACCAGCAGATGAAGACCTCTCTCTCTCTCTCTCTGCCGCTGCCTCTCTGTAACTCTGCCTTTCAAATAAATAAAAAAAGCTTTAAAAAAAAGACCTTAGTCCTAGCAATCAGTCTCAGAAAGTCACAGAGTCTCTATTTCACCACAAGTTCCTCTTTGTGCACTCTATTTCCCAGCAGACAGTTCAAAACACTGGGCACTTACCTGAAGTCAGCGATCACGATGAAGTGACTGGCGTACCCTGCCACGATCTTCTCCTGCGTCAAACAGCCTCTGAGGACGGGAAAAAAGAAAGAGTACAGGATCAAGACAGAATCTCAACTGGGGAACTAAGATCAGATACAGGAACCCCAAATCCACTCAACCTAACACTTAAAGAGAAATTCTACTTAATTTGACAGGGTGATGGAGTGGAGCAAGCCCTGGACACAGAATCAGCAGACCTGGATTCAGGCCTGCCCCTACTGCTGACCAGCTAAATCACCTCACGTCTGCCATCAGGAAGACCAAGGAACACAGAAGAAAATCTTAGGGACAATGAAGTAGATTTTACACCATTCGATACCGACTTGACTGTGAGAACCGGGGCTTCACCTTCTTCAACTCACCACTCCCTGATCCAAAATAAGAACAACCCAGTAAATATTTTCCAGATAAATGAATGGCATCCCTAGCTGCCCACAGAGGTAAGACGACCTTTAAAGCAAAGGCCACACACTGAGCCCACAGCTAGCCCAATAGTATGTGCTTTGGCCTGCCCAGTTTTCAAGGTTTGAGAGAGCAGAACACAGACACACAGAAGGCCCATGAAGATGAATCACCCATCGCCCTGAACAGGCCCAGATTCCTAGACACCACACTGCTGCTAATGCCAGACATGCCAGTCCAGCTCTCAGGACATTTGCCATCAATATCTCTCTGTAACTCTTTCTTTCAAATAAATAAATAAATCTTAAGAAATATAAAAAGAACATGAGTACAAACATTACTTTATTCAGCAAAATATGTATAACATGCATATATAATGTACCTATTCATTCATATTTGATAATTTGATAAATTATTGTCCACAAATTCTTATTTATGTAAATATTATTTCAAAATTACTTTACCTGAGGGCTGGCAATGTGGCGTAGCAGCTAAAGCCATCGCCTGCAGTGCCAGCATCTCATATGGGCACCGGTTCAAGACCCGGCTGCTCCACTTCCAATCCAGCTCTCTGCTATGACCTGGGAAAGCACTGGAAGATGTCCCAAGTCCTGGGGCCCCTGCACCTGTGTGGGAGACCTGGGAGAAGCTCCTGGCTCCTGGCTCCTGGCTCCTGGCTTCAGACCAGCGCAGCTCTGGACATTGTGGCCAATTGGGGAGTGAACCAGTGGATGGAAGATCTCTCTCTCTTTCTCCCCCTCTCTCTATCTGTAACTCTACTTCTAAAATAAAACAATAAAATCTTTTTAGAAACAAAATTCTAGTTTCCACTTTCCACTGCCATTTTTTTTTATTTCTTAAACAGGACCACTTTTTTTTTTTTTTTACATTCTATGTCTTTTCTGGTTTCCAAATTTTCTATATCTCAAAAGATTAAGATATTGGGAAATTGACATGAGTCCTTTGGCTGTAGTCATCCTTAAAATTGGCCACTGATAGTAAAATACTGAGGCACTCAGGAAACGTGCAAAGATCAAGTGTGATGGGCCTGCCTACAGGTCGCGGCAGCTGCTCTATTTCCCTTGATACCCAGACATCCACCACCCAACACAGTAGAATAATAATCTTAGCTTTCTGCTGTTCTCGCGTCATGAATAGCCACGTTACAGTTGCTTCCTTCGGTTCAGTGTAATCACTGCTGTGTTTCATGATATAAGCAGTACTGCTCTGTGATTCATGAAACACAGATCTCGAACTTGCAAAGACAGGAAATCAATCTCTTGCAGGTGCGCTAATCCTAGAAGTTACTTCTGCTTCTACTCTTTGATTCTTGGACATTCATATTTCAGCTGTGAGAACACGGGGGTCAAAACTGATCGTTACCTGAACTTGCAGTGTAATCACGTCTCCACCACCACGTCCTACTGTTCTTTCGGGCTGGCTGCTTCTTGGTGTTGGGTGATGAAAGCATCCATGAATCCCGTCTCATCTTTTGCTGACACAAGCTTGTTGTTCAATACCTAGAGATTTCATAAGGCACCAGGGAAACCAGAGACAAGTAAGATCTAGAATTAGAGGCTACCCCTGTGAAAGAGAAAAGGTGGCTTTTTTGGCAGAAAACGTGGCTCGGCAGATTAAGTTGCAGCTTGGTGAGCCTGCATCCCATTTCAGAGTGCTGGTGTGAGCACTGCCCACTGTGTTTCTTTTCTTCCTTTCTTTTTTAAATCCTGATTTTACTTATTTTAGAGAGAGTGAGGGTGTGTGTGTGTGAGAGAGAGAGAGAGAGAGAGAAAAGAGAGAGAGAGAGAGAGAGAGAGAGATCTCATCCATCTGCTGGTTCAATCCCTACACAGCTGCCACGGACAGGACTGGGCCAGGCTGAAGCCAGGACCCTGGAATTCCATCAAGTTCTCCTTCGCAGGTGGCCGTGACCCAAGTACTTGCGACAACTCCTGGTAGCACATTAGCGGTGAGTAGGATCAGAACTAGAGCAGCGTGTGCTGGAACCAAAGCTCACAAGGGTGCCTGCACCACAGACAGAGGTGAACCCACTGTGCGCCCAGACGGCCATCTGGTTCCTGCATTGCTGCTCCTGCTCCCTGCTAATGTGCCCGGGAGGCAGGGAGTGAGGGCTGTTTATCTGACCTCCTGCCAGCAATGTGGGAGACCAGGGTGTAGTCCTGGCTCTTTCTTCAACTTGGCCCAGCCCCTGCTGTTGCAGCCATGCGGTGAGTGAACCGGGGATGGAATATATTTTTTATCCAAGTCCATGTCATGACATCTCACATCAATCAAAAGAACCATTCCTGTTGCTTTCTGACCCATCTCCCTGTCCTCAGCTGAGTGACTGATCACAGAGACGAGGGATCACTGTGTTCCCTACAGATGTGTCCTGGTGAGGAATCTAACACGGTGAGCAGCATGAGCACCCTGAAGGACTCAGCCAGGACTCACTGGGATGCAGCCTCTACAATCCTGTACGTTGCTAAATTACACAACTGCCACTAGAGGGCAGAAAACCCCACCATAATCTGAATAGGATTGATTCCTATCTCTCTCTCTCTCTCTCTCTCTCTCTCTCTCTCTCCTCTTCCTCCTCTCCTCCACTTCATCCTCCTCCTCTTCCTCTCTGTAACTCTGCCTTTTAAATAAATTAAAAATATATTTTTAAAAATAACCGTTTAGTGTCTTCTCTGTCTTGGTGGTGTTACAGCTGTCAATGTCTAAAGGTAAACAGCAGAGCTCAATGCTAAAAAAAAAAGTAAGTCAATTCATTATAATCATAAGTCCTCATTACAGTGGCTACATGATCTGTGTTCCATAGGCATATGTGACTCTAAACTCTGTTTTTGCACAGCAAAAACACAGACTTTTTTTTGCAGAGTGATAAGGCTTTTTTGGGTATAGGGCATCCGTCAGAACAGAAGGGATAGAGAGAGTGTGTAGTCGTTTGGTCTGAGGGGAAAGGGAAGTTACATGGTTGAGTGGAGAGAATGCACCTGGGCAGGCCAGCCGGGGCCTCAGCAGAGAGGCAGAGGCTGAGCCACAGTCTCTTTGGACTCCCTAGGTTTTTAAGGGAGTCTGTTTACCCAGCTCCCCCTCTCCTCCAGGACAAAGGGTGGAGAATCCTGGCAGAAGGAATTGTTGGGTGAAAATTAGCAAATTCCTCCCCAGAGTTGCTGGCACCTGGGCAG